>NC_058521.1:604599006-605331008 GCF_904849725.1 Hordeum vulgare subsp. vulgare | reverse complement strand
ATACACAACTGGCCAGAATAGGCCAAAACTGCGCGTTTCGACGAGTTCCCCGTAACCGGATTCCTGGGTGCCCGGAACGTTCGGATCGCAGCGGGACCCAAAATAAGTGACTAATAGCATACAAAACTAGCGGGAATAGGCCAAAACTGCGATTTTTACGAGTTACCGTAACCGGACCCCGGGGTTCCAGAAACTTTCTGATCGCAGTGGGACCCAAAATCAGTGAGTAATAGCATACAAAACTGGCGAGAATAGGCCAAAACTACGAGTTTTGACGAGTTCCCCATAACAGGACCCCGGGTTCCTGAAACGTTTGGATCGCAGCATTACCCAAAATTAGTGACTAAAATTGCGAGTTTTGACGAGTTCCCTATAACCGGACCCTGGGGTTCCCGAAACGTTCGGATCCCAGCAAGACCCAAAATCAGTGAGTAATAGCATACAAAACTTGCCAGAATAGGCCAAAACTGCGAGTATTGACGAGTTCCACGTAACCGGAATCTAGGGTTCACGGAACGTTCGGATCGCACCGGGACCCAAAATAAGAGACTAATAACATACAAAACTAGCGGGAATAGGCCAGAACTGCAAGTTTTGATGAGTTCCCCGTAACCGGACTCTAGGGTTCACGGAACGTTCGTATCGCAGCGGGACCCAAAATCAGTGAGTAGCATACAAAAGCGGCCAGAATAGGCCAAAACTGCGATTTTTGACGAGTTTCCCGTAACCGGACTCCAGCGTTCCCGAAACGTTCAGATCGCAGTGGGACCCAAAATAAATGACTAATAGCATACAAAACTGGCGGGAATAGGCCAAAACTGCGATTTTTTACGAGTTCCCCCTAACCGGACCCCGGGATTCCCGAAACTTTCTGAACGCAGTGGGACCCAAAATCAGTGAGTAATATGGCGAGAATAGGCCAAAACTATGAGTTTTGACGAGTTCCCCGTAAGAGGACCCCAGGTCCCCGAAACGTTCGGATCGCAACATACAATTTTCAATTTTGACGAGTTCCCTATAACCGTACCCCGGGGTTGCCGAAACGTTCGGATCACAACGGGACCCAAAATCACCGACTAATAGCATACAAAATCAGTGACTGGTAGCATATAAAATTGGGACCCAAAATCAGTGACTAAAGCATAGAAAACTCGCGAGAATAGGCCAAAACTCTGTGTTTTCACGAGTTCCCCCAAAACCGGACCCGGGGTTCCCGAAACATTAGGATCGGAGCAGGACCCATAACTAGTGACTTATGGCATACAAAACTGGCCAGAATAGGCCAAAACTGCGAGTTTTGACGAGTTCCCCGTAATCGTACCCCGGGGTTCCCAAAACGTGCGGGTCACATCAGGACCCAAAATTAGTGACTAAATAGAAACAAAACTGTCCGGAAAAGGCCAGAAATGCGAGATTTGACGAGTTCCCCATAACGAGACCCTTGCGTTTCCTAAACGTTCGGATCAAAGTGGGACCCAAAATCAGTGAGTAGCATACAAAAGTGTCCAAAATAGGCCAAAACTGTGATCTTTTACGAGTTTCCCGTAACCGGACTCCAGGGTTCCCGAAACGTTCGGATCACAGCGGGACCCAAAATCAATGACTAAGAGCATACAAATCTGCCGGGAATAGGCCAAAACTGCGATTTTTTACGAGTTCCCCGTAACCGGACCCCGGGGTTCACGAAACTTTCTGATCGCAGTGGGACCCAAAATCAGTGAGTAATAGCATACAAAACTAGCGAGAATAGGCCAAAACTACGAATTTTGGCGAGTTCCCCGTAACAGGACCCCGGGTTCCTGAAACGTTTGGATCGCAGCATTACCCAAAATTAGTGACTAATAGCATATAAAATTGCCCACAATAGGCCAAAACTGCGAGTTTTGACGAGGTCCCTATAGCCGGACCCCGGGGTTCCCGAAACGTTCGGATCAGCAGGACCCAATATCAGTGAGTAATCGCATACAAAACTGGCCAGAATAGGCCAAAACTGCGCGTTTTGACGAGTTTCCCGTAACCGGACTCCAGGGTTCCCGAAACGTTCGGATCGCAGCGGGACCCAAAATCAATGACTTATAGCATACACAGCTAGCAGGAATAGGCCAAAACTGTGATCTTTACGAGTTACCCGTAACCGGACGCCGGGGTTCCCGAAACTTTCTGATCGCAGTGGGAGCCAAAATCAGTGAGCAATAGCATACAAAACTGGCGAGAATAGGCCAAAACTATGAGTTTTGATGAGTTCCCCGTAATAGGACCCCGGGTTCCTGAAACATTTGGATCGCAGCACTACCCAAAATTAGTGACTAAAACTGCGAGTTTTGACGAGTTCCCTATAACCGGACCCTGGGGTTCCCGAATCGTTCCTATCCTAGCAAGACCCAAAGTCAGTGAGTAATAGCATACAAAACTGGCCAGGATAGGCCAAAACTGCCATTTTTGACGAGTTCCATGTAACCGGACTCTAGGGTTCACGGAACGTTCGGATCCCAGCGGGACTCAAAATAAGAGAATAATAGCATACAAAACTAACGGGAATAGGCCAAAACTGCGATTTTTACGATTTACCCGTATCCGGGCCCCGGGGTTCCAGAAACTTTCTGATCACAGTGGGACCCAAAATCAGTGAGTAATAGCATACAAAACTGGCGAGAATAGGCCAAAACTACGAGTTTTGACGAGTTCCCCGTAACCGGACCCCGAGGTTCCCGAAACATTCGGATCACAGATAGACTCAAAATCAGTGAGTAAAACCATACATAAGTGTCCAGAATAGGCCAAAACAATGTTTTTTGACAAGACCCCCGTAACCGGACCCCGGGGTTCCCGAAACTTCCTGATTGGAACGGAACCCAAAATCAATGACTAGTAGCATAGAAAACTGGCGGGAATAGGCCAAAAAGACGAGTTTTGACGAGTCCCCATAACCGGACCCCGGAGTTCCCGAAACATTCGGATCGCAACGGGACCCATAATCAGTGAGTAATAGCATAGAAAACTGGACGGAATAGGCCAAAACAGCGAGTTTTGACGAGTTCCCCGTAACCGGAATCCGGGTTCCCGAAAAGTTCGGATCGCAGCAGGACCCAAAATCAGTGAGTAATAGCATACAAAACTGGCTAGAATAGGCCAAAACTGCAAGTTTTGACGAGGTCCCCATAAACGGACCCCGGGGTTCCACAAAAGTTCGGATCGCAGGAGGACCCAAAATGCATGAGTAATAGCATACACAACTGGCCAGAATAGGCCAAAAATGCGAGTTTTGATGAGTTCCCCATAACCGGACCACGGGGTTCCCGAAATGTTTGGATCACAGCGGGACCCAAAGTTAGTGACTAACAGTATAGAAAACTGGTTGGAATAGGACAAAACTATGAGTTTTTACGAGTTCCCTATAATCGGACCCCGGGGTTCGCGAAACGTTCAGATCACAGAAGTGTTGGAAATATGCCCTAGAGGCAATAATAATTAGTTATTATTATATTTCTTTGTTCATGATAATCGTTTATTATCCATGCTATAATTGTATTGATTGGAAACACAATACTTGTGTGGATACATAGACAAAACACTATCCCTGGTAAGCCTCTAGTTGACTAGCTCGTTGATCAAAGATGGTCAAGGTTTCCTAGCCATAGGCAAGTGTTGTTAGTTGATAACGGGATCACATCATTAGGAGAATCATGTGATGGACAAGACCCAAAATGATAGACGTAGCATGTTGATCGTGTCATTTTGTTGCTACTGTTTTCTACGTGTCAAGTATTTGTTCCTATGACCATGAGATCATATAATTCACTAACACCGGAGGAATGCTTTGTGTGTATCAAACATCACAACGTAACTGGGTGACTATAAAGATGCTCTAAAGGTATCTCCGAAGGTGTTCGTTGAGTTAGTATGGATCTAGACTGGGATTTGTCACTCCGTATGACGGAGAGGTATCTCGGGGCCCACTCGGTAATACAACATCACACACAAGCCTTGCAAGCAATGTGACTTAGTGTAAGTTGCGGGATCTTGTATTACGGAACGAGTAAAGAGACTTGCTGGTAAACGAGATTGAAATAGGTATGTGGATACTGACGATCGAATCTCAGGCAAGTAACATAACGAAGGACAAAGGGAATGACATACGGGATTATATGAATCCTTGGCACTGAGGTTCAAACGATAAGATCTTCGTAGAATATGTAGGATCCAATATGGGCATCCAGGTCCCGCTATTGGATATTGACCGAGGAGTCTCTCGGGTCATGTCTACATAGTTCTCGAACCCGCAGGGTCTGCACACTTAAGGTTCCACGTTGTTTTATGCATATTTGAGTTATATGGTTGGTTACCGAATGTTGTTCGGAGTCCCGGATGAGATCACGGACGTCACAAGGGTTTCCGGAATGGTCCGGAAACGAAGATGGATATATAGGATGACCTCATTTGGTTACCGGAAGGTTTTCGTGCATTACCGGAAAAGTTCCGAGCTCATCGGTAGTGTACTGGGAGTGTCGGGAGGGGTGCCGGGGACTATCAGGAGGGGTGTCACGCCCCAAGGGGTCTCATGGGCTATGGGAAGAGATAAACCAGCCCCTAGTGGGCTGGAATAATTTCCCACTAAGGCCCATAAGGTTTGAGAAGGAAAAAACACAAGGTGGAAAGAGTTTCCAAGTGGGAAGGTGGAATCCTACTCCAAGTAGGATTGGAGTAGGACTCCTCCACCTCCAATTTCGGCCAAACCTTTAGGTTTTGAGGCTGCCTCCTCCCCTCCCTCCCTCCTATATATAGTGGGGTTTTCGGGCTGATTTGAGACAACTTTTGCCACGGCAGCCCGACCACATACCTCCATGGTTTTACCTCTAGATCGCGTTTCTGCGGAGCTCGGGCGGAGCTCGGGCGGAGCCCTGCTGAGATTAGATCACCACCAACCTCCGGAGCGCCTTCACGCTGCCGGAGAACTCATCTACCTCTCCGTCTCTCTTGCTGGATCAAGAAGGCCGAGATCATCCTCGAGTTTTACGTGTGCTGAACGCGGAGGTGCCGTCCGTTCGGCACTAGATCGTTGGACGGATCGCGGGACGGTTCGTGGGGCGGATCGAGGGACGTGAGGACGTTCCACTATATCAACCGTGTTCACTAACGCTTCTGCTGTGCGATCTACAAGGGTACGTAGATCGGAAATCCCCTCTCGTAGATGGACATCACCATGATAGGTCTTCGTGCGGGTAGGAAAATTTTTGTTTCCCATGCGACGTTCCCCAATAGTGGCATCATGAGCTAGGTTCATGCGTAGATGTAATCTCGAGTAGAACACAAAAGTTTTTGTGGGCGGTGATGTGCGTTTTGCTGCCCTCCTTAGTATTTTCTTGATTCCGCGGTATTGTTGGATCGAAGCGGCTCGGACCGACATTACTCGTACGCTTACGAGAGACTGGTTTCATTGCTACGAGTAACTCCGTTGCTCAAAGATGACCGGCGAGTGTCGGTTTCTCCAACTTTTGCTGAATCGGATTTGACCGAGGAGGTTCTTGGATGAGGTTAAATAGCAATTCATATATCTCCGTTGTGGTGTTTGCGTAAGTAAGATGCGATCCTACTAGATACCCATGGTCACCACGTAAAACATGCAACAACAATTAGAGGACGTCTAACTTGTTTTTGCAGGGTATGCTTGTGATGTGATATGGCCAACGATGTGATGTGATATATTGGATGTATGAGATGATCATGTTGTAATAGTTAATATCGACTTGCACGTCGATGGTACGGCAACCGGCAGGAGCCATAGGGTTGTCTTTAAACTAACGTTTGTGCTTGCAGATGCGTTTACTATATTGCTAGGACGTAGCTTTAGTAGTAATAGCATGAGTAGCACGACAACCCCGATGGCGACTCGTTGATGGAGATCATGGTGTGCCGCCGGTGACAAGAATATCGTGTCGGTGCTTTGGTGATGGAGATCAAAAAGCACATGATGATGGCCATATCATGTCACTTATCAATTGCATGTGATGTTAATCCTTTATGCACCTTATCTTTCTTAGAACGACGGTAGCATTATGAGGTGATCTCTCACTAAAATTTCAAGACAAAATTGTGTTCTCCCTGACTGTGCACCGTTGCGAGAGTTCTCCGTTTCGAGACACCACATGATGATCGGGTGTGATAGACTCAACGTCCACATACAACGGGTGCAAAACAGTTGCACACGCGGAACACTCGGGTTAAGCTTGACGAGCCTAGCATGTGCAGACATGGCCTCGGAACACATGAGACCGAAAGGTCGAGGATGAATCGTATAGTTGATATGATTAGCATAGAGATGCTTACCACTGAAACTATTCTCGACTCACGTGATGATCGGACTTGAGATAGTGGATTTGGATCATGTACCACTCAAATGACTAGAGAGATGTACTCTTTGAGTGGGAGTTCTTAAGTAATATGATTAATTGAACTAATTTTCATGAACATAGTCTAATGGTCTTTGCGAATTACGATGTAGCTTGCGCTACAGCTCTACTGTTTTATATGTTCCTAGAGAAAATTTAGTTGAAAGTTGATAGTAGCAAACTTTGCAGACTGAGTCTGTAAAACCGAGGATTGTCCTCGTTGCTGCGCAGAAGGCTTATGTACTTAATGCACCACTCGGTGTGTTGCACCTCGAGCGTCGTCTGTAGATGTTGTGAACATCCGACATACACATTTCTGATGACTACACGGTAGTTCAGTACAAAATACTTAATGTCTTAGAAGCAAGGCGCCGAAGACGTTTTGAAACGTCACGGAACATAAGAGATGTTCTAAAGAGATGAAATTGTGATTTCATGCTTGTGCCCTTGTTAAGAGGTATGAGACCTCCAACAAGATTATTTGTCCATGAAGTAAAGGAGAAAAGCTCAATCGTTGAGCGTGTGCTCAGATTATCTGAGTACGACAATCGCTCGAATCAAGTGGGAGTTGATCTTCCAGATAAGATAGTGATGGTTCTCCAAAGTCACTGCAACCAAGCTGTGAGAGCTTCGTGATGAACTATAACATATCAAGGATAGATACAATGATCCTTGAGCGATTCGTGATGTTTGACACTGCGAAAGTAGAAATCAAGAAGGAGGATCAATAGTTGATGATTAGAAAAACCACTAAGTTTCGAGAAAGGCAAGGGCTAGAAGGGATACTTCGTGAAACAGCAAAATAGTTGCTGCACTAATGAAGAGACCCAAGTCTAAACCAAAACCCGAGACTAAGTGCTTCTGTTATGAGGGGAACGGTCACTGAGGCGGAGCAACTCTAGATACTTGGTAGATAAGAAGGTTGGCAAAAGTCGAAAGAAGTATATTTGATACACATGATGTTGATGTGTCATTTACTAGTACTCCTAGTAGCACGAGGGTATTGGATACCGGTTCGGTTGCTAAGTGATTAGTAACACGAAATGAAAGCTAAGGCATAAACGGAGACTAGCTAAAGGCGAGGTGATGATACGTGTTGGAAGTGTTTCCAAGGTTGATATCATCAAACGTCGCACGCTCCCTCTACCATCGGGATTGGTGTTAAACCTAAATAATTGTTATTTGGTGCTTGCGTTAAGCATGAACATGATTGGATCGTGTTTATTGCAATACGATTATTCATTTAAATAGAATAATGGTTACTCTATTTGCTTGAATAATCACCTTCAATGGTTTATTGAATCTCGATCGTAGTGTCACACATGTTCATGATATTGGTGCCAAAAGATACGAGGTAATGATGATAGTACCACTTACTTGTGGCACTGCCGCTTGAGTCATGTTGGTATAAATTGCATGAAGAGGCTCCATGCTGATGGATCTTTATACTCACTTGATTTTGAATCACTAGTGACATGCAAATCATACCACATGAGCAAGGCCTTGTTTTCATTGAGATGAAACAAGATAGTAACTTGTTGGAAGTGATACATTTTGATGTATGCAGTCCAATGGGTGTTGAGGCACGTAGTGGATATCATTATGTTCTTACTTCAATGACGATTTGAGTAGATACAAGAGTATTTCCTTAATGAATCACAAGTTTGAAATTATGAAAAGTTCAATTCTGTTTCGGCGTGAAGTTCGTCGTAACAAAAGGATAAACTGCCTACGAGATGATCATAGAAATGAATATCTAAGTTACGAGCTTTGGTACGCAGTTAAGACAATGTGGAAATTGTTTCGCAGTTCATGCCACCTGGAACATCATAGTGTGATGATGTGTCTGAACGTCATAGCCACGCACTATTTGGTATGGTGCATGCTATGATGTCTCTTATCGAATTACCACTATCGTTTATGGGTTATGCATTAGAGACAACCGCATTCACTTTAAATAGGGCACCGTGTATTTCCGTTGAGATGACACGGTATATACTGAGGTTTAGAGACACCTAAACTGTCGTTTCTTGAAAGTTTGGAGCTGCGATGCTTATGTGAAAAAGTTTAAGTCTGATAAGCTCGAACCCAAAGCGGATAAATGCATCTTCATAAGATATCCAAAACAGTTGGATACATCTCCTATCTCAGATCCGGAAGCAAAGTGTTTGTTTCTAGAAACGGGTTCTTTCTTGAGGAAAGGTTTCTCTCGAAAGGATTGAGTGGGAGGGTGATAGAACTTGATGAGGTTATTGAACCATCACTTCGACTAGTGTGTAGCAGGGCACAGGAAGTTGTTCCTGTGGCGCCTACACCAATTGAAGTTGAAGCTGATGATGGTGATCATTGAGCTTCGGATCAAGTTACTACAAACCTCGTAGGTCGACAAGGTCGCGTACTACTACGGAGTGGTATGGTAACCCTGTCTTGGAGGTCATGTTGTTGAACAATAATGAACCTATGAGCTATGGAGAAGCGATGGTGGGCCCGGATTCCTACAAATGGCTGGAGGCCATGAAATCCGAGAGAGGATCCATGTATGAAAAGAAAGTGTAGACTTTGGAAGAACTACCTGATGGTCGTAGGACTATTGAGTAAAGATGGATCTTTAAAAGGAAGACAGACGACGATGGTGATAAGTCACTATTAAGAAAAGCTCGACTTGTCGCAAAGATGTTTCCGACATGATCAAACAGTTGACTATGGTGAGACTTTCTCACTCGTAGCGATGCTAAAAGTCTATTAGAATTATGTTAGTAGTTGTTGCATTATTTTTGAAATATTGCACATAGGATGTCAAAACATTGTTTCCACGACGGTTTCCTTGAGCAAACATTGTATGTGATACAACCATTAGGTTTTGTCGATCCTAAAGATACTAATAAGTATGCAAGCTCCATCGATCCTTCATTGGACTGGTGCAAGCATCTCGGAGTTGGAATATACACTTTGATGAGATGATCAAAGATTTTGGGTTTGTACAAGGTTTATGAGAAACTTGTATTTCCAAAGAAGTGAATGGGAGCACTATAGAATTTCTGATAAGTATATGTGGTTGACATATTGTTGATCAGAAGTAATGTAGAATTTCTGTGAAGCATAAAAGGTTGTTTGAAAGGAGTTTTTCAAAGGAATACCTGGATTGAGCTACTTGAACGTTGAGCATCAAGATCTATGGAGATAGATCGAAACGCTTAATAGAAGTTTCAACAAGATGCATGCCTTGACAAGTTTTTGAAGGAATTCGAAATAGATCAGCAAAGAAGGAGTTCTTCACTGTGTTGTAAGGTGTGAATTTGAGTAAGACTCAAAACCCGACCACGGCAGAATAAAGAGAATAGACGAAGGTCGTCTTATGTGCCTTAGCCGTAGACTCTAAAGTATGTCATGCTGAGTACCGCACCTGATGTGTGCCTTGCAGCAAGTCTGTTAAGAGGTACACAGAGTGATCCAGGATTGAATCACTGATCAGCGGTCAAAGTTATCCTTAGTAACTAAATAGACTAAGGAATTTTTCTCGATTACGGAGGTGGTTAAAGAGTTCGTTGTAAAGGGTTACGTCGATGCAAGCTTTGACACTAATCCGAATAACTATGAGTAGTGAAACGGATTCGTATAGTAGAGTAGATATTTGGAGCATTTCCGAATAGCACGTAGTAGCAGCATCTATAAGATGACATAAAGATTTGTAAAGAACGCACGGATCTGAAAGTTTCACAACCGTTGACTAAAACCTCTCTCACGAGCAAGACGTGATCAGACCCCAGAACTATATGGGTGTTGGATTCGTTGAAATCACATGGTGATGTGAACTAGATTATTGACTCTAGTGCAAGTGGGAGACTGTTGGAAATATGCCCTAGAGGCAATAATAATTAGTTATTATTATATTTCTTTGTTCATGATAATCGTTTATTATCCATGCTATAATTGTATTGATTGGAAACACAATACTTGTGTGGATACATAGACAAAACACTGTCCCTAGTAAGCCTCTAGTTGACTAGCTCGTTGATCAAAGATGGTCAAGGTTTCCTAGCCATAGGCAAGTGTTGTTAGTTGATAACGGGATCACATCATTAGGAGAATCATGTGATGGACTAGACCCAAACTAATAGACGTAGCATGTTGATCGTGTCATTTTGTTGCTACTGTTTTCTCCGTGTCAAGTATTTGTTCCTATGACCATGAGATCATATAACTCACTGACACCGGAGGAATGCTTTTTGTGTATCAAACATCGCAACGTAACTGGGTGACTATAAAGATGCTCTACAGGTATCTCCGAAGGTGTTTGTTGAGTTAGTATGGATCAAGACTGAGATTTGTCACTCCGTATGACGGAGAGGTATCTCGGGGCCCACTCGGTAATACAACATCACACACAAGCCTTGCAAGCAATGTGACTTAGTGTAAGTTGCGGGATCTCGTATTACGGAACGAGTAAAGAGACTTGCCGGTAAACGAGATTAAAATAGGTATCCGGATACTGACTATCGAATCTCAGGCAAGTAACATACCGAAGGACAAAGGGAATGACATACGGGATTATATGAATCCTTGGCACTGAGGTTCAAACGATAAGATCTTCGTAGAATATGTAGGATCCAATATGGGCATCCAGGTCCCGCTATTGGATATTGACCGAGGAGTCTCTCGGGTCATGTCTACATAGTTCTCGAACTCGCAGGGTCTGCACACTTAAGGTTTAACTTTGTTTTATGCGTATTTGAGTTATATGGTTGGTTACCGAATGTTGTTCGGAGTCCCGGATGAGATCACGGACGTCACGAGGGTTTCCAGAATGGTCCGGAAACGAAGATGGATATATAGGATGACCTCATTTGGTTACCGGAAGGTTTTCGTGCATTATCGGAAAAGTTTCGGGCTCATCGGTAGTGTACTGGGAGTGACGGGAGGGGTGCCGGGGACCATCAGGAGGGGTGTCACGCCCCAAGGGGTCTCATCGGCTATGGGAAGAGATAAACCAGCCCCTAGTGGGCTGGAATAAGTTCCCACTAAGGCCCATAAGGTTTGAGAAGGAAAAAACACAAGGTGGAAAGAGTTTCCAAGTGGGAAGGTGGAATCCTACTCCAAGTAGGATTGGAGTAGGACTCCTCCACCTCCAATTTCGGCCAAACCTTTAGGTTTTGAGGCTGCCTCCTCCCCTCCCTCCCTCCTGTATATAGTGGGGTTTTAGGGCTGATTTGAGACAACTTTTGCCATGGCAGCCCGACCACATACCTCCATGGTTTTACCTCTAGATCGCGTTTCTGCGGAGCTCGGGCGGAGCCCTGCTGAGATTAGATCACCACCAACCTCAGGAGCGCCTTCACGCTGCCGGAGAACTCATCTACCTCTCCGTCTCTCTTGCTGGATCAAGAAGGCCGAGATCATCGTCGAGCTGTACGTGTGTTGAACGCGGAGGTGCCGTCCTTTCGGCACTAGATCGTGGGACGGATCGCGGGACGGTTCGTGGGGTGGATCGAGGGACGTGAGGACGTTCCACTATATCAACCGCGTTCACTAACGCTTCTGCTGTGCGATCTACAAGGGTATGTAGATCGGAAATCCCCTCCCGTAGATGGAAATCACCATGATAGGTCTTCGTGCGCGTAGGAAAAATTTTGTTTCCCATGCGACGTTCCCCAACAAGAAGGACCAAAAAGCAATGAGTAATAGCATACAAAACTGGCTAGAATAGACCAAACCTATGAGTTTTGATGAGTTCCACGTAACCGGACTCGAGGGTTCCTGAAACGTTCGGATCGCAGCGGGACCCAAAATTAGTGAGTAATAGCATACAAAAGTGGCCAGAATAGGCCAAAACTGTGATTTTTGTTGAGTTCCCCGTAAACGGACCCCGGGGTTCCCGAAACTTTCTGATCGCAACGGGACCCAAAATCAATGACTAATAGCATATAAAACTGGCGGGAATAGGCAAAAACTACGAGTTTTGACGAGTCCCATTAACCACGCCCCGAGCTTCCCGAAACAATCGGATCGCAGCGGGACCCAAAATCAATGAGTAATAGCATACAAAAGTGGACGGAATAGGCTAAAACTACGAGATTTGATGAGTTCCCTATAACTGGACCCTGGGGTTGCCGAAATGTTCGGATCACAACGGGACCCAAAACCACTGACTAATAGCATACAAAATCAGTGACTAATAGCATACAAAATTGAGACCTAAAATGAGTGACTAAAGCATAAAAAACTCACGAGAATAGGCCAAAACTCTGCTTTTTCACGAGTTCCCCCGAAACCGGACCCGGGGTTCCCGAAACGTTCGGATCGGAGCAGGACCCAAAATTAGTGACTAATTGCATACAAAACTAGCCACGGTAGGCCAAAACTGCGTGTTGTGACGAGTTCCCCGTAACCGGACCCCGGGGTTCCCAAAACGTCCGGATCAGAGCACGACCCAAAATCAGTGACTAATAACATACAAAATTGCCCACAATAGGCCAAAACTGCGAGTTTTGACGAGTTCACCGCAATCGGACCCCGGGGTTCCCGAAACATTTGGATCACATCAGGACCCAAAATCAGTGACCAAATAGCAACAAATTTGGCCGGAAAAGGCCAAAAATGCGAGATTTGACGAGTTCCCGTAACCGGCCCCTTGGGTTGCCGAAACGTTCGGATCACAGCAGGACCCAGAATGAGTGAGTCATAGCATAAAAAACTGGCCGGAATAGGCAAAAACCTGCGTGGTTTGATGAGTTCCCCGTAACTGGACCCCGAGTTCCCAAAACTTTTTGACCGCAGCGGGACCCAAAATTAGTGAGTAATAGCATACAAAAGTGGCCAGAATAGGCCAAAACTGTGATTTTTGACGAGTTCCCCGTAAACAGACCCCGGGGTTCCCGAAACTTTCTGATCGCAACGGAACCCAAAATCAATGATTAATAGCATATAAAACTGGCGGGAATAGACAAAAACCATGAGTTTTGATGAGTCCCCGTAACCGGACCCCGGGGGTTCCCGAAACAATCGGATCGCAGCGGGACCCAAAATCAATGAGTAATAGCATACAAAACTGGACGGAATACGCTAAAACTGCGAGTTTTGACGAGTTCCGTGTAACTGGACCCGGGGTTCTCGAAACGTTCTGGTCCCAGCGGACCCAAAATCACTGAGTAATAGCATACAAAACTTGCCAGAATAGGCCAAAACTTTGAGTTTTGACGAGTTCCCTATAACCGGACCCCGGGGTTGCCAAAACGTTCGAATCACAACGGGACCACTACGTGAGGATTGATCTCTTGTAACACGTTGATGTGTTACTATATCTTAGGTATTGTGTTACTATGGCGCATAGTAACACATTTTTGTTGGTGTTCCTGTAGGCTATGTTACTAAGTGGTATCTATTGTAGCACATAAGAATTGTCCCTATATGTATTTAAAGGTGTTACAATTGTATTTTTGCAACACAAGCCATATGTGTTACCGCCGGCCCTGGTAACACACTTATATAACTATAGGCACACACTTTGTAACATGCTTTTTCTGGTGTAGCAACATGGTTAGTAACACGTTGTAAGGAAAATTGCAACACAACTATTCATGATTGGCAGTAACTACACTAGGCCTTTGTAACACACTTTGGATAATTCACCAACACGTTTTCTTTATGGTAGCAACATAATAGTAACATAATTTTGTATATGTTGTAACATCTCTTGTGATGGTTGGTAGCAAACCTAGTAACACCTTTTCCTAACTATCGTAACACAACATAATCAGCCCATTTTTCTGTTACAACAACTTTGTATGAAATATTGTACTAATATTTTTCCTGTAGCACTTCCTCATATTGAAATCGATAAGCATATGACACATTGTATACTATAAAAATATCATGGATGTAAAATAAATTTGTACATGCACGAGAAAAGGGATATAAAATAAAAAATATGATTCATGTCATTCAATAGCACTTGTAACGTGAATATATAGAAGATCCATGTTGTAGCAACAAATTACATTTCTCAACCTAGTAATGTAAACTATAGTATGCAAAAGATTTCCTATCACTAAAAGCGTGTGACACCCCTACTAATGTTCACCCAAATGCATCCTCCAAATCTTTCTTAAACAAATATATCATATTCGCATCTTGATTCCTCCTGAACAGAAGCATCCGAATCAACTCAACCACTGAACCTCTCAATCTGGAAAAAATACAATGAGAATTACAATTAAGTATATCCCAAATTTAATTTAACAAAAGTGAAAAAGTTAAATATTAACATACACATGCTGAAGGCCAAGCAATTGTCAATCCAGAGGTGAAAGCATCGCCAACTGTCCTACAGTTTTCCCTTTCCCTTACCAAGAGCTCACATTCATCAATAGGTTGATCAACTTGCACTTCTATGAACTGACGACCTAGCTCAACACCACCAACCAGTTGTTTTGATTTGCAACCCAAAATAGTAGCATGTGCCACATGTCTTTTGTTTGGATATGTTGAAGACTTCAGAATTACTTGTGTGCCAACCTGAAATGAGATTGAAATTATGTACGGAATAATACAAAACAACTTTATGAACACAAATACAGTATGAACACACTATCTCTTTTACCTTCATGGAAGGACCATGTTTCTGCTTACAGGCGACATGGACTAGAGACTTGTCTTGAGTGCTTTGTTTGCTTAGTCTAGTCAAATTTTCAATCATATTCTCCTTGCTCTTTCTTATCTACAAAGAAACATAAGAGGGGAAAATGATTTATCCTTACGATTATGCAATGTAAAGTTCACAATGCATTTACATCTATTGACATCATTTTATAACCTAGCGAGAGCCCAAATCATGCAAATCAAATTTTAAATGCAGAAAGCCACTCATTCATCATTATACAAAATAACATGAGTCAATAATATCACTAGCTGGCTCCGGCGAGTCGGCGCTTGATAGTCAGCACGCATGGTAAGCCATCCGCACACAAGACCACGCTGACTTCTTCAAGTTCTAATCTCCCAAAACTGAATACAAGTAGTAGCTGGTACACTGGTACGTAACCTAACTCCATGCTAGTGATTAGTTTGATCTACTAGCAATATTCTAGTATTAATTTATGGCTAGCCCTACAAGCTAATGTACGTAGACGTGAGTACACACGACGATTGGAAAATCAATCAAATTGTGTGTGTGCTAGCTTCTTTAGTCTAGCTTTGCACCTGTACGTGTATAACTCTCTGGATGAATCGAACATATATAACACGTATCAAATTCCCTTGTACAAAATGAAAGTTGATCTTATCTTTTACTATGTACACTTGACTAAACTGAACACTGACTGATCTTATTCTTGTCCAATTTGTAGATGTCAGAACCAAATAAAGACATTGCTAATCAAGAATCTCAGAGCATAGTGGTGGTGACAGAGGGGAAGGAGAATGCTGAGAATAATGGGCAGCAGCCGGATGCATCCGAGAATGCTAAGAAGGAAGTGGTGATGCCCAAGAAAAGGAAAGAGATGGAACCAAGATCAGAGGTCTGGGATAGTTTCACCAAGATCATAGAGGGAGATGTTTTGAAGAGGGGCAAGTGCAACTACTGCAAACGTGAGCTTAAATGTGAATCAAAAATCAATGGTACATCTGCCCTAAACTCTCATTTAAAAATATGCAAGATGAATCCTAATAGGAACAGAGATGATAAGCAGCCTACTTTACAAGCTACCCGAAATGAAGGGGATGGTAGCAAGTCCACACTTACTGCTTGGAGGTTTGATCCTGAAATGCTTAGGAAGGCTTTTGCTGAAATGATTATTACAGATGAGCTCCCTTTTGCATTTTCTGAGAAAGAAGGGTTTAGAAAGTTTATGTCCAAGGCATGCCCACGTTTTAATGTGCCATCTAGGAGAACAACTACTAGAGAAGTTGTTAGCATGTTCAATGTGCAGAAACAGAAGCTGAAAAAAATCTTTAAGGAAACATGTGAGAGAGTATGCCTCACCACTGACACATGGACTTCTGCCCAGAAACAGAACTATATGTGTGTTACAGCACATTTCATTGATGGTGACTGGAAGCTACACAAGAAGATCATTGGGTTTTTCTTAGTAAAGGGCCATAGGGGGGAAGACATTGGGAAGGACTTGGAGAGATGCTTGGTAGATTGGGGGCTTGGTAAAGTTTTCACAATAACTGTTGACAATTCTTCTGCTAATGATGGTGCTATAAATTATATCAGGAGGATTCCGAATAATGCCAAAACTAGTATTGCTGAAGGGAAGTATCTTCACATGAGATGTGCTGCACATATTATAAACTTGGTGGTTACTGATGGACTAAAGGAAATCGACTTTTCAGTGGCACGTGTGCGAGCTGCTGTAAAGTTTGTGAAGAACTCCCTGCTAGAATTACAAGGTTTAAGAAATGTGTGGAACTAGAGAAGGTTAAAAGTAAAGCTTTCCTATTATTGGATGTACCTACTAGATGGAACTCAACATACCTTATGTTGAGAGCTGCAGCAACGTATCAGCAGGTTTTCTATAGGTATGCTGATGATGACCCATACTATGCACTTGATTTAAATGGTGAGAAAGGTCCTGGAGTTCCAGAAGCCGTAGATTGGGATAATGCAAGAAAGATGACAGAATTTTTGGAACACTTCTACAAGCTTACTGTTCGTGTTTCCGCATCACTAAACTGTACAGCTCACATATTTTTTTCATGAGATAGCTGATGTTATCATCTTGCTGCGGCAATGGTGTGAAAGCGAAGATTCTTTGCGTAGGGACATGGCTAAAAGGATGATAGCTAAGTACAATAAACATTGGGGGGATCATAAAAGCTTCAACATCCTTATTTTTATTGCGGTTTCTCTTGATCCAAGGTACAAGTTGTCAAGTTACATAAAGATTGCTATTCTGGAGATGTTTGGTGAGACCCAAGGGCAAGTAGTTTGGACTGAAATAAGGAAGACACTTCGTGAGTTATTTGAAGAATATGGAAAGAAATATGCTCCGAGTGATGAGGTGCAGCCCTCCAACGTAGCACAAGAACGTGAAGTCCATGGCACAAGTTTGATGAGGTCCTTGATTGCTCAAAAGATGAGGACGAGCACTTGCGTAATTACTGCTAGTAAATCTGAACTTGAGAAGTACCTTTCCGAGGAGAATGAACAAGATGGCAGCAAGTTTGACATTCTTTTGTGGTGGAAGGTCAATTCTTCTAGATTCCCAGTATTGTCACACTTGGCCCGTGATGTTTTAGCCATTTTAACAAAACCGAAATTATAAAACACCGAATAAACCGAACCGTATTAACCACATTAACCAAACGCCCAGCCCTAAGCATGAGTAACATCAAGGTTTTAACCTGTTTGCCTAACAGAATGTCATTATCGCCATGCGTGCCATGTCGATCTGGGTGAGTTTCCTTCTGCATTTTACCATTTGAGGCATTAGTTAGTATAACTTACAAAGTGTAGTGATAAATGCACAAATTTACCATTAATGTATCTCTGGGTTTGATCACGGTGTTTTCTTCACCGGGTCCATTGGCCAGAACTCTCTGCAAAATGTAAAATATGTAAAGAGATTTGAAAATGAACAAGCACATGTTGAATATATTGATAATACCTTTCTTTTATTATTATGTAGTACTTCTGGATGAGATTCACCATTACGTACTGTTTGGGAATTTTCCTACAATTGAAATTAAACAAGTTTTAGTAAAATAATTATATGAATGCAACAAAATATATATTTACCATTGTAATTTTGTTGGCCCCACGAAATGCATCATTGTTTCTTAATGCATCAATAATTGTGTCTTGCTGTTCTATGAGTTGCTTGAGCTTCGCTATTTCCTCCATGGCATCAGCCTCTCCATCATGTGATGAACCATCTATTGTAGTCACATTGATGTTCTTGAGATAACGAGGCTTTCGACCATACACTTGGTTAGGAACAGGAAGCAAACCCATGCCATGTACTTGTCCAGGCTTTTCATTCCCCAAAACTTTGTGCAAGGCATCACCTTTCCACGCAACTCTTCCGTGCTCACTTTGAGCCAACTCTGGGTGTTCAGTAATTATATTTTCCAACTCAACCTGAAATAGAAGAATAAGACATATTATACTTGTTGGATTCAGTGCTAACTTGATTGTGTAAAACTTGAATGTATATAACCTACCACAAGCTTATTTTTATCTTTGGCTTTTCTTGGTGTTCTATGAGTTGCTAAATAAACCTTCGCTCTATGTGGTTGTTTCTTTTCAGGATCCTCTTGACGCTGCAAAACCAGAAGTACATTCGTATGTAAAGAGCATGCTCTGAATATTTAGAACACATACACACACACGCGCGAGTGCGCACACGCACAAACAGAAACTCACAAGGTCCTCGGCCCAACGAGCAAAACTCTTTGTCCCTGCTGTATGACTTGTCTTCACCATTGAACGACTTGTTTTGTTCTTCTCGCTTACTACCTGTTATAATAAAAATGTAAGGTCAATGCACTACTTAACAACAGAGCACATAGTCCAACTAAATGATTGAAAGCTTACCCTTCCTTCCCTAGACTTCCAAAATCTGACAAGTTCACACCATTGGTCGCTATCCACATATTCTGGACAAAGCTTATACAAAGATTTTCTTTTCTTGTTTGCACTAAAGAATTTTTCCTTCAGACCAGCCTTGAATCTTCTCCAATCTCGCCCGGTAGTTTTCAGTATCTACTTGTCACACTTAGCAGGGTACAAGAACTTCGTCTAGATTTCAGAAAGTAATGCATGAATGTAAATAAGGTCATTACTGAATTTAAAATAGTGCCCAAACATACAAAGGAAAACTAATATGCCAGGTAATATAACTGATTTTCTTCTTGTGTCACGTTTGAGTACCTGTACACACTGAAGTATCGTTTCAGCCCCACCATCCTTCTTGACATTACGCCAGTCCTTTTTGTCAAGTGGACAATATCCCCCAAGTCTGGCTATTGTGCCAAGAAATTTCCCAAGGACTCCACCTTCGTCCCCAATAGGCTGGCCAAGATTATTACATTTTACCACTATGCGCTCACCATTTGGCATGTTCCAAACAGCCGGCAAGGATGTTCCTCTACGCTTACCAACACCTGCCAAATTTGTTTGCAATAATACTAATTAACTGAAGGCCACAAATATTACCTTAAGTCCTTTCAAAGCATTGAGTGAGTAAGGAAAGTGAGGTTACTGATGGAATGACCAAAAACAAAGACCAGTAATAACGAAGTACATTTTAGATGTGGCATGCTTGTATTCTTAGATAAATAAGGAAAATTGTGTAAGTACATATATAGAGCTTGCTAGTTAAGTAAGTGCAATCCAACATACATTGTTGATCGTTCTTAATTAATATCATACCAGAAATATTGTCCACACGATCATCTCGAATATCAACTTGATTCTCATTATCCTCCAAATCATGTGTTTCTAACACTGAATCACGTTCCCCATCAATGTACTCAATGCGACTCTGAACGACATTCAACCTTTTTGACCTACGCACCGTTCCTGCCAATCAATTAATGCACAACAGTTGTGAATTGTAATTTCCTATAAAACTAAAGTAGTTGTTCAGCTTAAGGTTGCAATTACTTTGTGACGTCGTCGTCTTAGTTTTCACCGCTCCTTCATCAAAGACATCCTCTAATCTTATAGCCGGTCCATCAACCTCATGCTGAGGGTCTGATGGAGCAATGTCAATGTTGGCCTCCTCCCTGAACACATACAACTGGATCCTCTTCTCATTGGTATGTTCTGATATCATTTTGTTCACATGAACGTCATTATCAATGCGAACTAAATAGCCTTTTCCGCACGGGTATTTCTTCTTGTAGTACAAGAAATCATATGCCGGCGAGTAGCCAACTTGTTCAATCAATAGGACTAACTCATAAAAGGAGATATTATCTTTATCGATGAATAGTTCAAAAACTTGATGTTGTTGATTCTCATCTTGATAGGACAGGCAAATTTTCCAGCTTTCCACAGACATCTACAATGACATGGATGTAAGAAGTATTAGCAAAAAACCAATCAGATACTATCAGTAGCATAATTACTCCATATACTATCAGTAGTGTATCTCTCATTATAGGCTAAAATAATCAGATAGTACTCTAATAAGTAACAATACTAAAGTGGCAAGCTTTTGATTTTTCTGGTTTTTTTACAATTTTTTTCACTGCTATCACCATTTACCGCCTAAGGCCATAGAAATATCTAGAGGAGCTTGCTGTTTACAGTCAACCGCTCCATCCTTTATTTTCACCTTTTCTCTAGAGAGAACGAGAGGGTGACAGCGTTCGATCCAAAAAGGAAGAAAGCGCAGCGCTAGCTAGCCATGCCTACTGAGTTTTGTCCTCGGGAACGTTCTCCTCGGTTTCCATTGTTTGTACGTGAAGCTGCAGATGCCATGGCTGCCGGTTCTCACCAGCCTCCGGCCTCCGGCGGTCTGTTAGTTGCTATGGTGTGACTTCATATGCATTCCAAAGCTGGTCAACACATGGACGATGCCTGTTGGGACTTGGGACTTGGGGTTCTGTTTGTTGGTACGATAGTAATCAAATTTCAGGGTAAGTCTTGAGTGCTGAACTGCTGATACATGTTCATTCTTCATAGTGGCAAAAAGGAACTAAAGATATTTGTTAAAAAGTTTGTGTAGGAACTTTGGCTTTCAAGTCGTCCCAAGCCACTTGATGGTATGTAAATTCTACCGTTTGTGTAAACATGTTAAACAGATGATAGTACTCTGATTTCAGTCCATAATCAGATTTTTTATAACTCTGAATCTCTCATTATAGGCTAAACTAATCAGAGTACTATCAGTATTGTACAAGATGTATTATTAATTTCAGGCTATAAGATCTGTATAAGTATTCCATATATCAGTACTAATCAGGAAACAGGGGATTAAAGACTGAAACGTCTTACTGTAAAGAGGGGAAAACTGCAGCCAACGTCACACATATCTTTCGGATATGCAGAGATCATGGTAGTGTTTTGCCGTGCACAACAATTCAGACTAGGAATCATACGTGTATCAGTTTAGCATAATGACTAGTGATTTCAGCCCATCCTCCATTCTTATCCTAGATTCACCATTGGCTGATGTACTACATAATACGCACGAACACCTACTACCAAATTCAGAGAGGAAGACAGACACAGGGAGGAGAAAGAGAATTAGTCAGGATTCATAGCAGGGAGATGGGAGTAGATCGATACCAGCCGCGGGGATTTTTGGATGTAGCTGCCGGAGTTGAAGATCGAGGATGTCGTCGCTCCAAAGATGCAAACCACACCGAGGCAGATCTGGGCAGCGCCGGTTCAATCAGGTGTTGATGGGCGAGCAGGCGGATCCGTCGGCGCTGAAGGGCGGCGTTGGACGAGAATGGTGTGGGCGTCCGATGGGCGGCGAGGTGGCCGCTGAAGGGCGGCAACGCAGGCCGCCGAGGTGGGCTATGGAGGGCGGCGAGGTTGATGCAATAGAAAATTATGTAGAGATCCGATTTATTTAGCTTGTTGTTAGTTAGCTGGAGGGAAAACTAAGCGGGAATAATTGGGGAGTTTTGGCGAAGGGAAAAAATGAATACTTACATTTTTTTTGCGGGATAATACCTACATTTTTTTCATGGACGAGGAGGGAAATTAAGCTCGAAATTTTATCCAATGCGTTCTAAAGGGAACTTTTTGCGGGAAGTCCCCAAAAAGTGTTTGACTTTTTTTAATTTGTTTAAAAAATCAAATGTAGAAAAATTTATATTTAAAACGATTATATTGTCACGTGTGCTAAGTAACGATATACAAAGACAGACTGTAACTGGTGATTGCAATAAGATTTATTAAATTAGTTGTTTCCGTTTTTGTTTAATATCTGCTTGTTAATTCGCATCATACAATGATACGATATACAATGACATTTGCTACTTTAACACAGCTAGTCAGATGGATCTAACAAATATTAAAAAGTTACTGTGTTCTCCTAGACCAAGTGCAGACTACTTGGCTGGCATAGAAGGTTTTCTTGATTTTGCATACACCGGAAAAAGTACATATGCCAAGATCCGTTGTCCATGCATCAAATGTGTCAATAAGTTCTTGTTGAAGCGAAACACTGTATATGATCATTTGGTGTGTAATGGAATGCTACTTGGGTACACAGTTTGGGGTTGTCATGGTGAAACTGCAGGATACATCTCCTCTAGCAAACGAGAAAGGTCAAAACAGGGAGGCATAAACTCTAATATGTGCCAACTAGTCCATGATGTTTTTGGGAACATAGATAATGGGTCTCAACTGAATGACTGCGATGACCCAAGCCCTCCAGAACATGGACCAGATCCTGAAACCCAAGCTTTTTATGACTTGTTGAGAGATGCGGATGTACCTTTGTGGAATGGGTGTCAACTATCAAAACTTTCTTTCCTTGTGCTTCTGTTCAACATAAAATCCACTAACAAGTGGAGCAATAAATCTATAAATGATTTGCTAGCAGTTCTGCAGCAAGCAATTCCAAATGGCAATAATTTACCTGGAACTTTTGCCGAGGCTAAGAAGATCATTGGAAAGCTTGGGCTTAGTTATGAGAGAATTCATGTTTGTGAAAAAGATTGTCAGCTTTTTTGGAAAGAGAAGGCTCCGGATGACTTTTGCTCAGTATGTGGAGCATCAAGGTGGAAAAACAAACCTGATAAAACCATGCTAACTAGCAAGGAAAGGAAAAAAAAAAGCAATCCCAAAGAAGGTGCTACGGTACTTCCCTATTAAGTCAAGGCTCAAGAGGCTTTTTATGCACAAGGAAACTGATATAGCATTAAGATGGCATGATGAGGAACGCATAAAAGATGGTGCATTGCGACATTTAGCTGATTCAGCGGCATGGAAGGAGATTGACTCCAAGTATAAGCACATCAGATTAGATTCTCGAAACATTAGATTCACAATCACAGCTGATGGATTCAATCCGTTTGGTAAGCTGAGTTCTAAACATAGTTGCTGGCCTGTTGTCCTAGTACCTAATAACCTTCCACCATGGCTGTGCACAAAGGCCTCTTCTCTTATGCTTACTCTGCTTATTCCTGGTCCAACTTACCCTGGAATGAATTTTCATGTATTCATGCAACCAGTATATGAAGAACTAATGGAGTTGTTTACGGTAGGAACTCGTACTTATGATGCATCTCGAGGTGAGATGTTTCAACTTTATGCTGTTGTGTTGTCTACTGTGAGTGACTACCCCGGGCTAGCTCTCTTTGCAGGATATAGCGTAAATGGTGAGTTTGGTTGTTTTCCATGCCGTGATGAAACATGTTCTAAACGCTTGAAATATGGGCAGAAGTATTGTTTCATGGGGCAACGTCGATTTCTGCCCCCAGATCACAAATTCCATTTTGATGCTAGATCATTTGATGGGTTTCAAGAACATAGAGCAGCACCTACTCCTTATGCAGAAACTAGAGTTGAAGATCAAATAAAATCAATTTCAGATTTTGAGAAGTCCAAAACCTGGAAGTGTGTCAGTGGCCTATTCAATTTGCCCTATTGGGACTTCAATTTACTTCGTCACAATCTTGATATCATGGATCAAGATTATTTCCTCATTCTGGCAATCCACTTGGAAGGCCTAGGAATTATGTTCTGAGCGGTGTGGCTAAAGTACAGGCACATAGATATGTCTTGTTCAATTGCTCCGATGTGAACTCATACCTTAGGTAATATCTTATGCTTCTAAATTGTCTTAGTTACCCTTTCCCCTACTTTACCTCTATTTGTTAACTACTTTGCAGAGCTCATGCTGATGAGATAACTAATGGATGCAATTTAAACCTTGATGTTGTTGAGAGGATTCAAAACGATAAGTTCCACGAATGGTTCCAAGCTCATGTAAGTGCCATATTCTGCATATACTATACACGCATCACTACATTTAGTTTTAATCAAATTCTAAATATTCAGATAAAGAAATTGGAGAAGGGAAATGGCGTCCATAGTATTGAAAAGGATATTATGATTGTTTGAACTTCTGATCAACCCATTCATAAATTAATGAATTATGTTAATGTTTCTAAATATGTTACCTTTAATAAAATGTATTGTTCAGTCTTGATGTTCTTCAATTATGTTTTGTGCATTCTTTATTTAATTTTGGATTGACGCTTTCATGTCAGATATGAAATTTTAGCGATAAAAGTAGCAGAAAGTGTTTTTTATTTTCTTGTTCATGTTTTTGCTGCATGCTACAGGTTTGGACTACATGCTGCATGGAGGCATGGAGGGGTGGTGGCATGTGTGCTTTGTGTTGGTACAGAACTGCTTGGTGGCTTCGTGCAGAGTAGCTAACAAACTTGCTTGACGATATACTAATGTGTGAGACTATGTGTTGGTTAAAACTTAGTGTACTCTTATATTTATGCTTGATAATTTGGTTCGCTATGACATCACGTGCTTATCTGGAACTTCATTTTGTACTTTGATCAACAACAGCTCATAATTAAGATAACGCAACTTGTTTGGAAATTTATTTTGTACTTTGGTTCATAGTTCGATATTGGTATACTCTTGTAGTGTTCAAAAATCATGTTCTGTGATCACAGGTTGCTATTTTTGTTAAAGTCTGAATCTGTCCTGAAGCAGTGTGAATGTTTTAGTTTCTCTACATATAGTTCTCTTGTTTTAGTTTTTCTACATATAGTTCTCTTGCTGATGGTTTGATTAGATGGTTAAAAGTTTGCACTCTCATGTGTCAAGATAAAAGTTCAACGTGGAATGAAGTCTCATTTACTAAGTTGAAAGTTCAAAGTTCTTCCAACGACACTCAGCTTTCTCATATTTTTTACTTTGTTTTACCCATGATTGTGGATCAAGGTGGTCCAACTAATAAAAAAAGTCACAGATATAACATGTCAATGTACAATATCTTTTATCAAAAAAACTTCCTAATTACAAGACATCAACATACTTTTATGCTTTATAAGAGAAAAAACGGATCAATAAAATCGTCAAAGCATATTAATATTAATTAAGTCCAGAATTACTTAAAAGAAGCTAGCACATCTTTTAATTTTAGCAAATTATGAAAGCACAAAAAAAATAATTTTTTAGAATATCCAAAAGAGTTGCACGTCTTTTATATTAAGATGAGAATGTTTTTTTTACAAGATTACAAACACATTATCTCTCCCTCCCTCCCTCCCTCTCTCTCAGCTAGTCTTAGAAAAAAGGGTCGTATGTATGCATATACATGGAAATAATCTCATTTTAGTAGAATTACGTACATGAAAAAAACATTTTTTTATTTAAGTCGTGCCTTCTATAGGATTTCGTATCTAGGCTACGTCAATGTTTTTATCGTAATATATTCGGTCCGTAAGCAAACACATGTCCCCTAAACTTTTGTGTAGCTAACATGTGAATGACGCAAGCCCGTAACTATTAACCCAGAGGTAGTGTACTACGATGGAATCGACCTGAGAATTGATTGCATGTATGTTGCAACAAGTATTTTCATGACAACAAAGAAAAACTCTATTCAATATTTACTACGTTGGTAATATTTACCTAGGTAGCTCACATGTGTTACAAACTTGTAACACAACATCACATCTTATATATGTGTTACATTTTTGTAACACTCTCTCGACAGACATAAATAATGTGTTACAACATCGTAACACATTCCACGCATGAGGAATATGTGTTACAACTTTGTAACACTTCCCATAGAATGTGTTACAACTTAGTTGTGGACACAAGTGTTGTGTTACAGCGCTTTTACGCAGTAACATATTTTTTCTTGTGTTACTGGGATGTGTTACCAAAGCTAATTCCTGTAGTAGTGGACCCAAAATCAATGACTAATAGCATACAAAATCAGTGACTAAAAGCATACAAAATTGGGACTCTGGGGTTCCCGAAACGTTCGGATCGCAGCGGGACCCAAAATGAGTGAGTAGCATAAAAAAGTGGCCAGAATAGGCCAAAACTGCGTTTTTGACGAGTTCCCCGTAACCGAACTCCAGGGTTCCCGAAACGTTCGGTTCACAGCGGGACCCGAAATCAGTGAATAATAGCATACAAAATTGCCCATAATAGGCCAAAACTACGAGTTTTGTCGAGTTCCCTATAACCGGACCCCGGGGTTCCCGAAACGTTCAGATCACAACGGGACCCAAAATCAGTGACTAATAGCATACAAAATCAGTGACTAATAGCATACAAATATGGAACCCAAAATGAGTGACTAAAGCATAGAAAATTGGCGAGAATAGGCCAAAAGTGTACTTTTTGACGAACTCCCCGAAACCGGACCCTGGAGTTCCCGAAACGTTTGGATCCGAGCAGGAACCAAAATTAGCAACTAATTGCATACAAAACTGGCCAGAATGAGACAAAACCGCGTGTTTTGACGAGTTCCCCATAACCGGACCCCGGGGTTCCCAAAACGTCCGAATTCGAGCATGACCCAAAATCAGTGACTAATAGCATACAAAATTGCCCATAATAGGCCAAAACTGTGAGTCTTGACGAGTTCACCCCAATCGGACCCCGGGGTTCCCAAAACATTTGGATTATATCAGGACCCAAAATCAGTGACTAAATAGCAACAAATTTGACCGGAAAAGGCCAAAAATGCGAGATTTGACGAGTTCCCGTAACCGGCCCCTTGGGTTGCCGAAAGTTCGAATCGCAGCAGGACCCAGAATGAGTGAGTCTTAGCATAAAAAACTGGCCGGAATAGGCAAAAACTGTTTGTTTTGATGAGTTCTCCATAACCGGACCCCGGGTTCCCGAAATGTTTGGATCGTAGCGGGACCCAAAATTAGTGAGTAATAGCATGCAAAAGTGGCCAGAATAGGTCAAAACTGTGATTTTTGATGAGTTCCCCGTAAATGGACCCCGGGGTTCCGGAAACTTTCTGATCGCAATGGGACCCGACATCAATGACTAATAGCATATAAAACTGGCGGGAATGGGCAAAAACTATGAGTTTTGACGAGTCCCCCTAACTGGACCC
The DNA here is from genome assembly GCF_904849725.1 of Hordeum vulgare subsp. vulgare. NCBI lineage: Eukaryota > Viridiplantae > Streptophyta > Magnoliopsida > Poales > Poaceae > Hordeum > Hordeum vulgare. The sequence continues at coordinate 605,303,596 of NC_058521.1, read as the reverse complement.
CGAGGTTCCCGAAACAATCGGATCGCTGCAGGACCCAAAATCAATGAGTAATAGCATACAAAACTGGACGGAATAGGCTAAAACTGTGAGTTTTGACGAGTTCCCTGTAACTGGACCCAGGGTTCTCGAAACATTTTGGTCCCACCGGACCGAAAATCAGTGAGTAATAGCATACAAAACTGCCCAGAATAGGCCAAAACTTTGAGTTTCGGCGAGTTCCCTATAACCGGACTCTGGGGTTGCCGAAACGTTCGGATCACAACGGGACCTAGAATCACTGACTAATAGCATACAAAATCAGTGACTAATAGCATACAAAATTGGGACCCAAAATCAGTGACTAAAGCATAGAAAACTCGCGAGAATAGGCCAAAACTCTAGTTTTTCACGAGTTCGCCCGAAAGTGGACCCGGGGTTCCTGAAACGTTCGGATGGGAGCAGGACCCAAAATTAGTGACTAATGGCATACAAAACTGGCCAGAATAGGCCAAAACTGCGAGTTTTGACGAGTTCCCTGTAATCGGACCATGGGGTTCCCAAAACGTACGGATCACATCAGGACCCTGTTTGAAATATGCCCTAGAGACAATGATAAATTAGTTATTATTATATTTCTTTGTTCATGATAATCGTTTATTATCCATGCTATAATTGTATTGATTGGAAAGACCAATACATGTGTGGATACATAGACAAAACACTGTCCCAAGTAAGCCTCTAGTTGACTAGCTCGTTGATCAAAGATGGTCAAGGTTTCCTGACCATAGACAAGTGTTGTCACTTGATAACGGGATCACATCATTAGGAGAATCATGTGATGGACTAGACCCAAACTATGAACATAGCATATAGATCGTGTCATCTTATTGTTATTGTTTTCTACGTGTCAAGTATTTAATGCTATGACCATGAGATCATATAACTCACTGGCACCGGAGGTATACCTTGTGTGTATCAAACGTCGCCACGTAACTGGGTGACTATAAAGGTTCTCTAAAGGTATCTCCGAAGGTGTTCGTTGAGTTAGTATGGATCAAGACTGGGATTTGTCACTCAGTGTGACAGAGAGGTATCTCGGGGCCCACTCGGTAATACAACATCACACACAACCCTTGCAAGCAATGTGACTAAGTGTAAATCACGGGATCTTGTATTACATAACGAGTAGAGAGACTTGCTAGTAATGAGATTAAAATAGGTATGCGGATACCGACGATCGAATCTCGGGCAAGTAACATACCGAAGGACAAAAGGAATGACATACGGGATTATATGAATCCTTGGCACTGAGGTTCAACCGATAAGATCTTCGTAGAATATGTAGGATTTAATATGGGCATCCAGGTCCCGCTATTGGATATTGACGGAGAAATGTCTCGGGTCATGTCTACATAGTTCTCGAACCCGCAGGGTCTATACACTTAAGGTTCGATGATGTTTTAGAATAGTTGAGTTATATGTGTTGGTGACCGAAGGTTGTTCATAGTCCCGGATGACATCACGAACGTCACGAGGGTTTCCGGAATGGTCCGAAATCAAAGATTGATATACAGAAAGTTGGTGTTTACATTCCGGAAAGTTTTCGCGCATTGCCGGCAGTATACCGGGAGTGACGAATGGGTTCCGGGGGCCCACTGGGTGGGCCCATGATACGTCTCCAACGTATCTATAATTTTTTTATGGTTCCATGCTATTATCTTGTCAACTTTGGATGTTTCATATACATGAATATGCTATTTTATATCTTTTTTGGGACTAACCTATTATCTCAGTGCCAAGTGCGAGTTTCTGTTTTTTCCGTGTTTTTGACCCTTTTTCAGACGGAGTCCAAATGGAATGAAACTTTACGATGATTTTTTTTGGACTAAAAGAGACCCCCAAAGCTTTGAAAGAAGGCCAGAAGAGCCACGAGGGAGTCACAAGCCCATGGGCGCGGCCTACCCCCTCGTCGCACCGTGTAGGCTTGTGACCTCCTCGTGGGCCCAACTGACGCAATTCCACCGCCATAAATTCCTATAAATTCAGAAACCCCCAAAAAGAAACCTAGATCGGGAGTTCCTCCGCCGCAAGCCTCTATAGCCACCAAAACCCAATATGGAGCCCATTCCAACACCTTGCTGGAGGGGGAATCCATCTCCGGTGGCCATCTTCATCATCCCGGTGATCTCCATGACGAGGAGGGAGTAGTTCACCCTCGGGGCTGAGGGTATGTACCAGTAGCTATGTGTTTGATCTCTCTCTCTCGTGTTCTTGAGATGTCTTGATCTCGATGTACCGTGGGCTTTGCTACTATAGTTGGATCTTATGATGTTCTTCCCCCTCTCCCTTCTTGTAATGAATTGAGTTTCCCCTTTGAAGTTATCCTATCGGATTAAGTCTTTGAGAACACTTGATGTATGTCTTGCACGTTTCTACCTGCTGTGATCAACTTGCGGGTTTGTGACAATTGGGAACCTATGCATATGGGTTGGCACACGTGGATTCATGTGAGTACTCGATGTATGTTTTGGTGATCAACTTGCGGGTTTGTGACATTGGGAACCTATGCATAGGGGTTGGCACATGTTTTGACTCTCCGGTAGAAACTTTGGGGCACTCTTTGAAGTTCTATGTGTTGGTTGAATAGATGATTCTGAGATTGTGTGATGCATATCGTATAATCATGCCCACGGATACTTGAGGTGACAATGGAGTATCTAGGTGACATTAGGGTCTTGGTTGATATGTATCTTAAGGTGTTATTCTAGTACGAACTCTTGAATAGATCGATCAGAAAGAATAACTTTATGGTGGCTTCGTACCCGACAATAATCTCTTCGTTTGTTCCCCGCTATTAGTGACTTTGGAGTGACTCTTTGTTGCATGTTGAGGGCTAGTTATATGATCCAATTATGTTATCTTTGTTGAGAGAACTTCACTAGTGAAAGTATGAACCCTGGGCCTTGTTTCCACGCATTGCAATACCGTTCGTGCTCACTTTTACCATTTGTTACCTTGCTGTTTTTGTAATTTCAGATTACAAAAACCTACATCTACCATCCATATTGCACTTGTATCACCATCTCTTCGCCGAACTAGTGCACCTATACAACTTACCATTGTATTGGGTGTGTTGGGGACACAAGAGACTCTTTTTTATTTGGTTGCAGGGTTGCTTGAGAGAGACCATCTTCATCCTACGCCTCCCGCGGATTGATAATCCTTAGGTCACCCACTTGAGGGAAAATTGCTACTGTCCTACAAACCTCTGCACTTGGAGGCCCAACAACGTCTACAAGGAGAAGGTTGCGTAGTAGACATCAGCCCACCATGCCCCAAGGAGTCCTCGTGGGTTTATTGGATGTACAATAAGGTATAATGGGCTGACAAAGTCATCCAAGGAAACCCATGAGGAAAAAGTGGAAAATCCAAAAGAGGTGGAAAAATAAGGAAGGAGTCCTAATCCAAGTGGGATTGGAGAAGGACTCCTCCCGTCCCCAAGTCGGCCGACCCAAGGAGGCCTCCTTGGCCGGCGCCCTAGGGCTTTGCCCCACCCCTTGGCTCCTCCTATATATACTAGAGATATAGGGCTGATTTGAGACAACTTTGCCACGTGCAACTCAAACCTACACCTCATAGTGCTTCCTCTAGACTAGATTTCTGCGGAGCTCGGGCGGAGCCCTGCATGAATAGATCATCACCAACACTAGCGCGCCGTCACGTTGTCGGAGAACTAATCTACTACTCCGTCTTGCTTGCTGGATCAAGAAGGTCGAGATCAACATCGAGTTGTACGTGTGCTGAACGCGGAGGTGCCGTCCGTTCGGCACTAGATCGGAACGGATCGTGGGACGGATTGCGAGACGGTTCGTAGGACGGAACGTGGGACTGTTCGAGAGGCGGATCGTGAAGACGTTCCACTACATCAACCGTGTTTCTTAACGCTTCCCTCTGAGCGATCTACAAGGTACTCAGATCTAATCTCCTCTCGTAGATGGACATCACCATGATAGGTCTTCGTGTGCGTAGAAATTTTTTTATTTCCCATGCAACGTTCCTCAATAGTGGTATCAGAGCTAGGTTAATGCGTATATGTTATCTCGAGTAGAACACAAAAGGTTTTGTGGGCGTTGATGTTCGATTTGCTGCCCTCCTTAGTCTTTTCTCAATTCAGCGGTATTGTTGGATTGAAGCGGCCCGGACCGACATTACTCGTACGCTTACGAGAAACTGGTTTCATCGACTAACATGCAACTTGTTGCATAAAGATGACTGACGGGTGCCTGTTTCTTCAACTTTAGTTGAATTGGATTTGACCGAGGCGGTCCTCGGAGAGAGGTTAAATAGCAATTTGCACATCACCGTTGTGGTGTTTGCGTAAGTAAAATGCGATCATACTAGATACCCATAGCAGCCACGTAAAACATGCAACAACAAATTAGAGGACGTCTAACTTATTTTTGCAGGGTATGCTTGTGATGTGATATGGCCAAAGACATGATGTGATATATTGGATGTATGAGAAGATCATGTTGTAATAGTTAATATCGACTTGCATGTTGATGCTACGGCAACCGGCAGGAGCCATAGGGTTTTCTTTAAACTAACGTTTGTGTTTGCAGATGCGTTTACTATATTGCTAGGTTGTAGCTTTAGTAGTAATAGCATAGATAGCACGACAACCTCGATGGCGGCAAGATGATGGAGATCATGATGATGGATATCATGGTGTGGCGCCGGTAACAAGCAGATCATGCCGGTGCTTTGGTGATGGAGATCAAGAAGCACAAGATCATGGCCATATCATGTCACTTATGAATAGCATGTGATGTTAATCCTTTCACTACTAGAAAAACAGATATAGCCAATATGGACACTAATGACGCACTATACATGTGGTGTGCCATTACTAAATAGTAATGGCGCACCATGTGTAGGTGCGCCATTATTAACCAACATAGTAATGGCGCACTAGGTGAAAAGTGCGTCATTACTAAGTTTGACGGCTAGCACGTAGTACTTCCATCCGTTCCTAAATATAAGTCTTTTTAGACAATTCACTAATAGACTAGATACGGATGTATATAGACATACTTTAGAGTGTACATTCAATAATTTTGATTCGTATGTAGACCCCTAGTGAAATCGTTTAAAAGGCTTATATTTAGGAACGGAGGGAGTACCATGCATACGACGTACTACCCCGTTCTTAAATATAAGTCTTTAAAAAGGTTTCATTAGTGAACTATATACGGATGTATATAGACATACTTTAGAGTGTAGATTTATTCACTTTGCTTCGTATAGACTTCTAGTGAAAGCTCAAGCTCGACGGTTAGCACGTAGTAGCATGCATACGACGTACTACCCCGTTTTTAAATATAAGTCTTTAAAAAGTTTCATTAATGGACTACATACGGATATATATATATATATAAACATATTTTAGAGTATAGATTTATTTACTTTTCTTTGTATGCAGACTTCTAGTAAAATATCTTAATAGATAGGAACGGAGCGAGTATAAACCGTGGGCGCCCGCTCGGCGGCTAGCTGAAGCTCGTCGCCACGCCGACGTGGCCCGCCCGACCGCCCGACCCCGCGTCACGATCGAGCTGCATGCATGCCATCTCCGGCCATCCGCTGCATGCATGCCCTGCCCTACCCTACCCTACCCTACCCTACTGGAGTACTACCAATTATTCACGTCCGCGTCCGGTGGGTCTCCGGTGGAGCCGAGCCGACTGTCCCCGCGCCCCCGCCGTCCGTGCGCCGGCGTCACTTACTTTGTCGGCTACTATCTGATGGAGACACAAAAGTTTTCAGACTGTCAAAAAGAAAAGAAAAAAACATGTTACATAAAATTACATAAAGAATCGATCAATCAAAGAATGAAGAGAGCAAACGCAAAATGGCTGCGTCCCTCGACTCGACTTGTTGGAGAAAATGTGGTACCGCATGCATGCAAATGCGCTCCATCGTCACGCGCGCAATTACGCATGTGCTGTGTGTGTGTGTGTATGCATACCATATATACATCCATGCATCTACTTCCACCACAAAGTACACAAACTTAATACTCCGATACATTGCACCGATCGAGCGAGAAGTAGCTAGTACAGTACTACAGTATAATGTTTGTTTGGAACATGTACAGGCCACTGTCACCATCCATCAATCTAGACAGCTTCCATTCTTAGCCGCCGCAGCCCCGACCTACCATTTCAGTCACCATCGTCAAACTAGTTAATTTTTACTGTCAATGGTTTGTCAACCAGCGCCTTTTGTATTGCCTGCTGTGCTCGGAGTAGATCATCGTCTTTTTCCCCGGTAATATAAGGCCAAGTCATCATTTTTTTTTAAAAAAGGAGGATGACCCCCGCACGTGCTTGTTTCGGTTCTTATACTCTTGAATAAACAGTTTAAGTTATATTTTATTTTCATATTCCTGTTTATCGTGACGAGAGCTTTCAATAAGATCCATTTCAAATACGTTTTGATGATATTTAAAAAAAAAAAAAAGTTTCAACTCCTAAAACTTAGTACGAGTCACCGATAAAATCATGATTTTCGTGCCTACAATTAATCGACAAAAAAAGGCTTAGAATTTTACCACTAGCGTTGACTATATCAAACCAAGGTTTTCTTTTATCGACGCTGTTTTTTTTTTCACTAGTTGGACCAGAAGAACTGAGTTTCTTGAAAAAAAAACACAAAAAATGTAGAGTTTTCTTTCCCAAAAGAATTCAAGTGAATTTTGACATTTTTAGCATAACAACATATAGACTAACATGGTCTAGTTAGGATTATTGGCATAGAAAATATGGATTGGACATAGGAACGGCTATTGGTTGCGGACGGTTCGAGAGTCCGCGTTGAAGATGTCCTAAGCATATTTCCAACAAAATGGTCCTTCGTCTCGATCATGTTCTTGCCCTGCATATGCCCAATGAATTAAGAGACCAAACACAAAATGGCTCCGGCCGTCCCTCAAGTGGAGAACATGTGAGTATCGTAGATATATATTGGTGCGAATGAATAAGGACAGATACGTTGCATCCTGGATTGGTTTGTTTGGAACGTTCCACAGGCCACTGTCACCATCCAACTTTCCACTAGTCTACATGTAGTCACCACGTACGCTACACAACAGCCTCCATCGGGCTTTGTCGAATCGTAAGCCGCAGCCAACAGAAAGCTCTCAACCAACATTCAGTCACCATCGTCAAGTACAAGTAATTTAATTACTCCATCCGTCTCAGTTTACAAGTCCGGTACATGTATCTAGATCGTTAGTTTGACCAAGTTAATGAAAAAAAATTATAACAAAAAATATATAATTAGAAACTTTAAATGTTCTATTTTCTAATTATATGATTTTTATGTTAAATAATATATTTTATATATGTTGAATTAACGATCTAGGTACACGTGTACGTCTTTTAAACTGTGACGAAGGAAGTACTAGCATCGGTTATTGTCAATCACTCCTTTTGCGTTCGCTATGCTGCTCAAGGGGTAGATCAAAATGTTAACATCGCGAAACTACTTCCGGGACTTATATTCGCCACCAGCTTGCACAAGATGAAACTACCTCAGGAAATTCATGTTCATGTAAAATTCTACCAAATGCAATTGCGTCGAGGGTTGTGACTTGTGAGACACGGTTTTGACGATCGCTCGAGTCACCCACGGGGGTCTCAGGTGAAACCCTAGCTGCCGCTGCCCCCACCACCCCGTTGTCATCGGGGTAAGTCGAGACAAAATCCTGCTCGACCGACGATGATGGCAGGATACCTTCTCGTGCCGCAATCTGTCGTGTGATAAGCTTTCTAGCCACGCAACACATCAGCCTCGTATGGTGCAACACGGTCAATGGATCTTGGACGTCGGGGTGTTGATCCCGGGTGCCCTGGGTGGTCATCGTGATCCGTGGGGGGCGGCTGGCATGGGTGGTCGTGTGGTAATGGACCTTCAGCGCTCAGATCTAGCAATGGCCGCTCGGGGCCTGGTCCCTGAAGACAATGGTGAAGTGAGAGCAACAACAACGACAAGGAAACGGGTATCAACTTGTTAGGGTGGTACGGCTACCGTGTTGTCATGAGTCTCTGCTATAGGATTTTTAGAACACGTGTGCGTGACGATATCGAGGATGTTCGGCTCTTCATGTTGTGTGACAGTTCTATGATCGTAAGCATAGATTTGGCATAGATGTGCCAGTGGTTCGGCTCTTCATTTCGTCATGCGTTGTTTTCGGATAACGTTTCTCGTAGCTCGTGCGTTCCAATGGCGGTGGGCAGTGTTGGTGTTGGTCTGTTGCAAGTCATTGGTTGTGTATTTTTTTTGTTCTTATTATTACTTATATTGTTTTGGCCGCGTGCATCCTCGATGTTTCGATTAGGTCTTGATATTGTATCCTTGCAGATACAAGGTGTAATTAATGTATAGTCAGCGATGGAGCTGGACAAGGCGACGACATTATCCTCAAACATGTGGCGGAAGAACTAGAAGCGGCATGGATCGAGGAGCTCGAAGTGGCGGACATGCCTTAACATAGAAACTAGCTAAAACTCTTTCTTTATTCATTGAAAAACTTGTTTCCAAAATCGTGTTTGACATGTTATAATTCTGTAGCTAATCTGTTGTAAATTTCTGGTAACTAAACAAGTGAATAAATGCATCTAGGCCTCTTTCAAAATCCACATCATGCTTGTAATCTTTTTATAATTCTGTTATTCAAATTCATATCTACTTGGTCGCTTTTGATTTGGTATGCCAATCTGAAAATAATCTGAATTTTCCAGTTTGTGAGATCCCTGGTTTGGGAATAGGTAAACATTAATTACCACTACATTAATTTCATTCTTATTTTGATTTATGGTGTGGATTCAGACAAATGCATGCATAAATGAGACGTTTGACCCTGCATACTACATCATCCGTTTCTAAATACAAGTCTTTTAAAAGATTTCATTAAGGGTCTATGTATAAAATAAAATGAATGGATCTATATATTAAAACTAAAATATGTATATATACATCGAATCTAGTTCATTAGTGAAATCTGTAAAAAAAACTTATACGGAGTATTTACCAACGGAAGGAGTAGTAGTACATCAATAATGTAGGGAGCACCAAACGATAGCTGGTTTTGGGGGATTTTTTCACTGTTTTGATCCTTAAGGCGTAAGTTCATCACAAAACGAACTGGGTTCGAAAGTATTTCACGTTTTGACCCTTTTGGAAACGCCACAGACCGTGGCGTTGCAGGCCTTAGCAGAAACGTCAGTCTACTGGACGTTGCACGCCTCATGTGCAACGCCAGTCTACTGGACGTTGCAGACCAAAGCAGAAACGCCAAGGGGGCTGGCGTTGCAGACCAAAGAAGAAACGCCAAGGTCCCTGGCGTTGCAGGGCTCATAAGTAACTGGCCCGCGGCCGCTTCCTCCACCTCCACTTCTTTCTTCCTCCTCTTCCATGAAAAAGCTCTCCCTCCTCCTCCAGATCCCCCCCTTCGATCTCCCTCCTCCCCCAACCGTTTTGTTGGTTCTTTGGGGCAAATCGAAGAGGCCGGTAAGCTCCTCCAATCCCTCCAATTAGTTTTTGCAATGATTTTGTATTCGTGTAGATTTCTTTTGCACTAGGTGTACGTATGTTTTGAAGTAAAATTTATTTTGTGATTGTTAATAGGTGTAGTTTATGGTGTCTCTATGTGTAATTTTTGGTGGCTATATGTATAACCTAGGTTTTGTTCATATTATCCGCATAAGGTTTATGCCTAGGTTTAGTTCATATTATTCGAAGAGGTCGGTAATAATTTTCTTCATATTATGTAGGATGTTTCGTCCCGATCAATATCCGGGTCTTGATGACTACTATGAGCAGAAGCATCGTGCGGTGCTAGTTGAAAGAGGAGAGGTAATTATGATTTTATTGATGATTAATTTTGTATACTCCATGATTTGTATATTTTCACAAGTTGAACCCATTAACAAATTATGCCTTTGTTTGTTTAGGTTCCTCCACTACTTCGTTTGAGGGGGCACAACCCCAATGAAACTCTTGTATATGACCCTCATTACGAGCCATATTTTAGAAGAACGGATCTTCTTCAATTTGTGCTCAACTTTAAAGGCACACCACCATGGTTGAACGCCACTGCCCTAACAGCACTTACGGATCGATGGAGGCCGGAGACGCACTCTTTTCACCTTCCTCTTGGTGAGATGAGCATAACCTTGGAGGATATTGCTATGATCTCCGGGCTTCCTATCGAGGGCAGGGCTCTTACAGGGAAGGTTAGGGCCGCCAGGTGGCGACAACGGGTTGCAGCATTGGTTGGTGTTGAACCCGAGCCATGGACACATGAAACTAGGAAGGATCCTAGGCCATCCGGTGTGTTGTTCTCTTGGATACAGAGACATTTTCACAGATGCCCAAGGGATGCTAGTCCGCTTGTTGTGGAGAGGTTCGCGAGAGCTTATCTCTGGAATCTTTTGACCCAAGTGGTGTTTCCGGATGGCACTGGGGACACAGCCTCATGGATGTTCTTGGATCCGCTTCGTGACTGGGATGTGAAGTGGAGTTGGGGTTCGGCGGCACTAGCCTTCTTGTACCGTCAGGTATGGCTTAATATCATGCATTTTCATTTTATTCAATGGGATATGATGCATTTTCATTTTATTAAATCTGTAGTTGGATGGAGCATGCATGAGGAGTAAGCCGACGTCCTGTCTTGGAGGTTTCGTCTGGGCCCTACAGGTTTGGATGTGGGAGCGTATCCCTGTTGGCCGGAACTTCAGCCTTGCTCCGGAAGAACCCTGGAAGTACCCGTTTGACGGGGACGAGGAGCGATACCCCACTATCGCACACACATGGGCTAATGTCCAATGGACGAGTATCGCGGCTATGGGGCGGTATAAGGCATACATAAGCGAGCTTGACATGCTAACTTACGAACAGGTAAATGCTTTATCAAATTTGCTGATTTTTTTTCATGGATGGTTGAGTGACTTGTTGTTATGTAGGTTAATTGGAGGTCGTACACGGTACTTAGGCAGTATCCTCTGAGCAACATGTGCCTTCGTGACCAGCATCTTTGGCGTGTGCGGTGCCCGATGATATGCTTTTATGTGGTGGAGTGGCATCTTCCTCATCGTGTTTCAAAGCAGTTCGGGGTACAACAACGCACCCCGCCGGATTACGTCGAGACAAGTGTGAAGCTACATAAGTGAGTCTTTTGTATCACGTGTTTCTCCTGTTGATCAATGTCTAACATGAAAAAATGAAGCTGATGTAGTATTCTAATGCTTTGTAGGACAAACCGGCAAAGCAATAAGACTGTCATCAATTGGGAGGAGAACCACATTACTTGGGTGGACATGTGGAATGCTCAGAGACAACATCGAGTTGAAAATGATGAAACACCAGACACTGACGAGGCGGCATACTTAAGGCATTTGGAGTGGATGCGTAGAGAGTACAGAGTTATCCATAAGGCTGCCTGGACTCGTTCCGATTGCTTGGACTTACTGTCGAGTGAGGCTGCTGATGCTGCATTCAACAATTCAATTAGGGAGACAGTTCGAGCGCATCTTGACTATGGTCCTCTCCATGACCGAGTGGTACGTCCCTCCTTTAAAATATAAACAAGTGTCATTTATCTGTGGATGGTATGTCACATGTGTTTTATCCAGGGCACGGAGCTATGGAGATGTATCAACGAGAGTAACGTGGTCCTTGCCCGTGCCCCATGTCCACAAACGGACGGACTTGTTAGAACTACTCTACAGGTTTGATGCCTTGTTAACCTTTGTTTTGTCATACCTTTGTTAGCATATTAACATGTCATTATCTTTTCCTTGCGCAGAAGGTCGCCAATCGGTGCCGCACACTAGCGGCTTTACTTTCTTGCCACGGTGTTTCGTCCACCGATGTGAGGGCACGTGCGCAGTACACGATGGATGTGCAGTCTTCCGCTCGTCCGTCTTCGAGTGGAGCACATGTTTCTTCTAGCCGAGCACATGAAGAGGAGATTGAAGAAGAAGATGAGTCCGACAACGACGCCGCGGATGAGGACTTCATTGAGTTTGGGGCTTCGCAGATGGAAGATGCTCCGCAGTCAAGTCAACCCACTCAGCCGACGGAAGCAACACGTCGAGCTAGCTCAAGGAACATCAGACGTCCTGGCTGGCAGAACACTCCAGAGGGCTACGTTACTAAGGGCAAGATGGCTGCAAAGAGAGGGAGGAAGTGAAGTATGTTACTTATGTCGTATTCTGAGTGTTATGATGTTGTCTGTTGAACTACTATGTTTTCTGTTGAACCATGTTGTTTGTCGAACTACGTCTGTTAAACTATGAACTATGATGTTATGCTTAGTCTTATGATTTAAATTATGGTGTTATGCTTTGAATTATGGTGTTATGTTTTGATGAATGGTGTTATGCTGTGAATTATGGTGCTATGTTTTGATGAATGGTGTTATGCTGTAAATTATGGTCTTACGACTTAAACTATATTCTATGAAATATGTTTGTTGATCAAAACAGTGAAAAAATCTTGTTTTGAGGTACTGGACTAAGGAAACGCCAGGAAGCATGGCGTTTCTGGTTGGGTCTGCAACGCCAGCAGGTCTGGCGTTTCTGCGCTGGGTGCAACGCTGGCCAGGACCCCAGCAATGTGGTACTGGACTAAGGAAACGCCAGGGACCTTGGCGTTTCTGCTTTGGTCTGCAACGCGAGCCCCCTTGGCGTTTCTGCTTTGGTTTGCAACGTCCAGTAGACTGGCGTTGCACATGAGGCCTGCAACGTCCAGCAGACTGGCGTTGCTGCTAAGGCCTGCAACGCCACGGACTGTGGCGTTTCCAAAAGGGTCAAAACGTGAAATACTTTCGAACCCAGTTTGTTTTGTGATGAACTTACGCCTTAAGGATCAAAACAGTGAAAAAATCCGGTTTTAGCCGTGTTGCAAGTGACCAAAAAGACTGTTGAAAGAATATTCACCCAAAGACAAACATGGAGTAAATCAATTGTGATAGTATGTGCTGCGTCAATTTTTGAGATGATTGCTTTGCGAAACGTGGTGTAAAAAATGACTGGGCTACGCAGCTGGAAAGCAATAGCCACATGTGCGTGCAGCTGGAGGATCTCTACGCTAATTGAATCAGAATATATTGAGATTTCATCCCCATTTATTTATTTTTTGATTTTACTAGTGTACTGGTTAAATAAGTGGCACGTTCTTTGGTGAGTGGATCCAAATCCAGGAAGGAATCCCAACTGCATCCACCTGGAGAGGAGATTCCTTCCCCTTTCTTTCTCCTCTCCTCTCCTTCCTCCACAGTGGCTCCCTCCCTCACCATCACCTTTCTTTCTCCGGTGGCTCCCTCCCTCACCTTCCTCTACAGTTCCAGCTCCAGCTCCAGCTCCAGTCCCCACCCACATACGCTTTTATATACCCAAACCAAACCCAACCAATAGTGAGGCCAAGCGTGGCCAGACCCACTACTTATCCAGGACGTACGGGAGCGTGCCGTGGCCGGCCTCCGGCGAGGGGGATCACGCCCAAGGACAGACCGCTTGCTTGCTTGCTTCCTGAGGTGCTCTTGGGGTGAGCGTGCGTGTGACGGTGACCGGTCCATGGAGATGCCTACGTCGCCGGGCGCGGGCGCGTTTCGGTTTCTTGGCCTGCTCAAGCAGCCGGAGCCGGGCCACGACGCCGCTTGCTTCGAGCTGGACGAGAGCGACGTCGTCTGGCCGGCTGGCGGCGTGGACGTCGACGGGTGGACGGCCGAGGCTGCGGTGGTGGCCCCGCGGCGCTCCAGCGCGCGGCGTCGCGCGGCGCACGCCGTGCCGCAGAGCTTCGGGCTGTCGTCGCTCCTCGCCGACGGCGTGGAGGGGCAGCAGCTGCTTCACGCGGGGGTGGCCATGGCCGTGCCCGTGAGGCCGGGTCACGGCGCCGCGGCGGCACCGAGGCAGTCGGCGCCGGTCAGGGTGCCGGTGTGGCCGGGGCAGGCGGCCGGGCGTACCTTCAAGAAAGCCGAGGAGTCCGACGAAGAAGAGGACAACGGCGGGGAGGAGGAGATGGTGCCGCCGCACGTGGTGGCGGCGCGGCGGCACGCGCGGTCGTCGTCCGTGCTGGAAGGCGCCGGGCGGACGCTCAAGGGACGCGACCTGCGCCGCCTCCGCAACGCCGTCCTCCGCCAGACCGGCTTCCTCGACCTCTGAAATCTGAAGAAGAAGAAGAAGAAGAAGAAGAAGAAGAAGAAGAAGAAGAAGAAAATGCATGCATGCCGGCCGGCACGATCAACCACGGCCACCGATGATGATGGTCAACTTCCATTCCAAGTCCCGTCGATCAGCTCCTGCCATGCCATGCCATGCCATGCATCCTCCCCTGCATCCATCTCGTCTTCAGAGCGACCAAACAAAACCCTCTCTCTGTTAATGTCTGAAACTCTGGATACCTGAATTGAATTCAATCCATTCAATTTCATTGGCTTGGCCTGAGTGTTTGCTGCTGTTGACTGACTCCAGTTACTACTATTATCCATCAGATCTTGCAACATTATATACTTCGAAATCGCACAAAAATTACAGTATCTTCCAAAACTCACAGGATCGAGATCTGCAAGAATTTTGTATTGGTTTCATCTGGAATCAACCCACACATACAGTACTACTTTTATCCTCAAAAAGTGTGGCAACCAAACCGAGGTCCCAAACAATGTTTGATCTGATTAGGAGCTCATTGTGACAGTCTGATGTCAACATGCGCATATATTAGTAACCAGACACTTGATTAAAGAAGCCATCCATGACTTTGACATGAGAGATGCAGAATCATTCTATAATTGAAACCCTGGTACTACAGCACTAGCACATCCATCATCCATCATCAACCAACCAGCCTAGATAGATAGATAGATACATATAAAACACCCACACTAGCTAGCTTGGCATCTGCTTCTGCTAGGGTAGTTGTGAATTTGACACTAGCATACTATGCTATGCATGATGCAACTCAACTCAATCAATGGGCGCCCTCCCAATTATATCATGTCGTCTCACATGGGGTGTGGAATAGTAGATAACTATAATTGAGAGAGAATGGAATCCAATTGGCCTCTCACCTTGGCTGGCTCAGGTATCCCAATCCCAATCAATCACTCCTCTGCTCTGCCATTGCCGTCCAACAGTGCAGTACGTACACTTTGGGATTATTTTTTGTGGCCCAGTTGCGGCTTGACGGCTAGCTACCAGAAAATATGTTACTAGTATGATTCAGATCCCTATCTTTTGTAAGCATGACCTACTTACTGTATTATTTGTGTGTGTACTCAACACTGCATTCAGATTCTCATTGCTCAAGCTTTTCACCCACAATCTTATACTCCCTCCGTCCTAAAATAAGTGTCTCAATTTTAATTACAATTTTGTACTAGAGCTAGTACAAAGTTGAAACACTTATTTTGAAACAGAGGGAGTAGTATATTCCAGGAAAAGCCAATAGCAAGAAGGCGATTGTGTCCGTAATAGCAATGGAACGAAATAATGTTCTTAGCTTGGGCGATTGTTGGTAATAGACAATTTGCCATCCAATTGTGTGTGATACCAAGTTACATCGCCACGTGTAGAATGGTGTAGTCTGCACTACCAAAAAATTGTCAAACAAATGATAGCATTATTTAGAAAAACGGTTTTTTTGGAGACTTCAAACATAAAAGCACATCTAAAGTGCATACAAATGTGTTTGAATAAAGTCTTGTTAGGTGCCTGTGCATAGAAAAATCTTGGTTCTATATATATGGTAACAAATGTATATGGTAAAAATAACAATACAGTCAATACAATCGGCAAGATTAAGTTTAGTTTAAGTCTTATATTTGACAAATGCATAACACTTTTTGGAAAACGTGATTTTTTTAACATGAGCTACTGTTTTAGTTTTATGAACATTTCTTGTCACATACAAGCTTCTATCTAAAAACTCAAAAAAAAACATTTTACTTTGTTGGAGTACATGTTTTATACGCACACAAAATATGTTGATATACTAGATAATTTCTTTTGCAACACATGAACATTCATTTTCATATACAACAGAATATTTATTTTGTAATAACAAACTCTTAGTTTGATATGTCTGAAAATTTTATTTTATCTAATATGTAGATATTTATTTCCACATATGTCAATATGGAAAAAACACATAAACATGTTTACTATATGTAAATAGTCGGATACCCATAAAAATATAAAATAGTAAGATACATATATTTTAAAAGACACCTCACATTTTTTAGTTGTAAGAGATTTTACATAAAAGTAAAAAAACATGTTGTGAATGGGCCGCACAATGTGTCAGCCTACGTATGGTTGTTTCGGGCAACGCGGGCCTGTTACTCACTACATGTGTCACATAGGGCCTCATGAAGGTTGATTGCCCAACAAGCAAATCTGACGATGCAATGTACTCACAGCTACATTGACGACTTTTTCCCTCACGTTAGGATTTCTTCCTCTCGTTGTCCATGACAACGTTGAGACTATCCAGTCCTTCCCCTCCCTGGACCCCTGTTCTCTGCCCTGGTGTTGGTGTCAGCCCCGAGCCGCCGCTGAACCTTGGTACTTGCGGTTGTTTGGGAGGGGTTGGGAGTTTTCGGTGGCTTTTATGACGACGATCGTCAGATCGATCTGTCTCGATTTTGAAGGATCGCATGTCGCAGGGACTCGTCATCGTCATCCACGGGAGGGGTGGCAAGGTCGAGGATCTCATGAAGGAACTCGCCCTGCAAGAAGATGACCTAGACGATGTAGTCTTTGAAGAATTCGATGCCCCAGCGGAGGAAGATATCCGATGGATGATCCTTGCCTGAGTTCTTCCACAACATGAGAACGACGCAGCTTGAGAACGGTGCGGGATCTGGTCAGGACAGCCAAGATCAAAACCTAGGAGGAAAACTTGTTCATGATGCAGTTCAACTGTCTTGGAGACTGGGAGAAGGTCATCCAAGGGGAGGGCATGGCACTTCAGAGGCAATCCAGTGATCATTGCTCCATATGATGAATATTCCAAGACAACTTCATCAGAGCTCTACAAGTTCGAGATTTGGGAACGGATCATTGACCCGGCCACAGCATATCATTGACCCACGCTAAAAAACCTCCATTGGCATGGGCCTTAGACGGGAGGTTTGGCTCCAACGCCAAGTCGAGCCAATAGGGTGTGTTCTTGCACAACGACACTGTCCTGGGAGCCGGCGACGAGGTGGGGAGGTAACACATAGGGATTGGGTGATGGGGACACCTCGTCGTCGGGCTTTCATAGCCGGGGATGCAGCTCTGTGGTCATCGAAATTGCCGATTTGTGAATTCAGGGGAGCGGTGGAGGCCATTAATGGGTGGGTGGTGTGATAGCCGTCGGCGGTCGTTACTCCTAGCGGGATCTAGAGTGGCCCCACATATCAATACGAGTCTTTTCTGCGTACTTTGTCCTCACTCATGCGCACTCAGAATCAACTTTCCGGTCGGTCACCCATCCTAGAACTACTCCAAGCCAAGCACGCTTAACCTGGGAGTTCTGTTTGAATGGGCTCCCGGAAAAGAAGGAAATCCTTATTGATATGAGTAGTCTATCATCCCTAATAAGCCAGGCTATCACAGGTGGTTAGGCGCCCCATAACCATGGCTCATCGGTGAATATCTATGTGTCGTGCTGCATGTACCTACGTCACACAACTTCAAATCCCGGTTGTGATGCGAGGAGGAAGAAGTTGGAACTTCACTCCTATTAGCAATTGGGGTACGGAGCGAGCTGCATACCAGACCTCTCTAGTCACCAAAATATGAAGGCTACAATTATACCGATCGATAGCCATATGGCCACTCTAATTGAATGTAATTTTGGCTGAAAATCATTATATTGACGGTTATTTATGGTGATCGGGGCTATATGACAACTCGGCTATAGCTGCTCTTTTTCGATAAAGGATGAATTTATTAGCTCAAAATGGATCGGCAAGGAGATACAAACACAATGAGAACACATCCGGGTGGAATATAGTTAAATTCTAATCTAGACATATTTTCTTAGTATATAGTTAAATTTATGCACTCTAGAGTAGTCTAGCGAGTTCTAAAACTTAATAATACTGTGGATATAGAACATGCAGAGACACCATCGTATATTAGCAATGTGATACTCTTCAATATTAAATTTGTGACTAGTTGTTACAATATAAGATTTTATTGATTGTCCAAATTAAATAATAAATTATAGATTTAATTTAAGAAAATAAATTATACATGTACCGATTAACATTATAACTATATCACAAATTGATCTCTATCCTTATATACAAGTGCAGTTAGATTGTCAATTGTGTGTCGTATTCAAGATAATATATAAAAGGATGTAACAATGAGAAGATCGTATATTTAGTTGCAAGATAAATATGAAAAGGTAAAAGAGTTTAGTATAACCAAAAGTGTCGTGGACCAAAAATACATGGACCACTTGAGGCGTAACCTAGAACTGCATATATTTCATCTGAACATTGGGGTGAAGTGCTAAGAAATTTATAATCAGAACTCATTCTAGTTTATCTCACACACATCTGTGCAACAAATACCTGGGACTTTTTTAGGATTGATAACTGGGCTATTTGAGGCCTAGTCTAGAGATGGAGTCGGCCCGACCGAGAGATCAGGGTCACATACCTACCTACACCCAGAGTCTGGCCCGCCCGCCTGTCCTAACTCAAAGCATACTTTATGTGGCAAGGAGTAGGTAGGTAGGTTTCCATGAGTGAGTCTCGTGCATGGGGCGGCAACACGCGGTGGCAGCCTACACCACGCAGAGGCGGCAGCACGAGGTGGCGGGTGTGGGCCGCACCACACGGAGGCGGCAGGTGGTGGCGGCGGGCGTGGGCCGCACCATGCGGAGGCGGCAGGTGGTGGCGGCGGGCGTGGCAACAGGGTCTGCAACTCAGGGCGGCGCGTGGCGGTGGCGCCGAGCGAGGGTCATCGAGGTGGAGGCAAGAATCCCTTTCCGCAGTGCGGGTTTACCTTGTGTTTCCTACGCGATGGATGCTTCTCTGAATATATATCCATCTGAACCTCAGTATGATGCCTGGTTTCTGGACCTACAGTGATAGAATTTACTTTCCCTGCACTTGATGTGACTGCATCCATTGATTTTTACTGCAATCAATTTTTAACTGTTGTGATAGGAACTGAAGAATCAGATCAGATCAGATCAACCAGTACCAGACGCAGCTAGCGCTCCCTAGACGTGCTCTCCGCTCCGGTTCCAGGCATGGGGCATGGCGGCTAGGGTTCTGTCCCTCTCTCTCTCTCTCTCTCCCCGCGGAAAGAGGTGACGAGGAGGAGGGCAAATATATAACCACCGCTCGCAAAAGCAGTGGCCTAAGAGCAACTCTAGCAGACCACGCATACCGCCCCGACCCAGAAAATAACCGTCAAAATGCGGGTCGGGGCAGAAAAACATGCCCGATCACACCCCGCATCCAGCTTCGGTCTGGAAAAAAAAATGGGGGCCGCGGCAAAATCTCGGTCCCAACCCGCGTATTCGCGGGTTTCCCCCTCGCCGCTGCGGTGCCCTGCATATAAGCGGAAGCGGTTGGTGGGGGGACATTTCAGCCCGCACTTTCCCCCACCAACCACCTCCCCTCTCCCCCCTCGCGCCGCCGCCAACCCGCCACCCAAGATTCCGGCAAAAGCGGTCGGCAGGAGCTCGCCCCCTCTCCCCCCGGGTGACGGTGGGTCGCCGGATTTGCGGATCTGCGGACCTTCATCTCGGGGCCGTCAGATTTGGCTTTTGCCGGCCATCGGTGGCTGCGCCAAACGATGAAGTGGTCGGGGAGCATCTCGCGCAGCTCCGGCAAGGGCGCATCACCGCATGCAGGGACGGGTTCGTCCTCCCGACGTCCCCGACGATTTGTGGGCATGGATTCGTCCGGCCATCCACCGGGCTGGACGCTCGTGCAGCGGCTCTGTGGCTCTGTTTGATCAAATTAAGGTGCAAAATTAAGTTTTCCAGGCCGGGAGGAGCTGCGCCAGATCAGACACCGCAAAGCCGATCGGTAAAAAAAGCATATTCCGCGAATATGCTTTTTTACGAATCCGTTATGCGGGCTCTGCATCCGCAGACGTGCGCGCCGGCCCGCAAAGGCGTTTTTTCGTAAACTACGAACATGTTTTACGGGCCGGACGGATGCGGGGTCTACTAAAGTTGCTCTAAGCCGTGTCATCCTACCTACAGCCTGTCAGGGACACGGTCACATCCCACAACTCGACCCACGAATCGTCCTAGTCTAGTATGTACATCCTATCCAAACGACAGAGGCGATCCACAAATTGTTCGGATGTAGTACGTACATCGAACCCAAGCGTTAGAGACAACACGCGAATCGTTCGGGTCTAATATGTACATCCGACCCAAACGCGAGAGCCGACCCATAAATCGTTCGGGTCTAGCCAACTCAAACGTGATAGGCGACCCATAAATCATTCGGGTCTAGTACGTACATCCAACCCAACCGTCAGAGGCGACCCATAAATCGTTCGGGTCTAGTATGTACATTCGACCCAAATGCGAGAGGCGACCCACAAATCGTCTGTGTCTAGTACATACATCCAACCCAAACGCCACAGTCGACCCACAAACCATTCGGGTCTAGTACGTACATCCGACCCAAACGCGAGAGGCGACCCACAAATCGTTTGGGTCTAGTATGTACATCCGACCCAAACGTCAGAGGAAACCCACAAATCGTCCGGGTCTAGTATATACATCCGACCCAAACGTGAGAGGCGACCCACAAAACGTTCGGGTCTAGTATGTACATCCGACCCAAACGCCAGAGGCGACCCACAAATCGTCCGGGTCTAGTATGTACATCCGAACCAAACGTGAGAGGCAACCCACAAATCGTTCGGGTCTAGTATGTACATCTGACCCAAAAGCCAGAGGCGGCCCACAAATCGTTTGGGTATAGTATATACATCCGACCCAAACGGGAGAGGCGACCGAAAAAACCGTTCGGGTCTAGTATGTACATCCGACCCAAACGGCACAGGCGACCCAATGCAAGTCCGCTTGGAGCAAGTATAATAGGATGACGTAGGCAGACTCTAAGACTTAAAATAATATATTTATGATGAGTTGGAAAAGAGAGAAGAGGAGAGAGAGGTGAAGCGGGCTACAAACTAATAGCCGACTGTAACACGTGCTCCTAAACATTTGTGAGAGAGAATGATGGGCCTTGTATCAATTAAGTAGTACTTATTTACATACATATTGTACTGACTGGTTATAAGCTTGGCTATAGATGACGTATTAAGATCATATAGCCAACAACTGTTGTACTATTAACCATGCTCTTATGGTCTGTTTAGCTGCATCGCGGATGTATTTTTATTAGTTTTACTGTCAAACACACATAGAACGGACGTGCGCGTGTTATCTCATCGTTCATTTCAAATCCATATGTCGGCCATCTAACTACCTCCCATCATACCCTAAAGAACTACCTCCCATCATCCCTATTTAATCTACATGCATGGGCGGGCCCGTCGGTCAGCCACCCCCCGCCACGTCCTTTTTAAGACGAAGTCGTGGACTTGTGTGGCCACCTCCCTTTCAAAGGAGTGTCCACACTCAATCTTCAATGCTTCTTTCATGTCCGACAGCTAACCCTAGAGTCGTCCACCTCTCTCCCTCGATGGCCGATCGTCACGAGGTTTTGCAAGTGGGTGCCCGATAAGAAGGGCCGCCACAACCACGAGGTTGTCTCGTCGATCACATTGTCCAGGAGCGCGACCGACCGCTCCTCCTCATCGGCGGCATTCTTCACATACCCTCCAACGGCTCCTATTTGTGATCGGTCGTACTTGAAGGTGGACATATGTCGTCGTTACTAGGACACCGACACCCCGCTGCCGTGGTCGGATGCCCACCTCCCCAATGGGTAGTATCTGAGCCCGGATCAAGTTTCGATCCCCCCTCCGTTCCTGGCAAACGGTCGTGCCTGTCTGAAGAAGATGTTTCAGAACTAGCACGACATACGCTCGCAAACCTATTGTGTTTTTTCGACCAATATAGGTTGAGCAGGGAATATATGAAACGCCACGTGGAGACAAACAAGGTTATGAGACAGCCTCAACCAGGTTACGATATCCTCAAGTACATGACCGATAGGTCAAGATCTCTGAATCTCTAATTTCAAAAAAAACACCTAAATCTCTTACAATTCATACATGCTTGGTCACTTGGCATTGCTACGTAGTATCTGTCGGCTGCAAACGGCATGGTATCCTTCGACTGTGCAATCTCAGACTATAATATCCTGATGAAAAGGCTATTCAATCCCCTTAGAGCATCTATAGCTGGACCCCAATATCCTCTTCAAACGCCTGAAACGCCCTCCCGGTCAGTGTGTGGTCAAAAAAGCTGACCCAATCCCCCCTTCCTTCCTAAGCGCCCGGACTGACCGACACCACCTCAAACCCGTTTTAAATATGAGGACAGTATGAGGCTGCCCGGGCACACCCGGGCACATCCGCTCGGCCCCACATGCAATGACTTAACAAGGAAACTGCGGGAAGAAAGTCGTGCATGCCACACTCGAGCCTTCGACCGTGCCGCTTCGGAGCTCGCAGCCGTCGAGGCAGGCGTGCATGTGTGGACGTGCATACCCAGTGGCAGGCCACCGCGGTTGTGGAAGACGATGTGATTGATGACGATGCAGTTGTGGAAGAGGTGCATGAGGAGGACGAGGAAGAAACATGGAGTGAAGAAGAAGTAAAGGCAAAACATGGTGAGGCATCAATTTCTAATGACGAGGTTGAAGACGTTGGAGAGGTGTCGAGCAATAATGATGAATTGGAGGTGGATTATAGTGATGAAACAAGCATTGTTGTGGTGAAGAGAGAAGAACCGAGTGTCACATATGGGTCTGATGATGATAGTGCAGCTGTGAACAAACCCGATAAAGACACTGATACCTTTGATGACGATGGTTATTTGATGCTGGAGTACTGGGAGGATAGTGCGATGAATGCGTACTTGATGAACCGAGGGATCACATAGCGACCACTCGATATCTCATAGAGTCAAATGGTAAGTTGCTCATCCTAAGACGGAAACAACACATATCACATTCATCTGCTAGATCCACACTTGAGGTGGCGGTCATGAAGACGGATGTGGACGTAGGCAAGTGGGTTCCAACGGATGTGAAAGGCACAATGTACCCCCGTGACCATCACTTGAAATATGTTCATGTGCTTAGCGGTGAGGAGGATGAACTGATATGGTACTTCGCGAACGAATATGACAGCATGGACAAAGAATTTCAAACCTCGTAGTAAATAATTGGAAGAATGTCGACGTGATTTTTTCTACGAGAAATAGTCATTTAATTTGTGAGCCATGTTTCTCAACAAACAATGGAGAAGTCGATTAACTGAAGTGTACCATGTTGATCTTCTCTATTTGTTGAATCGCTAAGAAGACCCTCGGATCGATCGCAAGGGCGCGAGGACGTCCAGGTTTTCCCAGACTAGGTTTGGGGCGCGCGGCGATCGTCCAATCTGCGGATAGAGCTGCGGCGACCATGTCCGGGAAGGGTGCGCCGCCGCCCAAGATCCATCATGCCAAGCCACCGCAGCAGGCTACCGAGCAACCAGGACACCGGCTGTTCAGTCTGGGGGATCGGGAGGCCAAGCCGGCCGTCCTCCTCCCCAGGGCGCAAGGTCGGTGACGCAGCAGATCGCCGGCGAGGCAGGGGCTGATGGTTTCAACCGGATGCAGCAGAGGGGACGGTGGGGCGATGATGGTTTCAATGCATACGGACAGGGTCAGCACCGTGGATTTTCTTCTTCGGGGGGCGACCGCGGGTACGCCTGGCAAGGGCCTCCGGGGAATTTTCAGCCGGGGGTGGCCGGTCCTATGCAACCCAGGAGGGGCGGGTATCGACAGCAGTGGGGAGGACGCGGTGGTGGCGGGAAGCCTAAGCCAACGCTGCCACAGTCTGCTGACCTGGCACCGGGTGCACCTGCTGTGGCACCCGAGCAGCTTCAGGTTATCACTGAGACGGCGGTTGTCCAGTCATCGGTCATAGCCAATTCCAGTGCGAAACCTGATGGGGGTGACAGACCATCCAAGTGGGCGCGGAAGAAGGAGAAGATGACTTGTTATCGGCGTGGTCAAACTGGCCACTTTGTATCTGAGTGTACGGCAAAACTGTGTGAGTTTTGCCTCAAACCGGTACATGATTCGATTGACTGTCCTCTCACTGTGGGTTCGATGCCTGTCGTAGCAATCTATGGAGCTTGCTGCCAGGAGCTTATGTTCTTTGAATCATCATCTGTGACGACGGCGGTTCATGCGCCGGATGTAGATCTCACGGGTACGGTTACTGTGACCAGTGGGAATATGAGTGCTGATCAGGTAGGGCAGCAACTGTGTGAGCTGGTATCATCTTCGTTTCGATGGGATCCCATTGCGATTGCTGACAATGTGTTCAAGGTGGTGTTCCCATCCAAGGACGATTTGGCTCGGATACTCAAATTCGGCATGTGCAGAGTTCCAAGCACGTGTTGCATCTTAGAGTTTGATTCTTGGAAGAGTGAGGAGCTGCAAGGGATCCCTCTTCATTAGATCTGGATGACATTTTCGGGAGTGCCATCCAGGGCGGTCAATGATTTTCAGGTGGTTTGGAGTTTGGGGTCTCTTATTGGTAAGACTGAGAAGGTTGACATGGCGTACTCTCGAGCCAAAGGTGTTGCTAGACTACGGGTTAGTGTTATCGATATCGAGCTCGTGCCAGATGAAGTTGTTTGGGCTCACGGGGGTATGAGATATACTCTTCGCATTGAGATCGAGAGCCCACCTATGTTTGAGGGGGGAGCTGATCAGGATGTCAGTATGTTTGATGGGGATGATGAGTCTGGCGCTAAGGAAGCAGACAAGGAGGGGTTGCCGCCCAAGCAGCCAGGAATACACGAGACTCCCAAGGACTCAACAGGAGGTGGGACGACTACTTTGGCAGGGGGCGGGGCCTCCGTTTTGGCACCGTTGGGGCAGCTTCGATTTGGCTCGCTCGAGCCTGGGTCCGCACCAGCCAGATTGGCTATAGGGGCAACGCACGCCGACCTAAGTGGAAAGCGTCAGGTCCGTATTTCTATTCCAGGGAAGCTACCATCCTGTGCGGCGCTGCAACCTTCTTCGCCGGTTACTGGATTGCCAGCGGTTTCCTTAGACCAGTATTTGGATGTGCAACAACAGGTCATACCCAATGTACTTCGTCCCGATGGTAGTCCCACAGAAGCGGTGGTCCAGGCGCAGGAGGCACTGGACTCACCGATTCCTGCGGACGAGGGGGGTCACGAGGGACCTCACCCACAGTCAGGTGAGAAGGTCACACTGATCGGTATGGAGGGTACCTCTAGGGAGTCTCTCGTTCACACCGCGGAGGGGGGGTAAGAAGAGTGCATCTTCTCATTCAGTTGAGGAGGTCATAGCATTTGGAGGTATACCTGATCCCTTGACATCCGGAAGGAGATCCAGTCAGCGGATTCAGGAACAACCAGATGTGGATGACTTGCAGCTAAGGAGAGCTATGCGGGCTGCAAGGATGAAGGAAACATAAATGTCGACAGTTTATCTTCAGGGCTACCGCACTGATCCGCATGTGGTCATTACTCACGCCTGTGGCAGCCAGGGAGCATTTGGATACTGGGTGTGTCCGATGGGAGATGGTAGCACAGGGTATCTTCAACCGGTTTGGATGGCGTCATATTAATAGAATAGGTGTCTAGTCATCTACATTTTCCCGCCAACCCTGGTTTGGGCGTATAGTACGCCTTGTATCTCTTTTTTTTGGATCTTTGTGTCCTCTTGAATCATTTATTGTACTTATGCCGATTATGGCGTTTTAATATATGGCTATATGCATCAATCGATGCAGAGGCCGGGGCCTAGCCTCCTTTTCTAAAAATCTTTAATATATGGCTATATGCATCAATCGATGCAGAGGCCGGGGCCTAGCCTCCTTTTCTAAAAATCTTTAATATATGGCTATATGCATCAATCGATGCAGAGGCCGGGGCCTAGCCTCCTTTTCTAAAAATCTTCAATATATGGCTATATGCATCAATCGATGCAGAGGCCGGGGCCTAGCCTCCTTTTCTAAAAATCTTTAATATATGGCTATATGCATCAATCGATGCAGAGGCCGGGGCCTAGCCTCCTTTTCTAAAAATCTTTAATATATGGCTATATGCATCAATCGATGCAGAGGCCGGGGCCTAGCCTCCTTTTCTAAAAATCTTCAATATATGGCTATATGCATCAATCGATGCAGAGGCCGGGGCCTAGCCTCCTTTTCTAAAAATCTTCTCTATTTGCTTTGTTTTCTTGACCAGTTTGGAAAATATTTAACTTTATTCTTATGTTCTACCCTTGGGCATGTACTCAAGTCTAAAAGTAGCTTCGGTTTGTTCCTATGTTCTATTCCGGTGCAATGACTTTGGTTGCTCCGGTTTTGTGTGGCCTCGTCTTTCAATAAAATGGTTTCTTCCAAAGATATCATAGCTTTGTTTTACATGACATATAAAAGAATGTTGGCATTTATGTTATGCCACTAGCTGTGGTGGCCACGGGTCACGTGGCATGCAAAAATATGACGCGAACATGCGATCCGTTGGGTGTTTTATAATGTTTTCCTTATGTTAATTCAAACTTTTTGCAAATTAAACCTTAGAGGAAGACATTTTCACCAGAACAATAAAAGTTCACTTTTAAATACTTTAAGTTGAATTTCAGAGAGAAACTTTTCAAAAGAAATATGTTTCAAAATGATCATAATTAGCCTGAATCACACGGCATTTCGGCCTTACGTTGCGGGGACACCGTGGAAAAGTATGATTCGATGGGGAAAATTTACACGTGTGCAAACTACCAACAGGCCATGGAAAATTGGGTACCTCACGACATCGTTGGCAGGCGAAAACTTTGCAAGTTATGTTGTTTTCTTTGAAACCTGTTTATTTATTGAGAAATCTATATTTGTGTCCGGGCGTACCCTACGCAACACTTCGCACACGCAGATGCTTTCCCTGGTTGCCTCAACTCTGGACGCCGGGGTTGCAACTCGACCGTGAGCGCGTCGTGCTCCAGCACCAGCATTGTGTCATCGGAAAGTTTATCATACAACCTTTTCCCGCGTCCCAAACACATACAGACATAGCAAACAAAGCAGAGCTTTATAAAAATGAAATGTTGACCAGTATATGAAAATTAATTCCATGGTGCACCTAACAATATTGATTTCGTATTTTCAGATAGTTTTCTTCACGAACCTGGTCAAACTTTATGAAAATTGACTTAAGAAAAACTTATATAAATAGTTACAAGAAACGGATGGAGTACGTGCACCATGGTTTGGACCATCCTTTATACCAAGAAAAAAGAAAAACACTACTAGGGTCATACAGCAAGCTTTTGTGGGAAGAACCATGTTGGCTTGCCATCCCATGGACTAAACCGTCGAGATCTTGAATCAACCCCCACATCATGCTCGTCGACAAAGTGGTGGCTAAATTTCTTTCCCGCCTCCTCGTATGTGGGAACATGTTTTGAGTCATGTTTGCTCACGAAGAATGCACCCAACACGCTGTCCGTCCGCGCATTCCACACGCCTGCATCGATGTCCGCTTCCAGAATCCCGACCTTAAGATTGTAAGAACGATAGAGCATAGGCACGCATTGCCGCCGCCTTACCATGAGTAACTTGTCATTCGACTCAAAGAGATGTCGACTAGTCACGATGAAATCCGTGTTTTGTGAACAAGCTAGCACCTTAGTGCCGTCTGGAACCCTATAGTCCAAGATGTTCGGTATCAGGCCTTCAAAAAAAGAATCACCTAAGATACTTGATCCATCATCGTAATCTCCATCAGTCGCGTCGTCTTCATCCTCATTGCTCGACAATTCTTCATGATCATCAATGTTGAAGTCGGTGTCCTTGTTCCCAAGTTTGTTCATTGCTACCTCATCATCGGCGGAGCCATCCTCGTTGTGCTCCACCTCTTCTTCGTCGTCATTGCTCAACACTTCTTCATCGTCTTCGTACTCTTCTTCCTCATCCTGCTCCTCCTCCTCCTCCTCCTCATCATCATCATCATCATCATCATCATCATCACCATCACCTGATAGGTGCTTGATAACATATTGCATGTCTTTAACAAACGGGATTCCATCATCACCTTGATCAATATCCATCACAACAAGATCATTGCTCTTAGTGATCCCATATAGTTTGCGTCCATAGAACACGACATCAAATATAGACGCATACGGCATCTCTCCCCGTCGGGGATACCATGCGCCGGGTTTCCCAGGACGACACAAGATGATCGGGTAATTGCAGTTGTTGGTCGTCACCGCAACGATATCAACGTTATCATCTTTGATCGACCCCATGTGTACCTTCCGAACCTCGAACTTGTAGGAGGTATCATCGATGACAGAGTCTAGCCCCGGAAGCGACACCGTTGATTTGGTGAAAGGATTGTACAAGAGATAGCTGCGACGCCAACAGTCTGTGATGCGGGAAATAACGAGCCAGTTATGGCACACGCCGACGATGCATGTGTCGTCGAGGAGTGATAGCCCGTGATGAACACCGTGATCGGGGAAGGTGACAAAGGTGCCATCCGCGTAGATGATCCACGGCAGCTGCGGATGATCGTTATGCTCGCGCACGGCGAGGTGCCATGGTCGGCACACGGCACGGAAGCGAGCGCGGTCGTCGGGACGCGGGAGGCGGGCGATGATCCGTCCTAGGAGCTCCGGCAGGAGGTCGGCCCACCGATGATGAGAAGAAGGCCGCAAAGTCGCCGCCATGGCTCGATCGAGTCGATATACTACTAGTAGTTTGCCGGTGGGAGTGCAAGATAAAAGTTGCGTTGTATATAGCTGTGTTCCTAGCTACGTGGTAGTATATAGGTGCCCGGCTGGGAATTGCGTTGGAGGACGGAAAGGAAATCTGATTCAACAGGGTAACGATCTGCAAATAGATCTCGTCTGTAAAGGACGATCACGTTGTTAATTAGTAGGAGTAGATCACAGGCCGCGAGAGACGCACTCGGTCACGGTGGCCGCGAGAGGGAAGCAAATGCCGTGCCAAACTACTCCTTCATCCAACTAAACAAAAATCAGAAGAAAAAAAACCTCAACGTCAACGACCACGTTTCGGGCTACAAGTTATAAGAGCATCTCCAACAGATGCGCTTCGCGCCGTGCCTAAAAAACGAGTTTGCCGCGCGCTGGACGCCTGGTTTTGCGCGTCGCGCAGCGTTGGCTCCAGCAGTAGCTATAAAATGCACAGCGCGCGCCGCTGCAGCAGCGCCCAAAATGCAATGTGAAACATTCATCAAAATGCAATAACATGCGAAATTTAACACAAACAAGTAGATGAATAAAAGTCATCCCCACAAGTTTATCCAACCAAGTTCAAAATGCAAACCAAGTTCAAAATACAAGTTCATCCAACAAAGTTGAAGACATATAACACATCAATCATCATCCTCGTCGTCTTCCTCTTCTTCCGAAGACGATTCTTCCGCCTTCAAAGATGAATCTTCCTACCTAACCTCATCACGCACCGCATCACGTGTAGCTCCGACGGTCTTGGCAAGATCTTCAACGGCATTTTCATGGGTATGTGTGTGAGGCACATCGAAAGACATTCCACCCATGTCCGGAGGTGCACCCATGCCGCCCATGAGAGAAGCAAAACTCATGCCACCCATGCCTCCCATAGCGTTGGAGGGTGCTCCAAAGCCACCCATGGCGCCGAAGCCACCGCCACCCATGCCGCCAAGGACACCGCCACCCATGGCTCCCATGGCGCCGAGGCCCATGCCTCCCATGGCGCCGAGGCCACCGCCACCCATGCCGCCAAGGCCACCGCCACCCATTGTGCGGATCATGGCTCTTTTTTGAATCAACACTTCTTCACGGGCAAGGTTGACATATTCCTTTTGCGCATCATTGAACAAAGATGTGTCCAAGAAGAAGAAGTGATTTTCCCATTCCAACAACTTAGCTCGCTCCTCCATGCCCACCTTCCTCTCCTCCAATGCCACTTTCCTCTCCTAGGCGGCCACCCTCCTCTCCTCGGCCACCAACCTCCTCTCCTCGGCCGCGGCATCTTGGTTCCTTGCCATTTTTCTCACCTCGTTGGCTTCTTTTCTTGCCTTCACAATAGCTTCCATAGCATTTGTGAGCTCATCATCTCCTTTCCTCTTCTTCTTTTCGGTTTTGTCCTTCTTGCACCCATCTGGTCGTTTTGGTTTCGAGTATGAAACCGAGTTGGGTGTGGGGATTCTCTTGTCGTCATCAGTTGATGCATCATCCTCCTCATCATCATCATTCAACTCAATTGTGCGCTTGCGTTTGTTGCTCAAATGCAAATCATCCAAATCTTCACGCTTCTTCCATTTTTCATCATCCTTCAACACTTCGTAGCAATGAGGCAAGGTAAAGATTTTTCCTTTCTTGATCTTCCCCTTCTTGGTTATCCTCGTCTCTTCTTTGAACAAGTTTTGGGCAATGTTGTACTACAAGAAAAACAAAACAAGTTAGCACTTCTCACACCAAAAACAAGTATGATGAACATGTATGAGATGTCACTTACTCTATCATCCTCATTTGTGCCACTTGGGTTAAGCTTGTCAACTGCCTTTTGTGCGGCCGCCCACTTTTGACAATCCGAGTTGATTGTCGACCATCGGGACCGAAGTGATCTCTCGGAGCGGTCTATTCCACTCACGTTCTGAGCATCAAAGTGTTCTTTCATTCGCCCCCAATAAGCATCTCTACTTTGATCACCTCCAACGGATGGATCCCTCGACACTTGCAACCAAGTATTGCATAGTAACTTGTCATCGTTGGTGGTGTAATTGCCCGCTCTTCCTTTCGGCGCCTCGATAATGCCCTCACCCTCCTCGTCCACCTCAAACTCATGGTCGTCCAAATGGATGTCATTGGTTTGAGACCAATGCGAATTGTTGGACCCAACACCCATAGTTGACATGTATGCATCATCGTTGAGACTACAAAGTTTTGTGACAATGCAAATAAGCTATCTATATCATGATGCATTGAAAAAAAAACAAGAAAATAAAAGTTGGAATTTTTTTCACCTTGGGGGCATTTCATCGAACACGTGGTGCGCGTCCGCCGCCGGCTCAACGAGTGAGCTCGCCGGCGCTTCGGTAGACGCCGCGCCCGGCCGGCGCACTACAACCTTCTTCTTCGGCTTCGAGCTGCCGGAGCCGTCCGTCGTCTTCTTCTTCGCGGATGTTTTTCCTTTCTTCCACTCCAACGGTGCGGCGGCGGCACGGGACGGCGCCGGCGCGACGCCACCCGTCGGCGTGGTCATCCGCGGCGGCAAGAAGAGGCTGCGCGTGAGGCCGACGGTCGGCGGAGCTCCGGCGGCGGCGGCAGCGGCCGCGCTAGGGTTTTTGGCGCAGGCGGCGGCGGCGGGGGGGGGGGGGGGTCGCGGCTGTACAGCGGGGTCAGCAGGGCGCCGGTGAGCGCGTCCATGGTGGTAGGGGCGCTGGCGCCGGCACGCGCGGGAGAAAGGAGGAAGAAAGGGAGAGTTCGCGCGCGCGCTCGAGTCTTCCGCGCGCCGAAGTGAACGCCCGAAATACGCAGCGCGGGATGGGGCTATGACCAGCGCGCCCAAATCGTTTTAGGGCGCGCGCGGTTTTAGCGCGCCCGCTGGATCTGTCCGCCGCGTTGCGCGCGCACTATATTAGCCTTTTTTGCCGCGCGGCGCTAGTATAGCGCGGCTGTTGGAGATGCTCTAAACACATGCACATACAAACTAGCCTACACAACTGTGCCGAGAGCTGCAAACCAACCTGTGGTTGGATGGTTAGAGGGACAATGGTATCCCCAACCTATCAGAGTTTAAATTCTGATACTTGCATTATTCCTAAGTTTATTTTAAGATTCCCGACGATATGTTTTTAGTGAAAGGAGTTGTCTCGTCGGAAAGTTTATCATAGAACCTTTTGGCGCGTCACAAACACATAGAGACACAGCAAACAAAGTAGAGCTTTATAAAATGAAATATCGAGTTAAGATTTGTCCGAAGTCAAACTAGTATATGAAAATTAATCCCATGATGCATCTAATAATAATGATTTCTTTTTATTTTCAGATAGTTTTCTTTACCAACTTGTCGTAACTTTGCAAAGATTGACTTGCAAAAAACTTATGTGCCGAGTTAAAAGGAGGATTACATGCACCATGGTTCGCACCATCCTTTATACGAACAAAAAAAGATAAACACGGCTAAAGTCATACAACCGGCTCTTGCGGGAAGAACCACGTCGGCTTGCCATCCCACAGAGTATACCGTCGAGATCTTGAATCGACGCCGACGTTATGCTCATCTACAAAGTGGTGGATAAACTCCTTTCCCGCCTCGTTATACGCGGAAACATGTTTGGAATAATGATTGCTCGCGAAAAATGCACCCTGCACGCCGTCCGTCCGTGCAACCCATACGCCTGCATTGACGTCTGCCTCCAAGACCTCAACCTTAAGATTGTAGGGACAAGAGAACACAGGCACGTATTGTTGCCGCCTGAGCATGAGTATCCTGCCATTTGACTCAAAAATATGTCGGCTGGTCAAGATGACATTTTGGTCTTCCCCATGTGCACAAGGTAGCTGCTCGGTGCCGTCCGGAACCATGTAGTCCAAGAAGTTCGGCACCACGCTTTCACAAAAATAATCACCCATGATACTTGACCCATCGTCGTAATCTTCATCGTTCACATTTTCTTCATCCTCATTGCTTGACAGTTCTTCATGATCATCAACATTGAAATCACTGTCCTTGTTCGCAAGTTTGTTCATTGCTACCTTATCATCGTCCAATCCATCCTCCTTATTAATAATTGATGCCATGTCCAATTCTTGGTCGTCCTCGTCGGTACTTGATGCCTCGTTGTACTCCATCTTTTCTTCATCGTCATTGCCGGGCACTTGTTGGTGGTATTCGTATTCTTCGTCCTCGTCCTCGTCCTGCTCCTCCTCCTCCTCCTCCTCATCACCAGGTGGATGCGTGATAACATATTCTATATTTTTTACAATAGGGATTCCGTCGTCGTCGTCACCAATATCCATCACAACAAGATCATTGCTCTTAGTGACCCCATATAGTTTACGTCCGTAGAACACGACATCAAATATAGACGCATACGGCATCTCTCCGCGTCGGGGCCACCATGCGCCGGGTTTCCCGGGACGGCACAAGATGATGGGGTAATTGCAGTTGTTGGTCGTCACCGCAACGATGTCATCTTGGGTCGACGACGAGATGATTAACTTCCGGACCTCGAACAGGTAAGAGGTATCGTTGATGACGGAGTCGAGCCCCGGGAGCGGCACGGTTGATTTTGTGAAAGGGTTGTGCAAGTGATGAAGACGTTTGCTGTTAACGATGCGGTAAAAGAAGAGCCAGTTGTGGCAGACGCCGACGAAGCATGCGTCGTCGGGGAGTGATAGCCCGTGATGAACACCATGGTCGGGAAAGGTGACAAAGGTGCCATCCGAGTAGATGATCCACGGCAGCTGCGGATGATCGTTATGCTCGCGCACGGCGAGGTGCCATGGACGGCACACGGCACGGAAGCGAGCGCGGTTGTCGGGACGCGGGAGGCGGGCGATGATCCGTCCTAGGAGCTCCGGCAGGAGGTCGGCCCACCGATGATGAGAAGAAGGCCGCAAAGTCGCCGCCATGGCTCGATCGAGTCGATCTACTGGTTTGCCGGTGGGAGTGCAGAGATAAAAGTTGCGTCTTACGTGTCTACGTGGTAATATATAGGTGCGCAGCTGGGATCCAGCGGATCTGAGTGGACGAGGGAAAGGAAATCCGACTCGATATGGAAACGATCTGCAAAGATGTCTCCGTAGAAAAGATCTCATATCCGTCAAAGACCATATCAAAGCGGATACAATTGCGAGACGGCTTCGACCGGCTTGTAGCCATCGCCGTAGTTCGTGTCGTTTGGTGCACGAGAAGGGAAAAAAATACAGTATCCTCAAATTCGTGACCATGTAATCCTAACGCATTTCGTTCACCCTTGTTTTTCTTTTTAAACACACAAGTAAAAAATGCAAACACACACATGCACTCATCCCTTGTTTACAAATACTCTCTCCGTTCCTAAATATTTTTCCTTTTAAAGATTCAACTACGAACTACTCCCTCCGTACCTAAATATAAGTCTTTTAAGATATTTCACTAGGTGTCTACATACGGAGCAAAATGAGTGAATCTATACTCTAAAGTATGTCTATATACATCCGTATGTAGTACATTAGTGAAACCTCTAGAAAGACTTATATTATGGAACGAAGGGAGTACATACCAAGTAAAATGAATGAACTTACATTTCAAATTATATATTTATACATCCGTATGTAATTCGTAGTGAAATCTATAAAAAAACAAATATATCAAGAATAGAGGGAGTACAAAACTTTGAAAGCTTTTTAGAGCGGGCGGAGGCTGCTCACAGAAGGCTCTCCCTTGCGTCACTGACGACGTGTCCTCTGGATGTGATCGGTGTTGGTTACATGAAGTACAAGGGGGCGGAGCTTACGGATGTTTCTTCCCTCGTGTTGGAGACAACTCATCCTCGTTGTCTCTCTTATGCCTTGTGTTGTCTACCACTAAGGATGATCCCATCATCATGTTTTTGGCTCTAGTCGTGCAGATCGCCCCGAGCTTCAAGAACTATGCATGAGCTCAGCTTCGCCTCTCTTCCTGAAGCGATGCGGCTGTGTTGCTGTCTGTTTCTAGAAGCCTCTTGGTTGACGACAACAATATAAAAAGTACAATGAGTTTTATGATTCTCTTGACAAATAGGTGACTAATCAGCCTAAATCTGGCAACTCAAGTGGTTGCCGCTTGAAAAAAAAGTCAAACAATGTGAAATAAAAGAGGAGCAAAAGTCAGAAAAGTGGTGTCACCCTTAAGGCATCCGTGATTTTATAATGGAGGACGCTCTGTTTTTATAGATGTCGGTGCTCTCGTCGGGAGTTTCAATGTGTTGCATAAATGTTGACGTCACGATTGTTGTGCGTTAGGAGGGTTGCATGTGTATTTACTATGTTTCGTGTTTTGTGAGTAGTGTGCTTTTTGGTTGTTTATATCGTTTTTCTTTTTGATTTTGCATGAATTAATTGTGCAACTCTCTTCTTCTCAATTAGACATGGCAAATATTTTGCCTCCTTTCCAAATAAACTCTACATATAAACAGCAACAGGAGCCTATATGTCCCTCTACTAAAAAGTGCCGCCAACTCTTAGAACATCTCTACTATTAAGTGTATATGAGTACATTTGATTGTCCAAATTTTAACAAAGACAATGCCTCGTTGTACTCCATCTTTTCTTCATCGTCATTGCCGGGCACTTGTTGGTGGTATTCGTATTCTTCGTCCCCGTCCTCGTCCTGTTCCTCCTCCTCCTCATCACCAGGTGGATGCGTGATAACATATTCTATATTTTTTACAATAGGGATTCCGTCGTCGTCGTCACCAATATCCATCACAACAAGATCATTGCTCTTAGTGACCCCATATAGTTTACGTCCGTAGAACACGACATCAAATATAGACGCATACGGCATCTCTCCGCGTCGGGGCCACCATGCGCCGGGTTTCCCGGGACGGCACAAGATGATGGGGTAATTGCAGTTGTTGGTCGTCACCGCAACGATGTCATCTTGGGTCGACGACGAGATGATTAACTTCCGGACCTCGAACAGGTAAGAGGTATCGCTGATGACGGAGTCGAGCCCCGGGAGCGGCACGGTTGATTTTGTGAAAGGGTTGTGCAAGTGATGAAGACGTTTGCTGTTAACGATGCGGTAAAAGAAGAGCCATTGTGGCAGACGCCGACGAAGCATGCATCGTCGGGGAGTGATAGCCCGTGATGAACACCATGGTCGGGAAAGGTGACAAAGGTGCCATCCGAGTAGATGATCCACGGCAGCTGCGGATGATCGTTATGCTCGCGCACGGCGAGGTGCCATGGACGACACACGGCACGGAAGCGAGCGCGGTCGTCGGGACGCGGGAGGCGGGCGATGATCCGTCCTAGGAGCTCCGGCAGGAGGTCGGCCCATTGATGAGACGAAGGGGACATGGCTCGAGTCGATCAACTCTTGTGCCGGATAAAAGCTGCGTCGATCGTGTACCTACGTTGTGAAGTAATATATATATATATATATATATATATATATATATATATATATATATATATATATATATATATATATATATATATATATATAGGTGGGATTTGCGTGCAAGAGGGGAAGGAAAGAAATCGATCCGACTCGATGTAGAAAAGATCTGCAAAGAATCTCTTCTGTAAAGGACGACCACACGTCGATACGGATAAGACACGATTTCGACCAAGCCGTTTCGGCGCACGAGAACGGAGAAAGAAAAAAAAAACTCGTACATTTTAAAAAAGGAAAATAATCGTCAAAACCGAGCACGTACACCTATATATAGGTGGGCGCACGGAGTACGAACTTCTTCGCCATGAATTTCACAACAACATGGACGACAAGCTCCGTACCCATGGTGAGTCCCTCGTACAATCGAGGAACAAAATGATGGAGACGAACAACGCCACGCTTGGCAACCTCATGTATGCCCGAGCTGACAGCATTCGAGGAGAGCTCGCTCTCGACCTCGACCAGATCCCGGACGGATCTTAGCAAGGTGGAGGCCCCGGATCCGAACTCCAAGGGCGACGACGCTTCCTCGTGGCGCAATGTTGGCCCGGGTCGAGGCGCTGTTTCGACCAGCGCCCTTGGCATCGACAACGACAACCAGGGGGAAGACACATAACATCTATGTCCCTCCTCCGGTCAGAGGTGCGCGTGATTCGGGCTTTTTCCCAGAAGTTCATTTTACCGTGATTCTTATGCGCTTGATACTGATGAACATTCTTCATTTTCCCTGCATTTGGAGCTTTCCAAATTTGATGGATCGAATCCACGGTTATGGAAAAATCGTTGCGAGGATCAGTTCAACTTATGAGTGCGAATCGTTGGTTCTCGTTAGCTACAACCCAAT
Organism: Hordeum vulgare subsp. vulgare; assembly: GCF_904849725.1. Classification (NCBI taxonomy): domain Eukaryota; kingdom Viridiplantae; phylum Streptophyta; class Magnoliopsida; order Poales; family Poaceae; genus Hordeum; species Hordeum vulgare. Next base: position 605,266,406 of record NC_058521.1, on the reverse strand, counting down.
TTGAAGGAGCGGCAACTTGTTGGCTAGAGGCGATGCAGAGGAGGATGACGAATGCTAACTGGTCAGACTTCTGTGCAGCCTTAAAAGGTATATTTGGACGCAATCAACATCAGACACTCCTTAGGAAAATATTTAGGATTGCTCAGACTACCATAGTGGAGGGCTATGTGGAACGTTTTGTTGAATTGTATGATCAGTTCACAGCCGATGAAGATGCTCCAAAGTCCTTGCATTACACTACCAGGTTTTGGATGGTTTGAAACGTGGTGTTAGAATGGCAGTTGCTCTGTAGAAACCTAAGGACTTAGATGCAGCATATGAGTTAGTTCTTTTTCATGAAGAACTAGGAAAAGTTTACACAACAGCTAGTTCCTCTTTCCTAAAAAAACAGTTGTGGCACCTCCTAATGCAAACTCCAAAGCACATAAGGCAAAGGACAAAAGACCTGTAGATTCAGTTAGCAGTAGTACTCAAGAGGACAAGTGGTCAGCATTGAGGAATTACAGAATGTCCAAGGGATTGTGTTTTGTTTGTGGTGAGAGATGGTCCAGAGACCATGTGTGCAAATCAACTGTCCAGTTGCATTTTGTGCAACGGTTTATTGAGTAGCTGCAGTCAAATTTTGTTGAAGATTCTGATACTGACAGTGATCAACAAACACAGTCTTCATTGCATTCCATGAAGTTGTCTACTGGTAAAGGAGATAGAAGCCCCATTGTTACAGTTGCAAGTAGGGTTACACACTAGTGTAGAAAAGCCTAACTATGGCATGGCAAAAAGGTTTTGCTGACCTAGCAACACTACGCCACCAATATCGCGCCATTATTTAAGAAATACTGGTGGCGTTGGATCCTATGTCAGCAGTATTCTATGTGTTGATGGAGTGCCACGTAGGCAAAGCCACCACTATAATCATTCATGTAGCGGCGTTCAATGTACATTGCACGCCTGAAACATTTTTACATCCAAAAAAATCCTAGCACGTAACATTTATCATTTAGCATTTCCCACGGGGAACTAGTCTAATAAAACAACGCATTCCACTTAATAATAAGTGTCAAAGCTCACAAATAGGTATTAACGACAACCCTCACAAACACGAGCACATTTAATAAGGAGTTCATTTCGCACGAGCAAACTATATATAACATACTTAAAGGAGGTCGATAACGATCATCATCCTCAAGTCATGGCGTGGGGTGTTCGTGATAGTGACTAAGACAGCTTGTTCAATCCAGAGATTCTTGCCAGCGAGGAAGTTGCTCGACCCAGCCAAACTGAAGATAGTGCGTCAGTCCGTGTGCACTACATAAGCACAGGTGGTGACGGAGCCCCTTGTAGTAACGTGTAGTCCAACAATACCTTTTTCATCTGGCTCGATGCCACAACACACACATGGACTCTTAGGTAAAACAAACAAACATGATGATCATGTAACATTACTACAATATTATTGGAAATATGTCCTAGAGGCAATAATGAAATAGTTATTATTATATTTTCTTATTCAAGATAATCGTTTATTATCCATGCTATAATTGTATTGATTGAAACTCAAATACATGTGTGGATACGTAGACAACATACTGTCCCTAATAAGCCTTTAATGGACTAGCTCGTTGATCAGAGATAGTCAAGTTTTCCGGGCTATAGACAAGTGTTGTCATTTGATAACAGGATCAGATCATTAGGAAATGATGTGATGGACAAGACCCAAACTATGAATGTAGCATGTGATCGTGTCAGATTATTGCTACTGTTTTTCGGCATGTCAAGTATTTGTTACTATGACCATGAGATCATAGAACTCCCGGACACTGGAGGAATGCCTTGTGTGTATCAAACGTCACAACGTAACTAAGTGACTGTAAAGGTGCTCTACAGATATCTTTGATGGTGTATGTTGAGTTGACATGGATCAAGACTGGGATTTGACACTCCGTGTGACGAGAACGTATATAAGGGCCCACTCGGTAATACAACATCACAACAAGCCTTGCAAGCAATGTGACTAAAGAGTTAGTCACGGGATCTTGTATCACGAAAGGAGTAAAGGGACTTGCCGGTAATGAGATTGAACTAGGTATGGAGATACCGACGGTCGAATCTCGGGCAAGTAACATACCGATGGACAAAGGGAACAACATACAGGATTAACTGAATCCTTGACATAGAGGTTCAACCGATAAAGATCTTCATAGAATATGTAGGAACCAATATGGGCATCCAGGTCCCACTATTGGTTATTGACCAAAGAGTGTCTCGGTCATGTCTACATAGTTCTTGAACCCGTAGGGTCTGCACACTTAAGGTTCGGTGATGTTTCGGTATTATTGAGTTATGTGTGTTGGTGACCGAAGGTTGTTCGGAGTCCTGGATGAGATCCCGGACGTCACGAGGAGCTTCGGAATGGTCCGGAGGTAAAGATTTACATATAGGAAGGTGGTATCCGAGTTCCGGAATGGTTTTGGGGATTTCCGATATTATACCGGGAGTGCCGAAGGGTTCCGGTGGTCCACCGGGAGGGGGCCTCCTGTTGGAATTATGCCCTAGAGGCAATAATAAATGTATAGTTATTATTATAATTCCTGTATCAAGATAATAGTTTATTATCCATGCTATAATTTTATTGAATGAAGACTCATTTACATGTGTGGATACATAGACAAAACACCGTCCCTAGCATGCCTCTAGTTGGCTAGCCAGTTGATCGATGATAGTCAGTGTCTTCTGATTATGAACAAGGTGTTGTTGCTTGATAACTGGATCACGTCATTGGGAGAATCACGTGATGGACTAGACCCAAACTAATAGACGTAGCATGTTGATCGTGTCATTTTGTTGCTACTGTTTTCTGCGTGTCAAGTATTTATTCCTATGACCATGAGATCATATAACTCACTGACACCGGAGGAATGCTTTGTGTGTATCAAACATCGCAACGTAACTGGGTGACTATAAAGATGCTCTACAGGTATCTCCGAAGGTGTTAGTTGAGTTAGTATGGATCAAGACTGGGATTTGTCACTCCGTGTGACGGAGAGGTATCTCAGGGCCCAGTCGGTAATACAACATCACACACAAGCCTTGCAAGCAATGTAACTTAGTGTAAGTTGCGGGATCTTGTATTACTGAACGAGTAAAGAGACTTGCCGGTAAACGAGATTGAAATAGGTATGCGGATACTGACGATCGAATCTCGGGCAAGTAACATACCGAAGGACAAAGGGAATGACATACGGGATTATACGAATCCTTGGCACTGAGGTTCAAACGATAAGATCTTCGTAGAATATGTAGGATCCAATATGGGCATCCAGGTCCCGCTATTGGATATTGACCGAGGAATCTCTCGGGTCATGTCTACATAGTTCTCGAACCCGCAGGGTCTGCACACTTAAGGTTCGACGTTGTTTTATGCGTATTTGAGTTATATGGTTGGTTACCGAATGTTGTTCGGAGTCCCGGATGAGATCACGGACGTCACGAGGGTTTCCGGAATGGTCCGGAAACGAAGATTGTTATATAGGATGACCTCATTTGATTACCGGAAGGTTTTCGGAGTTACCAGGAATGTACCAGGAATGACGAATGGGTTCCGGGAGTTCACCGGGGGGGGGGGAGGCAACCCACCCCGGGGAAGCCCATAGGCTTTGGGGAGACACACCAGCCCTTAGTGGGCTGGTGGGACAGCCCCAAGGGGGCCTATGCGCCAAGAAAAAGAAATCAAAGGAAAAGAAAAAAAAAAGAGGGAGGAAGTGGGAAGGGAGGGGGACTCCTCCCACCAAACCAAGTCCAACTCGGTTTGGGGGGGAGTCCTCCCCCCTTTGGCTCGGCCGACTCCTTGGGGGTCCCTTGGACCCCAAGGCAAGGTCCCCCTCCCTCCTCCTATATATATGTAGCAATTAGGGCTGATTTGAGACGACTTTCTCACGGCTGCCCGACCACATACCTCCATAGTTTTTCCTCTAGATCGCGTTTCTGCGGATCTCGGGCGGAGCCCTGCTGAGACAAGATCATCACCAACCTCCGGAGCGCCGTCACGCTGCCGGAGAACTCTTCTACCTCTCCGTCTCTCTTGCTGGATCAAGAAGGCCGAGATCATCGTCGAGCTGTACGTATGCTGAACGCGGAGGTGCCGTCCGTTCGGTACTAGATCGTGGGACTGATCGCGGGATTGTTCGCGGGGCGGATCGAGGGACGTGAGGACGTTCCACTACATCAACCGCGTTCTCTAACGCTTCTGCTGTACGATCTACAAGGGTACGTAGAACACTCATCCCCTCTCGTAGATGGACATCACCATGATAGGTGTTCGTGCGCGTAGGAAAATTTTTGTTTCCATGCGACGTTCCCCCACACCTCCCACCCCGGGGGGCACATGGGCCTACGAGGTGGCGCACCAACCCGTGATGGGCTTGGGTAGCCAGCGCCAAGGACAAAAGAGGAGGTGGAGGAGTCCTCCCAAGGGAGTCCACCTCCCTTGTGGGAGGAGGACTCTCCCCTTTGGTTCGGCCGAACCTCTGCTCCTTGGAGGAGGGGCCAAGGCAGCCCACCTACATCTTCCTCCTATATTGAGAGCCTGTTTGGGACTGCTCTACTCTAGAATATTCAGCTCTGCTCTAAAAACGTAAGCCAGACGGGATAGCTCCATGATATACCGCTCCGCAAAAAAACTAGAATCTGGGGTCCAACTCCTTGTTTTTTGTGAAGCTCTCTGGGAGGTGCTCTATAAAATTATAGAAGATGGATTCGGAAGAAAATTACCCACCACTGCCACTAGTAAGTGGATACCCCTTCGTTTCTTACCTCTCATCCAGTCAAATAGATCATTTCCATCAAATTTTCCATTCGTGAAGCTGGAGCTAAATGAGAGCCAAACATTCTCTTCAAATGGTTGCAACTCCTATATGAAATTGCCCTAAGGTGGATTTGATGAAGCGGGACTGATTTTAATGGAGTAGAGCGATCCCAAACAGGCACTTAGTGGAGGTTTTGAGGGCATCCGCCACCAAAAAAGCCACGTGTTGCCCTCTCCTCCATAGATCGTCTTCTTCGTTTAGACTAGTTCGGTAGAGCTCGGCGAAGCCCTGCCGGATTAGTTCACCACCACCGCCACCATGACCCCAATTGCTGGATCAAGAAGGCGGAGATCGTCATCGAGTTGTACGTGTGCTGAACACGGAGGTGTCGTCCGTTCGACACTAGATCGTGATTGGATCCCGGGACGGCTTGCGATTTCGATTGCGAAGACGTTCGACTACATCAACCGCGTTTCTTAACACTTCCCTCTTAGAGATCTACAAGGGTATGTGGTTACGATCTCTCCTCTCGTAGATGGTCATCACCATGGATAGATCATGTATGTGCCTAGGAATTTTTTTTCCCATGCAACGTTCCCCAACACTGGCATCATGAGCTAGGTCTATGCATAGATGACATCTCGAGTAGAACACAAAGGAGTTTGTGGACGTTGATATTCAGATTTCTGCCCTCCTTAGTGTTTTCTTGATTCGACGGTATTGTGAGATGAGCGGCCCAAACCAACCTTACTCGTCTCCGTACGAGAGACCGGTTCCATCGATTGTCATGCAACTTGTTGCATAAAGATGGCTGGCGGGTATCTGTCGCCCCTACTTTAGTTGAATCGAATTCGACAAAGGTGGTCCTTGGAGAAGGTTAAATAGCAACTTGTGTATCACCATTGTGGTTTGTGTATGTAAAAATCGTTCTTGCTAGATACCCATAGGAGCCACGCAAAACATGCAACAACAAATTAGAGGACGTCTAACTTGTTTTTGCAGGGTATGTTGTGATATGATATGGCCAAGAACATGATGTTATATATTTGATGTATGAGATGATCATGTTATAATAGTTAATCGACTTCCATGTCAATGCTACAGAGCCATAGGGTTGTCTTTAATTTAGTTTGACGCTTGGTGATTCTTTACTTTATCTCTAAATCAGTAGCTATAGTAGTACAAGCATAGTTGGCGCAACGACCTCGATGGCAGCACAATTATGTAGATCATGATGATGGAGATCATGGTGTTGTGCCGGTGACGATGGAAATCATGCCGGTGCTTTGTAGGTGGAGCTCAAAAGCACAAGATCATGATCATATCATGTCAATTATGATTTGCATGTGATGTTAATCCTTTTATGCAGCTTATTTTGCTTAGGACGGCGGTAGCATTATAAGGTGATCTCACTAAAATTTCAAGATAAAATTGTGTTCTTCCAGAGTGTGCACCGTTGCGAAAGTCTGTCGTTTCGAGACACCACGTGATGATCGGGTGTGATAGACTCTACGTTCACACACAACGGGTGTAAGACAGTTCAGCACACGCGGAACATTCGAGTTAAACTTCACGAGCCTAGCACGTACAGACATGGCTTCGGAACACAAGAGACCGAAAGGTCAAACATGAGTAATATAGTAGATATGATCAACATAGAGATGTTCACCATTGAAGCCAACTCATCTCACGTGATGATCGGACTTGGGTTGGTGAATTTGGATCAGGTGCCACTCAAATGACTAGAGGGATGTCACTTTGCGTGGGAGTTTATTAGTAATATGATTAACTACACTCATTATCTTGAACAATAGTCTAAGTAAACTTTGCTACTTTATGTTATAGATCAATGGCTCGCGCGGTAGCACCCTTGAATTTTGATGCATTCCTAGAGGAAGCCAAGCTGAAAGATGATGGAAGTAACTTTGTAGACTGGGCCCGAAATCTGAGGATTGTCCTCACGGATTCCCAAAATGCTTATGTCCTTGATGCACTGCTAGGTGATGCGCCACCCCAACCGGCAACTCAAGATGTTATGAACATCTGGCAATCGCGTCTGGATGACTACTCAGTAGTTCAATGTGCAATTTTGTATGGCTTAAAACCGGGACTTCAAAGACGTTTTGAACATCATAGAGCCTATGAGATGTTCCAAGAGTTGAAGTTCATTTTTGAAAAGAATTCCCGGATCGAGAGATATGAGACCTTCGATAAGTTCTATGCTTGCAAGATGGAGGAGAACGGGTCTGTCAGTGAACACATACTCAGAATGTCTGGGTATGCTAACCGTCTGGCTGAATTGGGAATTGTTCTCCCGCCAGAGGCAATCACTGCCAGAGTTTTTCAATCACTGCCACCTAGCTATGAAGGCTTTGTGTTGAACTACAACATGCAAAAGATGAATAAATCGGTCGCCGAGCTAATTGCGATGCTGAAAGTCGGTGAGTCAAAAATTCAGAAATAACATCAAGTGTTGATGGCCTATAAAACCGCTAGTTTCAAAAAGAATTGCAAGGGCGAGAAGGGTAACTTCAAGAAGAGTGGCAAATCAGTTGCCCCTCTCATGAAGAAACTCAAGACTGGACCCAAGCCATGAATTGAGTGCTTTCATGGCAAGGAGATTTGTCACTGGAAGCGAAACTACCCCAAGTATTTAGCCGACAATAAGGCGTCCAACGCCAAACAAGGTATATTTGATATACATGTTATTGATGTGTACCTCACCAACTCTCATTGTAGTGCCTGGGTATTTGATACCGGCTTGGTTGCTCATATTTGCAACTCAAATCGAGAACTACGGAATAGAAGGAGGTTGGCGAAGGACGAAGTGACAATGCACGTGGGAAATGGTTCCAAGGTTGATGCGATCGCCGTCGGCACGCTCTCACTTCAATTACCATCGGGTTTAGTGATGAACCTGAATAATTGTTATTTAGTGTCTGCGCTAAGCATGAACATTATATTTGGATCTTGTTTATTGCGAGACAGTTACACATTTAAATCACAGAATAATGGTTCTTCTATTTACATAAGTAATATTTTTTATGGTCATGCACCCAATGTGAGTAGTTTATTCTTATTGAAACTCAATAGTAATGACACACATGTTCATAACATTAATGTCAAAAGATGTAGAGTTGATAATGGTAGTGTCACTTTCTTGTGGCACTACTGGTTAGGTCATATTGGTATAAAACGCATAAACAAAATGTTGATGGACTTTTGGAGTCACTTGATTTTGAATTACTTGACACATGTGAACCATGCCTCACTAGCCAGGGGTCGAACACCACACGGGCATGGGGAGCACCTTTATGGACGCGTCCAGGAGGAGCCCGATGATCATGTCCAATGGCGTGGTGAGCACCGCGGGGGTGCGTCCAGCGGCGCGATGGTCGACATGGGTGCCACATCCAGCAGCGCTGCGACCGAACCAATGGATGGCTTGCATATAACGACAAAAACAGCGAGCATCCAACTCAATGGCGGCGACGAGCAATGAGGCAGGAACGACATCATACTCACGTATGAGGCGAAGGAAAAAGGAGATAAGGCATGGCATCTCACCTCACGTATGAGGCGAAGGAAAAAAAGAGACGAGGCATGGCATCTCACCTCACGTATGAGGCGAAGGAAAAAAAGAGACGAGGCATTGCATCTCACCTCACGTATGAGGCGAAGGAAAAAAAGGAGACAAGGCATGGCATCTCACCTCACGTATGAGGCAAGGGAAAAAGGAGACAAGGCATGGCAGTAAGTGCTCGCTCCCTTGCCTCGTCTGTGTTGTTTTCGCTCTCTTTGGTAGGCTACGTGCATGATAATGATCACGTGTTTAAGAAAAGAGAAATCTCTGTTTTGATTGATGGTTACAGGCCTTACTTATATCCTGTGAAGAGACACGAGCGAAGAGTAGTCTATGCAGGACAAACGGCGCGACGGTTCTTACATGTGTTTAATTATAATCACAACAAACAGTTGTATCCAAAAAAATTATTTGCACAAAGCACAGACCGGTTCAGTTTTTTTTTTTTTTGTTTTTTTTAGAGAGAGAGGGGGGCAGTACTTTGTTTTTTAGAGTCACCGGTTCAGTACATGGGCCTGGGCCTGGGCCCAAGAAAGAAAACAGGCACATGACTCGGCCCACTACCACTGGTGTTAGTGGCCCATGATCGAAGGGTCACCCCGTCCCTCTCGTCTATCGCTGTGCAGAAGCAACAGCAAGCAAGGGTTTCCAGCAAAGGGGCGGCGGACAGCAATCTGGGTGAGGAGACGAGTGATCTGGCCACCCCCTGCGTAGGCTGATGGCAGGAGGCGGGGCTGCTGGCGCAGGAGCAGGAGGCGCTGGGGGCGGCGACGAGATCGGGTTGCGCTGGTGCGAGTTTTGTGGCAAGCACATCGGAGGGTACAGCTTCTTCTTCACCTAACTACACCGTCCGGCGTGCAAAGCTGTTCAAGCCAAGAAGCGCGAGAAGCTCGCCCAGAACCTCGCCAAGGATCAGGACCAAAGGAAGCAGAGCCAGAGGCGGAAGGATCGCGCGCGGTCCAAGGAGGCAAACAAGAAAGCGAATGCCTCCTCCGACAAGCGCTCCTACAAGTGAGGTATAATGTTGCCCTGTCCATACCTCTTTCGACGGTGATGGGAATTTTGGCCCCCTGTAATAAATAGACTGGTGTGGTGGTGGTGGTGTCTGAATCTGTCATGCATGTTTGGGATGCGACAGCACGATGTGGAACCTGTCATGGACATAGACGCGTTCAATAGACTAATGGACTTGCCGTGGCTGTGGTTTGGATGCCTTCAATTCAGTCTTTTCTCCTCACATTTGGTCCATGCGCGATGCGTGTGCTGTCCTCAACAAATTCACTCTGAATTTATGGTCAAATTTTCAATGATTTTTTCCCTCATGCCGGCCATTCATCATGTGTTTCTTCATAACTCATGTGCCATGTACTTGGATCTTCATTGCTGCAAGCTGGTTAGCCTCACTTTGCTAGAATACAGACATGGGTTGCTCACTTTTCTTCTGTGCGCAACTAGGATCCCACCAAACCCATGCAATTTTAGTGGGATGCTAGAGCAAGGCAGTGTTGGTGCTAAACACATTGGCTCCCGGTTCCAACATGATTGCTATAACTTTACTCCTGACAAAAAACTACATTTGCTACTAGTACAATGCATGGTATTATATATTGCCAAGTGACCTATGATTGCATATTGGGATGTGACAGCACAATGTGAAACCTATGATTGCATATTGGGATGTGACAGCACAATGTGAAACCTATGATTGCATATTGGGATGTGACAGTACACTGTGAAATCTCTCATGGATAGGTTACCAATTTCCTACCACTGCTACTACTTTCCATGGCTATGTTTTGATCACATTTCATGTCTTCTGACTTGTGCAAGTCGTATGTGCTCTCTGGTAGGATCAGGTTTTCACCAACTCACTTTGCTTCTTAGTCCAAAGCAAGTTTGGCTTTGGTTTCATAACACCTTTGTGTGCTTCCTAGCTACTACTTATAAAACTACCATGGAACATTGACCGTTTAATGTTTGTATTTCATACCTGATATACTTCCTAGCATACCAAGAGTAGAAAGGCCACTCACTGTCTTAAGAAAGTCAAGTGCTGTAGACTCTGTAAAAATGGTCACATTTTCAAGTGTTTCTTCATACATCATGTGCTTTGCATCGGTCAACACTGTGCTTCTACCATGATGTGACAAGATAATTCTGCATTGCCATAATAATTCTGCCTTCAAAGTACTTCAAGCATGCTGGTCTGTCTCGGCTGGGTTAAGCAAATTGACTGTATCATGCTGGCCAGATACCATCTTTGCAAAAATCATGTTGCTTTAAATAACAACTAGTCAATTTCTGTAGCTTCCCAAATAAAAAGCTTATGTTCCTCTTTCGAATAGAATCACCGAGGAAAAGTACTGTCATATGGGCAAGGGAAATTAGTACCAGTATATTATAGCCTGACACTTCAAAATTCACTATTTTTATAGGAAATTTTTTTATGTTCCCCCCTTTTGAATAGAATCACTGAGGAAAAGTTATGTTGCCTGGGCAAGGAAATTTATACAAGTCTATATTATAGTCTGACACTGTAAAACTCGTTGTTTTTTATAGGAAAAAAATTTATGTTCCCCTTTTGAATAGAATCACTGAGGAAAAGTTATGTTGCCTGGGCAAGGAAATTTATACAAGTCTATATTATAGTCTGACACTGTAAAACTCATTGTTTTTTATAGGAAAAATTTTATGTTCCCCTTTTGAATAGAATCACTGAGGAAAAGTTATGTTGCCTGGGCAAGGAAATTTATACAAGTCTATATTATAGTCTGACACTGCAAAACTCATTGTTTTTTATAGGAAAAATTTTATGTTCCCCTTTTGAATAGAATCACTTAGGAAAAATTATGTTGCCTGGGCAAGGAAATTTATACAAGTCTATATTATAGTCTGACACTGCAAAACTCATTGTTTTTTATAGGAAAAATTTTATGTTCCCCTTTTGAATAGAATCACTGAGGAAAAGTTATGTTGCCTGGGCAAGGAAATTTATACAAGTCTATATTATAGTCTGACACTGCAAAACTCATTGTTTTTTATAGGAAAAAATTTTATGTTCCATTTTTGAATAGAATCACTGAGGAAAAGTTATGTTGCCTGGGCAAGGAAATTTATACAAGTCTATATTATAGTCTGAAACTGTAAAACTCATTGTTTTTTATAGGAAAAATTTTATGTTCCCCTTTTGAATAGAATCACTTAGGAAAAATTATGTTGCCTGGGCAAGGAAATTTATACAAGTCTATATTATAGTCTGAAACTGTAAAACTCATTGTTTTTTATAGGAAAAATTTTATGTTCCCCTTTTGAATAGAATCACTTGGGAAAAATTATGTTGCCTGGGCAAGGAAATTTATAAAAGTCTATACGCCCTCCGTCCCAAAATAAATGTCGCAGATTTAGTATTAAATTACTACAAATTTTGTACTAGATCAACATCACTTATTTTGGGACAGAGGGAGTATTATAGTCTGACACTGTAATTTAGTATTAGTTAGTGGTGCTGACAGCATAGGCCTCAAAAGCCCAAAGTGGCGAGGTTAGTGGTTCTGACAAACAAAGGCCTGAATCTCAGGTTGAGATTGTGCATTTGTGTGTGTGGTCGTGAGGCAAGGATAGCTAATCTAGCTATGCTTTAATTCCATCAAGTAAACAAAACTTCTGGTTGGTTTCGTGTGATAATATTTTTTGCAGTGGATGCAATCTAATGTCGGTGAAATGCAATTATGGTACATGACTTTGTGGAATCTTTTGTTTAAAGCATAGTAAGGACCGAAAATCTCAGTTTGAGATTAGACAGTTTTCTTTTCTGATCAAAAGTGAACTTCGGAGATTTCGCTGTAAAATGGTACTCCCTCCGTTCCTAAATATAAGTATTTTTAGAGGTTTCACTAAAGGACCACATACGGATGTATATAGACATACTTTAGAATATAGATTCACTCATTTTATTCCGTATGTAGTCTCCTAATGAAATCTCTAAAAAGACTTGCATTTAGGAACAGAGGGAGTAGAATTCTAAATTAGAAAGATACACAGGAAATATTAAAGTAGTTTTATGACAAAACATCAAAACTTTTATGATAAAAAACCTTCTGATCAAAATAAAGTAGGCCGAGTTCTTTTGCCAGAATCTGGGGATTCTCCCAGAATCTGACCCCTCCCCAGCTTCTCCCAGAATCTTGAACCCCCATTTGTTTCACAATCCTAGCTAATTAGACCATAACTAGATAGGATTGTAAAACAAATGGGACTGAAAGATTCTGGGAGAAGCTGGGGAGGGATTGGATTCTGGGAGAATCCCCAGATTCTGGCAAAAGAACTGGGCCGTAGTTTCATATGATAAAAAACATCAAAACTTTTGTCCAGCATGTAGGACTTCTATAGAGATACACGGGAAATAAACATAGGACTTCGATAGAGATACATGGGAAATAAATTACTCCTTTAGTTTCTAAATATAAGACGTTTTGGTAGTTCAATTAGTCATATATTTAGGAACGAAGGGAGGACATGAGAAAGGGGACTATTTTATAATGTTGCTAGACAATATAGTTTCATAGGAAACATCCTCTTTATAATTTCGCTTCAACTCAAAGAAGTTTGACACAGGTACAAATCTTGAATTTCAGTTATTTTGGAACAGAGGGAGTAGTCTCTATAGTGGGCTTTCGAGGACTGAAGTATTAAAGGGATGCGGCTTATAACTCTGTTCTTAGAGCATTGCATTGAATGAAAAGGGAAATTGTTATGTTTTTCATTCGACATTGAAGCTACTTATTAGACACATCATGTATTGACCGAACACAGGATCCTACAGACCTAGTTTATCACCGTCCACTTCATAGACTGGAAAGCATTATGGGACTAAGAAATGTAATCAATTAATAACAAAGTAAAATGAAATACCACTTAGGAGATATTGGTACATTCAACAGTGCATCAGGGAATGATTGTTTGGTTCCTCTTCTTCTTTGTTCTGTTTGTTCAACCAAAAAATAAAACTGAAAACATTAATATCCAACTGCCTTCAATCTATTGACCATAGATTACACCTTAACAGATACTCCATCCGTCCACAATATAGGATTGTTTTTCAAGCTATGTTAGCTTGAAAAACAATATTATATTGTTGGTCAGAGAGAGTAGAACAACTTTTCATCTTAAAAACTGATAGCTGAGGATTTTAACCCCAAAAGTAATGGAAAAAAACATGTCCTGAAAATCAAAAAATACTGATTGAATGAGATATGTCGCTGAAGAGCACAATACCATACCGTTTCCTGCATTCTCATGGAGGAATAATCCTTAGCTAGGAATCTTTTCCCAATTATCACATTTTCACCGAAAAATTTACAAGACAGGTCTAACTATCTGGATCCTGTTTGGTAGGTCAGTTTGTTCTAAGTATTATAGGAATACTTTAGTTTTCCAAATTACTAGGGGCCTGTTTGATAGCAAAGTAATATTTTCTAAGTATTGTGAGAATACTAGAGTTTTGTTTCACATACCATGGTTGTATTTACTGTGACCTGTTTGGCTAACACTAAATACTGTGTTGTTAAAACTAGAGTATTCTCAAAACTGTAGTAATCTCTGTGCATAGAAAAAAGAACCCTGGACCTCTTTTTTTTTTTTTTTTAAAAAAAAGAGAGCAAGGGAAAGAAACGAGGCAGTCGCTAGCTATTCACAGCAAGGTCATCTGGCTCTCCGGCCGTCTCTGTAAGGTTGTCCATCGGCCGTGGAGAAATGAAGAGACGACAAATGAGGAGTAGAAAGGTCAGTCCATATCTTTCATCCTCTCCACGCCGGCCATCGGTCACTGCCTCCATCATGAGTATGCGATGGCCAGCCTCACAAACGACGAGAGACAGACGGATCGATCTGGAAAGCCACCATCAAAATTGGTATTGAAACAGAGTATGTGAGAAGAAGAGAGGTCAAAACAGAGAGCAAGGACGAAAATATGCGTTCCCAGATCTAAAGCCACCATCAAAATTGGTATTGATCTGGAAAGAAATTGCTGCATAGGAAATCGAAATAGATCGGAAATTGAGAAACAGAAGAGAGGTCAGGTCTAAGCCATCAGACACACACAAGTCATCACCTGAACAAGAGACCCTTTAATGAATCTTCCCCGCACCGGCGGCCTGCTGCTTTCACCGGACATGGGTGCGTGCAGGCCGCGAGAGACGGATTTCCTCGCGTGCACCAGAGATCCACATCGGTTCCACTTGCACGCCGGTTCGAACAGGATCTCTACAGAGCCATGGCGGATCTCCGCTTCATCTTCGCTTGCGGAACCGATGGTGGATCTCCGCTTCATCTCCGCTTGCGGAACCGATGGTGGATCTCCGCTTGGAAGACGGCAGACGGTTCACAAGAAGAACCCTAACCCTGGCTGGGGGCGGCTAGGGTTTGCTTTGCTTTGCTTTGCTTTTGGTTTGGGATCTAAGGAGCAGAGCAGACAGTTACGAGTACGTAAGCACCTTTTACGCTGGCGTCCCCCTCCCCCAGGCTTCTTTTTTTTTCCTTTTTGAGACAAAAAAATATGTGGCGTCCCCACCCCACATGGGCCTCCTGGAATTCAGCAACAAATTTGGCAATCTCGCAAACCAAGCCCAGAAATACTCCTGGAGTATTTTTTGCACTCAAAAGAAAAACAAAAAAACAAGCCCAAAAATACCTTTCGTTTCGTTGTGTAAACAAAGTCTAAATTAAAATATAAAAAAATACTTCTACTACCACAATAATCTACTACTCCGGAGAGCAACTAGTTAGAGCATCTCTAGTGGATCCTCTATATGGACATGTATTGTAAATATACAAGTCTTCAGCCGTTTTTTACTGTCCAAAGAGTCCCAGCGACTCGTGTAAACGAGGCGTGGATACATCCACGACCAAGCCACGACGGTACGCGGCGTGGAAACATCCACGACCAACCCACGCTCGTGCTCGCCTGCTTCGTCCCGCAGCGCTACCTCGCCCCAGATCGCCGTCGCGCCGTCGCGTTCTTCTCCGGCCGCCCAAGGTATCCATCAACTCACGAGCGGGATGAGGGGACGAGCTCACGAGCGGGAGGAGCGGCTAGCGGCGGGCGGGATGGGGGCGGCTGCTGGCGGGATGGGAGCGCCGGCCGGCGGCGGGCGGGATGGGGGCGGCGGCCTGCGGCGGGCGGGATGGGGGCGGCGGCCTGCGGCGGGCGGAGGCCGGCGCAGGGGCGGGCGGCGGCCCGGCGCAGGGGCGCGCGGCGGGCGGGATGGCGTAGGGGCGGGCGGCGGGCGGCGGCCGGGGCGCGCGGCGGCCGGCGCAGAGGCGGGCGACGGGCGGCGCGGGCGCGCGGGTTGCAGCTGCTGCAGGGCTGTGTTGAATACGACTGAATATTCAGTCATATGACTGAATATGTAAACACAATGGCTGGCTTCTTGTGTTCTTTTGCACTGGCATTGTGTAGGACTTTTGGTTTGGTTTAGGAGATGAAATTTCATCTGTTTGCAGCTGCAGGCAGGGTTGTGTTGGACTTTTGGTTTGGTTTAGGAGATGAAATTTCATGGCACTGCAACACAATGGCTTCTTGTGTTCCTTTGCACTGGCATTGTGTAGATATTGAGTTAGGGTTTACTTTGGTTTTCAGTTGATATCGGAGTCTAAAATAAC
Organism: Hordeum vulgare subsp. vulgare; assembly: GCF_904849725.1. NCBI lineage: Eukaryota > Viridiplantae > Streptophyta > Magnoliopsida > Poales > Poaceae > Hordeum > Hordeum vulgare. The sequence continues at coordinate 605,250,362 of NC_058521.1, read as the reverse complement.
TGTGTATGGATGGATTGCTTGTAGATGGATGATGACGAAGCCTTCTTGGACATCATTGATTTTGGTTGCACACAAACGCAACCAAAGAGTCCAATTGGAGAGCAGCCAACTCCATCAACTCAGCATCGTTCTGCAATAACAGAGAAAGGAAAATCCCACAAAGGAAAAAATTGGTCTAGTGATGAGGACAAGGTTGTCATAGCAGCATGGGCAAATACAAGTTTGGATATTGTTGGGACAGATGAAAACCGAGATACTTATTGGGCTAGAATTTCAGAGTACTACAACAGACAGAAGGAATCATCATGGCCGAAACGAAATGATAATGCAATCAATTGCCGTTACACTTGAATTGCGAAAAGAGGAGATTGCACTAAAAAAGAAGGAGGATGCACGAAACGAGAGGGAGGATGCACGAAGACAGTTTGAATTAGATGAGAGGGTCATGCTCATGGACACTAGTGGTATGACTGATGCGCAAAAGCAGTTCTACCAAGCTAAGCAGAAGGAGATCCTTGCTCGCGGCCTAGAGTAATTTACTGCTTTCTACTAGTTGTTGTAAGAACAATTTACTGCTTTCTACTAGTTGTTGTAAGAACAATTTACTGCTTTCTGCTAGTTGAAGACATGGATTACATCACTCAACTTTATTGATAGCTGCATTACAAAGACATGGATTACAAACTTATAACTAGGACATCACTCGTTTCCAAACTTTTGCCACACATGGTCAATTAGATCAAGTTTAAGCTGATCATGTTCATTGAAATTTCTAATCCGTTGAGTCATCTGAATAAACGAGCTCAGTTCTTCTGCATGAGTACGAGAGACTGTGACTCTTTCTCCCATTGCGTCAAAAGTGCAACTTTGTCGACCAGTTTGTCGCTCCTCTTCTACTATCATATTGTGCATTATGACACAAGCTTTCATTACATCACTGATTTCTTTACGTTTCCATCCTTTAGCAGGTCCACGAACAATGGCAAAACGGGATTGCAGAACTCCAAAGGCTCGTTCCACATCTTTCCTAGCCCCCTCTTGCTTCTTGGCAAAAGTTTTATGCTTTCTGCTAGTTGGAGCTGGTATGCTCTTCACAAATGTTGCCCACCGTGGATAGATACCATCTGCAAGATAATACCCCATTGTGTACTGACGGCCATTGATGCTATAATTCACTGGAGGAGTGTGGCCTTCGGCTAGCTTCGTAAAAACAGGAGAACGTTGAAGAACATTTATATCATTCAGAGACCCTGGTAAACCAAAATAAGCATGCCAAATCCAAAGATCTTGTGAAGCAACTGCTTCCAAGATCATAGTGGGCTCGTTCACATGGCCTCTAAACATGCCATGCCATTTTTTGGGGCAATTTTTCCACCCCCAGTGCATGCAATCTATGCTCCCTAACATACCGGGAAATCCTCTTTCCTCCCCTATTGCAAGTAACCTAGCTATGTCTTCTTCATTTGGAGATCTCAGGTACTCTTCCCCAAAAACTTCACAAACTTTGATTACAAATTTCTTGCAAGACTCTAAATTAGTAGCCTCAGCGGACCGAATGTACTCATCAACACCATCAGCTGCTATTCCATATGTGAGGATCCGCATTGCCGCGGTCATCTTTTGTAGAGGATGTAACCCAAGAGCTCCAGAAGCACTTCTTTTTTGCGTAAAATAACCATCATAGTCATGCTCAAGTATACCATCAGCTATGCGGTTGAACAAAGTACGCGACATCCTAAATCTATGCATAAAAAGTCAATCAGACAGGGAAATGAAAAAAGAACCAAAGCAGAGAAGTGTACTAATTACGAACCTTCGTCGAAACAAATGTTCGGGAAAGCGAGGAACTTCTTTGAAGTAGTCGTTCCAGAGAAGAAGAAATCCGGCATCTCTTCCTCGATCGATTGATTGACGTCCATGCTTGGAACCGCCATGGCGTCGAGCGTTCTTCCTCTCTTCCTCCTCGCGCTCGGCGAATGCTGCAAGTATGAGTTCATCGTCGCCAGATGAAGATGACGAAGAACTCATGTCCCAAGTGGATGTGTTCATTGTGTTGCGTGAGAGACGATAGAGAAATCTAGGTGAGAAGAGAAGTCACAGGTAGAAGTGTGCTGGAAGAAAGGTGATAGGGGTGGTTTATATAGATCAGAAATATGGCCGTTGGAAATATAGCCGTTTGAAAATATAGCCGTTGGAAATATAGCCGTTTGAAAATATAGCCGTTGAAATATACACGTCCTGATTTCCACGTCCTGTATACACGTTCCACTGAAAAACTGGGACGTGTAAAATTTACCAAGGTGTATATGGACGTGTATATGAAGATATACACGTCCAAATTTACACGTTCCACTAGAGATGCTCTTACCAACCGCTCCTTCAAAAACCTCACAGCAATCGCTTCCACGTGCCACCATTTAACGCATTCTCAGCAGCCGTTACATGTCACGTTCTTAGAGTTTTATTTGTATTTTGTTTATTCCATTCTTGTGCATGCGTTCTTTTTTGGTTTTTATTAGTCTTTCTTACTTTGGTTACGAAAAAAATTAGAATAAAAATTTTCATGAAAATATGTGTTTTCCCTTTTTGTGAGAGGCACTCGAAAAGGAAAAAAAAACGTGTTTTTTCCCGCGAGAGGCGTGGTTTTCCTTTCATTAGAGTGCCTCTCAGAAAGAGAAAAACGTGGTTTTTTCGTGAGAGGCACGGCTTTGCTTCCGGAGGAGACACGACTTTACTTCCGTAAGAGACATGGTTTTGCTTTCGTGAGAGGCACACTCGAAAAGGGGAAAAACGTGTTTTTTCACGAGAGGCACGGTTTTGCTTTCGTGAGATGCACGTCCGTGCCTCTCGGAAAGGAAAAATAAACGTTTTTTTAGAGATGCACGGTTTTGCTTTCGTGAGATGCACGTCCGTGCCTCTCGGAAAGGAAAAATAAACGTTTTTTTAGAGATGCACGGTTTTTCTTTCGCACACGCACGGGCGGAAAGGATAAAAACATGTATTTTAATTATTTTCTATCGTGAGAGGCACGGTTTTTTAGATCCATTTTCTTCGTGAAGAAAAAATCGTCAAAACCTATCAACATAGGATTTGGTTTTGAAGATCCCGACACGAGAAACCCAACAGTGTAAACGATTCGAGATTTGGACGCACGCTTTGAAAGATAAAACATTTTGAAAATACGGATTCCACTTGTCTCAGAAATCTTGAAATAATGCAAGCAGCAGGACTTGAACCCTCGTGGACTGGGAATATCAATGTCCCTCAAACCATCCAACCACATGTTGGTTTGCCATTTACTCCGTACTACACCTCTATATACACACGTCGACACAATCATACACCCATCCATATTGTAGCCATGCTTGTATCTATCCAGCGAAGGCGGTGTGCACATATGCATGTAGCAATATGTACTACTCAACCCTTTTTTTTCCTGAAACCCTAAAACCCCTGGCAGCGATTAGGGTTAGGTGGACGTGAGGGTGACCGCGGATCTTATCGGCGGGGCGCACCAGTGAAGCGCGGGGAAGATGGCAACTCCTCTGGTGATCGATGATGTTGAGGATGGTGAACCAGCGAATTTGTTCCTCGCAGGGAAGGTGTTGCACCGCAATCTTCTTCATATGCAGACCATATGCAATGCCCTTCGTCCTGCTTGGGGAAACCCTAGAGGTTTGATGTTCTGGCCTGTGGGAGAGAACATGTTTTCGGCTGATTTTGATTCCAAAAGTGATCGCGATTGTGTGTGGGGAGGAGCCCCTCGCACATAAGTAAACATGTTGTAATCCGGGAGGATTTCGAGACACGTATGTAGCCATCAGAACTCAAGTTCGACAAGCTGCAAATCTGGGTGAGGGTGCCTAATTTACCCTATAACCTCAGGAACGAGAAAAGTGGCCTTGTGATAGGATAACCCTGTAGATTGACAAACAAGCAATTGTGGTATAATTTGATCTGGTGGGAGGTTTCCTCATAGCAAGAGTAACAATTAATGTGCGAAAGCCCCTGCGCGGATTGATTCTGATTGAATCGATTAAGAGGGGCAAAGTGGATTGCTATGATATTGAGTATGAACATATCCCCCACTTCTGTTACTCATGTGTTCGCCTTAGTCATGCAGATTTATTTTGTCCTACTCCACGGACATGAGATGCTAACGCAGATCTTCGTTCCAAAGCTAGCCTCAGGGCGCACGAAGAGAAGAAGAATACGTTCTCTGCAGAGAACTCGTTGAAGGAGCTGCGAGAAACACAGTATAGCACAAAAGAGTCTCGTACGTCGAGTTCCAAACAGAAAGCGGGAGTGGAGGAGACTTCCCAAAAATGCTAGACATACAAAGAGTTACATAAGGTTACACGCTGACTAGGATTCTTTCTTTCTAACTAACCACTCCCCCCTGATTTTCAAGAGGGGTGGGGCCCTCATCCTTCTTAATCTTCAATTAAAATCCACCTATTTGTAAAAGCCATGTAAAGTTATGTATGTGTAGCATCACTCGCTGACTTCCCGAGTAGAAAAGCACGGTGCAGAATAAGCGGAAAGGTGGGACACAAAACACTCAGTCTTACCGCAAGGTGTATGGTGCGCCGCTGGCCATTACAGAGAAAGGTGAAACTCTCGCAATTTTGACATGGGGTGAGGTTTTGTCTTTAGGACCATAAACGGAGAGCTTGAGCGAAGTTTTTGAGGAGAGAGATCCTAAGAAGAAGAGGCCCACACTACCAACGTCTGAATCCTTGGCAGCAGCTCCTAGTCACCCCTGTCCAAGCCAATGAGTCTAATTACCTGGAACTGTCGAGGGCTTGGGAACCCTCAGACAGTTCGAGAGCTTCGCAGGATTGTGAATCAAGAATGTTGGCTAAATTTGGCAGCTACGTTACTTCTTTACATACCTCTTTGGATATGACATGACGAGCGGCATCGGTGGGGCGACATCCGGCAGCGTCGGATGAGGCACCGGATGCCATCATCCCTTTGCTTGTAAAAGACAATGTTTTGATCACTAGCTAATAAACAGGGTGCGAGAGTTTATATAAAAAAGTGACGTGTCTTCCTCGCGCTCCCTCGTTGCTCACATTCTCATAGCTCTCCTTCCCGGAGAGAAATTCGGCAGTCAGAGTCGCACGATCGTCCGACAAGCGCTCATAGCACCAACTCACATGCTTGCAGCACTGCGTGCCGCTGTTGGCAGCCCCGCCGCACCGCCATTGCACCTCAGTGCGAGGTTAGGTCTTCCCATGGGTGCATCTTCGGTGATGCCCGTCACTGCATGCCCCACGGATCGTTCGATCATCCCGCACGGCGGATCATACTACACCCTGTTGTTATTTCCAGCATCCTGCGCCAATGGTTACAACTTCAACGATGCCCGGTAGCAGCACGTCGCAGTATTGGTTCCAGCATCCCACGTAGCCTGTCCCAACACTCGATGATGTTGGTTCCATGATCTTGTTTCTACGGTCGCAACACGCCACATTGTTGGTTCCACCATCCCGCACTACGTCGCAGCTTCAGCAATGCCTGGTCATAGCATAGATAGCTAGGGATTGCAGCTACTGCATCGGACGGTCATAGCGGCGCGTATCTATGACTCTTATCACCTCGTCTTTTGTCGTCGCAATATCCCGAGAATCACTGGCGCAACACGCGTCGTTCGTGGTTGCAAGATGTGGACACCGCCGTCCCAACACACAATCACAACATGTAGTGACCCACCGATGAAGCTTAGAACTAAACGTGCCCATAGACATCAGCGGCACCGTGGGAGAGGAGCGAGAGGCCAACATTCTGGTCACCGTCCAGGAAGGAGATACGCGGCAGGTTAGAGGCGATGTAGCGCTCATGGTGTTAGAGGAGAGGTGAAGGGACAAAGGAGAGCGATGAATTGACATGGCGAAGGGGATTCCATGACTACATGCGGAAGCGGTGGCATTGACGTGTCGCGTGTCCATGCAAGGTGACGATTATAAACTCTTATAAAAAAAACAATACGTTATCCTCCAATTCGTGACCATGGGAATCCTAGCTAGCTACCAGGCATCGCACACCTTCATTTCATTCATCCATTTTTTGTACTCCCTCCGTTCCTAAATATAAGTTTTTCTAGAGATTTCATTAGTAGACTACACGCGGATGTATATAGACATATTTTAGAATGTAGATTCACTCATTTTATTCGTATGTAGACTCGTAGTGAAATCTCTTAAAATATTTATATTTAGAAACGGAGGGAGTAGTAAATAAAACCGTGCATGTTAAACCGCAACGGTGGCGTATTATGTCTCTCCGCTAATGAAGTGCCACCAGTTCTAAGAGCGTCTCAAGTAGCGGATGTACGTACTAGGTATATTTGATTGTCCAGATTTCAAAGACTACACTGATCTAAAAATATATTCTGTCTAATTACAATCTTAAAATTTTCAGCTTGAAGAAGCAAAATAGATTCATTAAACAGGACCAAAAAATCCTAGTATAATTTGTTTCTTTGGATCTGCAAGCGATCGACTAACACAATCACGAGAGTAATACAAGCTAGACGTAAAAATGATAGCAATACATAAGCGATCGAGTTTGACATGGATCTACTAAGAATTTAAACCACTAACTCTGGAGGAGAAAACCACATGGATTTCCAATCTAGGAACTCGGGAAAAGTCATGGCCCTCGTGATGGTGATGTCGTGTTCATCGACAAAGTAGCAGTCGGATTCCTCATATGCCTCCCCGCAGCCATGAATCGATTTTGAGAAGTGATCACCGATGAAGAAGATGCATCTTGTAACAGCCGGCAACCACGAGCCCACTTGCAGATCTGCAACTAGGATCTCGACGTCAGAATCATCATCACCCTCCTCACTATTGGTTATCAACTCGCGACCGGGCCTCGTGGAATGGCATGTTATAAATTGTCGACGCTTTATCATGAGTAGCTTGCCGTCTGACTCGAGGAGGCATCTTTTGGTTACAGTGTAATCCATGAATTCGTTCTCCTCGACGTCATCGGGATTCGAGCAATACCCGTCCAGATCTATCACCACCTTCAGGTTGTTTTCTACTTCATTGTCATTATCGGATTCCTCGTCGCTCATGCTTTCTGTATATTCATCATCGATACTCGATGTCCCGCTGCGTTCCATATTATCATCGTCGTCGTTATCATCATCGTCGTCGTCGTCGTCTTCGTCGTCATCATATACGTCGTCGTCGTCGTCATCATCATATACGTCGTCGTCGTCAACGCTCAATGCTTCTTCTTCACCCCCAAGACTTGGTGCTTCGTTGGGCTCGTCATCCTCGTCGCCTTGCACCTGCGATTCGTCTTCACTGTCGACCTCCTGCTCGGCCCCCTCATCGAGTTGGTGACCTAGGAAGTGTTTGAGAGTAACATATTTAGCGGTTTTAACCCTTGGACGCCCATCTTCCTTGTGTCCAATAATTTCTAACTTGACAAGTTGTTCATCCGAGGTGACCCCATAGAGATTGTCCCCGAGGAACGCGACGTCACAAATACGAGCATGCGGTAACGCTCGACGCTTGAGCAACCATGCGCCGGGTTTTCCAGGGCGGCACAGTATGATTCGGAAATCCCTCATGTTGGTGGTCACAGCAACAAGATCATCTTGGGTGGACCTCATAAGCACCTTTCTGACCTTGAACTCGTCGGAAACGACCCTGCCGATGACGGAGTCCAAACCGGGGAGGGGCACGGTTGTGTTGGAGAAAGGGTTATGCAGCATGTATCTCCGCGGACCACCATTATTGGCGTCGGTGTGGTAGACGGCGAGCCAGCTGCCGGTGGCGCCGACGAGCTTGGTGTTCTCGGCGGGGAAGGGAGACCATGTGTGGAGATGGTAGTTGGGAAGGGTGACGAAGGTGCCGTCTGAGTGGACGATCCACGGTAGCTGCGGCGTGTCGACGACGTGGTCGTGCATGGCGGAGCGCCAGGAGCGGCAGACGGCGCGGAAGCGGGCACGGTCGCCGGGAAGAGGGAGGAGGGCGATGATCCGGCCGAATAGGTCTGGCGGGAGGTCGGCCAACGGAGAACGTTGCTGCTGCCAAGTCGACGACGCCGCCGCCGCCATCGCCATGGGTCAAGTCAAACTCGATCCGATCGATAAGCTGCTCCGCTTGTGGCTGGTGGTGGTAGGGTCGTAATCGCTGGTGCGTACACGGCCAGGCTATCGATGCAAATTTGTGTGGCGTGTTGCTGTTAATATATAGTGCTAACCGTACGTACGTATCGGAAAGGAGTTGTAATCCGTTTACGTGTCGGGGACGGCCACGATCGTCCCGGATATATTGCCACATCGACAAGGGGAAAGATGAAAGCAAAAAAGGAAGGAAAAAAGTTTGTGCTGCTTACACTTGTAAGAATTTGTATTTCGTGATCGTTTGATGTTATTTGGTCATTAAACTTTACAAGCACCTAAAACATCCTAAAATCAAAGAAGTGCACGTGCACTATTTGATTAAACGAATCGGTCCATCTCTCACATGCATGCATGTGTTAATTTATCTGTCTTCTAACGCATATGACAGTTAGAACTAAATGCGTTCACGCCAGTTAATTCATTTAGGAAAGAACAGATTCACGTACATTTATTTCGTGTTTTTCCTTTTTTTATAAATCTTATCTTTTTAACTGTGCGTTAAGATTCATATCCGTTTTCATTGTTGAAACTCTCACGACGAGGTTTTTGAAACTATATCCCGCATGGATATGTTTCGATGAATTTTTTTTCGTTGCCAACTTCGGTGACATATTGTGAACCTCTATTACTACATGGTGCAATTTTAGAGATGCAATTTTTTTCTAAAACCAATTTTATTTGCAAGTAATCTTCTCCTCCACCAAATACCTAGTAGTTTATGTGCAAACCCTCTTTCCTACTTGTGAATGTTTAGTTTTTCACTGTTGCACACCCAACCCTACCTATCCTACTAGGGATATGTGCAACTTAGCATGTTGTTCCAGCCAACTGTCCAGTAGTCGTTGTAAAACTCCTTACCCTCCTTCCTACTTGTGGATGTTTAGTTTTTCACTACTGCACACCCAACCCTACCTATCTTACTAGCAATATGTGCAACTTAGCATGTTGTTCCAGCCAACTGTCTAGTAGTCCTTGTGAAACTCCTTAACCTCCTTCCTACTTGTGGATGTTTAGTTTTTCACTGCTGCACACCCAACCCTACCTACCTACTAACGATATGTGCAACTTAGCATGTTGTTCCAGCCAAACTGTCTAGTAGTCGTTGTGAAACTCCTTACACTCCTTCCTACTTGTGGATGTTTAGTTTTTCACTTCTGCACACCCAACCCTACCTATCCTACTAGCGATATGTGCAACTTAGCATGTTGTTCCAGCCAAACTGTCTAGTAGTCGTTGTGAAACTCCTTACACTCCTTACTTGTGGATGTGTTGTTTCAGTTGGCGGGAGCAATAGACAGAGTTGCACATAGTCTGCTAAGTGGTTGGCTGGGGCAACAGAAGAAGTTACACATCTCACTGGCAGGGATAGTTGGATGGTAAAAACTACACATCCACGAGGGTACTGTAAATATGCATACAAACGGGGTGCTAAAATTGCACAATCTCACTAGCATGGGTGGTTTGGAAAGGTGCTAGCAAGAAAAGCTACACATCAACGGGAGTTACTGAGGAAAGTTGCACATTACTGGTAGACATTTGGCGGTGACAGTATATAAAGTTGCACATCCACTGCTAGACAGTTGGCGATGCATAAAACTATGAAAGCACAACCACAGGCAGGAGGAAAATTGCACATGAACTACTAGGCAGTTAGATGGACATCTCAATAGGAGGAGGTAGTTTGGGGGTGGATGTGCCATTAGTGATAATTTTACTAAGCCCGCTAGCGAACAGGCCCATCTGAGGAGCACAATAGCAAAGTAGCGTGCGCTGGTCGGACTGAGCAAAAGATCGAGACAACCCTCGCATCCCTAGGTCATCAGGTCTGTGAGCCGCTGCCATCACGCCACGGTCCCTCGCGCCAAATCTTGTTGGGTCTTTTTGTTGAGGAACGTTGCATGGGAAATAAAAAAATTCCTACGCGCACGAAGACCTATCATGGTGATGTCCATCTACAAGTGGAGATTTGGATCTACATACCCTTGTAGATTGCACAGCAGGAAGCGTTAAGAAACGAGGTTGATGTAGTGGAACGTCTTCACGTTCCTCGAACCGTTCCACGAACCGTCCCGCGATCCGTTCCACGATCCGTTCCGATCTAGCGCCGAACGGACGACACCTCCGCGTTCAGCACATGTACAGCTCGACGATGATCTCGGCCTTCTTGATCCAGCAAGCAAGACGGACAAGTAGATGAGTTCTTGACAGCGTGACGGTGCTCCGGTGGTGGTGATGATCTAGTCCTGCAGGGCTCCGCCCGAGCTCCCCAGAAATCCGATCTAGAGGTAAAACTACGTGGTATAGGTTTGAGTTGCACGTGGCAAAGTTTTGTCTCAAATCAGCCCTAAACCACCAATATATATAGGAGGGAGGGGAGGGCTAGCCTTGAGGCACAAGGCCTCAAGGGTGCGCCGGCCAAGGGAGGAGGAGGTCCTCCAATTCGGTTTGGAAGGAAGAGGAGGGAAGAGTCCTCCTCTTCCTTCCCACCTCCCTCTTTCCCCTTTTCTTTTATTTTTTGTTGGTATTTTCTTATGTGGCGCCATGGGCCCCTTGGGCTGACTCCACCAGCCCACTAAGGACTTGTGGCGCCACCCTAGTGCCTTGGGCTCACTCCCGGGTGGGTGGGCCCCTCCCAATGAACTCCCGAAATCCATTCGTCATTCCCGGTAGACTTCCGGAATTGACACAAACTTTCCCGTAACCAAATGAAACCATCCTATATATCAATCTTCGTTCCCAGACCATTCCGGAAACCCTCGTGACGCCGTGATCTCATCCAGGACTCCGAACAACATTCGATAACCACACATATATCTCAACTATACTAAAACATCATCGAACCTTAAGTGTGTAGACCCTGCTGTTCGAAAACTATGTAGACATGCCCCGAGGCACTCCTCGGTCAATATCCAATAGCGGGACCTGGATGCCCATATTGGATCCTACATATTCTCCGAAGAACTTATCAGTTGAACCTCAGTGTCAAGGATTCATATAATCCCGTATGTCGTTCCCTTTGTCCTTCGGTATGTTACTTGCCCGAGATTCGATCGTCGGTATCCACATACCTATTTCAATCTCGTTACCAGCAAGTCATTTTACTCGTTCCGTAATACAAGAACCCGTGCCTTACACTTAGCCACATTGCTTGCAAGGCTTGTGTGTGATGTTGTATTACCGAGTGGGCCCCGAGATACCTCTCCGTCACACGGAGTGACAAATCCCATTCTTGATCCATACTAACTCAACGGACACCTTCATAGATACCTGTAGAGCACCTTTATAGTCACCCAGTTACGTTGTGACGTTTGATGCACACAAGGTATTCCTCCGGTGCCAGTGAGTTATATGATCTCATGGTCATAGGAAGAAATACTTGACTCGCAGAAAACAATAGCAATAAGACGACACGATCAACATGCTACGTCTATTAGTTTGGGTCTAGTCCATCACATGATTATCCTAATGATGTGATCCCGTTATCAAGTGACAACACTTGTCTATGGTTAGGAAACCTTGACCATCTTTGATCAACGAGCTAGTCAACTAGAGGCTTACTAGGGACAGTGTTTTTGTCTATGCATCCACACATATATTTGAGTTTCGACAGGCAGTTTAGAAGATATGGCTTTTTAAAAATTCAAAAAGCCTAAATCAATACTATTTTTGGGCAAATACAAAAACCAAGTTTTTGCTCGATCTCGCAACGAGAAAGAAAATCTTCAATTTAATCACATCATTATCCACATCTTTCTTCTTTTGCATATCGCAAAGCTCAATGAAGGTATTAAGATGGGATGTGGCATCTTCACTAGAAAGGCCGGAGAATTGCTCTTTCATAACAAGATTCAGCAAAGCAGCATTGATTTCATACGATTCCGCACTAGTGGCGGGAGCAATCGGAGTACTAATAAAATCATTATTATTAGTATTCGAGAAGTCACAAAGTTTGGTGTTTTCAGTCATGGTGACTTCAGCAAGCAAGCAAGCACACAAGCGAATAAAAAGCAAGCGGGAGAAAAAGGCAAATAGAAAGGCAAACAAAGAAAAGGGCAAACGAAAAAGGCAAATATTTTTATAAATCTTTATTTTTCAGAAGTGGGGGAGAGGAAAACGAGAGGCAAAAAAGTAAATGCAAGAGATGCGTGCCTCGCTACCCCTTCTGTCACTGGGTGAGGTCACCGCACGGTATGAACCCAAAACCAAGCACTTCTCCCATTGCAAGAATCATAGATCAAGTTTGCCAAAAAAAACCACAACTCGAAGAGAATTACAAGGATATGAAATCATGCATATAAGAGATCAGAAGAAACTCAAATAAGATTCCTAGATAATCTGATAATAAATCCACAATTCATCGGATCTCGACAAACACACCGCAAAAGAAGATTACATCGGATAGATCTCCATGAAGATCATGGAGAACTTTGTATTGAAGATCCAAGAGAGAGAAGAAGTCGTCTAGCTACTAGCTATGGACCCGTAGGTCTATGGGGAACTACTCACGCATCATCGGAGAGGTCATGGTGTTGATGAAGAAGCCCTCCGTATCCGAATCCCCCCTCCGACAGGGTACCAGAACGTGCTCAGATGGGATCTTGAGGAGACAGAATCTTGCGGCGACGGAAAAGTACTTTCGATGATCTCCTGATTTTTTCTGAGATTTTCGGAAATATATAGGCGAAAGACCTAGGGCGGGGGAGGACCAGGGAGCCCACAAGCCTGGGAGGCGCGGGCCCCCCTGGTCGCACCATGAGGGCTTGTGGGGTCCCTGGTGCCCCTCTGCCTTGGTTCTCAAGTCTCCGGTCGTCTTCTGTTTCGGAAAAAATCTTTTCGAAAGTTTTTATTTCGTTTGGAATCCGTTCACAATTCTTCTCTGAAAAGGGTCAAAAACACGGAAAAAACAGGAACTAACACTTGGCACTGAGTTAATAAGTTAGTCCCAAAAAAGATATCAAAGGCATACAAAATATCCAAAGTTTGACAAGATAATAGCATGAAATCATAAAAAATTATAGATACGTTGAAGACGTATCAGTTGTACGTGTGCTGAACGCGGAGGTGTCGTCTGTTCGACGCTTGATCGGGAGTTCGTGGGACGGATCGTTATTGGATCTTGAAGACGCACCACTACTTCAAACGCGTTCTTTAACGCTTCCGCTTATCAATCTACAAGGGTATGCAGATACAATCTCTCAATCCTAGATGTGCATTTCCGAGATTGATCTTGGTGAGCGTAGGAAAAATTTTGTTTCCCATGAATCGTTCCCCAACACTAGACACCAGGCCGCGCGAGGGGCCTCTGGCGCACCCTAGTGTCCAGTGTGCCCCCTCGGCCTTGGCTGCTGCTCAATCTTGGCCCTAATTTTTCTTCTGGTCCAAAAAAAATCGTAAAGTTTCGTGGCAATTGGACCTCATCTGATATGAATTTTCTACGAAGGAAAAACAGCAAAAACAACAACTCGCACTAGGCACTATGTCAATAGGTTAGTCCTAAAAAATATATAAAATTGCTATTAAATGATTACAAAACATCCAAAATGATTACATAACAGCATGAAACAATCAAAAAAATATAGATACGTTGGAGACGTATCAGCATTTCCAAGCTTAATTCCTGCTCGTACTCGAGTAGGTAAATGATAAAAACAGAAATTTTTATTGTAGAGTGATGTCTCTTCATGTTCATCATATTATTTTCTTTCAGCATGGACATATGGACTTGTATATGATGCAAAGCAATAGTCTATAATTTGACAAGAAGATTTCAGTACTCAAGCATATTAACAAGCAACCAAGTCTTTCAAAATATCAATGCTAAAGAACATTATCCCTAGCCCATTATGCTCTATCATTGATTCATTCATGCAAAATACTCAAATATTAACTACATTCAATGCTCAAGTGTGATAATGATGTTCCTTATTTGGGGTTTTATAAGAGAAGATGGGGGCTCAAATTCAAAAATAAAAAACGCATAAGCTAAATAGTTATGCCCTTCGTAGAGGGAAGCGGGGATTTATATAGGTGCCATTGCTCAAAGTGAAAAACTTAAATATAATTTTTTAAGGTGGCATGCTTTTCCCTGTCAACTGTCAACGAGAACGACTAAAAGTTTCCAATATCCTTCATGCTAAAAAAGATTATAGACGGTTCCCAAACTCAAAATAAAGTTTATTCCTTTTCTACATTTTTCCACATTCCACGGCTAGTCATGTCCACGGATGTCGTCCATACCACCACTTTCCAAGGATCCATACCACCACTTTCCAAGGAATGTATCATTTGACAACATAAAAAATATTTTTTTTTCTGTTTTGGACTGAGCATCCTCATTACCGCCATACTCTCGTGCAATGACAAGTGAATAAACACTCATCTTGAGAATAACCTATTTAACATGGAAGATATCGGTCACCCCTCGCCGCTTCATGAACGGTGCGAGCACACAAAATAAAATTTATTTTAAAAATTAGAGTTGGCATGTTCTTCATTTCCCTTTCGTGGTGTCGCCTCACACACCCAACTGACACATTTTATTTTCTTGGAATTTCCGAGAGGGCTACCGCCCAATGTTTCATTTTCATTACTTTTTACTTTATGCACGAGTAATGTCCCTGGTTACACTATATATAGGCTAAACTTGTGAGTGGAAAACAAATGATTTACGAGTGTTTAATCCATCCAAGAGCACACAGACTGCAGGCGACGCGTCGGCGGTGTTTCTTTTTTGGTCATTAATCCTTTCTGCACGGGCGGGCTGCAGCCTCACTGATTTGTGAGCTGGCCGGCGGCCCAATTTGCTGCTGGACCTCGGCCCAAGAGGGGCAGCGAATCGCACAGCTGCTGCTGCTCAGATCTGATTCCCGTCCCCGACAGAGAGAGAGGCGGCGGCGGCGCAAGCGCAGGCGATGGGTGGCGGCGGCGAAGACCCGGCGATAGGGCGTCGTCGCGCCCAGGAAAGGCGTGCGGAGCTGTATGGTGGCCCCCTGCGGCCGTACTTCATCTGCCAGACCTGCGACTTCCGCGGGTACGAGTCACAGCAATGGGTTGAGGAGCACATCCCCATCTGTGCCCAAGCTCGCAGGGTGAGGGACCTCGCCGCCGCCCGGAGGAGGGAGGCGCAGCAACGCGCTCGCCAAAGCATCAAGCGGTCCAAGCAGAGGAAGATCCCAAAGGCGGAGGCTGAGGAGAGGAAGATGCGTTCCAAGGCAGGCGCCAGGAAGAAGAAGGGCAACAAGTCGTCCAGGGGCAAGCTCTCCAACGCGTCAAGGTATCCCTAGCCTAGCCTAGCGGACTCGGAATCAAAACTTTGAGCCCATGAAAATTTTGACCTCCGGGCTGCTTGTTAGCCCACCATAACTTCACTATTGATGATGCACTCTTTGGCCTGTCATCAATTTTACCTGCAATTTCCTGCACTTTGTTCGCTGTCTGTCAAGAAAAATGGCTGGATTTCCTTTTAGTAGCTGTTCCCGGTGATGGAATTTTTATTGGTGCTACTGCAGAGTCTTAACTGTTTACGCGCACTTAATTCCCTGCATTTCTGCTGTGATTGCCGACACGGAATGGAATGGAGTGAAATGACATTTGTACAACTACCCGCGGTACTCTTGATTGTTTGTGCTTGCTTATTCGTACATTCACTGTAAACAATCATGCCAGCATCAATTACTGCATACACACAACTGTTTCTCTATGATTTCTTGCAATGAGAAACATATTCACATGTCAAATTTATCAATCATCACAATTTTGCTTTTACGTATACATCTATCACCCTAATGACTTGCTACTTGTGAGCTACAGCTTTATTTTTCCCAAATTAACATCGCTGTCTCAAAACATGTCGCTCTCTTGCTCTAAGCTGTGGCCGCCCACTTCACTTACAATTTCCAGGTTTTTAAACAGTGACTAGAGACATAACTTTGCTTAAATCTACCAGCTTACCCACATGGTAAATAACTACAGTCATGCTCTATGGTCTTAAATCTACAGAAAAACTTACCTTACACCCACAGGAAATAAGATTATAGTAGCTGCAGTGATTCTATGGAAATTCTTGTGCTTATTCATGTGATCCAGTGGATATGATATGATATGATATGATAAATAAAATTGCATGTCATGATCACATAAACCTACCAGAAAATTCATGTGTAGTTTCAACAACCCAAAATGATTTAGGGAACCATTTCAATGTACCTTTCTAAAATTCACCAAGAAAAATAGATTTGCTTAAACATTTTCAGGTGTCAAATTTATCAATCATCACAAATTTGTTTTTAGGTATAGATATCTATGACCCTAATGACTTGCTACTTGCGAACTAGAACCTTTTTTTCGCAAATTAACATCACTGTCTCAAAACATGTCGCTCTCTTGCATGCTGGTGAGCTCTTCAACATGTCAGGAAAATTCTGAATGTCTAGCCTACAAATATATTCACCAGGTAGCATTCTCTAGTGTCATAAAACCGCACTGGGAAGATAGTAGCACACTAGTATCTCATGATTCATAATTAAACTTGTGGCATTATGCCAGTGAGTACTTTGACATGTCGAAAAATTCTGTTTCTGTCTAGCATGCAATAGGATTCACCATACTTATTCACTAGTCATATATTTATACTGAATAGATATTTGCATAATTGAAATTTTCTAGCTTGGAAGGTTATTCACCAAGTGACAATCACTAGGGTCAGTGTTCAGAAAGCGTTGGCAATAATGGCCATATGCTTTGGCCGTAAGCGGCAGATTATGCATTTTCCAATAAAAAGATGGGCCATAATTTAGCTGTTTTTGAAGTAAAATGTTTGGCTGATGGCCATAAGCGATCTATGTTATTACGAAGGCCTGTTTGGGAACTATTTGCTTTGGATTTTGGCCACATCATCTCCATTAGGCCATGTCTACTTGAACGGGACTGCATTTTAGTTTTTACTTCGCTTGCTGCGTGAACCTGGTGTTTATATGCTATGGTGTTAACCTGCATTTTCGATGCTATTTGCTATGTTTCCTATTCTCCTGTGCATGTTTTTCAAAAAACAGCCAAATTCTGGCCATTTTTTTCGAACACTTAAGCGTTCATTGCTCTAAGCTGTTGCCGCCCATTTCGCTTATACTTTCCAGGTTTTTTAACAGTGACTAGAGACATAACTTTGCTGAAATCTACCAGCTTAACCACATGGTAAATAAAGCCAATAGTAATAATGTGGCTCTAAGCTTAATCTCCTGCAATGTTTCGTATTGATTGTTAGATGGCATCCAAATAGGTAATAATGTGCCTCTAAGCTTAATCTTCAGCAATGTTTGTATTGATTGTTAGCTGGCATCCAAATTCAAAAAGCTTTCTCAAAATCTATTTCCCACCCGCTCTATTAAATAGAACCATAGGAACCAATAGATATAGCTCTGATTTTCTGGGAGCTAGCTTCCATTGTATATTCCTCGAGTTTTCTCTATGCATCTACCTCTCTTAAGTTTATTTTACGGTTACAACTTAGGTACAAAACTACCCAATCTTAGCAATGTACACTCAAAGGGTGCTTGGATCCAAGGGACTAAAACTAGTCTGACTAAAACTAGTCTCTTTAAGAGGCTAAAGTTCCAAGCACCCATGACTAAAGAGAGGCTAAAACTAGTCTTGAGGCTAAAATATTTTAGTCAGGGGTACCCCTACTAAAATGTGCATTAGTCCTCTCTCTCCTCATTTAATTTCGCAGGCAAGTTTTGGATTGGAGGGTTTGGAGGATAATAAATGCTCATTAACTAGATTTTAGTCTCTTTAGTATTTGAATCCAAGCATGGGTGAGGCTAGCAAGTTTTAGTCTCATTACTTTTAGTCATGGGACTAAAACGTATCCAAGCACCCTCTCAAATACTTTACCACAAGCTCTCATCAACCTCTTTTAGCTATGGAGGCTACGGAGCACCCATATCTGAACTGAACATCAACATATGTTCACTCCCCTTAGATTTTTGTTAACTATATTACTACCACCTGGTGTGAAGAGTCAAATAAAACTAGGTTCGCTAACAAAATTAGTGGTCCTACAAATCTGTGTTGTTGATCTAAGCAACAAGGTCCTTTAAAAAAGCACACACCGGTAGCTTTTGTCCTGCAATAAGAGAACGGGTCCGAGAGGCTGCTTTTAACTATTGTATGAGTGCTACCATCCTCGAAGGTTACATACTCTAGTTAGCGGCTGAGGCAAGTGATTATTATGTGAGATCATATTATTCAGGTCCTACTTTGGTGGACCAAATTTAGAACAATGTAGAAGCTTGTGCTAAACATCGAGACTGTGCGAGGGGATAAAATTAGTCTCTGGTGGACCAAATTTTAAACATGACCAGGCAAAGTACTACTCCCTCCGTTCCTAAATATAAGCCTTTTTAGAGGTTTCACTATAAGACTACATAGTGAATGGATATAGACATACTTTAGAGTATAGATTCATTCATTTTCCCGTATGTAGTCCCCTAGTGAAATCTCTAAAAAGACATACATTTAGGAACGGAGGGAGTAGTACATGAGGCAGGAGAGACCAAATTCATACCAACAAAGTAAGGGGGGGGGGGGGTGATTACTTAACATGTGGTCGGTTTGCAAGGTCCTCCAAAGGCCATCATGCACCTGGCAAAGATGAATCTCTCTTCTTGCGTGCTGTCTTGCCAACCAAGAAACCAAACATATAAATGTTGAATGAGAAGATGATAATTTCCAACAGGTAGTATGCATCTGTGTAGCATAACTTTAGTTTTATGAGATCTACTCCCTCCATTCCTAAATATAAGTGTTTCTAGAGATTCCACTAAGGACTATATAACGGAGCAAAATGAGTGAATCTACACTCTAAAGTATGTCTATATACATCTGTATGTAGTCCATAGTGAAATCTCTAAAAAGACTTATATTTAGGAACGGAGGGAGTAACAACTTATCATAAAGAAACATGAGCAATACAACTAGAAATAGTTTAGGCATCAGCTGCACTAATAAAATACCCTTCTTGAATGATGAATGTACACCGCATGACGAAGCATGAAAGACAGACAATACAACAGCTTGCACATCGACACATCATCATGGAGCACAAATTCAGTATGAACAAATTCACATACGAGCACTACATTCAACTCCAAGGCGGGTTGCTGATAAACATCAGTCAAAGTAGGTCCTTGCCGTGCCATCGGACATGGAAGACTAGTGCCAGGAGCATAAGTACATAATGCTCCAGAGACGTCAGGCAATATTTAACGAAACAAATTATTAGAAGCATGACGAAAGTCTGAGCAATCTGCAGAAATATCTGTAAAAAAATGTTGAAATGTTAAACTAATAGGTAAAGTTTAATCAAACAGGTTCAGAGTGGGATACTTGCAATGAGATGGTCTCACCTTTAAACAGAGAATACAAATCTGATAGCCGAAGCAGCTCATACTGAAATCACGAAGAGGAAATCTCATACTGAAATGACGCGGAGCAAATTATAACTCATTTTCTGTGGGATACGACATGAAAAGAAGAAAAGAGGTCTAAGCACCCAGATCTGCAACAAACCAACCAATCAAGAAACAAGCCAAGGGATCAGCTCTGCTTGGGGCAATGAATGAATGAAGAAGTTTCAAACGCCTAAGGCAGTTGAAAAAAAATCAACGAGGAAGTTATAACAGAGACATGTCTACGGCAGTCATATCATATATATGACATCTAAGGCAGAGCGAGTTGGAAGAAAAAACATTGGAAGCATGAAGAAACCCTCTTAGAACAAGAAGAGTGAAAAACGGAATTATTAAGAAGTGAGAGGCAGAAGATTTACTAGAAAACAATCAACTCAGACATAGTGACACACGCTAGATCCATTGTTTCTGCGCACACATACTGGATCCATCTTAGCTTGAAAATGGAAACATCAAATGGATGCGACCGTCTGGGGGGCATCACCAGATCTGAAAAAATCTGAATTTCATCTATAAAAAAAAACTGCATCTGGCTTGTGATTTGCGGCACAGGATTTGTAGATCTGAAGAAGAAAAACACGAAACGATGGCAAAACAGAAGACAGGATGGTGAACAAGGAAGGACGCGACTCATCCTCGCCGGCTGTCGTGCCCAGCTTCCGGCGACTGCATCGTCATCATCTACCTGATGCGGCGCCGACGGTGCCTTGGCCTGTGGATTCGTGGAGAGGCGCGCCGATGATGGCAATGAAGAATCTGGTGGAAAATCTATCGGATAATGCTTCTGCTGCTGCATAGCAGATGGATATCGCAAAGGGAGGGGGGCGGCTCTGACTTTTGCGGTGGCTAGGGTTTGTTTTACCTTTACGTTGTCTGATCTGATCTGATCTGATCTGATGAAGAGAGAAAAGATGCTTGCACACATCACCTCTGGCAATCGCATCATCACCACGCGTGACGTGACGATCCAACGGCGCCCGGCCACGCCCAGTAGATACAAATAAATAAAATCTTTCTCTCTTTATTAGGCCAACTCCCTCGTCCGGTCTGGTTGCGTCCGTTTGGGGTGAAACGGATGAATAACATATGACCCAATGGCCCTGTTTGGATTCGTGGGCAAGAGTTAGTTTGAGCTAGTTTGGGTTCAACTAGCCCTAAAGTATCCAAATATAATGGTTAGATTGGAGCTAGTTGCATCTAACCCACCAACAAAAATTATCTCACCCAAGAGGTGCTAATTGAAGCTACTCCCACCGTTTCTAAATATAAGTCTTTTAAGCGATTTCACTAGGGGTCTACATACGAAGCAAAATGATTGAATGTATACTCTAAAATATGTCTATATACATCTGTATCTAGTCTATTAGTGAAATGTCTAAAAAGATTTATATTTAGGAACGGAGGGAGTAGTTCTTATGGGGTTCATTAAAAAATATTTTTCTCCCTCTCTCTCACCAACCAAGAGATGCTAATTGAAGCTAGTTCTCATGGGGTCCACTAAAAATCACTTTTCTCTTTTCATAAAGTGCATCTATTGTCAATCTAACCCTTCCATCCAAACACCTATTTGGCTAGAGTTAGTTTAGGGTTAGTCATGAGCTAGAAACTAACTCTAACCACTAGCTAAGCTAGAGCATCCAAACAGGGCCAATGTGCGGTTCAAACGAACAAATGTCCATTTTTCGTCCGTTTTCGACCCAGCCCAGCCCAAACTTGCGCGGCATTTGGGGAGAAACGGACAGCGTACGGACGGGCGGGAAGCACGCCCTTGTCCTCCCCTCGCCCGCCTGTCGGGAACTCTGCCGATTCAACCCCCCCCCCTTACCCACCCAAGCCTCAACCGCCCCCTCCCCACCCAACCCCGTCACCACTATTATCCGGTCGCCGACGACGCCCATCGGCAATGCCAGATTCCGTCGGGGGTGCTACAGAGCGACCTGTAGCCGGCCGACATCCTCCCCCGCTACCTCGAGGTGATTCGCGGCCTCTTCGCTATCACGACCGCAAGGTGTTTGACACTTTGTCCACAAAGGTATGAAAAGTGGAGATGAATTTCAACCACTTCATTTGTTCATCGGATGATTCGTCCTCGGATGACGAAGAACTTGTGGTGGCTGCATTGGTTGTTCATGACCACATTCAAAGGCAGCGGCCTCGGTACAGGGGTCGGTGCCTGGCCCTGCGCCCAACCTGAATCGCAAGAGAGAGAGAGGCCACGCCTTTCTCTATGCTGATTACTTTGAGAATACGCACTCTTCAAAACGGAGAAATCTCGTCGTGGTTTTCGTATGTCAAGGCATGTGTTCAATCGTATCCGTGAGGGAGTGGTTCAGCATGACCTGTTCTTTGAGTGCAAAACGGATGCCCTTGACAAGCGTGGATTCTCCTTTCATTAGAAATGCACTGCCGCCATTCGCATGCTTGCATATGGAATTCCAGACGATCTTATGGATGAGTACGTATGCATGACTGAGTCCACATGTGTGCTGTCAATTTACAACTTTTGCAAGGCCGTGGTAGCGATATTTGGCCCCGAGTATTTGAGGCACCCAAATGCCGCTGACACGGAAAGGTTGTTGGCGATCAACGCCGATAGAGGCTTTCCAAGCATGCTTGGCAGCATAGATTTTATGCACTCGGAGTGGAAGAACTATCCATTTGCTTGGCGGGGCTAGTACAAGGGGCATGTGAAAGCGTGCACTGACATATTAGAAGTGGTGGCTTCGCACGATCTTTGGATATGGCACTCTTTCTTCGGCATGGCCGGTTCTCACAATGATATCAACGTGCTGCAGCGTTCCCTAGTGTTAGCTAGGCTTGCAGAAGGCCGCTCCCCACTTATCAACTTTGAGATCAATGGCCACCACTACAACAAGGGATACTACCTAGTTGATGGTATATATCCTCAGTGGTCAACTTTTGTGAAGACAATCTCAAACCCCCAAGTAGAGAAGAGAAAGAGATTTGCCCAAATGCAAGAGAGTGCTAGAAAGGATGCGGAGCGTGCTTTTGGTGTGCTTCAATCCCGATGGGGTATCGTTCAAAACCCTGCATTGACATGGGATGTAGGGAAGCTTTGGGAGGTGATGACTGCTTGTGTGATCATGCACAACATGATTACCGAGGACGAGTGTGATGACTCCATTTTCGACAAAGGATTTGATTTGCAAGGTAACAATGTTGAGCCCCTGCACCAAGAACAGGCCACGTTTGAGCAGTTTACCCAATTCCATCGTGAAATCCATGACTGGCACACTCATTTGCAGCTTCAAAATGACTTGGTTGAGCACATGTGGGGCACATTGGAAACCAATAGATGCATTGGTTAATTATATTTATTCAAGACAATTTCGATTTGGTTGTAAAACTATTTTATTCGAGACAATTTTGATTGGGTTGTAAAACTATTTTTATTAGAGACAATTGATATTTGGACGTGCAAACTTATGCGCTGAAGCATTTTGGCAGCCTCCAAAATAATATCTACAGGAGGTATCTAGGCATGAAATTTTACATAGAGCTAGACAAACATACCAACAAACAAACATTAGTTTTTTGCTTGGGCTCGTTCCCAACAGAGGAGCAAATATGAACAAGACAACAGGGGAAGAAAATAACCCCAGATTCCTAGACTTAGTGAAATTCACAGGTTTTCACAAACCTGTCATTTTCAGTCAAGTGCCCTGATACGTCCATTTTGCATCATGCTTTTATGTTGATATTTATCGCTTTATGGGCTGTTATTACACCTTACGGTACAATTCTTATGTCTTTTCTCTCTTATTTTATAAGGTTTACATGAAGAGGGAGAATGCCGGCAGCTGGAATTCTAGGCTGGAAAAGGAGCAAGTTTGAGATACCTATTCTGCACAACTCCAAAAGCCGTGAAAATCAACGAGGAATTATTTTGGATCTTATAAAAATGCTACGGCCAAAATTGGCAAGGGGGGTCTTGCTGGGAGGAAGAGGGATCTCTTGGGGATCCATTCCCGTACCAACCGCAGCAGGAGGAGGCCTACTACGGCGGCGCGCCATTGCTCTGCACCACGGCGGCGACGGCGACAGAAGCGGCGGCGCTACGCATCTCTAGCGACCATACGCGAGGGAAGAGGAAGGAGAGGATGAGTTGCTCACCCTGGAGTGCTCGGGGAAGACCTGCTATGACGTAGAGAAAGAAGAGGAAGCACAGGCGCGGGATCGACGGCGTTCTGCTCTGGCCCGACGGAGTCGCCGTGGAGGGAGCGCCAGAGAGGGGGATCCACCCCTCTAGCGACGGGAACGAAACGACAGGAGGTGCCCCATGCTCGCGGACGCCTCGGACGCCGCGGGGAGAGGTTGTCGGCGATCCTCTGAACCTCACTGACACTTACCTGTCGAGGGGAAGGAAGAGGGAGATGGGGGAAGGAGAAGGAGGTGGCGGCGGCTAGGAGGAACCCTAGACGGTCCACACGTCGAGGGGAATTAAATAGGCCGGATGGGACGACCTCGGCGTCCGTGAAGGGGACGGCGCGCGCGCTCTCCTCTCGGGACCTCACGAAAAGCGAGAAGAAGACGACGCTGTCAGAAAGAAGAGAGGAACCAGGGGGGTTTGGGCTGCGCTGCGAGGGATAGGGGCGTTGGGCCAGAGACAGGAGAAAGCCCACTGCTGGCGCCAAATAAAAGAAAGAAAACCCCAAAGTGTTTTTCCATTTAAAACAAAAGCCACAACAAAATAAAACACCTAGGTGTTGGAATTATGCCCTAGAGGCAATAATAAATATAGTTATATTATAATTCTTGTATCAAGATAATCGTTTATTATCCATGCTATAATTGTATTGAATGAAGACTTATATACATGTGTGGATACATAGACAAAACACTGTCCCTAGCAAGTCTCTAGTTGGCTAGCCAGTTGATCAAGATAGTCAGGGTCTTCTGATTATGAACAAGGTGTTGTTGCTTGATAACTGGATCACGTCATTAGGAGAATCACGTGATGGACTAGACCCAAACTAATAGACGTAGCATGTTGATCGTGTCATTTTGTTGCTATTGTTTTCTGCGTGTCAAGTATTTGTTCCTATGACCATGAGATCATATAACTCACTGACACCGGAGGAATGCTTTGTGTGTATCAAACGTCGCAACGTAACTGGGTGACTATAAAGATGCTCTACAGGTATCTCCGAAGGTGTTCGTTGAGTTAGTATGGATCAAGACTGGGATTTGTCACTCCGTGTGACGGAGAGGTATCTCGGGGCCCACTCGGTAATACAACATCACACACAAGCCTTGCAAGCAATGTGACTTAGTGTAAGTTGCGGGATCTTGTATTACGGAACGAGTAAAGAGACTTGCCGGTAAACGAGATTGAAATAGGTATGCGGATACTGACGATCGAACCTCGGGCAAGTAACATACCGAAGGACAAAGGGAATGACATACGGGATTATATGAATCCTTGGCACTGAGGTTCAAACGATAAGATCTTCGTAGAATATGTGGGATCGAATATGGGCATCCAGGTCCCGCTATTGGATATTGACCGAGGAGTCACTCGGGTCATGTCTGCATAGTTCTCGAACCCGCAGGGTCTGCACACTTAAGGTTCGACGTTGTTTTATGCGTATTTGAGTTATATGGTTGGTTGCCGAATGTTGTTCGGAGTCCCGGATGAGATCACGGACGTCACGAGGGTTTCCGGAATGGTCCGGAAACGAAGATTGATATATAGGAGGACCTCATTTGATTACCGGAAGGTTTTCGGAGTTACCGGGAATGTACCGGAATGACGAATGGGTTCCGGGTGTTCACCGGGGGGGGGAACCCACCCCGGGGAAGCCCATAGGCCTTGGGGGTGGCGCACCAGCCCTTAGTGGGCTGGTGGGACAGCCCAAGAAGGCCCTATGTGCCATAGGAAGAAAATCAAAGAGAAAAAAAAAGAGGAGGTGGGAAAAGGGGGAAGGACTCCTCCTTCCAAACCTAGTTGGATTCGGTTTGGAAGGGGAGGACTCCCCCCCTTGGCTCGGCCGACCCCCTTGGGGCTCCTTGAGCCCCAAGGCAAGGCCCCCCCTCTCCCACCTATATATACGGAGGTTTTAGGGCTGATTTGAGAAAACTTTTTCACGACAGCCCGACCACATATCTCCACGGTTTTACCTCTAGATCGCGATTCTGCGGAGCTCGGGCGGAGCCCTGCTGAGATTAGATCACCACCAACCTCCGGAGCGTCGTCACGCTGTCGGAGAACTCATCTACCTCTCCGTCTCTCTTGCTGGATCAAGAAGGCCGAGATCATCGTCGAGCTGTACGTGTGCTCAACGCGGAGGTGCCGTCCGTTCGGCACTAGATCGTGGGACGGATCGCGGGACGGTTCGCGGGGCGGATCGAGGGACGTGAGGACGTTCCACTACATCAACCGCGTTTCTTAACGCTTCTGTTGTGCGATCTACAAGGGTACGTAAATCGAATATCCCCTCTCGTAGATGGACATCACCATGATAGGTCTTCGTGCGCGTAGGAAATTTTTTGTTTCCCATGCGACGTTCCCCAACGCTAGGGAGATATAGGTCTCCAAAAATAAAAATAAAATAAACCTGGTCATAAGGAAATTCTGACCCAATTAAATAAAATACCAAGATGATTTTTGGAGCAATAGAATATTTACAAAACAGAATTAATTCAATATGTTTTGGAAATAAAACCCTATTAGAGCAAAGTTTTAAAATACCCTAGACACATCTCCACATCCACAAGAAAAGGCACTAATTAACCTACATTTTAAAATCAGGTTTGGGGCAAGTAAAACTTGAGCTCAAGAAAAATAAAGAAGAAGGGGTTTCCTTTGTAGTATAGTTTGAAAACTAACATAGTTGAAATCCAAGCTTTGCACACCACACCATCACACCATATGCACTCATCACACCACATACAATCATGAAGGAATCAAGCACAACATCAACACAAAAGAAAATACATGGATGCAATGAATGCCATGATGCAAAGGTGATGACACAAACTAAGGCACATGAAATGATAACTCCATAGCATGACATCATGGATCCAAACATGGAAGGTTCCAAATATGGCAAGGTCACACTTGGGGCATTACAGGAAACCTAGCGCCCTCAGCCCGCGCCCCCCTCCCTGCTGTCCTTCTCACCGCTGTCGGGGCATGCCGCCGGGCAAAGCCGAGCTGCCATCGTAGCGGCGGGACTTCCTCTCCCCTCTGCTCATGGGAACGACGCGGGCGGCCCTCTTGGCGGGTGGCGGCGCGCTGGTGGCAGGGCGCGACGACGCAGGCTCGGGCGGCGAAGGCAGGCTCCCATGCGTGCTCCACGGCTGCTGTGGCGCCCTAGCGACTGTGTGGATGGTTGTCTGGGGTGTGCCCGTGGTGTTTGCGGCCCCGATCTGGCATGGTCAGGTCTAGTCATCGACGACACGGGTGGTGCGGGGCTGCTCCCCGACGGATGTGGCTGGCCCGAGCTGGGGCATCCTTCCTTCGCGGTGGGACAGCTCATGGTGGTGGCGCTGGTTGTCAGTGTGGTCGCGACACGGTGATTGGACTCGACCAGAGGGCACGGGGGTGGATGTTCCTGGCGGCCAGGCTTGCCGGGACCTTGGCCTGTGGCTGTGGGTGAAGCTGGTGAAGGAGATCCAGATTGGGGGAAACTCTTGGTCGGCCACGTCCGGCCGCACCGACGACGACGCTCAAGGGCGCTGATGGGGTCATAGTCCTAGGGTAGGGTCATAGGCCTGCCCTACACGTCCTACCCAAGGGCTACCCCACACAAGGGACAGGACCTTAAGTATGCCCCGACTGAATTAAGGTACCCCCATCATCCAGTCGGTAGCAGGCCCGGAATCATCCAGTCGGAGACTAACATTCGGAGAATACCGGGCCTACCGACTGGATACACTCGGTGCGCCGTAACCTCTCTAGAGGGAAACTGTTGTACGTTTCCGGGTGCATTTACTAGCATTTAGAGCATACGTTACCTGTAATGTATGCATTCAATCGCCACTACTCCACCCTTGAATCAGAATCGTTGTGGAGGGCAGCGCACTCTATATAAGCCGCCCTCCCCCACTGGTAAAAGGGTTAGCAAATCTTTGTACTCCATATCACACTCGGTAACAAGCTCCGAGAGCACTAAGACGTAGGACTGTTACCTCCACCGCAGAGGGGCCCGAACTCATACAACATCGCGGTAGCTAGGACTCTGCCCATCTCATTCGTACCCTACACATCTACTGTCAGGCTTATACCCACGACAGTTGGCGCCCACCGTGGGGCAGGCGTCTAAGCGACTTCCGGCGAGTTTGCGACTACTTCCTTTTGTCATGTCGTCCGGTGGAGGTTCGAGCATGGGTCACCAGATCCTTTTCGGCGCTCTCTCCTTCGTCGTCGACGATTCGGCGTGGCTTCGGGAGGCACCTCTCGACGTCGAGGCGCTTCCCCGTCGCGAGGCCACACACTTCTGTGTTGGCGCTTGCGGCGTTCTTCTTCTCCAACAATCGGCTCCATTGCCGGCTTGCACCTTCGTCACGCGCCGCAGCAAACGATCTCGCAGTCCGCGTCTACAACGTTGGGTGCAACATGCCCGAGCGCGTCAGTTCGCGTCCTCTCAAGTGGCGGTTCTGGAGTCTGTTGTGGTTGCCCCGCGTTCCCAATGCTCGGGCTCGGTTCCGACTGAGCTCCCTTCCGAGTACATGGGCCTCGGGCCTGCAGCAGAAGTTCACATGGCCAACACCCATGAAGATCCCCATCAGGCTGGCCGGAACGAGCGCGAAGCCGGTGAAGCATCCGGTGCACGCCGTCCGCCTCGCCGTTCTGCCAGTCGGCACACCCGGCAGAGCAACGTAGAGTTGTTCCGCACACCTCTCCTCAACTTGGCTGCGGCAGCCAAGATCGCCGATTCCCTCCAGCCGAGTGATTCAGAGGCAGGAAGAGGAATCGAGCAGATCCGTGCTCTGTTGCACACGGCGCAGCAGCAGAATTCGGCAGTCTCCCAGTCGCACAATCGGATCCACAATAGTTCCGCCCATGCAAACACACATCGGTCGGTTCACAGCCCCGGCTCCTATCAGCACCACAGGGGAGGCAGTCGTTCCATGGTCCGTGAAGATCGTCGCCGTTCGCGCACCCCTCCGCGGGGTGGGCCCTATGGGTCCCGACATCATGATGATCGGCGTTCAGTCGGCGACACTTACGACCCGAGACCCGACGCAAGAGGGCGAATCGCCCAGCGAAGAGTCGACAGGGGTCGAGCCCACCGCGATGGCCATGATCTGGATCGTCCAAGTGGCGGCAGGACCATCGTGTCCGGCCCCGAGTGTTTTAGTCGAGCCATCCGCTCGGCTGACATCCCGCCCAACTTCCGATTGGCAGCGGGAATCGGTAAATTTACGGGGGAATCCAAGCCTGAAACATGGCTAGACGACTACCGAGTGGCAGTCCAGATCGGAGGAGGGGACGACTATGTCGCTATGAAGCACCTCCCTCTGATGCTCGACGGCTCGGCGCGAGCTTGGCTGAACCAGTTAGCCCCCTCAAGCATTTACAGTTGGGCAGATCTTGCCCGAGTGTTCATCAGGACCTTCGAAGGGACGTGCAAACGCCCTGCAGGCCTTGTGGAGCTTCAGCATTGTGTCCAGAAGCCGAATGAGCCCTTGCGCGACTTCATCCAGCGATGGACGACTCTTTATCACACGGTGGAGAGCGTCACCGAGCATCAAGCAGTCTGCGCATTCAAGGCAGGCGTACGGTACAGAGAGTTGTACCTAAAGTTCGGCCGGACAGGCGACATCTCCATGAGCAAGATGATGGAGATAGCTGCTCGTTATGCAAATGGCGAGGAAGAAGACCGCATCCGGAGCGGCAAACACAAGACAGTCGGCGATACCGACGGAGGTAACACTCGGAAGCAGAAACAGAAGGTTCCACCCACACCGCAAGCAGAAGCTGCAGCTGTAACCAGCGCCAAGTTCAAGGGCAAAGGGAAAGCGCAATTTACCCCCAAGAAGAAGTGGTTCAATAATCCCATCCTGGATCAGCCTTGTCCAATACACACGAAGATGGACGAAGAAGGCAATCCCATATACGCGAAGCATACCACTCGGCAGTGTCGTCTCCTGATCCAGGGGTTCAGCGAAGGACAACCGAGTGAGAAGAATCCTGAACAAGATGAGGAGGATAAGGAGGATTCGTTCCCCCAAGTCCATGCAACCCTCATGATTTTTGCTGACGTCGAAAGCAAGAGTCGACTGAAGCTAGTGAACAGAGAGGTCAACATGGCCGTTCCGACTGCTCCCAAGTTCCTTAGATGGTCTCAGACTGCGATCACCTTCGATTAGTCGGACCATCCAACGCATGTCCCCACTCCAGGAAGACAGGCTTTGGTCGTCGACCTGGTAGTGGAAGGAGTCCGACTGCGCAAAGTCCTCATGGATGGCGGTAGCGGACTGAACATCATGTACGCCGACACCCTCAAGGGAATGGGCATTCCGATGTCCAGACTCAGCGAGAGCAATATGCAGTTCCACGGAGTCGTCCCCGGACGGAAGGCCAAGTCACTCGGCCAGATCACGTTGGACGTCACTTTCGGCTTTGACAAAAACTTTCGCAAGGAGAAGCTCACATTCGAGGTGGTGTATTTCCAGAGCGCTTACCATGCAATTCTGGGCCGCCCGGCGTACGTGAGTTTCATGGCACGCCCGTGCTATGTGTACTTGAAGTTGAAGATGCCAGGTCCAAAAGGCGTTATCACCATCACCGGCAACCGTCAGCGAGCTGAGGAGTGTCTGCAAGAGGGATCAAGGATCGCCGACCAGCAGATGGCTGTACTTGAGCTCGAAGAGTACAAGAAGACAGTCGACCCTGCCGACCTGATGCGCTCAAAGAAACCAACTTCTGAGTCCGCGTTCCAGTCGGCGGGAGAGACGAAGAAAGTCAGCATCCACCCGACGGACGAGTCTGCCGCCCCGACGAACATCTCCACCACCCTCGATCCTAAATAGGAAGCCGAGCTCACCCAATTCCTCCGTGAGAACTGGGACATCTTCGCATGGAAGCCTTCTGACATGCCGGGTGTTCCCAGGGAGTTGGCTGAGCACCGACTGCATGTGGATCCCGTCGCTCGGCCCGTCCGAGAGCGCCTGCGTCGGTCCGCCGCGCACAAGAGGAAGGTAATCGGAGAAGAGGTGGCCAAGCTGCTGGCTGCCAACTTCATTCGCGAGGTTCACCACCCCGAGTGGCTCGCCAATGTCGTCATGGTGCCCAAGAAGGACAAATCACTCCGAATGTGCATTGATTTCAAGCACCTCAATAAGGTCTGCCCGAAAGACCATTTTCCGCTCCCCCGCATAGATCAAATTGTCGATTCCACTGCGGGATGCGAGCGGTTGTCATTCCTTGATGCCTACTCGGGTTATCATCAGATCCGTCTGCATGGTCCCGATGAGTTGAAAACAGCCTTCATCACCCCGTTTGGGTGCTTCTGCTACATCACTATGCCTTTCGGTCTGAAGAATGCAGGAGCTACCTTTATGCGCATGATCCAAAAATGTCTCCTCGACCAGATCGGTCGCAATGTGGAGGCATACATGGATGATATCGTAGTCAAGTCACACAAAGGTTCCGACCTGCTGACTGACTTGGCAGAAACATTCGCCAGCCTTCGTAGGTACGATATCAAGCTAAACCCAGCCAAGTGTTCATTCGGTGTTCCCAGCGGAAAGTTACTCGGTTTCTTTGTTTCCGAACGAGGGATCGATGTTAACCCCGAAAAGATCGGGACCATCGTTCGAATGGATAGGCCGGTCAGAATACGCGATGTTCAACGGCTCACAGGTTGCCTAGCGGCTTTGAGCAAGTTCATCAGTCGACTCGGCGAAAAAGCACTTCCTCTGTACCGACTCATGAAGAAGTCAGATACCTTCGAGTGGACAGACGAAGCTCAAGTCGCATTCGACGACCTCAAAGTCCTACTTTCCACCCAGCCGGTTCTTACTGCTCCGCTCAGTAAAGAGCCCCTTCTTCTATATATCGCGGCTACAAATCAAGTCGTCAGTACTGTTCTTACAGTCGAACGAGAAGAAGAAGGCAAAGCATACAAAGTTCAGCGGCCAGTGTACTACGTCTCCGAAGTCCTGACCCCTTCCAAGCAGAGGTATCCCCATTATCAAAAGCTTATCTATGGGATCTATATGACTGCGAAGAAGGTGGCCCATTATTTCCAAGACCACTCGGTATCTGTCGTTTCTGATGCTCCGTTGTCGGAAATTCTCCACAATCGGGACGCATCGGGCCGAGTGGCGAAGTGGGTGATGGAGATGCTGTACTGCGACATCAAGTTCGAGGCCAAGAAAGCTATTAAGTCTCAAGCCCTGGCTGACTTTATAGCAGAATGGGTAGAACAACAGCAACCGACTCACATCTACTCGGCTCATTGGACAATGTTCTTCGATGGGTCTAAGATGTTGAATGGATCCGGCGCTGGTGTTGTGATCATATCGCCAAAAGGTGACAAGCTCAAGTACGTGCTTCAGATACACTTTGATTCCTCTAACAACGAGGCAGAGTATGATGCTCTTCTCTACGGATTGCGCATGTCCATCTCACTCGGCGTCCGTCGCCTGATGGTCTACGGCGATTCGGACTTGGTGGTCAACCAAGTGATGAAAGAGTGGGACGTAAGGAACCCCACCATGACGACATACTGCAATGCAGTCAGGAAGCTGGAGAAGAAGTTTGAAGGTCTAGAACTTCATCATGTTCCGAGACTGAAGAACCAAGCAGCTGATGAGTTGGCAAAACTCGGATCCACTCGGAGACCAGTCCCGAGTGACGTCTGCCTCGAGCACCTCCATCTTCCCTCAGTCAAAGAAGATCCCTTCACTGAAGAACCAGTACAACCCAAAAGCGCAACAGATTCGACTGAAGTCGATGTGCCTGCTGTGGTTGATCTGGTCACAGAGATTCTGGTAGTCGTTCCCGATTGGACTGTGCCGATCATGGCATTTATCTTGAGACAAGAACTTCCAGAAGATGAAGTCCAAGCCCGGCAAATAGTTCGCAGGTCGAAGGCATTCAGTGTCATTGACGGTCAATTGTACAAGGAGAGTGTTTCAGGCATCCTCCAACGTTGCATTTCCCCAGAGGAAGGACAGTTGATCTTAGAGGATATCCACTCGGGAACCTGCGGCCATCACGCTTCTTCGAGAGCAATCGTCGCCAAGGCGTTCAGAGTTGGATTCTTCTGGCTGCAGGCTAACGAGATGGCCAAAGCTATGGTCAACCGATGTGAAGGCTGTCAATTCTACTCCAACAAGTCCCACAAGCCAACATCTGCACTAAAGACTATCCCACTTGTGTGGCCATTTGCAGTTTGGGGATTAGACACAGTCGAACCATTCAAGACAGGCCAAGGAGGCTACACACATCTGTTGGTGGCAGTCGACAAGTTTACCAAATGGATAGAAGCCAAGCCCATCAAGAAACTCGATGCCTCAACAGCCGTCAAGTTTGTCAGGGACATCATTTCCAGATTCGGGGTGCCTCACAGCATAATCACAGACAATGGGACAAACTTTGACTCGGACAGATTCAAAGGCTTCTGTGCGAGTCAGGGTATTCGAGTGGATTTTGCTTCCGTAGCACATCCGCAATCCAATGGACAAGCTGAGCGTGCGAATGGACTTATCCTTCAAGGTTTGAAGCCTCGACTCTTGCGAGAGGTAGGACATGCTGCTGGTGCATGGGTCACCGAGTTACCTTCAGTACTTTGGGGCCTCCGCACCACTCCAAACCGATCAACGGGGCGATCGCCGTTCTTCCTCGTCTATGGAGCAGAAGCGGTCCTTCCGAGTGACCTGCTTCACAATGCCCCGCGAGTCGAACTCTTCTCCGAAGCCGAAGCGGAACAAGCAAGGCAAGATGGAGTCGATCTTCTAGAGGAGGAGCGCGAGATGGCACTCACTCGCTCAACAATTTACAAGCAAGATCTGTGACACTTTCACGCACGTCACGTCAGGAGTCGCACATTCCAAGCTGGCGATTTAGTGCTCCGAGTGGATCAGCAAAGACCACACAAGTTGGCTCCGGTCTGGGAAGGGCCTTTCATCGTTTCCAAGGTGCTGAACAACGGAGCATACAGACTATACAACATTCAGAGGGAGACAGACGAGCCGCGTGCATGGAACGGAGATCTCCTCAAGCGTTTTTATACGTGATCGTCGACTGAAGCAGTGTAACGAACAAGTTTGAAGAAATAATATATTCAGCAGATTCAGTTTTCTGCATATTCAGAGTTCTCAAAAAAAAAAACTTAGCTGCGATCCCGAATCGCCTAAGTATTAACTTCCTCCGAGTGTGCACTATACGTCGCACTCGGGGACTTAGCCGCGATCCTGTATCGCCTAAGTAATAACTCCCTCCGAGTGTGCACTTCACGTCGCACTCGGGGACTTAGCTGTGATCAAGAATCTCCTAAGTATTCACTCCTTCCGAGTGTGCACCTCACGTCGCACTCGGCGACTTAGCCGCGATCCTGCATCGCCTAAGTACTAACTTCCTCCGAGTGTGCACTATACGTCGCACTCGGGGACTTAGCCGCGATCCTGCATCGCCTAAGTTTTAACTCTCTCCGATTGTGCACTTCACGTCGCACTCGGAGACTTAGCTGTGATCACGAATCGCCTAAGTATTAACTTCCTCTGAGTGTGCACTATAAGTCGCACTCGGGGACTTAGCCGCGATCCTGCATCACCTAAGTAATAACTCCCTCCGAGTGTGCACTTCACGTCGCACTCGGGGACTTAGCTGTGATCAAGAATCGCCTAAGTATTCACTCCTTCCGAGTGTGCACTTCACGTCGCACTCGGTGACTTAGCCGCGATCCTGCATCGCCTAAGTACTAACTTCCTCCGAGTGTGCACTATACGTCGCACTCGGGGACTTAGCCGCGATCCTGCATCGCCTAAGTTTTAACTCTCTCCGAGTGTGCACTTCACGTCGCACTCGGAGATTTAGCGGTGATCACGAATCGCCTAAGTATTAACTTCCTCCGAGTGTGCACTATACGTCGCGCTCGGGGACTTAGCCGCGATCCTGCATCGCCTAAGTAATAACTCCCTCCGAGTGTGCACTATACGTCGCACTCGGAGACTTAGCTGTGATCACGAATCGCCTAAGTATTAACATCCTCCGAGTGTGCATTATACGTCGCACTCGGAGACTTAGCTGTGATCAAGAATCACCTAAGTAATAACTTCCTCCGAGCGTGAACTATACGTCACACTCGGCGACTTAGTTGCGATCCTGAATCGCCTAAGTCTTAATCTCCTCCGAGTGTGCACTACAAGTCCCACTCGGGGACTTAGACGTGACCAAGAATCACCTAAGTCTTAATCTTCTCCGAGTACGCACTAAGTGTTCCACTCGAAACAACATTTCAACAAAAGACTAAATGTTTTCATTCCGACAACATAAGTCCAAAAACGATAGCTGACTCAGTGCGGATCAAGATTACCCGCACCGATCTAAAAGTATGACGGCCAACAGAAGTCGCCACAGTATCTTACAGGTAAACACTCGGCATACCGAGGATAAAGTTTGATCACGCGTCAGCTGGGCCGGCGTCAGGACTAGAGGGCTCCACAAAAGTGTCCAAGTCGATTCCATCAGCGATGCGGGTGGCAGTCTCAAGGAACGTCTCCATGAAGTCTTCGAATTGAAGCTTCTTCGTGTTGGCGACCTTCAATGCTTTCAGCTTATCTTCCCGCACCTCCTTGCAATGGACTCGGACCAAGGACAGCGCAACGTCAGCACCGCAACGCGCTGTCGATTTCTTCCAGGATTGCACTCGGTCCGGAATCTCCTCCAGTCGCCCCAACAGAGTCTCCATCTCCTGCCGCGACTCGTCTTCCGGCCAAAGCTCCTTCTCAATGCGGCCGATGACTTCTCTGAGTCGGCTGACGAAAGGACCCACTTTGCCTACACGGATATGCGCCCGGAGCAGATCCCGGTTGGCGTCCTCGCCGAGTGGCACATTGTCCTTCATGGACCGCTCTACAGCCGCCGCTTCAGCTTCGGCGTCACCACAAAAATCTGCACCAAACGAGCAAACAGACAGTAAAAACCGAGTGTTCGTCACACGGTACAACCACTTGACAAAGCATAAGACTTACCTGCCAGACGAGTCATCATCTGGACAGCCCAGTCGTTGACATACTTCTCCTGAGCTGTCCATCGTTTGTTCCGAACAGCCATTTGATTGTGCAGTTCAGTCCTCTGTTTCTTCAGTCTCTCCACCTCCGCCACCAACACCCTGTTTGCCTCCAGCGCCTCCTCCAAGGACTTCTCTCGAACTTCCAGCGCGTCCTTCATGCCGGCCATGGCGAGCATTGCAGCTTCCAGTTCACCAGCATACTGGTTCCTCTCCGCCCTCAAGGCTTCATAAGCAGTTCCCATTTCACAAGTTTTCTACACCACGAAACAAAGGGTAATCAGCAAGTTTCTCAATACACAGTATAAGTTCTTCAGACCCCTGCCGACGCAAGCAGTCGACAGCGGTCTCGGGGACTACACCCAGTGGGTTCACTAAGAGTGACCCCACTGGCATGCACCTCAAGCAGGCCCGCCCTATTGACATGCATGTTTTCACCTACGCCTCAGGGGCTAATACTACTCCACCTGCGTGCAACTTACTCTCGGAGACTCTTACCGCAAGAGCGCTCCGACTGCAATAAGTACTCGCACTCGGAAATATTGTCTACGGACACAACTAAACTAAAGACCAAATGTATAAAGACAATTGTCGGTGCAAGCATTCGACAGAAGTCTCGGGGACTACAAACATTGGGTTCACTCGGAGTGAACCCATTGCAAACAGCAGACAACACCCAGTGGGTTACAGAAGAAAAGGAAGTACTTACTAGACTACTTACTCGGATGTCATCGCGCGGCTCCAAGCTCCGCCGGTACAAGGCCGCAACGGAGTCATAAGCCCTCTTGGCCTCTCCGGCCATCAGCTCCGCCTGGATCATGGCCCCCTTGGCCGCCCCCACCTGCTCCTCTCGGACACACAGAATGCTGAATTTAGCATTCGACGAATCGGGAATCGTGGGAAGTTCCTGGGGCATCCCAAGGTTCGCCCCAGTAGGTCCCTCACCCACCGGCACCGGTTCAGTCGATGGAGGCACTTCAGTCGGTGGAGGCACTTCGGTCGGGGGAGCGTTGGCGGCAGGGGCGGCAGCAGGAAGAGCGGCCTCAAGGACAGGCTCCAGGACAGGCTCTAGGACAGGCTCCACGACGGGGTCGGCTCTCCCCTGGTCACCCTCGTCCAGGCAGATCGCCCCTGACAAGCCAAATAACATAACGCCTTAGAAAAAGAAAAGGATGGCGCAGTCTACAGGAATAAAATACCCGACTCTCCCACAACATACCTGGCTGAGACGAAACGACATCATCCGTGTCCATGGGGCCGTCCCCTTGGCGGGCCGGCGAGGTTGCCGAAGTGGCAACCCTGTCGAGTGAAGTCCATTCGACTTGTAAAGCAGGAGTTCACTCGGTCAACAGAAAGAGCCGAAAGTTAGATTCACTTACGTGGAGGTGACGGGGATGGCTATCCTCATCCGCGGCAGAGCCTTCCTAGGTTTGGGCCCACTTGGCTTGGGCGCCCTGGAGGACTGGCGTGCAAGTTCAGCGGCTGCGTCCCTGGCCCTCTTGGTGCCTCGAACACTCGGTACCGCCGGGGCAGCAGGCGGAGCACTCGACGACGTAGGAGGGGCTGAAGGGACGGCAGGCTCATGCCGACGCTTACTCCGATGCTCTGGCCACGGAGGTGGCAAATCTGGCTCTTCATCCTCTTCCTCTTCCTCGTTGTCTTCCTCCTCCGACTCCCCGCTGTCGAAGATGTATTCGGCGCTCTCCACGCTCCCCTCCTGGCTGCCTTCTTCCTCCTCCTCCTCCGGATTCCCGTTCGAGACGGGGGAAGATCAGTTGGTCCACTCCTGCATGAGGTTCAGTCGGAAACATTAAGCATCACACGGAGATATAAATAAACGACTGAAATCAAGACAGTACAATGCACTCGGCTAATGCTACTCACCTGATTCGGTGGAGGGTTGTCCGTGCTGTAAGGCGTCACTCGGCGGGCTCCTTTGGGGTTCTCACAGGGACCCGTGATTTGGAGCACCCATGAGGTCACCTTCTCCTCGAGAATGCCCTCCACGTTGGTCCGAGTGGAATCCTCGGGCCCTGTGTAGTGCCACATAGCGTGGTGGCGGGCCTGCAGAGGCTGGATTCGCCGACCGATGAAGACTTCCAGCAGGTCAATACCGGTGACCCCCCTCCTGACAACATCCACGAGTGCCTCGACCAAAGGCTGGATGTCGTTCTTCTCGGCTTTCGAGAGGGCGAGTTGCTTGGGCGGAGCAGGACGGTCTAGACTAAATGGAGGCAGCCCAGTCGACGCGTTCGGACAGGCTATGTCCTGGCAGTAGAACCACGTCGACTGCCAGTTCCTAACCGACTCGCTCAACTAGAGAGCAGGGTAGCTGCTTCGACTCTTCTTCTGAAACCCTAAACCCCCGCAGAGCTGGAGGAGATGCGTCTTGTCATCCGACTGACTAAGACGTTTGATGGTTTGAGAGCGGGCGGAGAAGATATGTTTGAATAAACCCCAATGAGGGGGCAACCGATAAAGCACTCGCACAAAACAATGAAGGCAGAAAGGTGGGCGATGGCATTCGGAGGGAAGTGATGGAGTTGAGCACCAAAATGATTCATGATACCTTTGAAGAAAGGATGCGGGGGCAGAGAGAAACCTCTATGAACATGGCTGAGGAGCAAGACGCGCTCCCCCTCCCGTGACGCCGGCTCGACCTCGTCGTCCGCCGGCAGCCTCCAGGACTTATGCACGAGCTGGCCGTGCTCTA
The DNA here is from genome assembly GCF_904849725.1 of Hordeum vulgare subsp. vulgare. NCBI lineage: Eukaryota > Viridiplantae > Streptophyta > Magnoliopsida > Poales > Poaceae > Hordeum > Hordeum vulgare. Next base: position 605,211,824 of record NC_058521.1, on the reverse strand, counting down.
CCAGCTCCAGCAGGTCCCCCTCCGTCATCGTGGAGGGGAGAAAGTCTCCCTGGATCCACCCCGCCGGCAACGGCCGCAACCGCCGCTGAGCAACCGCCGCTTTGGTATTCTTCTTCCTCGCCTCCATCTTGCTAGTCTGACCTTTGGTCATGGCGGCGATGGTGAGCTCTCGAGAAGGAGGGGAAGAGAAGGGCGTATAGGCGCAGGAGGTGGCGAGGAAGACGGAGCAAGCAAGAGCAAAGGATTCGGCGAGCGTAACCGAAAGGTCTCGTCGCCCAGAGTTAAATAGAGCACCGACTGGGTCGCTGGCGAGCGGGCCCGGAATCTTATCTGCCCAACCAGCCGCGGCGATATCAGTGGAGGAGTTGAAGGCGCAGGGATCGAGGAGTCAGGCGCTACTCGAGAGCGCTGACGTCATCCCCGCTAAGCGCGCGGAACCCGAAATTTGAGATCCCGGAAAATCCGCCGCTGTCAGTTGACCGGTCGCGTCAAAAGATGTCGTGGAAGCACTCGGTTCCTGACAGTCTGTTTCGCAAGCACTTCCACTCGGAGCATTGGTCGAGAGAGAGATAAAATGGATAAGGGCAAGCAACGCCCAAGCCGAACCTAGTTCAATCAGATCTGAACCTCAAGCACCGCTTCGACGTTTCAACCCCAATCCATTCGGGGACTAATGATGGGGTCATAGTCCTAGGGTAGGGTCATAGGCCTGCCCTACACGTCCTACCCAAGGGCTACCCCACACAAGGGACAGGACCTTAAGTATGCCCCGACTGAATTAAGGTACCCCCATCATCCAGTCGGTAGCAGGCCCGGAATCATCCAGTCGGAGACTAACATTCGGAGAATACCGGGCCTACCGACTGGATACACTCGGTGCGCCGTAACCTCTCTGGAGGGAAACTGCTGTACGTTTCCGGGTGCATTTACTAGCATTTAGAGCATACGTTACCTGTAACGTATGCATTCAATCGCCACTACTCCATCCTTGAATCAGAACCGTTGTGGAGGGCAGCGCACTCTATATAAGCCGCCCTCCCCCACTGGTAAAAGGGTTAGCAAATCTTTGTACTCCATATCACACTCGGTAACAAGCTCCGAGAGCACTGAGACGTAGGGCTGTTACCTCCACCGCAGAGGGGCCCGAACTCATACAACCTCGCCGTAGCTAGGACTCTGCCCATCTCATTCGTACCCTACACATCTACTGTCAGGCTTATACCCACGACAGGCGCTGCTTTTCTTCTTGGAGACGTCGGTCTATGTATGTCCTCTACCTCCCTCCTACCCGCCCTCGAGTGAAAACCCTAACTCCGGTGGGCGGCGATGGCATCCTTCACGTCGTGACCTTCCTGAAGGCGTTACCTTGAGGGTTGAGTGATGATGGGCACTATGTGGATCCTCGACGGCTACTGGTGATGGGCACTGATTCGAGGGAAACCCTAGGATCTGGTCTTCCATATCGGACGATGGCGGTACTCCGGTGTCGTTTTCTCTTGGGAACATCATTTGTGGAGCAGCGTTGGATGACAAAGGTAGGAGGTGGAGCGGCTTCGTCTTGCATGGAGTTGTGGTGGAGTTGTCAAGTCATGCCTAGCTAACAGGTGATACGCTAAGTCATGCTACGCTAAGTCATGCCTAGTTGGCAGGTGCTACGCATGACAGTTCTTTCAGAGTCTTGGTGTCTAGACGGATGAGTGCAGGGCAGTGGCGTCGTAGGGCGCCGTGGTGGCGTCGACGGATGTACGGACTTGCAAGGATGATGCAGATCTCTTTTCTGAAGATGGGTCAGTGATACGAAGATGATGGCGGCTTCTAAAACATGTGCTTGTGGTATGCGCTTTATGTTTGCTACGCCGGTTGTTGGTCCCGATACGTTATGTTGATGGATTGACGACGATGCCGGTTTTAGATATGGGGAATGAGAGCACTTCACATTATCGAATTTGTAGATATGAGTGATGGTTTCGGATGTACTGATGTATGTTTTTTATAGAACTTTATGAAATAATTAATAAAATTGGCCACATGCACCGATTGATGCATAGGCCGACCACCTTTCTTATAAAAAAAGGGGTTGTCGCTAGGTGATCCACATACCTAGTTCTAATTTTTATTATCTTTGATTGATGTTGCAGTTTAATTTGTAAAAAAAAGTAATGAATGAATGAGACGCAGGTATACGTGCTCGGTCGCTACAAGGATTCTGATATTTGTTTTCCGTTGTGGTGCCTCGAACAACACGAACTGCATGCGGTCGAAACGTATCCGTATAAGTCTGTCTCTTTGCAGATCGATCGTATCTGAGTCGGGTTTCCTTTCCTTTCCTTTTGGGTCTCAAGAGTCCGTGACCGGCCGGGAACCACGTACATGTGCTTCGATCGGGGTCTCAATCATATCGTTTCCATACGAGTCGAGTCGGTTTGGGTCTCGATCAGCTGGGCACTTAAGATAAGATAGTACTAATACAAATGCTCGTGCGTTGCACCGGGCTAGAAAAAAGTGCAGAACCTACTTGTTTTGTTATTATGCGGTATTAATTTTAATAAATGTCAATTATAATGTTAAATGTAAGACATCTATTTTTGGACGGAAGGAGTTTCGTTTAAAGGTTTAAAATATAATGTAATGCTAACATAAGAATTGAATTACTTTTTTAACAATAATTATCGTTTTTATTGAATGGTAATAATGTTCAGTGCACAACCTTGAAGGAGCATTATTGGTAATTTGGTAGTATACTTCATTTGGCTGATCCTAACATACCCACCTCACAATAGGCCATGAGCAGTCTGATAATTAATGCGGTAAGTCACAACTAAAAACTCATCATCCACAATACTCTTGTGACATGCAGAAGTTGAAAACCTTATGAAAACAATTAAATAATTGATTTGCTGCAAATTATACTTTCCCCTAAAAAATAAAGAATCAACTAAGTATAAGTATCATATGTTTATATCTAACAAAGACCACAGGTAAACACCAGTGTTAACATACTCTGTTTTTTAAGGAAATGCTTGAAAACACACCTGCCTTGCTACCCATTTGCCGGAAAATTATGTATGTTGTGGTAATTGGAGGGGGGAACCTAAAAACCTATGAAAAGGCAAATCAGTTCCATGACAACACATGTCGAGGCTTAAGTCGAATATACAATAGAAAATTCATTGCACTGCGACACAGAAAAAAACCCAGTTAAAGCAGAAGCCGCATCAAAGTATTAGAGCTCTAGATCTGGCAAAACAGGTTCAAAAAAACATGACCTCAACTATCAGTTCTCTAAAATGCATGAACAAAAGAAAGGAGAAGTGAACTTGAGCACAACCATCTTCAGAGCTTGTGAAACACTCATGCTGCCATGAGTGACTGACAAAGACAACACATGAATCAAGATACAACAGAATTTGTCCCAACTACAACCTGAACATGAGCCACACTGGTTTATCTCACTACAATCTCCAGCATTTGTCCCAACTACAGCTACAAGTTACCTACCATCAGCCTACATTATTACATCACATCACTGTCAAGAACAGCCATATGCGCCCCTGGACACCGTCACCACCAAAGACCCGCACTCCATTGCCTAGGTTGTCTTGAGGCCCTTCACCACCTCCACCATGCTCGGCCTCTTCCACAGCTCGTCCGCGGTGCAGTCCAGGGCAATGGCGAGCACACGCACCATCTGCTCCCGCCACACGCCTCAGACTGGCAGGCAAGGATCAAACAGCTCGTTCCTGGTTCTGTGGGCGATCATCCATCGTGCCCAGCCAACAAGGTTCCCACCCCCTTCCACATCTTCTTGCCCTGTGGGTGGCCGTCCTGTGAGCAGCTCCAGCATAACGACACCGACAAAACTGGAAAACTAATACCTTAAATAATGGAGCAATTCTTCAAGATGATGTCTTCGCAGGTGAATTAAACTTAATGACTTTTCTCATAATGTGAATGTTTTTCCAGTTAAAAAATATGACGTGGATTCTAGTGTAAACAACCTAGACCCAAAATTTGCTTAAAGCTCCTTACCCGCATGTTTGACGGTCATGCGTGTAGCAGCACGTGGACTTTAGTCCCACTGGCCCAAAAAGGTTAGTCTGAAACTGCTATGATTTAAGCCAATATGCACCATACGCTAGTACAGTTCAATGTAAACTGGCTATGTGGTAAAAAAATGACATATTAGATGATACAGTTAAGTTTCTTTCAGTAAATAACCCTATATCCCCTCCCTCACACCACCACACAAGCACGGAAATTTGCTATGTATATAATCCTTGAAACTGCACTGTCATTTTTTACTCTAAGCATGGTGTGCGATGTTGAATGCTAACATGTACAATGACCTCTCTGTTGAGATTTTTACTTAAAACAATGTGAAGATTATCTGATATACATATACCTTGCCCGAGATTCGATCGTCGGTATACCTATACCGTGTTCAATCTCGTTACCGGTAAGTCTCTTTACTCGTTCCGTAGCACGTCATCGTGTGACTAACTCCTTAGTCACATTGAGCTCATGATGATGTTCTACCGAGTGGGCCCAGAGATACCTCTCCGTCACGCGGAGTGACAAATCCCGATCTCGATTCGTACCAACCCAATAGACACTTTCAGAGGTACCCGTAGTGCACCTTTATAGTCACCCAGTTACGTTGTGACGTTTGATTCACCCAAAACACTCCTACGGTATCCGGGAGTTGCACAATCTCACGGTCAAAGGAAAAGACACTTGACATTAGAAAAGCTTTAGCATACGAACAATACGATCTAGTGCTACGCTTAGGATTGGGTCTTGTCCATCACATCATTCTCCCAATGATGTGATCCCGTTATCAATGACATCTAATGCCCATGACCAGAAAACCATGATCATCTATTAACTAACGAGCTAGCCAACTAGAGGCTTGCTAGGGACTCATTGTGATCTATTTATTCACACATGTATTACTGTTTCCTGTTAATACAATTATAGCATGAACAATAGACGATTATCATGAACAAGGAAATATGATAATAACCATTTTATTATTCCTCTAGGGCATATTTCCAACAGTCTGCCACTTGCACTAGAGTCAATAATCTAGTTACATTGTGATGTATCGAACACCCATAGCATTATGGTGTTGATCATGTTTTGCTCGTGGAAGAGGTTTAGTCAACGAGTCTGCAACATTCAGATCCATGTGTATTTTACAAATCTCTATTACTCCACTCTGGACATGGTCCTGGATGGAGTTGTAGCGGCGTTTGATGTGCTTCGTCTTCCGCTGAAACCTGGGCTCCTTGGCTATGGCGATGGCCCCAGTGTTATCACAGAAGAGTGTCATTGGACCCGACACGCTCGGAACCACTCCAAGGTCGGTGATGAGCTCCTTCATCCAAATAATCCTTCATGAGCCGCTTCTGAAGCAGCTATGTACTCCGTTTCACATGTAGATGCTGCCACTACTTCTTGCTTGCTGCTGCACCAGCTCACTGCCCCACCATTAAAAACATATACGTATCCGGTCTGTGACTTAGAGTCATCCAGATCTGTGTCGAAGCTAGCATTGACGTAACCCTTTACGACGAGCTCTTCGTCACCTCCATAAACGAGAAACGTTTCCTTAGTCCTTTTCAGGTACTTAAGGATATTCTTGACCGCTGTCAAGTGTTCCATACCGGAATCACTTTGGTACCTCCCTACCAAACTTATGGCAAGGTTTATATCAGGTCTGGTACTCAGCATGGCATACATAAGAGAGCCTACGGCTGAAGCGTAGGGGACATAACTCATCTTCTCTCTATCTGCTGCCGTGGTCGGCGACTGAGTCTTACTCAATCTCATACCTTGTAAAACTGGCAGGAACCCTTTCTTTGAGTTTTCCATATTAAAATTCTTCAATATCTTGTCAAGGTATGTACTTTGCGAAAGACCTATGAGGCGTCTCGATCTATCTCCATAGATCTTGATGCCTAATATGTATGCAGCTTCTCCAAGGTCCTTCATTGAGAAACTCTTGTTCAAATAGGCCTTTATGCTCTCCAACATCTCTATATTGTTCCCCATCAATAATATGTCATCCACATATAGTATGAGGAAAGCTATAGAGCTCCCACTCACTTTCTTGTATAGACAAGCTTCTCCGTAAACCTGTATGAACCCAAACGCTTTAATCACCTCATTAAAGCGAATGTTCCAACTCCGAGATGCTTGCACCAGCCCATAGATGGAGCGCTGGAGCTTGCACACTTTGTTAGCACCCTTAGGGTCGACAAAACCTTCTGGTTGCATCATGTACAACTCTTCCTTAAGGTTCCCGTTAAGGAACTTGTTTTGACGTCCATCTGCCAAATTTCATAATCATAAAAGGCGGCAATTGCTAACATGATTCAGACTTATTTTAGCTTCGCTACGGGAGAGAAAGTATCTTCGTTGTCAATTCCTTGAATTTGTCGAAAACCCTTTGCGACAAGTCGAGCTTTATAAACGGTTACATTACCGTTTGCATCAGTCTTCTTCTTGAAGATCCATTTATTTTCTATGGCTCGCCGGTTATCGGGCAAGTCCACCAAAGTCCATACTTTGTTCTCATACATGGATCCTATCTCGGATTTCATAGCTTCAAGCCATTTGTTGGAATCCGGGCCCGCCATCGCTTCTTCATAGTTCGAAGGTTCACCGTTGTCTAACAACATGATTTCCATCACAGGGTTGCCGTACCACTCTGGTGCGGAGCGTGCCCTTGTGGACCTTCGTGGTTCAGTAGTAACTTGATCTGAAGCTTCATGATCATTATCATTAACTTCCTCTTCAGTTGGTGTAGGCGCCACAGGAACAACTTCCCGTGTTGCGCTACTATCCTGTTCGAGAGGGGGTGTAATTACCTCATCAAGTTCTACCTTCCTCCCACTTACTTCTTTCGAGAGAAACTCTTTCTCTAGAAAGGATCCGTTTTTGGCAACAAAGGTCTTTCCTTCGGATCTAAGATAGAAGGTATACCCAATAGTTTCCTTAGGGTATCCTATGAATACGCATTTCTCCACTTTGGGTTCGAGATTTTCTGGTTGAAGTTTCTTCACATAAACATCGCAGCTCCAAACTTTAAGAAACGACAACTTAGGTTTCTTGCCAAACCATAGTTCATACAGTGTCGTCTCAACGGATTTAGACGATACCCTATTTAAAGTGAATGCTGCAGTTTCTAATGCGTATCCCCAAAATGATAGAGGTAAGTCGGTAAGAGACATCATAGATCGTACCATATCTAATAAAGTGCGATTACGACGTTCAGACACTTCGTTGCGTTGCGGTGTGCCAGGCGGCATCAGTTGTGAAATGATTCCACACTTCCTTAGGTGTGTGCCAAACTCGTGACTCAAATATTCTCTTCCACGATCAGATCGTAGACACTTAATTTTTCTGTCACGTTGATTCTCGACCTCACTCTGAAATTCCTTGAACTTTTCAAATGTCTCAGATTTGTGCTTCATCAAGTAGATATACACATACCTACTCAAATCATCGGTGAGAGTGAGAACATAAAGATAGCCACCGCGAGCTTCAACGTTCATTGGACCACACACATCAGTATGTATTATTTCCAATAAGTCGGTTGCTCTCTCCATTATTCCTGAGAATGGAGTCTTAGTCATCTTGCCCATGAGGCACGGTTCGCATGTGTCAAATGATTCAAAGTCAAGAGACTCTAATAATCCATCAGTATGGAGCTTCTTCATGCGCTTAACGCCGATATGACCAAGGCGACAGTGCCACAAGTATGTGGGACTATCATTATCAACTTTACATCTTTTGGTACTTACACTATGAATATGCGTAACATCACGATCGAGATTCATCAAGAATAAACCATTCACCAGCGGAGCATGACCATAAAACATATCACTCACATAAATAGAACAACCATTATTCTCTGACTTAAGTGAGTAGCCGTCTCGCATTAAGCAAGACCCTGATACAATGTTCATGCTTAAAGCCGGTACTAAATAACAATTATTAAGGTTTAAAACTAATCCCGACGGTAGATGTAGAGGTAGCGTGCCGACGGCAATCACATCGACCTTGGAGCCATTCCCGACGCGCATCGTCACCTCGTCCTTGGCCAGTCTCCGCTTATTCCGCAGTTCCTGCTTTGAGTTGCAAATGTGAGCAACAACACCGGTATCAAATACCCAGGGGCTACTACGAGCGCTGGTAAGGTACACATCAATAACATGTATATCACATATACCTTTAACGTTGTCGACCTTCTTGTCCGCAAGTATTTGGGGTTGTTTCGCTTCCAGTGACCCTTTCCCTTGCAATAGAAGCACTCAGTCTCAGGCTTGGGTCCATTCTTTTTCTTCTTCCCGGCATCTGGCTTACCGGACGCGACAACGGCTTTGCCGTCTTTCTTGAAGTTCTTCTTACCCTTGCCCTTCTTGAAACTAGTGGTCTTGTTGACCATCAACACTTGATGCTCTTTCTTGATTTCTACTTCTGCAGACTTGAGCATCGAGTACAACTCGGAAATGGTCTTCTCCATCCCTTGCATGTTGTAGTTCAGCACAAAACCTTTGTAGCTTGGTGGGAGAGACTTGAGGATTATGTCAATTATAGCATCATCTGGAAGTTCGACTCCAAGTGAAGTCAGACGACCGTCTAACCCAGACATTTTGAGTATGTGCTCACTGACAGAACTGTTCTCCTCCATCTTACAGCTAAAGAATTTGTCGGAGACTTCATATCTCTTGACACGGACATGAGCTTGAAAAACTAGCTTCAGCTCTTGGAACATCTCATATGCACCGTGTTGCTCAAAACGCCTTTGGAGCCCCGTTTCTAAACTGTATAACATGCCACACCTAACCAGAGAGTAGTCATCACTCCGCGTTTGCCAGACGTTCAAAATGTCCTGGGCTGCTGCGGGAGCAGGAGAGTCACCTAGCGGCGCATCAAGGACATAAGCCTTTTTAGCTGCTTCAAGGATGAGCTTCAAGTTGCGAACCCAGTCCGCATAGTTACTACCATCATCTTTCAGCTTGTTTTTCTCTAGGAATGCGTTGAAATTGAGGTTAACGTTGGCCATCTACAACATTTATAAAGACAACTTTTAGACTAAGTTCATGACAATTAAGTTCATTTAATCAAATTAAGTATGAACTCCCACTTAAATCGACATCTCTCTAGTCATCTAAGTGATACATGATCCATGTCGACTAACCCGTGTCCGATCATCACGTGAGACGGACTAGTCACCATGGTGAGCAACTTCATGCTGATCGTATTCAACCATACGACTCATGTTCGACCTTTCGGTCTCTTGTATTCGAGGTCATGTCTGTACATGCTAAGCTCGTCGAGTCAACCTAGGTGTTTCGCGTGTGTAAATCTGGCTTACACCCGTTGTATGCGAACATTAGAATCTATCACACCCGATCATCACGTGGTGCTTCGAGACAACGATCCTTCGCAATGGTGCACACTTAGGGGAATACGTTTTCGAATTTTTAAGAGGGATCATCTTATTATGCTACCGTCGTTCTAAGCAATAAAATGAAAAAGATGATAAACATCACAAAGCAATCATATAGTGACATGATATGGCCATTATCATCTTTGCTCTTCCGATCTCCATCTTCATGCATCGCATGATCATCATCGTCACCGGCGTGACACCATGATCTCCATCATTGTGTCTCCGTGAAGTCGTCACGCCAACTACTACTATCACTACTACTATAGCTAACCATTAGCAATGAAGTAAAAGTAGTAAACACATGGCGTTGTATCTCATACAATAAATTAAGACAACTCCTATGGCTCCTGCCGGTTGTCATACTCATCGACATGCAAGTCATGAAACCTATTAAAATAACATGATCATCTCATACATCATACATGCAACATCACAACTGATACCACTGTGTTGCAAGTTTTACGTGGCTGATTTGGGTTTCTAGCAAGAACGATTTCTTACCTACGTGACAGCCACAATGATGATATGCCAAAGCTATTTACCCTTCATAAGGATGTAGGGGAACGTCGCATGGGAAACAAAAAATTTCCTACGCGCACAAAGACCTATCATGGTGATGTCCATCTACAAGAGGGGATTTCCGATCTACGTACCCTCGTAGATCGCACAGCAGAAGCGTTAGTGAACGCGGTTGATGTAGTGGAACGTCCTCACGTCCCTCGATCCGCCCCGCGAACCATCCCACGAACCGTCCCGCGATCCGTCCCACGATCCGCTCCGATCTAGTGCCGAACGGACGGCACCTCCGCGTTCAGCACACGTACAGCTCGACGATGATCTCAGCCTTCTTGATCCAGCAAGAGAGACGGAGAGATATATGAGTTCTCCGGCAGCGTGACGGCGCTTCGGAGGTTGGTGGTGATCTAATCCTAGGAGGGCTCCGTCCGAGCTCCGCAGAAACGCGATCTAGAGGAAAAACCGTGGAGGTATGTGGTCGGGCTGCCGTGGCAAAAGTTGTCTCAAATCAGCCCTAATACCTCAGTATATATAGGAGGGAGGGGGGAGGGAAGAGGCAGCCTCAAACCCTCAAGGTTTGGCCGAAATTGGAGGTGGAGGAGTCCTACTCGAATCCTACTTGGACTAGGATTCCACCTTCCCACTTGGAAACTCTTTCCACCTTGTGTTTTTTCCTTCTCAAACCTTATGGGCCTTAGTGGGAACTTATTCCAGCCCACTAGGGGCTGGTTTATCTCTTCCCATAGCCCATGAGACCCCTTGGAGCGTGACACCCCCCCGATGGTCCCCGACACCCGTCCCGGAACTCCCGGTACACTACCGATGAGCCCGAAACTTTTCCGGTGACCAAAACAGGACTTCCTATATATCAATCTTTACCTCCGGACCATTCCGGAGCTCCTCGTGACGTCCTGGATCTCATCCGGGACTCTGAAGAACATTCGGTAACCAACCATATAACTCAAATACGCATAAAATCACGTCGAACCTTAAGTGTGCAGACCCTGCGGGTTCGAGAACTATGTAGACATGACCCGAGTGACTCCTCGGTCAATATCCAATAGCGGGACCTGGATGCCCATATTGGATCCTACATATTCTCCGAAGATCTTATCGGTTGAACCTCAGTGTCAAGGATTCATATAATCCCGTATGTCATTCCCTTTGTCCTTCGGTATGTTACTTGCCCGAGATTCGATCGTCAGTATCCGCATACCTATTTCAATCTCGTTTACCGGCAAGTCTCTTTACTCGTTCCATAATACAAGATCCCGCAACTTACACTAAGTCACATTGCTTGCAAGGCTTGTGTGTGATGTTGTATTACCGAGTGGGCCCCGAGATACCTCTCCGTCACACGGAGTGACAAATCCCAGTCTCGATCCATACTAACTCAACGAACACCTTCGGAGATACCTGTAGAGCATCTTTATAGTCACCCAGTTATGTTGCGACGTTTGATACACACAAAGCATTCCTCCGGTGTCAGTGAGTTATATGATCTCATGGTCATAGGAACAAATACTTGACACGCAGAAAACAGCAGCAACAAAATGACACGATCAACATGCTACGTCTATTAGTTTGGGTCTAGTCCATCACATGATTCTCCTAATGATGTGATCCCGTTATCAAGTGACAACACTTGCCTATGGTCAGGAAACCTTGACCATCTTTGATCAACGAGCTAGTCAACTAGAGGCTTACTAGGGACAGTGTTTTGTCTATGTATCCACACATTCACTGTGTTTCCAATCAATACAATTATAGCATGGATAATAAATGATTATCATGAACAAAGAAATATAATAATAACTAATTTATTATTGCCTCTAGGGCATATTTCCAACAGTCTCCCACTTGCACTAGAGTCAATAATCTAGTTCACATCACCATGTGATTCCAACGAATCCAACACCCATATAGTTATGGGGTCTGATCACGTCTTGCTCATGAGAGAGGTTTTAGTCAACGGTTCTGAAACTTTCAGATCCGTGTGTTCTTTACAAATCTTTATGTCATCTTATAGATGCTGCTACTATGTGCTATTCGGAAATACTCCAAATATCTACTCTACTATACGAATCCGTTTCACAACTCATAGTTATTCGGATTAGTGTCAAAGCTTGCATCGACGTAACCCTTTACGACAAACTCTTTAACCACCTCCATAATCGAGAAAAATTCCTTAGTCCATCAGTTACTAAGGATAAATTTTGACCGCTGCTAGTGATTCAATCATGGATCACTCTCTGTACCTCTCAACAGACTTTGAGTCAAGGCACACATGAGGTGCGGTACCCAGCATGGCATACTTCAGATTCTACGGCCAAGGCATAGAAGACGACCTTCGTCTATTCTCTTTATTCTGCCGGGGTCGGGTTTTGAGTCTTACTCAAATTCACACCTCACAACGCAACCAAGAACTCCTTCTTTGCTGATCTATTTTGAACTCCTTCAAAAACTTGTCAAGGCATGCATCTTGTTGAAACTTCCATTAAGCACTTTCGATCTATCTCCATAGATCTTTGTTGCTCAACGTTCAAGTAGCGCAATCCAGGTACTCCTTTGAAAACTCCTTTCAAACAAGCTTGTATGCTTTACAGAAATTCTACATTACTTCTGATCCACAATATGTCAACCACATATACTTATCAGAAATTCTATAGTGCTCCCACTCACTTCTTTGGAAATACAAGTTTCTCATAAACCTTGTACAAACCCAAAATCTTTGATCATCTCATCAAAGTGTATATTCCAACTCCGAGATGCTTGCACCAGTCCATTGAAGGATCACTGGAGCTTGCATACTTGCTAGTATCTTTAGGATCGACAAAACCTCCTGGTTGTATCACATACATTGTTTGCTCAAGGAAACCGTCGAGGAAACAATGTTTTGACATCCTATGTGCAATATTTCATAAATAATGCAGCAACTACTAACATAATTCTAACAGACTTTCAGCATCGCTACGAGCGAGAAAGTCTCATCATAGTCAACTGTTTTATCTTGTCGGAAACATCTTTGCGACAAGTCGAGCTTTTCTTAATAGTGACTTATCACCATCATCGTCTGTCTTCCTTTTAAAGATCCATCTTTACTCAATAGTCCTATGACCATCAAGTAGTTCTTCCAAAGTCTACACTTTGTTTTCATACATGGATCCTCTCTCGGATTTCATGGCTTCGAGCCATTTGTCGAAATCCGGGCCCACCATTGCTTTCTCCATAACTCATAGGTTCACTGTTGCTCAACAACATGACCTCCAAGACAGGGTTACCGTACTACTCTGAAGTAGTATGCGACCTTGTCAACCTACGAGGTTTGTAGTAACTTGATCCGATGCTCGATGATCACCATCATCAGCTTTCACTTCAATTGGTGTAGGCGCCACGGGAACAACTTCCTGCGCCCTGCTACACACTGGTTGAAGTGATGGTTCAATAACCTCATCAAGTTCTACCACCCTCCCACTCAATTCTTTCGAGAGAAACCTTTCCTCGAGAAAGGATCCGTTTCTAGAAACAAACACTTTGCTTTCGGATCTGAGATAGGAGATGTGCCCAACTGTTTTGGATATCCTATGAAGATGCATTTATCCGCTTTGGGTTTGCGCTTATTCGACTGAAACTTTTTCACACAATTGTCGAAGCCCCAAACTTTCAAGAAACGACAGTTTAGATTTCTCTAAACCTCAGTCTATACTGTGTCATCTCAACGGAAATACGCGGTGCCCTATTTAAAGTGAATGCGGTTGTCTCTAACGCATAACCCATAAACAATAGTGGTAATTCGATAAGAGACATCATAGCATGCACCATACCAAATAGTGCGTGGCTATGACGTTCAGACACATCATCACACTATGATGTTCCAGGTGGCATGAACTGCGAAACAATTTCCACATTGTCTTAACTGCGTACCAAAACTCGTAACTCAGATATTCATTTCTATGATCATATCGTAGACAGTTTATCCTCTTGTTACGATGAACTTCAGCCTGAAACAGAATTGAACATTTCGATATTTCAGACTTGTGATTCATTAAGTAAATACTCTTGTATCTACTCAAATTGTCATTGAAGTAAGAACATAATGATATCCACTGCGTGCCTCAGCACCCATTGGACTGCATACATCAAAATGTATCACTTCCAACAAGTTACTATCTTGTTTCATCTCAATGAAAACAAGGCCTTGCTCATGTGGTATGATTTGCATGTCACTAGTGATTCAAAATCAAGTGAGTATAAAGATCCATCAGCATGGAGCCTCTTCATGCAATTTATACCAACATGACTCAAGCGACAGTGCCACAAGTAAGTGGTACTATCATCATTACCTCGTATCTTTTGGCACCAATATCATGAACATGTGTAACACTACGATCAAGATTCAATAAACCATTGAAGGTGATTATTCAAGCAAATAGAGTAACCATTATTCTCTTTAAATGAATAATCGTATTGCAATAAACACGATCCAATCATGTTCATGCTTAACGCAAGCACCAAATAACAATTATTTAGGTTTAACACCAATCCTGATGGTAGAGGGAGTGTGCGATGTTTGATCATATCAACCTTGGAAACACTTCCAACACGTATCGTCACCTTGCCTTTAGCTAGTCTCCGTTTATGCCGTAGCTTTCATTTCGTGTTACTAATCACTTAGCAACCGAACTGGTATCCAATACCCTCGTGCTACTAGGAGTACTAGTAAAGTACACATCAACATCATGTATATCAAATATACTTCTTTCGACTTTTGCCAGCCTTCTTATCTACCAAGTATCTAGAGTTGCTCCGCCTGAGTGACCGTTCCCCTCATAACAGAAGCACTTAGTCCCGGGCTTGGGTTTAATCTCGGGTCTCTTCATTAGTGCAGCAACTGCTTTGCCGTTTGAAAGGATCGATATGGTTGGCTAGAGGGGGGGGGGTGAATAGACAACGACCACTTTTTAAATAATCTTAGCAAGTTAAGGTAAACAACATACGGGTTCACAAATAATACGACAATGAGGTGAACCCTAAAGAAGCTAACAACGAGAGCTATTAAGACAAGTAAGATATAGTCACAAGCATAAGCAAATACAAACTAAAGGATAGAGATAACCACAAGTGGAACCGATGGAGACGAGGATGTG
The DNA here is from genome assembly GCF_904849725.1 of Hordeum vulgare subsp. vulgare. Classification (NCBI taxonomy): domain Eukaryota; kingdom Viridiplantae; phylum Streptophyta; class Magnoliopsida; order Poales; family Poaceae; genus Hordeum; species Hordeum vulgare. The sequence continues at coordinate 605,196,698 of NC_058521.1, read as the reverse complement.
TTACCGAAGTTCCTTCCCTTTGACAGGAAGTACGTCTCCGTTGGAGCGGTGTGGAGGCACAATGCTCCCCAAAAAGCCACTAAGGCCACCGTATTCTCCTCACGCCCTCGCACGATGCAAGGTACCGTGATTCCACTATAGGTGCCCTTCAAGGCGGCGACCGAACCTTTACAAAAAAGGTTGGGGCAACTCCACACAAAGCTTGGAGGCTCCCAACTAGACCACAAAGCTTCACCACAATGGAATATGGCTTTGAGGTGACCTCAACCGTCTAGGATGCTCAAACACCCAAGAGTAACAAGATCCGCAAGGGATTGGTGGGGGAATCAAATTTTCTCTTGGTGGAAGTGTGGATCTAGGCCTTCTCAACCAATCCCTAAAGAATCAACAAGTTTGATTGGCTAGGGAGAGAGATCGGGCACTTTTGAGCTTAGGGAGCAACAATGGAGCTTGAGAGGGTAAGAGATAAGGTTCCACAGCTAGAAGAACCCTTTATATAGTGGGGGAAAAAATCAGACCGTTTTCCCACTCTCTGCCCGAGCTCCAGCGGTACTACCGATGTCTGCAGCGGTACTACCGCTGGCACTCCAGCGGTACTACCGCTGGCACTCCAGCGGTACTACCGCTGACCAGGGGCGGTACTACCGCTGGATGCATCGGTACTACCGCTGGATGCAGCGGTACTACCGCTGGGCCCCTCGTAGTGCAAAAGCACTACCACCGCCAAGAAAGTCTTCGCAAAAAGGTCTGTCCACGAACTACCACTAGGCAGGCGGTACTGAGCTCCTGGAGCGGTACTACCGCTGACCAGGGGCGGTACTACCGCCTGCCAGCGGTACTATCGCTGGCTGCTGCGGTACTACCGCTAGACTTCTAGCGGTACTACCGCTAGGGCCAGCGGTACTACCGCTGGGGACCAATTTGCAAGGAGGAAAGAAACACAGTGGCGGGGGCCGCTCCAAAAATGAAGGTAAGGGAGAATATGTGAAGTGTGCGCGTGCAAAGATAGATTCCACCCAAACCTTTCCACTACGGATCCCCTCTTAATAGTACGGCTTTCCTATGACTCAAATAAAGAGAATCGTAGAGAGCGTCGTGCTTCCGTTCCATGAATGAGGAGACGAGTCGTCTTCTGCCGTTGACGTGTGTTATCTGAAACCTTAACACATACGGTTAGTCCTTTACGGTACTGTCATCAATTACCAAAATTATTTAGGCATAAACTATGCCCCAACAATCTCCCCCTTTTTGGTGGATTGATGACAATACCGGATTTGCACAGAGAATAATATGAGAACAAAAAGATAGATATATATGACAATACGGGGCATATGACTCACAGCATATGATGGAAATAAATCTCACATAAGTTCATGTCTCACAAACGATAGCAAACTAGAAGCAAACCAAGTTCGAAGCAAACCACGAAAGAAAGGTAAGCAAAACAAAGTTCAACTATGAAAGCAAATCCAGCTCCTAGACTCTCTCCCCCTTTGGCATAAGACACCAAAAAGGGGCACACCTAACGCCATAGGTAGTTACTCCTCATCCTCGGCATCGCCAGACTCGTCGGTACCCTCCTGATCATCCTGCTCCTCCTCTTCCTCCTCATCGCCAGACCACTGGTAACCTTGAGCCTGCATCCAAGTAGCCTCTGGAGTGATATCGTCCTCTGATCCGCTGGAGATGTCCACATCAAGAGACCTGAGAACGCGCTTGTGCCTCTGGCGGCTCTCCTTCTGAGCCACGTGCGTCTGGTACTGACCCTTAGCCTGCATACAGAATAGAGTCTTCATCTTATCCTGCTGTTTGATGGCCCAAGATGGCATGGCAGAAGGGCGGGACTGAGAGGCGGTTCCTCTGTCAGCATCAGTCTCTGGGTCAGTATCCATGTGCTGAGAGGAAGTTGATGGGTTGGCCCATTTCTCCTTGACGCTAAGCTTGATTGGGTCGTGCACAATGTAGTCAGACTGAGCGTAGAGCACCTCCTCTGGAAAAGTTTCTTGCCACTTCTGACAAATATAAGCGAACAGATAGGGCCCGTAGATGGGAACCTTACGCATGATGATGCAGTTCCAGAGTTCCGTGAACATCACATCAGAAATATCAAGAGGGGCAGACTCCTTAGTCATAGCCTCCTCACAAAGCAGCAGCATCTCAGCCAAAGAGCCATGAACCTCGTCAAAGTTACCAATGCGAGGGAAGAGGGTGTTGCGAAGGATCTGATGCATGATGTCCACATGTTTGGGGGAGCACACCCTTCCTCACATAGAGTTTCTGCAATCTGTCCTTTGCGGGGGGCCTATCGGTGGGGGAGGCAGCATGAGGACGCAACCCAAGTGGAGTGTCAGCTCCTTGGAAGTCAACCTTGAGGAGTTGCATGAATTCACGCCAGGAACCGGTCATCTTCTGAGACCCTGTCATCCACACCATAGAGCGCTCTTCATCAGGAGAGAAGTGGACCGTGGCATAGAACTGAGCAACAGCAATGGGGTCAAAATTTGTCTTGAAAGTGATGATGTCCTTGATGCCCAGTTTGTCAATCAGAGAGAGGGCATCACCAAAATAGTCCAGGTTCCGATGAAGATGAGCTAGGTCAATCCACTGAACGGGGACATAGGTCTTCTTGAACTGCGCGACAATATCACGGTAGATCCTGCACTGATCCTTTGCCCAAACATGGTCAAGATTCTTGATCACAACCTTCTCTTTGAGATAATGGTTCTGAGTGCGAAACTGCAGAAAGTCCTTGGGGGCATTGTTCGGACATTGATCCCCTTATCCTTGTGTGCGGTCTTCTTGAAGGACTGCTTTTTGGGTTGCAGACCTGAGGTGGCAGACCCCTTGGGAGCTTCTTGGTTGCGAAACTTCTTTGACTGCGTCTCCCGTGGGGGGTTCGAACGGCGAGAACTACCTGTGACACAAAACACACAGCAAAAAGAAGCGACAAAAAGAGTCAAGGCAATGAACTTAGAAAAAGCAGAAAAAAATAAACACTCATTGCCAAGCACATGAAAAGAATGCACAATGAATCCTCCTGGCGGTAGTACCGCTACCCCTAGCGGTAGTACCGCTGGGGCCTAGCGATAGTACCGCTACCCGTGGCGGTAGTACCGCTGGGGGTCCTGGCGGTAGTACCGCTACCCCTGGCGGTAGTACCGCAGGGGGTCCTGGTGGTAGTACCGCTACCCCTGGCGGTAGTACCGCTGGGGCCCCGCGATAGTACCGCTACCCCTGGCGGTAGTACCGCTGGGGTTTGACTTTCAGATCTGACACATAAAAATAGACCTCGTGCATAGGGCTACACGATTTTTACGAGGGGCATGGGCTGTATATGAACACTAAGAACTCCACCCCAGCCCTACTCACATGAGGATCACAGGAATCACCGAAATAAGTACATGCCTAGGCAAGAGAGAGCAAGTTTTAGATCTAATCCAAACATAGTTCAAGTGCTAGATCTAAAACAAGTAAATCCTAGAGCATGGCAAAATAATCAGCAATGATTCATAGGACCCATACTCCCCTCATATATCTCCTTCATGCCATCCAAGAACAAGGCACAAGATCAAAGACATGGATCCAATCCCCAAATGCTCCTAACCCTAGAACAAGAACATCAACCAAATAGAAGAAGGGGAGGAGCTTTACCGGGATTCATGGCCCTTGGAGGAGGAAGGAGAGGTGGAGCAACCCTTCCAATCCAACGAAGAGAAGGAGCTCCACGAAACGAGATCAAAACAGGGGGATTTCGGGCTAGGGGAGGGAGGAGCCGCGAGAAAGAAGAAAGAGCCTGACAAGAACGGGCTCCCCCTCCTTTATATAGCCCAAGAGATACGGGCCAGCGGTAGTACCGCTGAGGACCTGGCGGTAGTACCGCTGACTGGCGGTAGTACCGCTGGATGCAGCGGTAGTATCGCTGGGGTCCTGGCGGTAGTACCTCTCCCCCTTGAGACAGCCCTAAAAATTTCCTAGCCGGTCGTGTTAGATGGGAATTCTCGCGGTAGTACCGCTACCCCTGGCGGTAGTACCGCTGGGGTCCTGGCGGTAGTACCGCTACCCCTGGCGGTAGTACCGCTGAGGTCCTGACGGTAGTACCGCTACCCCTGGCGGTAGTACCGCTGCAAATGTCACAACGCGGCCTAGGATAAGAGAAGAACTTGGGCAAATGACAAGTAAGTAAAAACGAGATAACACCTAGAAAAATGTATTGACTTGTCATTGTATATCCTTTCTTCTATACAAAAGAAAGGTGGGAGGGGCGGTGGCCGAGGTCACCTATGTTTGAGACAATGGTATGACACCGCGAAGAATTATCCTTGGGTTCATGACCAATGCTCGTCTTTGAAGCACAAGTGCCATTTGACAATGGCTAAAGTGAAAGACTAGATTGATTTATGCATAATGGGGGGAGGGACAGTTCATTGAGAGAACAACACTCCCCCTATGTCCATGCCTACATCTAGACCAAAATGGAATGCGAAGTGAGGTGCAACATGCCTAGTTTCAATCCACATACTTGAATCAATGATATTTAGCTCATGCCTTAACTCCCGGAACCTTGCTTCATCTAGAGGCATAGTGAAAATATCTGCAAGTTGCTCTTCAGTGTGGATGAAGTGAACCTCAATATCACCTAGCTTGATATGTTCACGAATGAAGTGATGACGAATATCAATATGTTTGGTTTTTCTATGTTGCACTGGGTTGAGGGAAATCTTGATAGCGCTTTGATTGTCACATAGAAGAGGCACTTTGTCACAAGTGACACCGTAATCCTTTAAAGTTTGCCTCATCCATAGCAATTGTGCACAACAACTTGCAGCTGCCACATACTCAGCTTCGGTGGATGATAAGGAGACGCAATTCTGCTTCTTAGACGACCAACTTACCAATGAGCGACCAAGGAACTGGCATCCTCCAGACGTTGACTTCCTCTCCACACAATCTCCTGCCCAATCTGAGTCAGAATAGCCAACTAGATTGAAGTTTGCTCCTTTGGGATACCAGAGGCCAAAGTTTGGGGTATGAGCCAAATATCGAAAGATTCGCTTAACGGCCATGTAATGGCTTTCTTTTGGTGCGGATTGAAACCGTGCACATATCCCTACACTCAACATAATATCCGGTCTAGATGCACAAAGGTAAAGGAGGGATCCAATCATGGAGCGATATACCTTTTGATCCACTGCTTTACCATTGGGATCACTGTCAAGCTTGCATCTTGTTGGCATGGGGAACTTGACCGATTTGACATCTTCGAGCTCGAACCGTTTGAGCATGTCTTGAGTGTACTTGGCTTGTTTGATGAATGTCCCGTCTAGACCTTGTGCAATCTCGAACCCGAGGAAGAACTTCAACTCTCCCATCATGGACATCTCAAACTTCTCAGTCATTAGTGCAGCAAATTCTTCATTGAAGGAAATGTTAGGAGAGCAAAAGATAATATCATCAACATATAGTTGGCATATGAACAAATCTCCTTTAACCCTCTTAGTAAAAAGAGTGGGATCTATCTTCCCAATTTCAAACCCAGGATCTTGTAACAACTCAGTAAGATACTCATACCACGCGCGTGGGGCTTGTTTAAGGCCATAGAGTGCCTTATTGAGTTTGTACACATGATTGGGGAGCTTGGGATGTTCGAATCCCGGGGGTTGTTTGACATAGACCAACTCATTCAAAGGACCATTAAGAAAGGCACTTTTCACATCCATTTGTTGAAACTTGAAGTTATGATGAGAAGCAAATGCAAGCAACATGCGAATAGATTCTAGACGAGCAACAGGGGCAAATGTTTCACCGTAGTCGATACCCTCGACTTGGGAGTAGCCTTGAGCCACCAATATTGCCTTGTTTCGAATCACAATTCCATTGGCATCTTGCTTGTTCTTGAATATCCATTTGGTCCCGATGACATTATGTTCCTCCGTTGGCCTAGGCACTAAATCCCAGACTTGGTTGCACTCGAAGTTGTTAAGTTCTTCGTGCATGGCCATAAGCCAATCCTCATCATCGAGCGCTTCCTGTACCAGTTGAGGTTCACAATACGAAACAAACGCATGATGCTCAAAATAATTCCAAATCTGTTGTCAGGTGGATACTCCCCTTTTTATACTGCCAAGTACATCCTTCATAAGATGTGACTTGACTCTCAGCTTGTTCGCAATCTTGGCTGCTCGACGCTCCAAGAGTTCTTCATTAGAAAACGGGGGAGCATCAACTTGTTTCCTTTTCTTGCCCTTGCGTCTTGAGCCGGCTGTTGGTGCTCCAGAAGGGAATTGTGAGACAGTCTCCTGGTCATCTTGTCCTTTGACTTGAGCAGGTTCACTAGTTTGTTCTTGTATTTGTGGTTGCTCTTGATCTTGATCTTGTGCTTCTTCTTGGTCTGGATCTCGGGGTTGCACTTGATCTTGATCATGAGCCGGTTCGGTGTCTTGGGGTAGTGCTTGAATATCCTGAGACACCCGACGGACGAGTCTGCCGCCCCGACGAACATCTCCACCACCCTCGATCCTAAATAGGAAGCCGAGCTCACCCAATTCCTCCGTGAGAACTGGGACATCTTCGCATGGAAGCCTTCTGACATGCCGGGTGTTCCCAGGGAGTTGGCTGAGCACCGACTGCATGTGGATCCCGTCGCTCGGCCCGTCCGAGAGCGCCTGCGTCGGTCCGCCGCGCACAAGAGGAAGGTAATCGGAGAAGAGGTGGCCAAGCTGCTGGCTGCCAACTTCATTCGCGAGGTTCACCACCCCGAGTGGCTCGCCAATGTCGTCATGGTGCCCAAGAAGGACAAATCACTCCGAATGTGCATTGATTTCAAGCACCTCAATAAGGTCTGCCCGAAAGACCATTTTCCGCTCCCCCGCATAGATCAAATTGTCGATTCCACTGCGGGATGCGAGCGGTTGTCATTCCTTGATGCCTACTCGGGTTATCATCAGATCCGTCTGCATGGTCCCGATGAGTTGAAAACAGCCTTCATCACCCCGTTTGGGTGCTTCTGCTACATCACTATGCCTTTCGGTCTGAAGAATGCAGGAGCTACCTTTATGCGCATGATCCAAAAATGTCTCCTCGACCAGATCGGTCGCAATGTGGAGGCATACATGGATGATATCGTAGTCAAGTCACACAAAGGTTCCGACCTGCTGACTGACTTGGCAGAAACATTCGCCAGCCTTCGTAGGTACGATATCAAGCTAAACCCAGCCAAGTGTTCATTCGGTGTTCCCAGCGGAAAGTTACTCGGTTTCTTTGTTTCCGAACGAGGGATCGATGTTAACCCCGAAAAGATCGGGACCATCGTTCGAATGGATAGGCCGGTCAGAATACGCGATGTTCAACGGCTCACAGGTTGCCTAGCGGCTTTGAGCAAGTTCATCAGTCGACTCGGCGAAAAAGCACTTCCTCTGTACCGACTCATGAAGAAGTCAGATACCTTCGAGTGGACAGACGAAGCTCAAGTCGCATTCGACGACCTCAAAGTACTACTTTCCACCCAGCCGGTTCTTACTGCTCCGCTCAGTAAAGAGCCCCTTCTTCTATATATCGCGGCTACAAATCAAGTCGTCAGTACTGTTCTTACAGTCGAACGAGAAGAAGAAGGCAAAGCATACAAAGTTCAGCGGCCAGTGTACTACGTCTCCGAAGTCCTGACCCCTTCCAAGCAGAGGTATCCCCATTATCAAAAGCTTATCTATGGGATCTATATGACTGCGAAGAAGGTGGCCCATTATTTCCAAGACCACTCGGTATCTGTCGTTTCTGATGCTCCGTTGTCGGAAATTCTCCACAATCGGGACGCATCGGGCCGAGTGGCGAAGTGGGCGATGGAGATGCTGTACTGCGACATCAAGTTCGAGGCCAAGAAAGCTATTAAGTCTCAAGCCCTGGCTGACTTTATAGCAGAATGGGTAGAACAACAGCAACCGACTCACATCTACTCGGCTCATTGGACAATGTTCTTCGATGGGTCTAAGATGTTGAATGGATCCGGCGCTGGTGTTGTGATCATATCGCCAAAAGGTGACAAGCTCAAGTACGTGCTTCAGATACACTTTGATTCCTCTAACAACGAGGCAGAGTATGATGCTCTTCTCTACGGATTGCGCATGTCCATCTCACTCGGCGTCCGTCGCCTGATGGTCTACGGCGATTCGGACTTGGTGGTCAACCAAGTGATGAAAGAGTGGGACGTAAGGAACCCCACCATGACGACATACTGCAATGCAGTCAGGAAGCTGGAGAAGAAGTTTGAAGGTCTAGAACTTCATCATGTTCCGAGACTGAAGAACCAAGCAGCTGATGAGTTGGCGAAACTCGGATCCACTCGGAGACCAGTCCCGAGTGACGTCTGCCTCGAGCACCTCCATCTTCCCTCAGTCAAAGAAGATCCCTTCACTGAAGAACCAGTACAACCCAAAAGCGCAACAGATTCGACTGAAGTCGATGTGCCTGCTGTGGTTGATCTGGTCACAGAGATTCTGGTAGTCGTTCCCGATTGGACTGTGCCGATCATGGCATTTATCTTGAGACAAGAACTTCCAGAAGATGAAGTCCAAGCCCGGCAAATAGTTCGCAGGTCGAAGGCATTCAGTGCCATTGACGGTCAATTGTACAAGGAGAGTGTTTCAGGCATCCTCCAACGTTGCATTTCCCCAGAGGAAAGACAGTTGATCTTAGAGGATATCCACTCGGGAACCTGCGGCCATCACGCTTCTTCGAGAGCAATCGTCGCCAAGGCGTTCAGAGTTGGATTCTTCTGGCTGCAGGCTAACGAGATGGCCAAAGCTATGGTCAACCGATGTGAAGGCTGTCAATTCTACTCCAACAAGTCCCACAAGCCAACATCTGCACTAAAGACTATCCCACTTGTGTGGCCATTTGCAGTTTGGGGATTAGACACAGTCGAACCATTCAACACAGGCCAAGGAGGCTACACACATCTGTTGGTGGCAGTCGACAAGTTTACCAAATGGATAGAAGCCAAGCCCATCAAGAAACTCGATGCCTCAACAGCCGTCAAGTTTGTGAGGGACATCATTTCCAGATTCGGGGTGCCTCACAGCATAATCACAGACAATGGGACAAACTTTGACTCGGACAGATTCAAAGGCTTCTGTGCGAGTCAGGGTATCCGAGTGGATTTTGCTTCCGTAGCACATCCGCAATCCAATGGACAAGCTGAGCGTGCGAATGGACTTATCCTTCAAGGTTTGAAGCCTCGACTCTTGCGAGAGGTAGGACATGCTGCTGGTGCATGGGTCACCGAGTTACCTTCAGTACTTTGGGGCCTCCGCACCACTCCAAACCGATCAACGGGGCGATCGCCGTTCTTCCTCGTCTATGGAGCAGAAGCGGTCCTTCCGAGTGACCTGCTTCACAATGCCCCGCGAGTCGAACTCTTCTCCGAAGCCGAAGCGGAACAAGCAAGGCAAGATGGAGTCGATCTTCTAGAGGAGGAGCGCGAGATGGCACTCACTCGCTCAACAATTTACCAGCAAGATCTGTGACACTTTCACGCACGTCACGTCAGGAGTCGCACATTCCAAGCTGGCGATTTAGTGCTCCGAGTGGATCAGCAAAGACCACACAAGTTGGCTCCGGTCTGGGAAGGGCCTTTCATCGTTTCCAAGGTGCTGAACAACGGAGCATACAGACTATACAACATTCAGAGGGAGACAGACGAGCCGCGTGCATGGAACGGAGATCTCCTCAAGCGTTTTTATACGTGATCGTCGACTGAAGCAGTGTAACGAACAAGTTTGAAGAAATAATATATTCAGCAGATTCAGTTTTCTGCATATTCAGAGTTCTCAAAAAAAAACTTAGCTGCGATCCCGAATCGCCTAAGTATTAACTTCCTCCGAGTGTGCACTATACGTCGCACTCGGGGACTTAGCCGCGATCCTGTATCGCCTAAGTAATAACTCCCTCCGAGTGTGCACTTCACGTCGCACTCGGGGACTTAGCTGTGATCAAGAATCTCCTAAGTATTCACTCCTTCCGAGTGTGCACTTCACGTCGCACTCGGCGACTTAGCCGCGATCCTGCATCGCCTAAGTACTAACTTCCTCCGAGTGTGCACTATACGTCGCACTCGGGGACTTAGCCGCGATCCTGCATCGCCTAAGTTTTAACTCTCTCCGATTGTGCACTTCACGTCGCACTCGGAGACTTAGCTGTGATCACGAATCGCCTAAGTATTAACTTCCTCTGAGTGTGCACTATAAGTCGCACTCGGGGACTTAGCCGCGATCCTGCATCACCTAAGTAATAACTCCCTCCGAGTGTGCACTTCACGTCGCACTCGGGGACTTAGCTGTGATCAAGAATCGCCTAAGTATTCACTCCTTCCGAGTGTGCACTTCACGTCGCACTCGGTGACTTAGCCGCGATCCTGCATCGCCTAAGTACTAACTTCCTCCGAGTGTGCACTATACGTCGCACTCGGGGACTTAGCCGCGATCCTGCATCGCCTAAGTTTTAACTCTCTCCGAGTGTGCACTTCACGTCGCACTCGGAGATTTAGCGGTGATCACGAATCGCCTAAGTATTAACTTCCTCCGAGTGTGCACTATACGTCGCGCTCGGGGACTTAGCCGCGATCCTGCATCGCCTAAGTAATAACTCCCTCCGAGTGTGCACTATACGTCGCACTCGGAGACTTAGCTGTGATCACGAATCGCCTAAGTATTAACATCCTCCGAGTGTGCATTATACGTCGCACTCGGAGACTTAGCTGTGATCAAGAATCACCTAAGTAATAACTTCCTCCGAGCGTGAACTATACGTCACACTCGGCGACTTAGTTGCGATCCTGAATCGCCTAAGTCTTAATCTCCTCCGAGTGTGCACTACAAGTCCCACTCGGGGACTTAGACGTGACCAAGAATCACCTAAGTCTTAATCTTCTCCGAGTACGCACTAAGTGTTCCACTCGAAACAACATTTCAACAAAAGACTAAATGTTTTCATTCCGACAACATAAGTCCAAAAACGATAGCTGACTCAGTGCGGATCAAGATTACCCGCACCGATCTAAAAGTATGACGGCCAACAGAAGTCGCCACAGTATCTTACAGGTAAACACTCGGCATACCGAGGATAAAGTTTGATCACGCGTCAGCTGGGCCGGCGTCAGGACTAGAGGGCTCCACAAAAGTGTCCAAGTCGATTCCATCAGCGATGCGGGTGGCAGTCTCAAGGAACGTCTCCATGAAGTCTTCGAATTGAAGCTTCTTCGTGTTGGCGACCTTCAATGCTTTCAGCTTATCTTCCCGCACCTCCTTGCAATGGACTCGGACCAAGGACAGCGCAACGTCAGCACCGCAACGCGCTGTCGATTTCTTCCAGGATTGCACTCGGTCCGGAATCTCCTCCAGTCGCCCCAACAGAGTCTCCATCTCCTGCCGCGACTCGTCTTCCGGCCAAAGCTCCTTCTCAATGCGGCCGATGACTTCTCTGAGTCGGCTGACGAAAGGACCCACTTTGCCTACACGGATATGCACCCGGAGCAGATCCCGGTTGGCGTCCTCGCCGAGTGGCACATTGTCCTTCATGGACCGCTCTACAGCCGCCGCTTCAGCTTCGGCGTCACCACAAAAATCTGCACCAAACGAGCAAACAGACAGTAAAAACCGAGTGTTCGTCACACGGTACAACCACTTGACAAAGCATAAGACTTACCTGCCAGACGAGTCATCATCTGGACAGCCCAGTCGTTGACATACTTCTCCTGAGCTGTCCATCGTTTGTTCCGAACAGCCATTTGATTGTGCAGTTCAGTCCTCTGTTTCTTCAGTCTCTCCACCTCCGCCACCAACACCCTGTTTGCCTCCAGCGCCTCCTCCAAGGACTTCTCTCGAACTTCCAGCGCGTCCTTCATGCCGGCCATGGCGAGCATTGCAGCTTCCAGTTCACCAGCATACTGGTTCCTCTCCGCCCTCAAGGCTTCATAAGCAGTTCCCATTTCACAAGTTTTCTACACCACGAAACAAAGGGTAATCAGCAAGTTTCTCAATACACAGTATAAGTTCTTCAGACCCCTGCCGACGCAAGCAGTCGACAGCGGTCTCGGGGACTACACCCAGTGGGTTCACTAAGAGTGACCCCACTGGCATGCACCTCAAGCAGGCCCGCCCTATTAAGATGCATGTTTTCACCTACGCCTCAGGGGCTAATACTACTCCACCTGCGTGCAACTTACTCTCGGAGACTCTTACCGCAAGAGCGCTCCGACTGCAATAAGTACTCGCACTCGGAAATATTGTCTACGGACACAACTAAACTAAAGACCAAATGTATAAAGACAATTGTCGGTGCAAGCATTCGACGGAAGTCTCGGGGACTACACCCATTGGGTTCACTCGGAGTGAACCCATTGCAAACAGCAGACAACACCCAGTGGGTTACAGAAGAAAAGGAAGTACTTACTAGACTACTTACTCGGATGTCATCGCGCGGCTCCAAGCTCCGCCGGTACAAGGCCGCAACGGAGTCATAAGCCCTCTTGGCCTCTCCGACCATCAGCTCCGCGTGGATCATGGCCCCCTTGGCCGCCCCCACCTGCTCCTCTCGGACACACAGAATGCTGAATTTAGCATTCGACGAATCGGGAATCGTGGGAAGTTCCTGGGGCATCCCAAGGTTCGCCCCAGTAGGTCCCTCACCCACCGGCACCGGTTCAGTCGATGGAGGCACTTCAGTCGGTGGAGGCACTTCGGTCGGGGGAGCGTTGGCGGCAGGGGCGGCAGCAGGAAGAGCGGCCTCAAGGACAAGCTCCAGGACAGGCTCCACGACGGGGTCGGCTCTCCACTGGTCACCCTCGTCCAGGCAGATCGCCCCTGACAAGCCAAATAACATAACGCCTTAGAAAAAGAAAAGGATGGCGCAGTCTACAGGAATAAAATACCCGACTCTCCCACAACATACCTGGCTGAGACGAAACGACATCATCCGTGTCCATGGGGCCGTCCCCTTGGCGGGCCGGCGAGGTTGCCGAAGTGGCAACCCTGTCGAGTGAAGTCCATTCGACTTGTAAAGCAGGAGTTCACTCGGTCAACAGAAAGAGCCGAAAGTTAGATTCACTTACGTGGAGGTGACGGGGATGGCTATCCTCATCCGCGGCAGAGCCTTCCTAGGTTTGGGCCCACTTGGCTTGGGCGCCCTGGAGGACTGGCGTGCAAGTTCAGCGGCTGCGTCCCTGGCCCTCTTGGTGCCTCGAACACTCGGTACCGCCGGGGCAGCAGGCGGAGCACTCGACGACGTAGGAGGGGCTGAAGGGACGGCAGGCTCATGCCGACGCTTACTCCGATGCTCTGGCCACGGAGGTGGCAAATCTGGCTCTTCATCCTCTTCCTCTTCCTCGTTGTCTTCCTCCTCCGACTCCCCGCTGTCGAAGATGTATTCGGCGCTCTCCACGCTCCCCTCCTGGCTGCCTTCTTCCTCCTCCTCCTCCGGATTCTCGTTCGAGACGGGGGAAGACCAGTTGGTCCACTCCTGCATGAGGTTCAGTCGGAAACATTAAGCATCACACGGAGATATAAATAAACGACTGAAATCAAGACAGTACAATGCACTCGGCTAATGCTACTCACCTGATTCGGTGGAGGGTTGTCCGTGCTGTAAGGCGTCACTCGGCGGGCTCCTTTGGGGTTCTCACAGGGACCCGTGATTTGGAGCACCCATGAGGTCACCTTCTCCTCGAGAATGCCCTCCACGTTGGTCCGAGTGGAATCCTCGGGCCCTGTGTAGTGCCACATAGCGTGGTGGCGGGCCTGCAGAGGCTGGATTCGCCGACCGATGAAGACTTCCAGCAGGTCAATACCGGTGACCCCCCTCCTGACAACATCCACGAGTGCCTCGACCAAAGGCTGGATGTCGTTCTTCTTGGCTTTCGAGAGGGCGAGTTGCTTGGGCGGAGCAGGACGGTCTAGACTAAATGGAGGCAGCCCAGTCGACGCGTTCGGACAGGCTATGTCCTGGCAGTAGAACCACGTCGACTGCCAGTTCCTAACCGACTCGCTCAACTAGAGAGCAGGGTAGCTGCTTCGACTCTTCTTCTGAAACCCTAAACCCCCGCAGAGCTGGAGGAGATGCGTCTTGTCATCCGACTGACTAAGACGTTTGATGGTTTGAGAGCGGGCGGAGAAGATATGTTTGAATAAACCCCAATGGGGGGGCAACCGATAAAGCACTCGCACAAAACAATGAAGGCAGAAAGGTGGGCGATGGCATTCGGAGGGAAGTGATGGAGTTGAGCACCAAAATGATTCATGATACCTTTGAAGAAAGGATGCGGGGGCAGAGAGAAACCTCTGTGAACATGGCTGAGGAGCAAGACGCGCTCCCCCTCCCGTGACGCCGGCTCGACCTCGTCGTCCGCCGGCAGCCTCCAGGACTTATGCACGAGCTGGCCGTGCTCTACCAGCTCCAGCAGGTCCCCCTCCGTCACCGTGGAGGGGAGAAAGTCTCCCTGGATCCACCCCGCCGGCAACGGCCGCAACCGCCGCTGAGCAACCGCCGCTTTGGTATTCTTCTTCCTCGCCTCCATCTTGCTAGTCTGACCTTTGGTCATGGCGGCGATGGTGAGCTCTCGAGAAGGAGGGGAAGAGAAGGGCGTATAGGCGCAGGAGGTGGCGAGGAAGACGGAGCAAGCAAGAGCAAAGGATTCGGCGAGCGTAACCGAAAGGTCTCGTCGCCCAGAGTTAAATAGAGCACCGACTGGGTCGCTGGCGAGCGGGCCCGGAATCTTATCTGCCCAACCAGCCGCGGCGATATCAGTGGAGGAGTTGAAGGCGCAGGGATCGAGGAGTCAGGCGCTACTCGAGAGCGCTGACGTCATCCCCGCTAAGCGCGCGGAACCCGAAATTTGAGATCCCGGAAAATCCGCCGCTGTGAGTTGACCGGTCGCGTCAAAAGATGTCGTGGAAGCACTCGGTTCCCGACAGTCTGTTTCGCAAGCACTTCCACTCGGAGCATTGGTCGAGAGAGAGATAAAATGGATAAGGGCAAGCAACACCCAAGCCGAACCTAGTTCAATCAGATCTGAACCTCAAGCACCGCTTCGACGTTTCAACCCCAATCCATTCGGGGACTAATGATGGGGTCATAGTCCTAGGGTAGGGTCATAGGCCTGCCCTACACGTCCTACCCAAGGGCTACCCCACACAAGGGACAAGACCTTAAGTATGCCCCAACTGAATTAAGGTACCCCCATCATCCAGTCGGTAGCAGGCCCGGAATCATCCAGTCGGAGACTAACATTCGGAGAATACCGGGCCTACCGACTGGATACACTCGGTGCGCCGTAACCTCTCTGGAGGGAAACTGCTGTACGTTTCCGGGTGCATTTACTAGCATTTAGAGCATACGTTACCTGTAACGTATGCATTCAATCGCCACTACTCCATCCTTGAATCAGAACCGTTGTGGAGGGCAGCGCACTCTATATAAGCCGCCCTCCCCCACTGGTAAAAGGGTTAGCAAATCTTTGTACTCCATATCACACTCGGTAACAAGCTCCGAGAGCACTGAGACGTAGGGCTGTTACCTCCACCGCAGAGGGGCCCGAACTCATACAACCTCGCCGTAGCTAGGACTCTGCCCATCTCATTCGTACCCTACACATCTACTGTCAGGCTTATACCCACGACAGGCGCTGCTTTTCTTCTTGGAGACGTCGGTCTATGTATGCTCCTCTACCTCCCTCCTACCCGCCCTCGAGTGAAAGCCCTAACTCCGGTGGGCGGCGATGGCATCCTTCACGTCGTGACCTTCCTGAAGGCGTTACCTTGAGGGTTGAGTGATGATGGGCACTATGTGGATCCTCGACGGCTACTGGTGATGGGCACTGATTCGAGGAAAACCCTAGGATCTGGTCTTCCATATCGGACGATGGCGGTACTCCGGTGTCGTTTTCTCTTGGGAACATCATTTGTGGAGCAGCGTTGGATGACAAAGGTAGGAGGTGGAGCGGCTTCGTCTTGCATGGAGTTGTGGTGGAGTTGTCAAGTCATGCCTAGCTAACAGGTGATACGCTAAGTCATGCTACGCTAAGTCATGCCTAGTTGGCAGGTGCTACGCATGACAGTTCTTTCAGAGTCTTGGTGTCTAGACGGATGAGTGCAGGGCAGTGGCGTCGTAGGGCGCCGTGGTGGCGTCGACGGATGTACGGACTTGCAAGGATGATGCAGATCTCTTTTCTGAAGATGGGTCAGTGATACGAAGATGATGGCGGCTTCTAAAACATGTGCTTGTGGTATGCGCTTTATGTTTGCTACACCGGTTGTTGGTCCCGATACGTTATATTGATGGATTGACGACGATGCCGGTTTTAGATATGGGGAATGAGAGCACTTCACATTATCGAATTTGTAGATATGAGTGATGGTTTCGGATGTATTGATGTATGTTTTTTATAGAACTTTATGAAATAATTAATAAAATTGGCCACATGCACCGATTGATGCATAGGCCGACCACCTTTCTTATAAAAAAAGGGGTTGTCGCTAGGTGATCCACATACCTAGTTCTAATTTTTATTATCTTTGATTGATGTTGCAGTTTAATTTGTAAAAAAAAAGTAATGAATGAATGAGACGCAGGTATACGTGCTCGGTCGCTACAAGGATTCTGATATTTGTTTTCCGTTGTGGTGCCTCGAACAACACGAACTGCATGCGGTCGAAACGTATCCGTATAAGTCTGTCTCTTTGCAGATCGATCGTATCTGAGTCGGGTTTCCTTTCCTTTCCTTTTGGGTCTCAAGAGTCCGTGACCGGCCGGGAACCACGTACATGTGCTTCGATCGGGGTCTCAAGATCATATCGTTTCCATACGAGTCGAGTCGGTTTGGGTCTCGATCAGCTGGGCACTTAAGATAAGATAGTACTAATACAAATGCTCGTGCGTTGCACCGGGCTAGAAAAAAGTGCAGAACCTACTTGTTTTGTTATTATGCGGTATTAATTTTAATAAATGTCAATTATAATGTTAAATGTAAGACATCTATTTTTGGACGGAAGGAGTTTCGTTTAAAGTTTTAAAATATAATGTAATGCTAACATAAGAATTGAATTACTTTTTTAACAATAATTATCGTTTTTATTGAATGGTAATAATGTTCAGTGCACAACCTTGAAGGAGCATTATTGGTAATTTGGTAGTATACTTCATTTGGCTGATCCTAACATACCCACCTCACAATAGGCCATGAGCAGTCTGATAATTAATGCGGTAAGTCACAACTAAAAACTCATCATCCACAATACTCTTGTGACATGCAGAAGTTGAAAACCTTATGAAAACAATTAAATAATTGATTTGCTGCAAATTATACTTTCCCCTAAAAAATAAAGAATCAACTAAGTATAAGTATCATATGTTTATATCTAACAAAGACCACAGGTAAACACCAGTGTTAACATACTCTGTTTTTTAAGGAAATGCTTGAAAACACACCTGCCTTGCTACCCATTTGCCGGAAAATTATGTATGTTGTGTTAATTGGAGGGGGGAACCTAAAAACCTATGAAAAGGCAAATCAGTTCCATGACAACACATGTCGAGGCTTAAGTCGAATATACAATAGAAAATTCATTGCACTGCGACACAGAAAAAAAACCAGTTAAAGCAGAAGCCGCATCAAAGTATTAGAGCTCTGGATCTGGCAAAACAGGTTCAAAAAAACATGACCTCAACTATCAGTTCTCTAAAATGCATGAACAAAAGAAAGGAGAAGTGAAATTGAGCACAACCATCTTCAGAGCTTGTGAAACACTCATGCTGCCATGAGTGACTGACAAAGACAACACATGAATCAAGATACAACAGAATTTGTCCCAACTACAACCTGAACATGAGCCACACTGGTTTATCTCACTACAATCTCCAGCATTTGTCCCAACTACACCTACAAGTTACCTACCATCAGCCTACATTATTACATCACATCACTGTCAAGAACAGCCATATGCGCCCCTGGACACCGTCACCACCAAAGACCCGCACTCCATTGCCTAGGTTGTCTTGAGGCCCTTCACCACCTCCACCATGCTCGGCCTCTTCCACAGCTCGTCCGCGGTGCAGTCCAGGGCAATGGCGAGCACACGCACCATCTGCTCCCGCCACACGCCTCAGACTGGCAGGCAAGGATCAAACAGCTCGTTCCTGGTTCTGTGGGCGATCATCCATCGTGCCCAGCCAACAAGGTTCCCACCCCTTCCACATCTTCTTGCCCTGTGGGTGGCCGTCCTGTGAGCAGCTCCAGCATAACGACACCGACAAAACTGGAAAACTAATACCTTAAATAATGGAGCAATTCTTCAAGATGATGTCTTCGCAGGTGAATTAAACTTAATGACTTTTCTGATAATGTGAATGTTTTTCCAGTTAAAAAATATGACGTGGATTCTAGTGTAAACAACCTAGACCCAAAATTTGCTTAAGGCTCCTTACCCGCATGTTTGACGGTCATGCGTGTAGCAGCACGTGGACTTTAGTCCCACTGGCCCAAAAAGGTTAGTCTGAAACTGCTATGATTTAAGCCAATATGCACCATACGCTAGTACAGTTCAATGTAAACTGGCTATGTGGTAAAAAAATGACATATTAGATGATACAGTTAAGTTTCTTTCAGTAAATAACCCTATATCCCCTCCCTCACACCACCACACAAGCACGGAAATTTGCTATGTATATAATCCTTGAAACTGCACTGTCATTTTTTACTCTAAGCATGGTGTGCGATGTTGAATGCTAACATGTACAATGACCTCTCTGTTGAGATTTTTACTTAAAACAATGTGAAGATTATCTGATATACATATACCTTGCCCGAGATTCGATCGTCGGTATACCTATACCGTGTTCAATCTCGTTACCGGTAAGTCTCTTTACTCGTTCCGTAGCACGTCATCGTGTGACTAACTCCTTAGTCACATTGAGCTCATGATGATGTTCTACCGAGTGGGCCCAGAGATACCTCTCCGTCACGCGGAGTGACAAATCCCGATCTCGATTCGTACCAACCCAATAGACACTTTCAGAGGTACCCGTAGTGCACCTTTATAGTCACCCAGTTACGTTGTGACGTTTGATTCACCCAAAACACTCCTACGGTATCCAGGAGTTGCACAATCTCACGGTCAAAGGAAAAGACACTTGACATTAGAAAAGCTTTAGCATACGAACAATACGATCTAGTGCTACGCTTAGGATTGGGTCTTGTCCATCACATCATTCTCCCAATGATGTGATCCCGTTATCAATGACATCTAATGCCCATGACCAGAAAACCATGATCATCTATTAACTAACGAGCTAGCCAACTAGAGGCTTGCTAGGGACTCATTGTGATCTATTTATTCACACATGTATTACTGTTTCCTGTTAATACAATTATAGCATGAACAATAGACGATTATCATGAACAAGGAAATATGATAATAACCATTTTATTATTGCCTCTAGGGCATATTTCCAACAGTCTGCCACTTGCACTAGAGTCAATAATCTAGTTACATTGTGATGTATCGAACACCCATAGCATTATGGTGTTGATCATGTTTTGCTCGTGGAAGAGGTTTAGTCAACGAGTCTGCAACATTCAGATCCATGTGTATTTTACAAATCTCTATTACTCCACTCTGGACATGGTCCTGGATGGAGTTGTAGCGGCGTTTGATGTGCTTCGTCTTCCGCTGAAACCTGGGCTCCTTGGCTATGGCGATGGCCCCAGTGTTATCACAGAAGAGTGTCATTGGACCCGACACGCTCGGAACCACTCCAAGGTCGGTGATGAGCTCCTTCATCCAAATAATCCTTCATGAGCCGCTTCTGAAGCAGCTATGTACTCCGTTTCACATGTAGATGCTGCCACTACTTCTTGCTTGCTGCTGCACCAGCTCACTGCCCCACCATTAAAAACATATACGTATCCGGTCTGTGACTTAGAGTCATCCAGATCTATGTCGAAGCTAGCATTGACGTAACCCTTTACGACGAGCTCTTCGTCACCTCCATAAACGAGAAACGTTTCCTTAGTCCTTTTCAGGTACTTAAGGATATTCTTGACCGCTGTCAAGTGTTCCATACCGGAATCACTTTGGTACCTCCCTACCAAACTTATGGCAAGGTTTATATCAGGTCTGGTACTCAGCATGGCATACATAAGAGAGCCTACGGCTGAAGCGTAGGGGACATAACTCATCTTCTCTCTATCTGCTGCCGTGGTCGGCGACTGAGTCTTACTCAATCTCATACCTTGTAAAACTGGCAGGAACCCTTTCTTTGAGTTTTCCATATTAAAATTCTTCAATATCTTGTCAAGGTATGTACTTTGCGAAAGACCTATGAGGCGTCTCGATCTATCTCCATAGATCTTGATGCCTAATATGTATGCAGCTTCTCCAAGGTCCTTCATTGAGAAACTCTTGTTCAAATAGGCCTTTATGCTCTCCAACATCTCTATATTGTTCCCCATCAATAATATGTCATCCACATATAGTATGAGGAAAGCTATAGAGCTCCCACTCACTTTCTTGTATAGACAAGCTTCTCCGTAAACCTGTATGAACCCAAATGCTTTAATCACCTCATTAAAGCGAATGTTCCAACTCCGAGATGCTTGCACCAGCCCATAGATGGAGCACTGGAGCTTGCACACTTTGTTAGCACCCTTAATTTTTCTGTCACGTTGATTCTCGACCTCACTCTGAAATTCCTTGAACTTTTCAAATGTCTCAGATTTGTGCTTCATCAAGTAGATATACACATACCTACTCAAATCATCGGTGAGAGTGAGAACATAAAGATAGCCACCGCGAGCTTCAACGTTCATTGGACCACACACATCAGTATGTATTATTTCCAATAAGTCGGTTGCTCTCTCCATTATTCCTGAGAATGGAGTCTTAGTCATCTTTCCCATGAGGCACGGTTCGCATGTGTCAAATGATTCAAAGTCAAGAGACTCTAATAATCCATCAGTATGGAGCTTCTTCATGCGCTTAACGCCGATATGACCAAGGCGACAGTGCCACAAGTATGTGGGACTATCATTATCAACTTTACATCTTTTGGTACTTACACTATGAATATGCGTAACATCACGATCGAGATTCATCAAGAATAAACCATTCACCAGCGGAGCATGACCATAAAACATATCACTCACATAAATAGAACAACCATTATTCTCTGACTTAAGTGAGTAGCCGTCTCGCATTAAGCAAGACCCTGATACAATGTTCATGCTTAAAGCCGGTACTAAATAACAATTATTAAGGTTTAAAACTAATCCCGACGGTAGATGTAGAGGTAGCGTGCCGACGGCAATCACATCGACCTTGGAGCCATTCCCGACGCGCATCGTCACCTCGTCCTTGGCCAGTCTCCGCTTATTCCGCAGTTCCTGCTTTGAGTTGCAAATGTGAGCAACAACACCGGTATCAAATACCCAGGGGCTACTACGAGCGCTGGTAAGGTACACATCAATAACATGTATATCACATATACCTTTAACGTTGTCGACCTTCTTGTCCGCAAGTATTTGGGGTTGTTTAGCTTGGTGGGAGAGACTTGAGGATTATGTCAATTATAGCATCATCTGGAAGTTCGACTCCAAGTGAAGTCAGACGACCGTCTAACCCAGACATTTTGAGTATGTGCTCACTGACAGAACTGTTCTCCTCCATCTTACAGCTAAAGAATTTGTCGGAGACTTCATATCTCTTGACACGGACATGAGCTTGAAAAACTAGCTTCAGCTCTTGGAACATCTCATATGCACCGTGTTGCTCAAAACGCCTTTGGAGCCCCGTTTCTAAACTGTATAACATGCCACACCTAACCAGAGAGTAGTCATCACTCCGCGTTTGCCAGACGTTCAAAATGTCCTGGGCTGCTGCGGGAGCAGGAGAGTCACCTAGCGGCGCATCAAGGACATAAGCCTTTTTAGCTGCTTCAAGGATGAGCTTCAAGTTGCGAACCCAGTCCGCATAGTTACTACCATCATCTTTCAGCTTGTTTTTCTCTAGGAATGCGTTGAAATTGAGGTTAACGTTGGCCATCTACAACATTTATAAAGACAACTTTTAGACTAAGTTCATGACAATTAAGTTCATTTAATCAAATTAAGTATGAACTCCCACTTAAATCGACATCTCTCTAGTCATCTAAGTGATACATGATCCATGTCGACTAACCCGTGTCCGATCATCACGTGAGATGGACTAGTCACCATGGTGAGCAACTTCATGCTGATCGTATTCAACCATACGACTCATGTTCGACCTTTCGGTCTCTTGTATTCGAGGTCATGTCTGTACATGCTAAGCTCGTCGAGTCAACCTAGGTGTTTCGCGTGTGTAAATCTGGCTTACACCCGTTGTATGCGAACATTAGAATCTATCACACCCGATCATCACGTGGTGCTTCGAGACAACGATCCTTCGCAATGGTGCACACTTAGGGGAATACGTTTTCGAATTTTTAAGAGGGATCATCTTATTATGCTACCGTCGTTCTAAGCAATAAAATGAAAAAGATGATAAACATCACAAAGCAATCATATAGTGACATGATATGGCCATTATCATCTTTGCTCTTCCGATCTCCATCTTCATGCATCGCATGATCATCATCGTCACCGGCGTGACACCATGATCTCCATCATTGTGTCTCCGTGAAGTCGTCACGCCAACTACTACTATCACTACTACTATAGCTAACCATTAGCAATGAAGTAAAAGTAGTAAACACATGGCGTTGCATCTCATACAATAAATTAAGACAACTCCTATGGCTCCTGCCGGTTGTCATACTCATCGACATGCAAGTCATGAAACCTATTAAAATAACATGATCATCTCATACATCATACATGCAACATCACAACTGATACCACGGTGTTGCAAGTTTTACGTGGCTGATTTGGGTTTCTAGCAAGAACGATTTCTTACCTACGTGACAGCCACAATGATGATATGCCAAAGCTATTTACCCTTCATAAGGATGTAGGGGAACGTCGCATGGGAAACAAAAAATTTCCTACGCGCACAAAGACCTATCATGGTGATGTCCATCTACAAGAGGGGATTTCCGATCTACGTACCCTCGTAGATCGCACAGCAGAAGCGTTAGTGAACGCGGTTGATGTAGTGGAACGTCCTCACGTCCCTCGATCCGCCCCGCGAACCATCCCACGAACCGTCCCGCGATCCGTCCCACGATCCGCTCCGATCTAGTGCCGAACGGACGGCACCTCCGCGTTCAGCACACGTACAGCTCGACGATGATCTCAGCCTTCTTGATCCAGCAAGAGAGACGGAGAGGTATATGAGTTCTCCGGCAGCGTGACGGCGCTTCGGAGGTTGGTGGTGATCTAATCCTAGGAGGGCTCCGCCCGAGCTCCGCAGAAACGCGATCTAGAGGAAAAACCGTGGAGGTATGTGGTCGGGCTGCCGTGGCAAAAGTTGTCTCAAATCAGCCCTAATACCTCAGTATATATAGGAGGGAGGGGGGAGGGAAGAGGCAGCCTCAAACCCTCAAGGTTTGGCCGAAATTGGAGGTGGAGGAGTCCTACTCGAATCCTACTTGGACTAGGATTCCACCTTCCCACTTGGAAACTCTTTCCACCTTGTGTTTTTTCCTTCTCAAACCTTATGGGCCTTAGTGGGAACTTATTCCAGCCCACTAGGGGCTGGTTTATCTCTTCCCATAGCCCATGAGACCCCTTGGGGCGTGACACCCCCCCGATGGTCCCCGACACCCGTCCCGGAACTCCCGGTACACTACCGATGAGCCCGAAACTTTTCCGGTGACCAAAACAGGACTTCCTATATATCAATCTTTACCTCCGGACCATTCCGGAGCTCCTCGTGACGTCCTGGATCTCATCCGGGACTCTGAAGAACATTCGGTAACCAACCATATAACTCAAATACGCATAAAATCACGTCGAACCTTAAGTGTGCAGACCCTGCGGGTTCGAGAACTATGTAGACATGACCCGAGTGACTCCTCGGTCAATATCCAATAGCGGGACCTGGATGCCCATATTGGATCCTACATATTCTCCGAAGATCTTATCGGTTGAACCTCAGTGTCAAGGATTCATATAATCCCGTATGTCATTCCCTTTGTCCTTCGGTATGTTACTTGCCCGAGATTCGATCGTCAGTATCCGCATACCTATTTCAATCTCGTTTACCGGCAAGTCTCTTTACTCGTTCCATAATACAAGATCCCGCAACTTACACTAAGTCACATTGCTTGCAAGGCTTGTGTGTGATGTTGTATTACCGAGTGGGCCCCGAGATACCTCTCCGTCACACGGAGTGACAAATCCCAGTCTCGATCCATACTAACTCAACGAACACCTTCGGAGATACCTGTAGAGCATCTTTATAGTCACCCAGTTATGTTGCGACGTTTGATACACACAAAGCATTCCTCCGGTGTCAGTGAGTTATATGATCTCATGGTCATAGGAACAAATACTTGACACGCAGAAAACAGCAGCAACAAAATGACACGATCAACATGCTACGTCTATTAGTTTGGGTCTAGTCCATCACATGATTCTCCTAATGATGTGATCCCGTTATCAAGTGACAACACTTGCCTATGGTCAGGAAACCTTGACCATCTTTGATCAACGAGCTAGTCAACTAGAGGCTTACTAGGGACAGTGTTTTGTCTATGTATCCACACATTCACTGTGTTTCCAATCAATACAATTATAGCATGGATAATAAATGATTATCATGAACAAAGAAATATAATAATAACTAATTTATTATTGCCTCTAGGGCATATTTCCAACAGTCTCCCACTTGCACTAGAGTCAATAATCTAGTTCACATCACCATGTGATTCCAACGAATCCAACACCCATATAGTTATGGGGTCTGATCACGTCTTGCTCATGAGAGAGGTTTTAGTCAACGGTTCTGAAACTTTCAGATCCGTGTGTTCTTTACAAATCTTTATGTCATCTTATAGATGCTGCTACTATGTGCTATTCGGAAATACTCCAAATATCTACTCTACTATACGAATCCGTTTCACAACTCATAGTTATTCGGATTAGTGTCAAAGCTTGCATCGACGTAACCCTTTACGACAAACTCTTTAACCACCTCCATAATCGAGAAAAATTCCTTAGTCCATCAGTTACTAAGGATAAATTTTGACCGCTGCTAGTGATTCAATCATGGATCACTCTCTGTACCTCTCAACAGACTTTGAGTCAAGGCACACATGAGGTGCGGTACCCAGCATGGCATACTTCAGATTCTACGGCCAAGGCATAGAAGACGACCTTCGTCTATTCTCTTTATTCTGCCGGGGTCGAGTTTTGAGTCTTACTCAAATTCACACCTCACAACGCAACCAAGAACTCCTTCTTTGCTGATCTATTTTGAACTCCTTCAAAAACTTGTCAAGGCATGCATCTTGTTGAAACTTCCATTAAGCACTTTCGATCTATCTCCATAGATCTTTGTTGCTCAACGTTCAAGTAGCGCAATCCAGGTACTCCTTTGAAAACTCCTTTCAAACAAGCTTGTATGCTTTACAGAAATTCTACATTACTTCTGATCCACAATATGTCAACCACCTATACTTATCAGAAATTCTATAGTGCTCCCACTCACTTCTTTGGAAATACAAGTTTCTCATAAACCTTGTACAAACCCAAAATCTTTGATCATCTCATCAAAGTGTATATTCCAACTCCGAGATGCTTGCACCAGTCCATTGAAGGATCACTGGAGCTTGCATACTTGCTAGTATCTTTAGGATCGACAAAACCTCCTGGTTGTATCACATACATTGTTTGCTCAAGGAAACCGTCGAGGAAACAATGTTTTGACATCCTATGTGCAATATTTCATAAATAATGCAGCAACTACTAACATAATTCTAACAGACTTTCAGCATCGCTACGAGCGAGAAAGTCTCATCATAGTCAACTGTTTTATCTTGTCGGAAACATCTTTGCGACAAGTCGAGCTTTTCTTAATAGTGACTTATCACCATCATCGTCTGTCTTCCTTTTAAAGATCCATCTTTACTCAATAGTCCTATGACCATCAAGTAGTTCTTCCAAAGTCTACACTTTGTTTTCATACATGGATCCTCTCTCGGATTTCATGGCTTCGAGCCATTTGTCGAAATCCGGGCCCACCATTGCTTTCTCCATAACTCATAGGTTCACTGTTGCTCAACAACATGACCTCCAAGACAGGGTTACCGTACTACTCTGAAGTAGTATGCGACCTTGTCAACCTACGAGGTTTGTAGTAACTTGATCCGATGCTCGATGATCACCATCATCAGCTTTCACTTCAATTGGTGTAGGCGCCACGGGAACAACTTCCTGCGCCCTGCTACACACTGGTTGAAGTGATGGTTCAATAACCTCATCAAGTTCTACCACCCTCCCACTCAATTCTTTCGAGAGAAACCTTTCCTCGAGAAAGGATCCGTTTCTAGAAACAAACACTTTGCTTTCGGATCTGAGATAGGAGATGTGCCCAACTGTTTTGGATATCCTATGAAGATGCATTTATCCGCTTTGGGTTTGCGCTTATTCGACTGAAACTTTTTCACACAATTGTCGAAGCCCCAAACTTTCAAGAAACGACAGTTTAGATTTCTCTAAACCTCAGTCTATACTGTGTCATCTCAACGGAAATACGCGGTGCCCTATTTAAAGTGAATGCGGTTGTCTCTAACGCATAACCCATAAACAATAGTGGTAATTCGATAAGAGACATCATAGCATGCACCATACCAAATAGTGCGTGGCTATGACGTTCAGACACATCATCACACTATGATGTTCCAGGTGGCATGAACTGCGAAACAATTTCCACATTGTCTTAACTGCGTACCAAAACTCGTAACTCAGATATTCATTTCTATGATCATATCGTAGACAGTTTATCCTCTTGTTACGACGAACTTCAGCCTGAAACAGAATTGAACATTTCGATATTTCAGACTTGTGATTCATTAAGTAAATACTCTTGTATCTACTCAAATTGTCATTGAAGTAAGAACATAATGATATCCACTGCGTGCCTCAGCACCCATTGGACTGCATACATCAAAATGTATCACTTCCAACAAGTTACTATCTTGTTTCATCTCAATGAAAACAAGGCCTTGCTCATGTGGTATGATTTGCATGTCACTAGTGATTCAAAATCAAGTGAGTATAAAGATCCATCAGCATGGAGCCTCTTCATGCAATTTATACCAACATGACTCAAGCGGCAGTGCCACAAGTAAGTGGTACTATCATCATTACCTCGTATCTTTTGGCACCAATATCATGAACATGTGTAACACTACGATCAAGATTCAATAAACCATTGAAGGTGATTATTCAAGCAAATAGAGTAACCATTATTCTCTTTAAATGAATAATCGTATTGCAATAAACACGATCCAATCATGTTCATGCTTAACGCAAGCACCAAATAACAATTATTTAGGTTTAACACCAATCCCGATGGTAGAGGGAGTGTGCGATGTTTGATCATATCAACCTTGGAAACACTTCCAACACGTATCGTCACCTTGCCTTTAGCTAGTCTCCGTTTATGCCGTAGCTTTCATTTCGTGTTACTAATCACTTAGCAACCGAACTGGTATCCAATACCCTCGTGCTACTAGGAGTACTAGTAAAGTACACATCAACATCATGTATATCAAATATACTTCTTTCGACTTTTGCCAGCCTTCTTATCTACCAAGTATCTAGAGTTGCTCCGCCTGAGTGACCGTTCCCCTCATAACAGAAGCACTTAGTCCCGGGCTTGGGTTTAATCTCGGGTCTCTTCATTAGTGCAGCAACTGCTTTGCCGTTTGAAAGGATCGATATGGTTGGCTAGAGGGGGGGGGTGAATAGACAACGACCACTTTTTAAATAATCTTAGCAAGTTAAGGTAAACAACATACGGGTTCACAAATAATACGACAATGAGGTGAACCCTAAAGAAGCTAACAACGAGAGCTATTAAGACAAGTAAGATATAGTCACAAGCATAAGCAAATACAAACTAAAGGATAGAGATAACCACAAGTGGAACCGATGGAGACGAGGATGTGTTACCGAAGTTCCTTCCCTTTGACAGGAAGTACGTCTCCGTTGGAGCGGTGTGGAGGCACAATGCTCCCCAAAAAGCCACTAAGGCCACCGTATTCTCCTCACGCCCTCGCACGATGCAAGGTACCGTGATTCCACTATAGGTGCCCTTGAAGGCGGCGACCGAACCTTTACAAAAAAGGTTGGGGCAACTCCACACAAAGCTTGGAGGCTCCCAACTAGACCACGAAGCTTCACTACAATGGAATATGGCTTTGAGGTGACCTCAACCGTCTAGGATGCTCAAACACCCAAGAGTAACAAGATCCGCAAGGGATTGGTGGGGGAATCAAATTTTCTCTTGGTGGAAGTGTGGATCTAGGCCTTCTCAACCAATCCCTAAAGAATCAACAAGTTTGATTGGCTAGGGAGAGAGATCGGGCACTTTTGAGCTTAGGGAGCAACAATGGAGCTTGAGAGGGTAAGAGATAAGGTTCCACAGCTAGAAGAACCCTTTATATAGTGGGGGAAAAAATCAGACCGTTTTCCCACTCTCTGCCCGAGCTCCAGCGGTACTACCGATGTCTGCAGCGGTACTACCGCTGGCACTCCAGCGGTACTACCGCTGACCAGGGGCGGTACTACCGCTGGATGCATCGGTACTACCACTGGATGCAGCGGTACTACCGCTGGGCCCCTCGTAGTGCAAAAGCACTACCACCGCCAAGAAAGTCTTCGCAAAAAGGTCTGTCCACGAACTACCACTAGGCAGGCGGTACTGAGCTCCTGGAGCGGTACTACCGCTGACCAGGGGCGGTACTACCGCCTGCCAGCGGTACTACCGCTGGCTGCTGCGGTACTATCGCTGGCTGCTGCGGTACTACCGCTAGACTTCTAGCGGTACTACCGCTAGGGCCAGCGGTACTACCGCTGGGGACCAATTTGCAAGGAGGAAAGAAACACAGTGGCGGGGGCCGCTCCAAAAATGAAGGTAAGGGAGAATATGTGAAGTGTGCGCGTGCAAAGATAGATTCCACCCAAACCTTTCCACTACGGATCCCCTCTTAATAGTACGGCTTTCCTATGACTCAAATAAAGAGAATCGTAGAGAGCGTCGTGCTTCCGTTCCATGAATGAGGAGACGAGTCGTCTTCTGCCGTTGACGTGTGTTATCTGAAACCTTAACACATACGGTTAGTCCTTTACGGTACTGTCATCAATTACCAAAATTATTTAGGCATAAACTATGCCCCAACAATCTCCCCCTTTTTGGTGGATTGATGACAATACCGGATTTGCACAGAGAATAATATGAGAACAAAAAGATAGATATATATGACAATACGGGGCATATGACTCACAGCATATGATGGAAATAAATCTCACATAAGTTCATGTCTCACAAACGATAGCAAACTAGAAGCAAACCAAGTTCGAAGCAAACCACGAAAGAAAGGTAAGCAAAACAAAGTTCGACTATGAAAGCAAATCCAGCTCCTAGACTCTCTCCCCCTTTGGCATAAGACACCAAAAAGGGGCACACCTAACGCCATAGGTAGTTACTCCTCATCCTCGGCATCGCCAGACTCGTCGGTACCCTCCTGATCATCCTGCTCCTCCTCTTCCTCCTCATCGCCAGACCACTGGTAACCTTGAGCCTGCATCCAAGTAGCCTCTGGAGTGATATCGTCCTCTGATCCGCTGGAGATGTCCACATCAAGAGACCTGAGAACGCGCTTGTGCCTCTGGCGGCTCTCCTTCTGAGCCACGTGCGTCTGGTACTGACCCTTAGCCTGCATACAGAATAGAGTCTTCATCTTATCCTGCTGTTTGATGGCCCAAGATGGCATGGCAGAAGGGCGGGACTGAGAGGCGGTTCCTCTGTCAGCATCAGTCTCTGGGTCAGTATCCATGTGCTGAGAGGAAGTTGATGGGTTGGCCCATTTCTCCTTGACGCTAAGCTTGATTGGGTCGTGCACAATGTAGTCAGACTGAGCGTAGAGCACCTCCTCTGGAAAAGTTTCTTGCCACTTCTGAAAAATATAAGCGAACAGATAGGGCCCGTAGATGGGAACCTTACGCATGATGATGCAGTTCCAGAGTTCCGTGAACATCACATCAGAAATATCAAGAGGGGCAGACTCCTTAGTCATAGCCTCCTCACAAAGCAGCAGCATCTCAGCCAAAGAGCCATGAACCTCGTCAAAGTTACCAATGCGAGGGAAGAGGGTGTTGCGAAGGATCTGATGCATGATGTCCACATGTTTGGGGGAGCACACCCTTCCTCACATAGAGTTTCTGCAATCTGTCCTTTGCGGGGGGCCTATCGGTGGGGGAGGCAGCATGAGGACGCAACCCAAGTGGAGTGTCAGCTCCTTGGAAGTCAACCTTGAGGAGTTGCATGAATTCACGCCAGGAACCGGTCATCTTCTGAGACCCTGTCATCCACACCATAGAGCGCTCTTCATCAGGAGAGAAGTGGACCGTGGCATAGAACTGAGCAACAGCAATGGGGTCAAAATTTGTCTTGAAAGTGATGATGTCCTTGATGCCCAGTTTGTCAATCAGAGAGAGGGCATCACCAAAATAGTCCAGGTTCCGATGAAGATGAGCTAGGTCAATCCACTGAACGGGGACATAGGTCTTCTTGAACTGCGCGACAATATCACGGTAGATCCTGCACTGATCCTTTGCCCAAACATGGTCAAGATTCTTGATCACAACCTTCTCTTTGAGATAATGGTTCTGAGTGCGAAACTGCAGAAAGTCCTTGGGGGCATTGTTCGGACATTGATCCCCTTATCCTTGTGTGCGGTCTTCTTGAAGGACTGCTTTTTGGGTTGCAGACCTGAGGTGGCAGACCCCTCGGGAGCTTCTTGGTTGCGAAACTTCTTTGACTGCGTCTCCCGTGGGGGGTTCGAACGGCGAGAACTACCTGTGACACAAAACACACAGCAAAAAGAAGCGACAAAAAGAGTCAAGGCAATGAACTTAGAAAAAGCAGAAAAAAATAAACACTCATTGCCAAGCACATGAAAAGAATGCACAATGAATCCTCCTGGCGGTAGTACCGCTACCCCTAGCGGTAGTACCGCTGGGGCCTAGCGATAGTACCGCTACCCGTGGCGGTAGTACCGCTGGGGCCCCGCGATAGTACCGCTACCCCTGGCGGTAGTACCGCTGGGGGTCCTGGTGGTAGTACCGCTACCCCTGGCGGTAGTACCGCTGGGGCCCCGCGATAGTACCGCTACCCCTGGCGGTAGTACCGCTGGGGTTTGACTTTCAGATCTGACACATAAAAATAGACCTCGTGCATAGGGCTACACGATTTTTACGAGGGGCATGGGCTGTATATGAACACTAAGAACTCCACCCCAGCCCTACTCACATGAGGATCACAGGAATCACCGAAATAAGTACATGCCTAGGCAAGAGAGAGCAAGTTTTAGATCTAATCCAAACATAGTTCAAGTGCTAGATCTAAAACAAGTAAATCCTAGAGCATGGCAAAATAATCAGCAATGATTCATAGGACCCATACTCCCCTCAAATATCTCCTTCATGCCATCCAAGAACAAGGCACAAGATCAAAGACATGGATCCAATCCCCAAATGCTCCTAACCCTAGAACAAGAACATCAACCAAATAGAAGAAGGGGAGGAGCTTTACCGGGATTCATGGCCCTTGGAGGAGGAAGGAGAGGTGGAGCAACCCTTCCAATCCAACGAAGAGAAGGAGCTCCACGAAACGAGATCAAAACAGGGGGATTTCGGGCTAGGGGAGGGAGGAGCCGCGAGAAAGAAGAAAGAGCCTGACAAAAACGGGCTCCCCCTCCTTTATATAGCCCAAGAGATACGGGCCAGCGGTAGTACCGCTGAGGACCTGGCGGTAGTACCGCTGACTGGCGGTAGTACCCCTGGATGCAGCGGTAGTATCGCTGGGGTCCTGGCGGTAGTACCTCTCCCCCTTGAGACAGCCCTAAACATTTCCTACCCGGTCGTGTTAGATGGGAATTCTCGCGGTAGTACCGCTACCCCTGGCGGTAGTACCGCTGGGGTCCTGGCGGTAGTACCGCTACCCCTGGCGGTAGTACCGCTGGGGTCCTGGCGGTAGTACCGCTACCCCTGGCGGTAGTACCGCTGAGGTCCTGACGGTAGTACCGCTACCCCTGGCGGTAGTACCGCTGCAAATGTCACAACGCGGCCTAGGATAAGAGAAGAACTTGGGCAAATGACAAGTAAGTAAAAACGAGATAACACCTAGAAAAATGTATTGACTTGTCATTGTATATCCTTTCTTCTATACAAAAGAAAGGTGGGAGGGGCGGTGGCCGAGGTCACCTATGTTTGAGACAATGGTATGACACCGCGAAGAATTATCCTTGGGTTCATGACCAATGCTCGTCTTTGAAGCACAAGTGCCATTTGACAATGGCTAAAGTGAAAGACTAGATTGATTTATGCATAATGGGGGGAGGGACAGTTCATTGAGAGAACAACACTCCCCCTATGTCCATGCCTACATCTAGACCAAAATGGAATGCGAAGTGAGGTGCAACATGCCTAGTTTCAATCCACATACTTGAATCAATGATATTTAGCTCATGCCTTAACTCCCGGAACCTTGCTTCATCTAGAGGCATAGTGAAAATATCTGCAAGTTGCTCTTCAGTGTGGATGAAGTGAACCTCAATATCACCTAGCTTGATATGTTCACGAATGAAGTGATGACGAATATCAATATGTTTGGTTTTTCTATGTTGCACTGGGTTGAGGGAAATCTTGATAGCGCTTTGATTGTCACATAGAAGAGGCACTTTGTCACAAGTGACACCGTAATCCTTTAAAGTTTGCCTCATCCATAGCAATTGTGCACAACAACTTGCAGCTGCCACATACTCAGCTTCGGTGGATGATAAGGAGACGCAATTCTGCTTCTTAGACGACCAACTTACCAATGAGCGACCAAGGAACTGGCATCCTCCAGACGTTGACTTCCTCTCCACACAATCTCCTGCCCAATCTGAGTCAGAATAGCCAACTAGATTGAAGTTTGCTCCTTTGGGATACCAGAGGCCAAAGTTTGGGGTATGAGCCAAATATCGAAAGATTCGCTTAACGGCCATGTAATGGCTTTCTTTTGGTGCGGATTGAAACCGTGCACATATCCCTACACTCAACATAATATCCGGTCTAGATGCACAAAGGTAAAGGAGGGATCCAATCATGGAGCGATATACCTTTTGATCCACTGCTTTACCATTGGGATCACTGTCAAGCTTGCATCTTGTTGGCATGGGGAACTTGACCGATTTGACATCTTCGAGCTCGAACCGTTTGAGCATGTCTTGAGTGTACTTGGCTTGTTTGATGAATGTCCCGTCTAGACCTTGTGCAATCTCGAACCCGAGGAAGAACTTCAACTCTCCCATCATGGACATCTCAAACTTCTCAGTCATTAGTGCAGCAAATTCTTCATTGAAGGAAATGTTAGGAGAGCAAAAGATAATATCATCAACATATAGTTGGCATATGAACAAATCTCCTTTAACCCTCTTAGTAAAAAGAGTGGGATCTATCTTCCCAATTTCAAACCCAGGATCTTGTAACAACTCAGTAAGATACTCATACCACGCGCGTGGGGCTTGTTTAAGGCCATAGAGTGCCTTATTGAGTTTGTACACATGATTGGGGAGCTTGGGATGTTCGAATCCCGGGGGTTGTTTGACATAGACCAACTCATTCAAAGGACCATTAAGAAAGGCACTTTTCACATCCATTTGTTGAAACTTGAAGTTATGATGAGAAGCAAATGCAAGCAACATGCGAATAGATTCTAGACGAGCAACAGGGGCAAATGTTTCACCGTAGTCGATACCCTCGACTTGGGAGTAGCCTTGAGCCACCAATATTGCCTT
Organism: Hordeum vulgare subsp. vulgare; assembly: GCF_904849725.1. Classification (NCBI taxonomy): domain Eukaryota; kingdom Viridiplantae; phylum Streptophyta; class Magnoliopsida; order Poales; family Poaceae; genus Hordeum; species Hordeum vulgare. The sequence continues at coordinate 605,162,675 of NC_058521.1, read as the reverse complement.
GTTTCGAATCACAATTCCATTGGCATCTTGCTTGTTCTTGAATATCCATTTGGTCCCGATGACATTATGTTCCTCCGTTGGCCTAGGCACTAAATCCCAGACTTGGTTGCACTCGAAGTTGTTAAGTTCTTCGTGCATGGCCATAAGCCAATCCTCATCATCGAGCGCTTCCTGTACCAGTTGAGGTTCACAATACGAAACAAACGCATGATGCTCAAAATAATTCCAAATCTGTTGTCAGGTGGATACTCCCCTTTTTATACTGCCAAGTACATCCTTCATAAGATGTGACTTGACTCTCAGCTTGTTCGCAATCTTGGCTGCTCGACGCTCCAAGAGTTCTTCATTAGAAAACGGGGGAGCATCAACTTGTTTCCTTTTCTTGCCCTTGCGTCTTGAGCCGGCTGTTGGTGCTCCAGAAGGGAATTGTGAGACAGTCTCCTGGTCATCTTGTCCTTTGACTTGAGCAGGTTCACTAGTTTGTTCTTGTATTTGTGGTTGCTCTTGATCTTGATCTTGTGCTTCTTCTTGGTCTGGATCTCGGGGTTGCACTTGATCTTGATCATGAGCCGGTTCGGTGTCTTGGGGTAGTGCTTGAATATCCTGAGACACCCGACGGACGAGTCTGCCGCCCCGACGAACATCTCCACCACCCTCGATCCTAAATAGGAAGCCGAGCTCACCCAATTCCTCCGTGAGAACTGGGACATCTTCGCATGGAAGCCTTCTGACATGCCGGGTGTTCCCAGGGAGTTGGCTGAGCACCGACTGCATGTGGATCCCGTCGCTCGGCCCGTCCGAGAGCGCCTGCGTCGGTCCGCCGCGCACAAGAGGAAGGCAATCGGAGAAGAGGTGGCCAAGCTGCTGGCTGCCAACTTCATTCGCGAGGTTCACCACCCCGAGTGGCTCGCCAATGTCGTCATGGTGCCCAAGAAGGACAAATCACTCCGAATGTGCATTGATTTCAAGCACCTCAATAAGGTCTGCCCGAAAGACCATTTTCCGCTCCCCCGCATAGATCAAATTGTCGATTCCACTGCGGGATGCGAGCGTTTGTCATTCCTTGATGCCTACTCGGGTTATCATCAGATCCGTCTGCATGGTCCCGATGAGTTGAAAACAGCCTTCATCACCCCGTTTGGGTGCTTCTGCTACATCACTATGCCTTTCGGTCTAAAGAATGCAGGAGCTACCTTTATGCGCATGATCCAAAAATGTCTCCTCGACCAGATCGGTCGCAATGTGGAGGCATACATGGATGATATCGTAGTCAAGTCACGCAAAAGTTCCGACCTGCTGACTGACTTGGCAGAAACATTCGCCAGCCTTCGTAGGTACGATATCAAGCTAAACCCAGCCAAGTGTTCATTCGGTGTTCCCAGCGGAAAGTTACTCGGTTTCTTTGTTTCCGAACGAGGGATCGATGTTAACCCCGAAAAGATCAGGACCATCGTCCGAATGGATAGGCCGGTCAGAATACGCGATGTTCAACGGCTCACAGGTTGCCTAGCGGCTTTGAGCAAGTTCATCAGTCGACTCGGCGAAAAAGCACTTCCTCTGTACCGACTCATGAAGAAGTCAGATACCTTCGAGTGGACAGACGAAGCTCAAGTCGCATTCGACGACCTCAAAGTCCTACTTTCCACCCAGCCGGTTCTTACTGCTCCGCTCAGTAAAGAGCCCCTTCTTCTATATATCGCGGCTACAAATCAAGTCGTCAGTACTGTTCTTACAGTCGAACGAGAAGAAGAAGGCAAAGCATACAAAGTTCAGCGGCCAGTGTACTACGTCTCCGAAGTCCTGACCCCTTCCAAGCAGAGGTATCCCCATTATCAAAAGCTTATCTATGGGATCTATATGACTGCGAAGAAGGTGGCCCATTATTTCCAAGACCACTCGGTATCTGTCGTTTCTGATGCTCCGTTGTCGGAAATTCTCCACAATCGGGACGCATCGGGCCGAGTGGCGAAGTGGGCGATGGAGATGCTGTACTGCGACATCAAGTTCGAGGCCAAGAAAGCTATTAAGTCTCAAGCCCTGGCTGACTTTATAGCAGAATGGGTAGAACAACAGCAACCGACTCACATCTACTCGGCTCATTGGACAATGTTCTTCGATGGGTCTAAGATGTTGAATGGATCCGGCGCTGGTGTTGTGATCATATCGCCAAAAGGTGACAAGCTCAAGTACGTGCTTCAGATACACTTTGATTCCTCTAACAACGAGGCAGAGTATGATGCTCTTCTCTACGGATTGCGCATGTCCATCTCACTCGGCGTCCGTCGCCTGATGGTCTACGGCGATTCGGACTTGGTGGTCAACCAAGTGATGAAAGAGTGGGACGTAAGGAACCCCACCATGACGACATACTGCAATGCAGTCAGGAAGCTGGAGAAGAAGTTTGAAGGTCTAGAACTTCATCATGTTCCGAGACTGAAGAACCAAGCAGCTGATGAGTTGGCGAAACTCGGATCCACTCGGAGACCAGTCCCGAGTGACGTCTGCCTCGAGCACCTCCATCTTCCCTCAGTCAAAGAAGATCCCTTCACTGAAGAACCAGTACAACCCAAAAGCGCAACAGATTCGACTGAAGTCGATGTGCCTGCTGTGGTTGATCTGGTCACAGAGATTCTGGTAGTCGTTCCCGATTGGACTGTGCCGATCATGGCATTTATCTTGAGACAAGAACTTCCAGAAGATGAAGTCCAAGCCCGGCAAATAGTTCGCAGGTCGAAGGCATTCAGTGTCATTGACGGTCAATTGTACAAGGAGAGTGTTTCAGGCATCCTCCAACGTTGCATTTCCCCAGAGGAAGGACAGTTGATCTTAGAGGATATCCACTCGGGAACCTGCGGACATCACGCTTCTTCGAGAGCAATCGTCGCCAAGGCGTTCAGAGTTGGATTCTTCTGGCTGCAGGCTAACGAGATGGCCAAAGCTATGGTCAACCGATGTGAAGGCTGTCAATTCTACTCCAACAAGTCCCACAAGCCAACATCTACACTAAAGACTATCCCACTTGTGTGGCCATTTGCAGTTTGGGGATTAGACACAGTCGAACCATTCAAGACAGGCCAAGGAGGCTACACACATCTGTTGGTGGCAGTCGACAAGTTTACCAAATGGATAGAAGCCAAGCCCATCAAGAAACTCGATGCCTCAACAGCCGTCAAGTTTGTCAGGGACATCATTTCCAGATTCGGGGTGCCTCACAGCATAATCACAGACAATGGGACAAACTTTGACTCGGACAGATTCAAAGGCTTCTGTGCAAGTCAGGGTATCCGAGTGGATTTTGCTTCCGTAGCACATCCGCAATCCAATGGACAAGCTGAGCGTGCGAATGGACTTATCCTTCAAGGTTTGAAGCCTCGACTCTTGCGAGAGGTAGGACATGCTGCTGGTGCATGGGTCACCGAGTTACCTTCAGTACTTTGGGGCCTCCGCACCACTCCAAACCGATCAACGGGGCGATCGCCGTTCTTCCTCGTCTATGGAGCAGAAGCGGTCCTTCCGAGTGACCTGCTTCACAATGCCCCGCGAGTCGAACTCTTCTCCGAAGCCGAAGCGGAACAAGCAAGGCAAGATGGAGTCGATCTTCTAGAGGAGGAGCGCGAGATGGCACTCACTCGCTCAACAATTTACCAGCAAGATCTGTGACACTTTCACGCACGTCACGTCAGGAGTCGCACATTCCAAGCTGGCGATTTAGTGCTCCGAGTGGATCAGCAAAGACCACACAAGTTGGCTCCGGTCTGGGAAGGGCCTTTCATCGTTTCCAAGGTGCTGAACAACGGAGCATACAGACTATACAACATTCAGAGGGAGACAGACGAGCCGCGTGCATGGAACGGAGATCTCCTCAAGCGTTTTTATACGTGATCGTCGACTGAAGCAGTGTAACGAACAAGTTTGAAGAAATAATATATTCAGCAGATTCAGTTTTCTGCATATTCAGAGTTCTCAAAAAAAAAACTTAGCTGCGATCCCGAATCGCCTAAGTATTAACTTCCTCCGAGTGTGCACTATACGTCGCACTCGGGGACTTAGCCGCGATCCTGTATCGCCTAAGTAATAACTCCCTCCGAGTGTGCACTTCACGTCGCACTCGGGGACTTAGCTGTGATCAAGAATCTCCTAAGTATTCACTCCTTCCGAGTGTGCACTTCACGTCGCACTCGGCGACTTAGCCGCGATCCTGCATCGCCTAAGTACTAACTTCCTCCGAGTGTGCACTATACGTCGCACTCGGGGACTTAGCCGCGATCCTGCATCGCCTAAGTTTTAACTCTCTCCGATTGTGCACTTCACGTCGCACTCGGAGACTTAGCTGTGATCACGAATCGCCTAAGTATTAACTTCCTCTGAGTGTGCACTATAAGTCGCACTCGGGGACTTAGCCGCGATCCTGCATCACCTAAGTAATAACTTCCTCCGAGTGTGCACTTCACGTCGCACTCGGGGACTTAGCTGTGATCAAGAATCGCCTAAGTATTCACTCCTTCCGAGTGTGCACTTCACGTCGCACTCGGTGACTTAGCCGCGATCCTGCATCGCCTAAGTACTAACTTCCTCCGAGTGTGCACTATACGTCGCACTCGGGGACTTAGCCGCGATCCTGCATCGCCTAAGTTTTAACTCTCTCCGAGTGTGCACTTCACGTCGCACTCGGAGATTTAGCGGTGATCACGAATCGCCTAAGTATTAACTTCCTCCGAGTGTGCACTATACGTCGCGCTCGGGGACTTAGCCGCGATCCTGCATCGCCTAAGTAATAACTCCCTCCGAGTGTGCACTATACGTCGCACTCGGAGACTTAGCTGTGATCACGAATCGCCTAAGTATTAACATCCTCCGAGTGTGCATTATACGTCGCACTCGGAGACTTAGCTGTGATCAAGAATCACCTAAGTAATAACTTCCTCCGAGCGTGAACTATACGTCACACTCGGCGACTTAGTTGCGATCCTGAATCGCCTAAGTCTTAATCTCCTCCGAGTGTGCACTACAAGTCCCACTCGGGGACTTAGACGTGACCAAGAATCACCTAAGTCTTAATCTTCTCCGAGTACGCACTAAGTGTTCCACTCGAAACAACATTTCAACAAAAGACTAAATGTTTTCATTCCGACAACATAAGTCCAAAAACGATAGCTGACTCAGTGCGGATCAAGATTACCCGCACCGATCTAAAAGTATGACGGCCAACAGAAGTCGCCACAGTATCTTACAGGTAAACACTCGGCATACCGAGGATAAAGTTTGATCACGCGTCAGCTGGGCCGGCGTCAGGACTAGAGGGCTCCACAAAAGTGTCCAAGTCGATTCCATCAGCGATGCGGGTGGCAGTCTCAAGGAACGTCTCCATGAAGTCTTCGAATTGAAGCTTCTTCGTGTTGGCGACCTTCAATGCTTTCAGCTTATCTTCCCGCACCTCCTTGCAATGGACTCGGACCAAGGACAGCGCAACGTCAGCACCGCAACGCGCTGTCGATTTCTTCCAGGATTGCACTCGGTCCGGAATCTCCTCCAGTCGCCCCAACAGAGTCTCCATCTCCTGCCGCGACTCGTCTTCCGGCCAAAGCTCCTTCTCAATGCGGCCGATGACTTCTCTGAGTCGGCTGACGAAAGGACCCACTTTGTCTACACGGATATGCGCCCGGAGCAGATCCCGGTTGGCGTCCTCGCCGAGTGGCACATTGTCCTTCATGGACCGCTCTACAGCCGCCGCTTCAGCTTCGGCGTCACCACAAAAATCTGCACCAAACGAGCAAACAGACAGTAAAAACCGAGTGTTCGTCACACGGTACAACCACTTGACAAAGCATAAGACTTACCTGCCAGACGAGTCATCATCTCGACAGCCCAGTCGTTGACATACTTCTCCTAAGCTGTCCATCGTTTGTTCCGAACAGCCATTTGATTGTGCAGTTCAGTCCTCTGTTTCTTCAGTCTCTCCACCTCCGCCACAAACACCCTGTTTGCCTCCAGCGCCTCCTCCAAGGACTTCTCTCGAACTTCCAGCGCGTCCTTCATGCCGGCCATGGCGAGCATTGCAGCTTCCAGTTCACCAGCATACTGGTTCCTCTCCGCCCTCAAGGCTTCATAAGCAGTTCCCATTTCACAAGTTTTCTACACCACGAAACAAAGGGTAATCAGCAAGTTTCTCAATACACAATATAAGTTCTTCAGACCCCTGCCGACGCAAGCAGTCGACAGCGGTCTCGGGGACTACACCCAGTGGGTTCACTAAGAGTGACCCCACTGGCATGCACCTCAAGCAGGCCCGCCCTATTGAGATGCATGTTTTCACCTACGCCTCAGGGGATAATACTACTCCACCTGCGTGCAACTTACTCTCGGAGACTCTTACCGCAAGAGCGCTCCGACTGCAATAAGTACTCGCACTCGGAAATATTGTCTACGGACACAACTAAACTAAAGACCAAATGTATAAAGACAATTGTCGGTGCAAGCATTCGACGGAAGTCTCGGGGACTACACCCATTGGGTTCACTCGGAGTGAACCCATTGCAAACAGCAGACAACACCCAGTGGGTTACAGAAGAAAAAGAAGTTCTTACTAGACTACTTACTCGGATGTCATCGCGCGGCTCCAAGCTCCGCCTGTACAAGGCCGCAACGGAGTCATAAGCCCTCTTGGTCTCTCCGGCCATCAGCTCCGCCTGGATCATGGCCCCCTTGGCCGCCCCCACCTGCTCCTCTCGGACACACAGAATGCTGAATTTAGCATTCGACGAATCGGGAATCGTGGGAAGTTCCTGGGGCATCCCAAGGTTCGCCCCAGTAGGTCCCTCACCCACCGGCACCGGTTCAGTCGATGGAGGCACTTCAGTCGGTGGAGGCACTTCGGTCGGGGGAGCGTTGGCGGCAGGGGCGGCAGCAGGAAGAGCGGCCTCAAGGACAAGCTCCAGGACAGGCTCCACGACGGGGTCGGCTCTCCACTGGTCACCCTCGTCCAGGCAGATCGCCCCTGACAAGCCAAATAACATAACGCCTTAGAAAAAGAAAAGGATGGCGCAGTCTACAGGAATAAAATACCCGACTCTCCCACAACATACCTGGCTGAGACGAAACGACATCATCCGTGTCCATGGGGCCGTCCCCTTGGCGGGCCGGCGAGGTTGCCGAAGTGGCAACCCTGTCGAGTGAAGTCCATTCGACTTGTAAAGCAGGAGTTCACTCGGTCAACAGAAAGAGCCGAAAGTTAGATTCACTTACGTGGAGGTGACGGGGATGGCTATCCTCATCCGCGGCAGAGCCTTCCTAGGTTTGGGCCCACTTGGCTTGGGCGCCCTGGAGGACTGGCGTGCAAGTTCAGCGGCTGCGTCCCTGGCCCTCTTGGTGCCTCGAACACTCGGTACCGCCGGGGCAGCAGGCGGAGCACTCGACGACGTAGGAGGGGCTGAAGGGACGGCAGGCTCATGCCGACGCTTACTCCGATGCTCTGGCCACGGAGGTGGCAAATCTGGCTCTTCATCCTCTTCCTCTTCCTCGTTGTCTTCCTCCTCCGACTCCCCGCTGTCGAAGATGTATTCGGCGCTCTCCACGCTCCCCTCCTGGCTGCCTTCTTCCTCCTCCTCCTCCGGATTCCCGTTCGAGACGGGGGAAGACCAGTTGGTCCACTCCTGCATGAGGTTCAGTCGGAAACATTAAGCATCACACGGAGATATAAATAAACGACTGAAATCAAGACAGTACAATGCACTCGGCTAATGCTACTCACCTGATTCGGTGGAGGGTTGTCCGTGCTGTAAGGCGTCACTCGGCGGGCTCCTTTGGGGTTCTCACAGGGACCCGTGATTTGGAGCACCCATGAGGTCACCTTCTCCTCGAGAATGCCCTCCACGTTGGTCCGAGTGGAATCCTCGGGCCCTGTGTAGTGCCACATAGCGTGGTGGCGGGCCTGCAGAGGCTGGATTCGCCGACCGATGAAGACTTCCAGCAGGTCAATACCGGTGACCCCCCTCCTGACAACATCCACGAGTGCCTCGACCAAAGGCTGGATGTCGTTCTTCTCGGCTTTCGAGAGGGCGAGTTGCTTGGGCGGAGCAGGACGGTCTAGACTAAATGGAGGCAGCCCAGTCGACGCGTTCGGACAGGCTATGTCCTGGCAGTAGAACCACGTCGACTGCCAGTTCCTAACCGACTCGCTCAACTAGAGAGCAGGGTAGCTGCTTCGACTCTTCTTTTGAAACCCTAAACCCCCGCAGAGCTGGAGGAGATGCGTCTTGTCATCCGACTGACTAAGACGTTTGATGGTTTGAGAGCGGGCGGAGAAGATATGTTTGAATAAACCCCAATGGGGGGGCAACCGATAAAGCACTCGCACAAAACAATGAAGGCAGAAAGGTGGGCGATGGCATTCGGAGGGAAGTGATGGAGTTGAGCACCAAAATGATTCATGATACCTTTGAAGAAAGGATGCGGGGGCAGAGAGAAACCTCTGTGAACATGGCTGAGGAGCAAGACGCGCTCCCCCTCCCGTGACGCCGGCTCGACCTCGTCGTCCGCCGGCAGCCTCCAGGACTTATGCACGAGCTGGCCGTGCTCTACCAGCTCCAGCAGGTCCCCCTCCGTCACCGTGGAGGGGAGAAAGTCTCCCTGGATCCACCCCGCCGGCAACGGCCGCAACCGCCGCTGAGCAACCGCCGCTTTGGTATTCTTCTTCCTCGCCTCCATCTTGCTAGTCTGACCTTTGGTCATGGCGGCGATGGTGAGCTCTCGAGAAGGAGGGGAAGAGAAGGGCGTATAGGCGCAGGAGGTGGCGAGGAAGACGGAGTAAGCAAGAGCAAAGGATTCGGCGAGCGTAACCGAAAGGTCTCGTCGCCCAGAGTTAAATAGAGCACCGACTGGGTCGCTGGCGAGCGGGCCCGGAATCTTATCTGCCCAACCAGCCACGGCGATATCAGTGGAGGAGTTGAAGGCGCAGGGATCGAGGAGTCAGGCGCTACTCGAGAGCGCTGACGTCATCCCCGCTAAGCGCGCGGAACCCGAAATTTGAGATCCCGGAAAACCCGCCGCTGTCAGTTGACCGGTCGCGTCAAAAGATGTCGTGGAAGCACTCGGTTCCCGACAGTCTGTTTCGCAAGCACTTCCACTCGGAGCATTGGTCGAGAGAGAGATAAAATGGATAAGGGCAAGCAACGCCCAAGCCGAACCTAGTTCAATCAGATCTGAACCTCAAGCACCGCTTCGACATTTCAACCCCAATCCATTCGGGGACTAATGATGGGGTCATAGTCCTAGGGTAGGGTCATAGGCCTGCCCTACACGTCCTACCCAAGGGCTACCCCACACAAGGGACAGGACCTTAAGTATGCCCCGACTGAATTAAGGTACCCCCATCATCCAGTCGGTAGCAGGCCCGGAATCATCCAGTCGGAGACTAACATTCGGAGAATACCGGGCCTACCGACTGGATACACTCGGTGCGCCATAACCTCTCTGGAGGGAAACTGCTGTACGTTTCCGGGTGCATTTACTAGCATTTAGAGCATACGTTACCTGTAACGTATGCATTCAATCGCCACTACTCCATCCTTGAATCAGAACCGTTGTGGAGGGCAGCGCACTCTATATAAGCCGCCCTCCCCCACTGGTAAAAGGGTTAGCAAATCTTTGTACTCCATATCACACTCGGTAACAAGCTCCGAGAGCACTGAGACGTAGGGCTGTTACCTCCACCGCAGAGGGGCCCGAACTCATACAACCTCGCCGTAGCTAGGACTCTGCCCATCTCATTCGTACCCTACACATCTACTGTCAGGCTTATACCCACGACAGGCGCTGCTTTTCTTCTTGGAGACGTCGGTCTATGTATGCTCCTCTACCTCCCTCCTACCCGCCCTCGAGTGAAAACCCTAACTCCGGTGGGCGGCGATGGCATCCTTCACGTCGTGACCTTCCTGAAGGCGTTACCTTGAGGGTTGAGTGATGATGGGCACTATGTGGATCCTCGACGGCTACTGGTGATGGGCACTGATTCGAGGGAAACCCTAGGATCTGGTCTTCCATATCGGACGATGGCGGTACTCCGGTGTCGTTTTCTCTTGGGAACATCATTTGTGGAGCAGCGTTGGATGACAAAGGTAGGAGGTGGAGCGGCTTCGTCTTGCATGGAGTTGTGGTGGAGTTGTCAAGTCATGCCTAGCTAACAGGTGATACGCTAAGTCATGCTACGCTAAGTCATGCCTAGTTGGCAGGTGCTACGCATGACAGTTCTTTCAGAGTCTTGGTGTCTAGACGGATGAGTGCAGGGCAGTGGCGTCGTAGGGCGCCGTGGTGGCGTCGACGGATGTACGGACTTGCAAGGATGATGCAGATCTCTTTTCTGAAGATGGGTCGGTGATACGAAGATGATGGCGGCTTCTAAAACATGTGCTTGTGGTATGCGCTTTATGTTTGCTACACCGGTTGTTGGTCCCGATACGTTATATTGATGGATTGACGACGATGCCGGTTTTAGATATGGGGAATGAGAGCACTTCACATTATCGAATTTGTAGATATGAGTGATGGTTTCGGATGTATTGATGTATGTTTTTTATAGAACTTTATGAAATAATTAATAAAATTGGCCACATGCACCGATTGATGCATAGGCCGACCACCTTTCTTATAAAAAAAGGGGTTGTCGCTAGGTGATCCACATACCTAGTTCTAATTTTTATTATCTTTGATTGATGTTGCAGTTTAATTTGTAAAAAAAAAGTAATGAATGAATGAGACGCAGGTATACGTGCTCGGTCGCTACAAGGATTCTGATATTTGTTTTCCGTTGTGGTGCCTCGAACAACACGAACTGCATGCGGTCGAAACGTATCCGTATAAGTCTGTCTCTTTGCAGATCGATCGTATCTGAGTCGGGTTTCCTTTCCTTTCCTTTTGGGTCTCAAGAGTCCGTGACCGGCCGGGAACCACGTACATGTGCTTCGATCGGGGTCTCAATCATATCGTTTCCATACGAGTCGAGTCGGTTTGGGTCTCGATCAGCTGGGCACTTAAGATAAGATAGTACTAATACAAATGCTCGTGCGTTGCACCGGGCTAGAAAAAAGTGCAGAACCTACTTGTTTTGTTATTATGCGGTATTAATTTTAATAAATGTCAATTATAATGTTAAATGTAAGACATCTATTTTTGGACGGAAGGAGTTTCGTTTAAAGGTTTAAAATATAATGTAATGCTAACATAAGAATTGAATTACTTTTTTAACAATAATTATCGTTTTTATTGAATGGTAATAATGTTCAGTGCACAACCTTGAAGGAGCATTATTGGTAATTTGGTAGTATACTTCATTTGGCTGATCCTAACATACCCACCTCACAATAGGCCATGAGCAGTCTGATAATTAATGCGGTAAGTCACAACTAAAAACTCATCATCCACAATACTCTTGTGACATGCAGAAGTTGAAAACCTTATGAAAACAATTAAATAATTGATTTGCTGCAAATTATACTTTCCCCTAAAAAATAAAGAATCAACTAAGTATAAGTATCATATGTTTATATCTAACAAAGACCACAGGTAAACACCAGTGTTAACATACTCTGTTTTTTAAGGAAATGCTTGAAAACACACCTGCCTTGCTACCCATTTGCCGGAAAATTATGTATGTTGTGGTAATTGGAGGGGGGAACCTAAAAACCTATGAAAAGGCAAATCAGTTCCATGACAACACATGTCGAGGCTTAAGTCGAATATACAATAGAAAATTCATTGCACTGCGACACAGAAAAAAACCCAGTTAAAGCAGAAGCCGCATCAAAGTATTAGAGCTCTAGATCTGGCAAAACAGGTTCAAAAAAACATGACCTCAACTATCAGTTCTCTAAAATGCATGAACAAAAGAAAGGAGAAGTGAACTTGAGCACAACCATCTTCAGAGCTTGTGAAACACTCATGCTGCCATGAGTGACTGACAAAGACAACACATGAATCAAGATACAACAGAATTTGTCCCAACTACAACCTGAACATGAGCCACACTGGTTTATCTCACTACAATCTCCAGCATTTGTCCCAACTACAGCTACAAGTTACCTACCATCAGCCTACATTATTACATCACATCACTGTCAAGAACAGCCATATGCGCCCCTGGACACCGTCACCACCAAAGACCCGCACTCCATTGCCTAGGTTGTCTTGAGGCCCTTCACCACCTCCACCATGCTCGGCCTCTTCCACAGCTCGTCCGCGGTGCAGTCCAGGGCAATGGCGAGCACACGCACCATCTGCTCCCGCCACACGCCTCAGACTGGCAGGCAAGGATCAAACAGCTCGTTCCTGGTTCTGTGGGCGATCATCCATCGTGCCCAGCCAACAAGGTTCCCACCCCCTTCCACATCTTCTTGCCCTGTGGGTGGCCGTCCTGTGAGCAGCTCCAGCATAACGACACCGACAAAACTGGAAAACTAATACCTTAAATAATGGAGCAATTCTTCAAGATGATGTCTTCGCAGGTGAATTAAACTTAATGACTTTTCTGATAATGTGAATGTTTTTCCAGTTAAAAAATATGACGTGGATTCTAGTGTAAACAACCTAGACCCAAAATTTGCTTAAAGCTCCTTACCCGCATGTTTGACGGTCATGCGTGTAGCAGCACGTGGACTTTAGTCCCACTGGCCCAAAAAGGTTAGTCTGAAACTGCTATGATTTAAGCCAATATGCACCATACGCTAGTACAGTTCAATGTAAACTGGCTATGTGGTAAAAAAATGACATATTAGATGATACAGTTAAGTTTCTTTCAGTAAATAACCCTATATCCCCTCCCTCACACCACCACACAAGCACGGAAATTTGCTATGTATATAATCCTTGAAACTGCACTGTCATTTTTTACTCTAAGCATGGTGTGCGATGTTGAATGCTAACATGTACAATGACCTCTCTGTTGAGATTTTTACTTAAAACAATGTGAAGATTATCTGATATACATATACCTTGCCCGAGATTCGATCGTCGGTATACCTATACCGTGTTCAATCTCGTTACCGGTAAGTCTCTTTACTCGTTCCGTAGCACGTCATCGTGTGACTAACTCCTTAGTCACATTGAGCTCATGATGATGTTCTACCGAGTGGGCCCAGAGATACCTCTCCGTCACGCGGAGTGACAAATCCCGATCTCGATTCGTACCAACCCAATAGACACTTTCAGAGGTACCCGTAGTGCACCTTTATAGTCACCCAGTTACGTTGTGACGTTTGATTCACCCAAAACACTCCTACGGTATCCGGGAGTTGCACAATCTCACGGTCAAAGGAAAAGACACTTGACATTAGAAAAGCTTTAGCATACGAACAATACGATCTAGTGCTACGCTTAGGATTGGGTCTTGTCCATCACATCATTCTCCCAATGATGTGATCCCGTTATCAATGACATCTAATGCCCATGACCAGAAAACCATGATCATCTATTAACTAACGAGCTAGCCAACTAGAGGCTTGCTAGGGACTCATTGTGATCTATTTATTCACACATGTATTACTGTTTCCTGTTAATACAATTATAGCATGAACAATAGACGATTATCATGAACAAGGAAATATGATAATAACCATTTTATTATTGCCTCTAGGGCATATTTCCAACAGTCTGCCACTTGCACTAGAGTCAATAATCTAGTTACATTGTGATGTATCGAACACCCATAGCATTATGGTGTTGATCATGTTTTGCTCGTGGAAGAGGTTTAGTCAACGAGTCTGCAACATTCAGATCCATGTGTATTTTACAAATCTCTATTACTCCACTCTGGACATGGTCCTGGATGGAGTTGTAGCGGCGTTTGATGTGCTTCGTCTTCCGCTGAAACCTGGGCTCCTTGGCTATGGCGATGGCCCCAGTGTTATCACAGAAGAGTGTCATTGGACCCGACACGCTCGGAACCACTCCAAGGTCGGTGATGAGCTCCTTCATCCAAATAATCCTTCATGAGCCGCTTCTGAAGCAGCTATGTACTCCGTTTCACATGTAGATGCTGCCACTACTTCTTGCTTGCTGCTGCACCAGCTCACTGCCCCACCATTAAAAACATATACGTATCCGGTCTGTGACTTAGAGTCATCCAGATCTGTGTCGAAGCTAGCATTGACGTAACCCTTTACGACGAGCTCTTCGTCACCTCCATAAACGAGAAACGTTTCCTTAGTCCTTTTCAGGTACTTAAGGATATTCTTGACCGCTGTCAAGTGTTCCATACCGGAATCACTTTGGTACCTCCCTACCAAACTTATGGCAAGGTTTATATCAGGTCTGGTACTCAGCATGGCATACATAAGAGAGCCTACGGCTGAAGCGTAGGGGACATAACTCATCTTCTCTCTATCTGCTGCCGTGGTCGGCGACTGAGTCTTACTCAATCTCATACCTTGTAAAACTGGCAGGAACCCTTTCTTTGAGTTTTCCATATTAAAATTCTTCAATATCTTGTCAAGGTATGTACTTTGCGAAAGACCTATGAGGCGTCTCGATCTATCTCCATAGATCTTGATGCCTAATATGTATGCAGCTTCTCCAAGGTCCTTCATTGAGAAACTCTTGTTCAAATAGGCCTTTATGCTCTCCAACATCTCTATATTGTTCCCCATCAATAATATGTCATCCACATATAGTATGAGGAAAGCTATAGAGCTCCCACTCACTTTCTTGTATAGACAAGCTTCTCCGTAAACCTGTATGAACCCAAACGCTTTAATCACCTCATTAAAGCGAATGTTCCAACTCCGAGATGCTTGCACCAGCCCATAGATGGAGCGCTGGAGCTTGCACACTTTGTTAGCACCCTTAGGGTCGACAAAACCTTCTGGTTGCATCATGTACAACTCTTCCTTAAGGTTCCCGTTAAGGAACTTGTTTTGACGTCCATCTGCCAAATTTCATAATCATAAAAGGCGGCAATTGCTAACATGATTCAGACTTATTTTAGCTTCGCTACGGGAGAGAAAGTATCTTCGTTGTCAATTCCTTGAATTTGTCGAAAACCCTTTGCGACAAGTCGAGCTTTATAAACGGTTACATTACCGTTTGCATCAGTCTTCTTCTTGAAGATCCATTTATTTTCTATGGCTCGCCGGTTATCGGGCAAGTCCACCAAAGTCCATACTTTGTTCTCATACATGGATCCTATCTCGGATTTCATAGCTTCAAGCCATTTGTTGGAATCCGGGCCCGCCATCGCTTCTTCATAGTTCGAAGGTTCACCGTTGTCTAACAACATGATTTCCATCACAGGGTTGCCGTACCACTCTGGTGCGGAGCGTGCCCTTGTGGACCTTCGTGGTTCAGTAGTAACTTGATCTGAAGCTTCATGATCATTATCATTAACTTCCTCTTCAGTTGGTGTAGGCGCCACAGGAACAACTTCCCGTGTTGCGCTACTATCCTGTTCGAGAGGGGGTGTAATTACCTCATCAAGTTCTACCTTCCTCCCACTTACTTCTTTCGAGAGAAACTCTTTCTCTAGAAAGGATCCGTTTTTGGCAACAAAGGTCTTTCCTTCGGATCTAAGATAGAAGGTATACCCAATAGTTTCCTTAGGGTATCCTATGAATACGCATTTCTCCACTTTGGGTTCGAGATTTTCTGGTTGAAGTTTCTTCACATAAACATCGCAGCTCCAAACTTTAAGAAACGATAACTTAGGTTTCTTGCCAAACCATAGTTCATACAGTGTCGTCTCAACGGATTTAGACGATACCCTATTTAAAGTGAATGCTGCAGTTTCTAATGCGTATCCCCAAAATGATAGCGGTAAGTCGGTAAGAGACATCATAGATCGTACCATATCTAATAAAGTGCGATTACGACGTTCAGACACTTCGTTGCGTTGCGGTGTGCCAGGCGGCATCAGTTGTGAAATGATTCCACACTTCCTTAGGTGTGTGCCAAATTCGTGACTCAAATATTCTCTTCCACGATCAGATCGTAGACACTTAATTTTTCTGTCACGTTGATTCTCGACCTCACTCTGAAATTCCTTGAACTTTTCAAATGTCTCAGATTTGTGCTTCATCAAGTAGATATACACATACCTACTCAAATCATCGGTGAGAGTGAGAACATAAAGATAGCCACCGCGAGCTTCAACGTTCATTGGACCACACACATCAGTATGTATTATTTCCAATAAGTCGGTTGCTCTCTCCATTATTCCTGAGAATGGAGTCTTAGTCATCTTGCCCATGAGGCACGGTTCGCATGTGTCAAATGATTCAAAGTCAAGAGACTCTAATAATCCATCAGTATGGAGCTTCTTCATGCGCTTAACGCCGATATGACCAAGGCGACAGTGCCACAAGTATGTGGGACTATCATTATCAAATTTACATCTTTTGGTACTTACACTATGAATATGCGTAACATCACGATCGAGATTCATCAAGAATAAACCATTCACCAGCGGAGCATGACCATAAAACATATCACTCACATAAATAGAACAACCATTATTCTCTGACTTAAGTGAGTAGCCGTCTCGCATTAAGCAAGACCCTGATACAATGTTCATGCTTAAAGCCGGTACTAAATAACAATTATTAAGGTTTAAAACTAATCCCAACGGTAGATGTAGAGGTAGCGTGCCGACGGCAATCACATCGACCTTGGAGCCATTCCCGACGCGCATCGTCACCTCGTCCTTGGCCAGTCTCCGCTTATTCCGTAGTTCCTGCTTTGAGTTGCAAATGTGAGCAACAACACCGGTATCAAATACCCAGGGGCTACTACGAGCGCTGGTAAGGTACACATCAATAACATGTATATCACATATACCTTTAACGTTGTCGACCTTCTTGTCCGCAAGTATTTGGGGTTGTTTCGCTTCCAGTGACCCTTTCCCTTGCAATAGAAGCACTCAGTCTCAGGCTTGGGTCCATTCTTTTTCTTCTTCCCGGCATCTGGCTTACCGGACGCGACAACGGCTTTGCCGTCTTTCTTGAAGTTCTTCTTACCCTTGCCCTTCTTGAAACTAGTGGTCTTGTTGACCATCAACACTTGATGCTCTTTCTTGATTTCTACTTCTGCAGACTTGAGCATCGAGTACAACTCGGAAATGGTCTTCTCCATCCCTTGCATGTTGTAGTTCAGCACAAAACCTTTGTAGCTTGGTGGGAGAGACTTGAGGATTATGTCAATTATAGCATCATCTGGAAGTTCGACTCCAAGTGAAGTCAGACGACCGTCTAACCCAGACATTTTGAGTATGTGCTCACTGACAGAACTGTTCTCCTCCATCTTACAGCTAAAGAATTTGTCGGAGACTTCATATCTCTTGACACGGACATGAGCTTGAAAAACTAGCTTCAGCTCTTGGAACATCTCATATGCACCGTGTTGCTCAAAACGCCTTTGGAGCCCCGTTTCTAAACTGTATAACATGCCACACCTAACCAGAGAGTAGTCATCACTCCGCGTTTGCCAGACGTTCAAAATGTCCTGGGCTGCTGCGGGAGCAGGAGAGTCACCTAGCGGCGCATCAAGGACATAAGCCTTTTTAGCTGCTTCAAGGATGAGCTTCAAGTTGCGAACCCAGTCCGCATAGTTACTACCATCATCTTTCAGCTTGTTTTTCTCTAGGAATGCGTTGAAATTGAGATTAACGTTGGCCATCTACAACATTTATAAAGACAACTTTTAGACTAAGTTCATGACAATTAAGTTCATTTAATCAAATTAAGTATGAACTCCCACTTAAATCGACATCTCTCTAGTCATCTAAGTGATACATGATCCATGTCGACTAACCCGTGTCCGATCATCACGTGAGACGGACTAGTCACCATGGTGAGCAACTTCATGCTGATCGTATTCAACCATACGACTCATGTTCGACCTTTCGGTCTCTTGTATTCGAGGTCATGTCTGTACATGCTAAGCTCGTCGAGTCAACCTAGGTGTTTCGCGTGTGTAAATCTGGCTTACACCCGTTGTATGCGAACATTAGAATCTATCACACCCGATCATCACGTGGTGCTTCGAGACAACGATCCTTCGCAATGGTGCACACTTAGGGGAATACGTTTTTGAATTTTTAAGAGGGATCATCTTATTATGCTACCGTCGTTCTAAGCAATAAAATGAAAAAGATGATAAACATCACAAAGCAATCATATAGTGACATGATATGGCCATTATCATCTTTGCTCTTCCGATCTCCATCTTCATGCATCGCATGATCATCATCGTCACCGGCGTGACACCATGATCTCCATCATTGTGTCTCCGTGAAGTCGTCACGCCAACTACTACTATCACTACTACTATAGCTAACCATTAGCAATGAAGTAAAAGTAGTAAACACATGGCGTTGCATCTCATACAATAAATTAAGACAACTCCTATGGCTCCTGCCGGTTGTCATACTCATCGACATGCAAGTCATGAAACCTATTAAAATAACATGATCATCTCATACATCATACATGCAACATCACAACTGATACCACTGTGTTGCAAGTTTTACGTGGCTGATTTGGGTTTCTAGCAAGAACGATTTCTTACCTACGTGACAGCCACAATGATGATATGCCAAAGCTATTTACCCTTCATAAGGATGTAGGGGAACGTCGCATGGGAAACAAAAAATTTCCTACGCGCACAAAGACCTATCATGGTGATGTCCATCTACAAGAGAGGATTTCCGGTCTACGTACCCTCGTAGATCGCACAGCAGAAGCGTTAGTGAACGCGGTTGATGTAGTGGAACGTCCTCACGTCCCTCGATCCGCCCCGCGAACCATCCCACGAACCGTCCCGCGATCCGTCCCACGATCCGCTCCGATCTAGTGCCGAACGGACGGCACCTCCGCGTTCAGCACACGTACAGCTCGACGATGATCTCAGCCTTCTTGATCCAGCAAGAGAGACGGAGAGGTATATGAGTTCTCCGGCAGCGTGACGGCGCTTCGGAGGTTGGTGGTGATCTAATCCTAGGAGGGCTCCGCCCGAGCTCCGCAGAAACGCGATCTAGAGGAAAAACCGTGGAGGTATGTGGTCGGGCTGCCGTGGCAAAAGTTGTCTCAAATCAGCCCTAATACCTCAGTATATATAGGAGGGAGGGGGGAGGGAAGAGGCAGCCTCAAACCCTCAAGGTTTGGCCGAAATTGGAGGTGGAGGAGTCCTACTCGAATCCTACTTGGACTAGGATTCCACCTTCCCACTTGGAAACTCTTTCCACCTTGTGTTTTTTCCTTCTCAAACCTTATGGGCCTTAGTGGGAACTTATTCCAGCCCACTAGGGGCTGGTTTATCTCTTCCCATAGCCCATGAGACCCCTTGGGGCGTGACACCCCCCCGATGGTCCCCGACACCCGTCCCGGAACTCCCGGTACACTACCGATGAGCCCGAAACTTTTCCGGTGACCAAAACAGGACTTCCTATATATCAATCTTTACCTCCGGACCATTCCGGAGCTCCTCGTGACGTCCTGGATCTCATCCGGGACTCTGAAGAACATTCGGTAACCAACCATATAACTCAAATACGCATAAAATCACGTCGAACCTTAAGTGTGCAGACCCTGCGGGTTCGAGAACTATGTAGACATGACCCGAGTGACTCCTCGGTCAATATCCAATAGCGGGACCTGGATGCCCATATTGGATCCTACATATTCTCCGAAGATCTTATCGGTTGAACCTCAGTGTCAAGGATTCATATAATCCCGTATGTCATTCCCTTTGTCCTTCGGTATGTTACTTGCCCGAGATTCGATCGTCAGTATCCGCATACCTATTTCAATCTCGTTTACCGGCAAGTCTCTTTACTCGTTCCATAATACAAGATCCTGCAACTTACACTAAGTCACATTGCTTGCAAGGCTTGTGTGTGATGTTGTATTACCGAGTGGGCCCCGAGATACCTCTCCGTCACACGGAGTGACAAATCCCAATCTCGATCCATACTAACTCAACGAACACCTTCGGAGATACCTGTAGAGCATCTTTATAGTCACCCAGTTACGTTGCGACGTTTGATACACACAAAGCATTCCTCCGGTGTCAGTGAGTTATATGATCTCATGGTCATAGGAACAAATACTTGACACGAAGAAAACAGCAGCAACAAAATGACACGATCAACATGCTACGTCTATTAGTTTGGGTCTAGTCCATCACATGATTCTCCTAATGATGTGATCCCGTTATCAAGTGACAACACTTGCCTATGGTCAGGAAACCTTGACCATCTTTGATCAACGAGCTAGTCAACTAGAGGCTTACTAGGGACAGTGTTTTGTCTATGTATCCACACATTCACTGTGTTTCCAATCAATACAATTATAGCATGGATAATAAATGATTATCATGAACAAAGAAATATAATAATAACTAATTTATTATTGCCTCTAGGGCATATTTCCAACAGTCTCCCACTTGCACTAGAGTCAATAATCTAGTTCACATCACCATGTGATTCCAACGAATCCAACACCCATATAGTTATGGGGTCTGATCACGTCTTGCTCATGAGAGAGGTTTTAGTCAACGGTTCTGAAACTTTCAGATCCGTGTGTTCTTTACAAATCTTTATGTCATCTTATAGATGCTGCTACTATGTGCTATTCGGAAATACTCCAAATATCTACTCTACTATACGAATCCGTTTCACAACTCATAGTTATTCGGATTAGTGTCAAAGCTTGCATCGACGTAACCCTTTACGACAAACTCTTTAACCACCTCCATAATCGAGAAAAATTCCTTAGTCCATCAGTTACTAAGGATAAATTTTGACCGCTGCTAGTGATTCAATCATGGATCACTCTCTGTACCTCTCAACAGACTTTGAGTCAAGGCACACATGAGGTGCGGTACCCAGCATGGCATACTTCAGATTCTACGGCCAAGGCATAGAAGACGACCTTCGTCTATTCTCTTTATTCTGCCGGGGTCGAGTTTTGAGTCTTACTCAAATTCACACCTCACAACGCAACCAAGAACTCCTTCTTTGCTGATCTATTTTGAACTCCTTCAAAAACTTGTCAAGGCATGCATCTTGTTGAAACTTCCATTAAGCACTTTCGATCTATCTCCATAGATCTTTGTTGCTCAACGTTCAAGTAGCGCAATCCAGGTACTCCTTTGAAAACTCCTTTCAAACAAGCTTGTATGCTTTACAGAAATTCTACATTACTTCTGATCCACAATATGTCAACCACCTATACTTATCAGAAATTCTATAGTGCTCCCACTCACTTCTTTGGAAATACAAGTTTCTCATAAACCTTGTACAAACCCAAAATCTTTGATCATCTCATCAAAGTGTATATTCCAACTCCGAGATGCTTGCACCAGTCCATTGAAGGATCACTGGAGCTTGCATACTTGCTAGTATCTTTAGGATCGACAAAACCTCCTGGTTGTATCACATACATTGTTTGCTCAAGGAAACCGTCGAGGAAACAATGTTTTGACATCCTATGTGCAATATTTCATAAATAATGCAGCAACTACTAACATAATTCTAACAGACTTTCAGCATCGCTACGAGCGAGAAAGTCTCATCATAGTCAACTGTTTTATCTTGTCGGAAACATCTTTGCGACAAGTCGAGCTTTTCTTAATAGTGACTTATCACCATCATCGTCTGTCTTCCTTTTAAAGATCCATCTTTACTCAATAGTCCTATGACCATCAAGTAGTTCTTCCAAAGTCTACACTTTGTTTTCATACATGGATCCTCTCTCGGATTTCATGGCTTCGAGCCATTTGTCGAAATCCGGGCCCACCATTGCTTTCTCCATAACTCATAGGTTCACTGTTGCTCAACAACATGACCTCCAAGACAGGGTTACCGTACTACTCTGAAGTAGTATGCGACCTTGTCAACCTACGAGGTTTGTAGTAACTTGATCCGATGCTCGATGATCACCATCATCAGCTTTCACTTCAATTGGTGTAGGCGCCACGGGAACAACTTCCTGCGCCCTGCTACACACTGGTTGAAGTGATGGTTCAATAACCTCATCAAGTTCTACCACCCTCCCACTCAATTCTTTCGAGAGAAACCTTTCCTCGAGAAAGGATCCGTTTCTAGAAACAAACACTTTGCTTTCGGATCTGAGATAGGAGATGTGCCCAACTGTTTTGGATATCCTATGAAGATGCATTTATCCGCTTTGGGTTTGCGCTTATTCGACTGAAACTTTTTCACACAATTGTCGAAGCCCCAAACTTTCAAGAAACGACAGTTTAGATTTCTCTAAACCTCAGTCTATACTGTGTCATCTCAACGGAAATACGCGGTGCCCTATTTAAAGTGAATGCGGTTGTCTCTAACGCATAACCCATAAACAATAGTGGTAATTCGATAAGAGACATCATAGCATGCACCATACCAAATAGTGCGTGGCTATGACGTTCAGACACATCATCACACTATGATGTTCCAGGTGGCATGAACTGCGAAACAATTTCCACATTGTCTTAACTGCGTACCAAAACTCGTAACTCAGATATTCATTTCTATGATCATATCGTAGACAGTTTATCCTCTTGTTACGACGAACTTCAGCCTGAAACAGAATTGAACATTTCGATATTTCAGACTTGTGATTCATTAAGTAAATACTCTTGTATCTACTCAAATTGTCATTGAAGTAAGAACATAATGATATCCACTGCGTGCCTCATCACCCATTGGACTGCATACATCAAAATGTATCACTTCCAACAAGTTACTATCTTGTTTCATCTCAATGAAAACAAGGCCTTGCTCATGTGGTATGATTTGCATGTCACTAGTGATTCAAAATCAAGTGAGTATAAAGATCCATCAGCATGGAGCCTCTTCATGCAATTTATACCAACATGACTCAAGCGGCAGTGCCACAAGTAAGTGGTACTATCATCATTACCTCGTATCTTTTGGCACCAATATCATGAACATGTGTAACACTACGATCAAGATTCAATAAACCATTGAAGGTGATTATTCAAGCAAATAGAGTAACCATTATTCTCTTTAAATGAATAATCGTATTGCAATAAACACGATCCAATCATGTTCATGCTTAACGCAAGCACCAAATAACAATTATTTAGGTTTAACACCAATCCCGATGGTAGAGGGAGTGTGCGATGTTTGATCATATCAACCTTGGAAACACTTCCAACACGTATCGTCACCTTGCCTTTAGCTAGTCTCCGTTTATGCCGTAGCTTTCATTTCGTGTTACTAATCACTTAGCAACCGAACCGGTATCCAATACCCTCGTGCTACTAGGAGTACTAGTAAAGTACACATCAACATCATGTATATCAAATATACTTCTTTCGACTTTTGCCAGCCTTCTTATCTACCAAGTATCTAGAGTTGCTCCGCCTGAGTGACCGTTCCCCTCATAACAGAAGCACTTAGTCCCGGGCTTGGGTTTAATCTCGGGTCTCTTCATTAGTGCAGCAACTGCTTTGCCGTTTGAAAGGATCGATATGGTTGGCTAGAGGGGGGGGGTGAATAGACAACGACCACTTTTTAAATAATCTTAGCAAGTTAAGGTAAACAACATACGGGTTCACAAATAATACGACAATGAGGTGAACCCTAAAGAAGCTAACAACGAGAGCTATTAAGACAAGTAAGATATAGTCACAAGCATAAGAAAATACAAACTAAAGGATAGAGATAACCACAAGTGGAACCGATGGAGACGACGATGTGTTACCGAAGTTCCTTCCCTTTGACAGGAAGTACGTCTCCGTTGGAGCGGTGTGGAGGCACAATGCTCCCCAAAAAGCCACTAAGGCCACCGTATTCTCCTCACGCCCTCGCATGATGCAAGGTACCGTGATTCCACTATAGGTGCCCTTGAAGGCGGCGACCGAACCTTTACAAAAAAGGTTGGGGCAACTCCACACAAAGCTTGGAGGCTCCCAACTAGACCACGAAGCTTCACCACAATGGAATATGGCTTTGAGGTGACCTCAACCGTCTAGGATGCTCAAACACCCAAGAGTAACAAGATCCGCAAGGGATTGGTGGGGGAATCAAATTTTCTCTTGGTGGAAGTGTGGATCTAGGCCTTCTCAACCAATCCCTAAAGAATCGACAAGTTTGATTGGCTAGGGAGAGAGATCGGGCACTTTTGAGCTTAGGGAGCAACAATGGAGCTTGAGAGGGTAAGAGATAAGGTTCCACAGCTAGAAGAACCCTTTATATAGTGGGGGAAAAAATCAGACCGTTTTCCCACTCTCTGCCCGAGCTCCAGCGGTACTACCGATGTCTGCAGCGGTACTACCGCTGGCACTCCAGCGGTACTACCGCTGACCAGGGGCGGTACTACCGCTGGATGCATCGGTACTACCGCTGGATGCAGCGGTACTACCGCTGGGCCCCTCGTAGTGCAAAAGCACTACCACCGCCAAGAAAGTCTTCGCAAAAAGGTCTGTCCACGAACTACCACTAGGCAGGCGGTACTGAGCTCCTGGAGCGGTACTACCGCTGACCAGGGGCGGTACTACCGCCTGCCAGCGGTACTATCGCTGGCTGCTGCGGTACTACCGCTAGACTTCTAGCGGTACTACCGCTAGGGCCAGCGGTACTACCGCTGGGGACCAATTTGCAAGGAGGAAAGAAACACAGTGGCGGGGGCCGCTCCAAAAATGAAGGTAAGGGAGAATATGTGAAGTGTGCGCGTGCAAAGATAGATTCCACCCAAACCTTTCCACTACGGATCCCCTCTTAATAGTACGGCTTTCCTATGACTCAAATAAAGAGAATCGTAGAGAGCGTCGTGCTTTCGTTCCATGAATGAGGAGACGAGTCGTCTTCTGCCGTTGACGTGTGTTATCTGAAACCTTAACACATACGGTTAGTCCTTTACGGTACTGTCATCAATTACCAAAATTATTTAGGCATAAACTATGCCCCAACAATCTCCCCCTTTTTGGTGGATTGATGACAATACCGGATTTGCACAGAGAATAATATGAGAACAAAAAGATAGATATATATGACAATACGGGGCATATGACTCACAGCATATGATGGAAATAAATCTCACATAAGTTCATGTCTCACAAACGATAGCAAACTAGAAGCAAACCAAGTTCGAAGCAAACCACGAAAGAAAGGTAAGCAAAACAAAGTTCGACTATGAAAGCAAATCCAGCTCCTAGACTCTCTCCCCCTTTGGCATAAGACACCAAAAAGGGGCACACCTAACGCCACAGGTAGTTACTCCTCATCCTCGGCATCGCCAGACTCGTCGGTACCCTCCTGATCATCCTGCTCCTCCTCTTCCTCCTCATCGCCAGACCACTGGTAACCTTGAGCCTGCATCCAAGTAGCCTCTGGAGTGATATCGTCCTCTGATCCGCTGGAGATGTCCACATCAAGAGACCTGAGAACGCACTTGTGCCTCTGGCGGCTCTCCTTCTGAGCCACGTGCGTCTGGTACTGACCCTTAGCCTGCATACAGAATAGAGTCTTCATCTTATCCTGCTGTTTGATGGCCCAAGATGGCATGGCAGAAGGGCGGGACTGAGAGGCGGTTCCTCTGTCAGCATCAGTCTCTGGGTCAGTATCCATGTGCTGAGAGGAAGTTGATGGGTTGGCCCATTTCTCCTTGACGCTAAGCTTGATTGGGTCGTGCACAATGTAGTCAGACTGAGCGTAGAGCACCTCCTCTGGAAAAGTTTCTTGCCACTTCTGACAAATATAAGCGAACAAATAGGGCCCGTAGATGGGAACCTTACGCATGATGATGCAGTTCCAGAGTTCCGTGAACATCACATCAGAAATATCAAGAGGGGCAGACTCCTTAGTCATAGCCTCCTCACAAAGCAGCAGCATCTCAGCCAAAGAGCCATGAACCTCGTCAAAGTTACCAATGCGAGGGAAGAGGGTGTTGCGAAGGATCTGATGCATGATGTCCACATGTTTGGGGGAGCACACCCTTCCTCACATAGAGTTTCTGCAATCTGTCCTTTGCGGGGGGCCTATCGGTGGGGGAGGCAGCATGAGGACGCAACCCAAGTGGAGTGTCAGCTCCTTGGAAGTCAACCTTGAGGAGTTGCATGAATTCACGCCAGGAACCGGTCATCTTCTGAGACCCTGTCATCCACACCATAGAGCGCTCTTCATCAGGAGAGAAGTGGACCGTGGCATAGAACTGAGCAACAGCAATGGGGTCAAAATTTGTCTTGAAAGTGATGATGTCCTTGATGCCCAGTTTGTCAATCAGAGAGAGGGCATCACCAAAATAGTCCAGGTTCCGATGAAGATGAGCTAGGTCAATCCACTGAACGGGGACATAGGTCTTCTTGAACTGCGCGACAATATCACGGTAGATCCTGCACTGATCCTTTGCCCAAACATGGTCAAGATTCTTGATCACAACCTTCTCTTTGAGATAATGGTTCTGAGTGCGAAACTGCAGAAAGTCCTTGGGGGCATTGTTCGGACATTGATCCCCTTATCCTTGTGTGCGGTCTTATTGAAGGACTGCTTTTTGGGTTGCAGACCTGAGGTGGCAGACCCCTCGGGAGCTTCTTGGTTGCGAAACTTCTTTGACTGCGTCTCCCGTGGGGGGTTCGAACGGCGAGAACTACCTGTGACACAAAACACACAGCAAAAAGAAGCGACAAAAAGAGTCAAGGCAATGAACTTAGAAGAAGCAGAAAAAAATAAACACTCATTGCCAAGCACATGAAAAGAATGCACAATGAATCCTCCTGGCGGTAGTACCGCTACCCCTAGCGGTAGTACCGCTGGGGCCTAGCGATAGTACCGCTACCCGTGGCGGTAGTACCGCTGGGGCCCCGCGATAGTACCGCTACCCCTGGTGGTAGTACCGCTGGGGGTCCTGGTGGTAGTACCGCTACCCCTAGCGGTAGTACCGCTGGGGTTTGACTTTCAGATCTGACACATAAAAATAGACCTCGTGCATAGGGCTACACGATTTTTACGAGGGGCATGGGCTGTATATGAACACTAAGAACTCCACCCCAGCCCTACTCACATGAGGATCACAGGAATCACCGAAATAAGTACATGCCTAGGCAAGAGAGAGCAAGTTTTAGATCTAATCCAAACATAGTTCAAGTGCTAGATCTAAAACAAGTAAATCCTAGAGCATGGCGAAATAATCAACAATGATTCATAGGACCCATACTCCCCTCAAATATCTCCTTCATGCCATCCAAGAACAAGGCACAAGATCAAAGACATGGATCCAATCCCCAAATGCTCCTAACCCTAGAACAAGAACATCAACCAAATAGAAGAAGGGGAGGAGCTTTACCGGGATTCATGGCCCTTGGAGGAGGAAGGAGAGGTGGAGCAACCCTTCCAATCCAACGAAGAGAAGGAGCTCCACGAAACGAGATCAAAACAGGGGGATTTCGGGCTAGGGGAGGGAGGAGCCGCGAGAAAGAAGAAAGAGCCTGACAAAAACGGGCTCCCCCTCCTTTATATAGCCCAAGAGATACGGGCCAGCGGTAGTACCGCTGAGGACCTGGCGGTAGTACCGCTGACTGGCGGTAGTACCGCTGGATGCAGCGGTAGTATCGCTGGGGTCCTGGCGGTAGTACCTCTCCCCCTTGAGACAGCCCTAAAAATTTCCTAGCCGGTCGTGTTAGATGGGAATTCTCGCGGTAGTACCGCTACCCCTGGCGGTAGTACCGCTGGGGTCCTGGCGGTAGTACCGCTACCCCTGGCGGTAGTACCGCTACCCCTGGCGGTAGTACCGCTGGGGTCCTGGCGGTAGTACCGCTACCCCTGGCGGTAGTACCGCTACCCCTGGCGGTAGTACCCCTGAGGTCCTGACGGTAGTACCGCTACCCCTGGCGGTAGTACCGCTGCAAATGTCACAACGCGGCCTAGGATAAGAGAAGAACTTGGGCAAATGACAAGTAAGTAAAAACGAGATAACACCTAGAAAAATGTATTGACTTGTCATTGTATATCCTTTCTTCTATACAAAAGAAAGGTGGGAGGGGCGGTGGCCGAGGTCACCTATGTTTGAGACAATGGTATGACACCGCGAAGAATTATCCTTGGGTTCATGACCAATGCTCGTCTTTGAAGCACAAGTGCCATTTGACAATGGCTAAAGTGAAAGACTAGATTGATTTATGCATAATGGGGGGAGGGACAGTTCATTGAGAGAACAACACTCCCCCTATGTCCATGCCTACATCTAGACCAAAATGGAATGCGAAGTGAGGTGCAACATGCCTAGTTTCAATCCACATACTTGAATCAATGATATTTAGCTCATGCCTTAACTCCCGGAACCTTGCTTCATCTAGAGGCATAGTGAAAATATCTGCAAGTTGCTCTTCAGTGTGGATGAAGTGAACCTGAATATCACCTAGCTTGATATGTTCACGAATGAAGTGATGACGAATATCAATATGTTTGGTTTTTCTATGTTGCACTGGGTTGAGGGAAATCTTGATAGCGCTTTGATTGTCACATAGAAGAGGCACTTTGTCACAAGTGACACCGTAATCCTTTAAAGTTTGCCTCATCCATAGCAATTGTGCACAACAACTTGCAGCTGCCACATACTCAGCTTCGGTGGATGATAAGGAGACGCAATTCTGCTTCTTAGACGACCAACTTACCAATGAGCGACCAAGGAACTGGCATCCTCCAGACGTTGACTTCCTCTCCACACAATCTCCTGCCCAATCTGAGTCAGAATAGCCAACTAGATTGAAGTTTGCTCCTTTGGGATACCAGAGGCCAAAGTTTGGGGTATGAGCCAAATATCGAAAGATTCGCTTAACGGCCATGTAATGGCTTTCTTTTGGTGCGGATTGAAACCGTGCACATATCCCTACACTCAACATAATATCCGGTCTAGATGCACAAAGGTAAAGGAGGGATCCAATCATGGAGCGATATACCTTTTGATCCACTGCTTTACCATTGGGATCACTGTCAAGCTTGCATCTTGTTGGCATGGGGAACTTGACCGATTTGACATCTTCGAGCTCGAACCGTTTGAGCATGTCTTGAGTGTACTTGGCTTGTTTGATGAATGTCCCGTCTAGACCTTGTGCAATCTCGAACCCGAGGAAGAACTTCAACTCTCCCATCATGGACATCTCAAACTTCTCAGTCATTAGTGCAGCAAATTCTTCATTGAAGGAAATGTTAGGAGAGCAAAAGATAATATCATCAACATATAGTTGGCATATGAACAAATCTCCTTTAACCCTCTTAGTAAAAAGAGTGGGATCTATCTTCCCAATTTCAAACCCAGGATCTTGTAACAACTCAGTAAGATACTCATACCACGCGCGTGGGGCTTGTTTAAGGCCATAGAGTGCCTTATTGAGTTTGTACACATGATTGGGGAGCTTGGGATGTTCGAATCCCGGGGGTTGTTTGACATAGACCAACTCATTCAAAGGACCATTAAGAAAGGCACTTTTCACATCCATTTGTTGAAACTTGAAGTTATGATGAGAAGCAAATGCAAGCAACATGCGAATAGATTCTAGACGAGCAACAGGGGCAAATGTTTCACCGTAGTCGATACCCTCGACTTGGGAGTAGCCTTGAGCCACCAATATTGCCTTGTTTCGAATCACAATTCCATTGGCATCTTGCTTGTTCTTGAATATCCATTTGGTCCCGATGACATTATGTTCCTCCGTTGGCCTAGGCACTAAATCCCAGACTTGGTTGCACTCGAAGTTGTTAAGTTCTTCGTGCATGGCCATAAGCCAATCCTCATCATCGAGCGCTTCCTGTACCAGTTGAGGTTCACAATACGAAACAAACGCATGATGCTCAAAATAATTCCAAATCTGTTGTCAGGTGGATACTCCCCTTTTTATACTGCCAAGTACATCCTTCATAAGATGTGACTTGACTCTCAGCTTGTTCGCAATCTTGGCTGCTCGACGCTCCAAGAGTTCTTCATTAGAAAACGGGGGAGCATCAACTTGTTTCCTTTTCTTGCCCTTGCGTCTTGAGCCGGCTGTTGGTGCTCCAGAAGGGAATTGTGAGACAGTCTCCTGGTCATCTTGTCCTTTGACTTGAGCAGGTTCACTAGTTTGTTCTTGTATTTGTGGTTGCTCTTGATCTTGATCTTGTGCTTCTTCTTGGTCTGGATCTCGGGGTTGCACTTGATCTTGATCATGAGCCGGTTCGGTGTCTTGGGGTAGTGCTTGAATATCCTGAGACACCCGACGGACGAGTCTGCCGCCCCGACGAACATCTCCACCACCCTCGATCCTAAATAGGAAGCCGAGCTCACCCAATTCCTCCGTGAGAACTGGGACATCTTCGCATGGAAGCCTTCTGACATGCCGGGTGTTCCCAGGGAGTTGGCTGAGCACCGACTGCATGTGGATCCCGTCGCTCGGCCCGTCCGAGAGCGCCTGCGTCGGTCCGCCGCGCACAAGAGGAAGGCAATCGGAGAAGAGGTGGCCAAGCTGCTGGCTGCCAACTTCATTCGCGAGGTTCACCACCCCGAGTGGCTCGCCAATGTCGTCATGGTGCCCAAGAAGGACAAATCACTCCGAATGTGCATTGATTTCAAGCACCTCAATAAGGTCTGCCCGAAAGACCATTTTCCGCTCCCCCGCATAGATCAAATTGTCGATTCCACTGCGGGATGCGAGCGTTTGTCATTCCTTGATGCCTACTCGGGTTATCATCAGATCCGTCTGCATGGTCCCGATGAGTTGAAAACAGCCTTCATCACCCCGTTTGGGTGCTTCTGCTACATCACTATGCCTTTCGGTCTAAAGAATGCAGGAGCTACCTTTATGCGCATGATCCAAAAATGTCTCCTCGACCAGATCGGTCGCAATGTGGAGGCATACATGGATGATATCGTAGTCAAGTCACGCAAAAGTTCCGACCTGCTGACTGACTTGGCAGAAACATTCGCCAGCCTTCGTAGGTACGATATCAAGCTAAACCCAGCCAAGTGTTCATTCGGTGTTCCCAGCGGAAAGTTACTCGGTTTCTTTGTTTCCGAACGAGGGATCGATGTTAACCCCGAAAAGATCGGGACCATCGTCCGAATGGATAGGCCGGTCAGAATACGCGATGTTCAACGGCTCACAGGTTGCCTAGCGGCTTTGAGCAAGTTCATCAGTCGACTCGGCGAAAAAGCACTTCCTCTGTACCGACTCATGAAGAAGTCAGATACCTTCGAGTGGACAGACGAAGCTCAAGTCGCATTCGACGACCTCAAAGTCCTACTTTCCACCCAGCCGGTTCTTACTGCTCCGCTCAGTAAAGAGCCCCTTCTTCTATATATCGCGGCTACAAATCAAGTCGTCAGTACTGTTCTTACAGTCGAACGAGAAGAAGAAGGCAAAGCATACAAAGTTCAGCGGCCAGTGTACTACGTCTCCGAAGTCCTGACCCCTTCCAAGCAGAGGTATCCCCATTATCAAAAGCTTATCTATGGGATCTATATGACTGCGAAGAAGGTGGCCCATTATTTCCAAGACCACTCGGTATCTGTCGTTTCTGATGCTCCGTTGTCGGAAATTCTCCACAATCGGGACGCATCGGGCCGAGTGGCGAAGTGGGCGATGGAGATGCTGTACTGCGACATCAAGTTCGAGGCCAAGAAAGCTATTAAGTCTCAAGCCCTGGCTGACTTTATAGCAGAATGGGTAGAACAACAGCAACCGACTCACATCTACTCGGCTCATTGGACAATGTTCTTCGATGGGTCTAAGATGTTGAATGGATCCGGCGCTGGTGTTGTGATCATATCGCCAAAAGGTGACAAGCTCAAGTACGTGCTTCAGATACACTTTGATTCCTCTAACAACGAGGCAGAGTATGATGCTCTTCTCTACGGACTGCGCATGTCCATCTCACTCGGCGTCCGTCGCCTGATGGTCTACGGCGATTCGGACTTGGTGGTCAACCAAGTGATGAAAGAGTGGGACGTAAGGAACCCCACCATGACGACATACTGCAATGCAGTCAGGAAGCTGGAGAAGAAGTTTGAAGGTCTAGAACTTCATCATGTTCCGAGACTGAAGAACCAAGCAGCTGATGAGTTGGCGAAACTCGGATCCACTCGGAGACCAGTCCCGAGTGACGTCTGCCTCGAGCACCTCCATCTTCCCTCAGTCAAAGAAGATCCCTTCACTGAAGAACCAGTACAACCCAAAAGCGCAACAGATTCGACTGAAGTCGATGTGCCTGCTGTGGTTGATCTGGTCACAGAGATTCTGGTAGTCGTTCCCGATTGGACTGTGCCGATCATGGCATTTATCTTGAGACAAGAACTTCCAGAAGATGAAGTCCAAGCCCGGCAAATAGTTCGCAGGTCGAAGGCATTCAGTGTCATTGACGGTCAATTGTACAAGGAGAGTGTTTCAGGCATCCTCCAACGTTGCATTTCCCCAGAGGAAGGACAGTTGATCTTAGAGGATATCCACTCGGGAACCTGCGGCCATCACGCTTCTTCGAGAGCAATCGTCGCCAAGGCGTTCAGAGTTGGATTCTTCTGGCTGCAGGCTAACGAGATGGCCAAAGCTATGGTCAACCGATGTGAAGGCTGTCAATTCTACTCCAACAAGTCCCACAAGCCAACATCTACACTAAAGACTATCCCACTTGTGTGGCCATTTGCAGTTTGGGGATTAGACACAGTCGAACCATTCAAGACAGGCCAAGGAGGCTACACACATCTGTTGGTGGCAGTCGACAAGTTTACCAAATGGATAGAAGCCAAGCCCATCAAGAAACTCGATGCCTCAACAGCCGTCAAGTTTGTCAGGGACATCATTTCCAGATTCGGGGTGCCTCACAGCATAATCACAGACAATGGGACAAACTTTGACTCGGACAGATTCAAAGGCTTCTGTGCAAGTCAGGGTATCCGAGTGGATTTTGCTTCCGTAGCACATCCGCAATCCAATGGACAAGCTGAGCGTGCGAATGGACTTATCCTTCAAGGTTTGAAGCCTCGACTCTTGCGAGAGGTAGGACATGCTGCTGGTGCATGGGTCACCGAGTTACCTTCAGTACTTTGGGGCCTCCGCACCACTCCAAACCGATCAACGGGGCGATCGCCGTTCTTCCTCGTCTATGGAGCAGAAGCGGTCCTTCCGAGTGACCTGCTTCACAATGCCCCGCGAGTCGAACTCTTCTCCGAAGCCGAAGCGGAACAAGCAAGGCAAGATGGAGTCGATCTTCTAGAGGAGGAGCGCGAGATGGCACTCACTCGCTCAACAATTTACCAGCAAGATCTGTGACACTTTCACGCACGTCACGTCAGGAGTCGCACATTCCAAGCTGGCGATTTAGTGCTCCGAGTGGATCAGCAAAGACCACACAAGTTGGCTCCGGTCTGGGAAGGGCCTTTCATCGTTTCCAAGGTGCTGAACAACGGAGCATACAGACTATACAACATTCAGAGGGAGACAGACGAGCCGCGTGCATGGAACGGAGATCTCCTCAAGCGTTTTTATACGTGATCGTCGACTGAAGCAGTGTAACGAACAAGTTTGAAGAAATAATATATTCAGCAGATTCAGTTTTCTGCATATTCAGAGTTCTCAAAAAAAAACTTAGCTGCGATCCCGAATCGCCTAAGTATTAACTTCCTCCGAGTGTGCACTATACGTCGCACTCGGGGACTTAGCCGCGATCCTGTATCGCCTAAGTAATAACTCCCTCCGAGTGTGCACTTCACGTTGCACTCGGGGACTTAGATGTGATCAAGAATCTCCTAAGTATTCACTCCTTCCGAGTGTGCACTTCACGTCGCACTCGGCGACTTAGCCGCAATCCTGCATCGCCTAAGTACTAACTTCCTCCGAGTGTGCACTATACGTCGCACTCGGGGACTTAGCCGCGATCCTGCATCGCCTAAGTTTTAACTCTCTCCGATTGTGCACTTCACGTCGCACTCGGAGACTTAGCTGTGATCACGAATCGCCTAAGTATTAACTTCCTCTGAGTGTGCACTATAAGTCGCACTCGGGGACTTAGCCGCGATCCTGCATCACCTAAGTAATAACTCCCTCCGAGTGTGCACTTCACGTCGCACTCGGGGACTTAGCTGTGATCAAGAATCGCCTAAGTATTCACTCCTTCCGAGTGTGCACTTCACGTCGCACTCGGTGACTTAGCCTCATGTGCTCTAGAATCAAATTTAGCTAACCGTGCTCCTTTCTTGAGAATGAAACACTTACAACCGAATACCCGGAAGTACTTGAGATTGGGTTTATTTCCAGTTAGAATCTCATACGGAGTCTTCTTCAAGCCTTTGCGGATGTAGAGCCGATTGGATGCATGACATGCTGTGTTGATGGCCTCTGCCCAGAAGTTATATGGAGATTTGAATTCTGCCATCATTGTCCTTGCAGCGTCTATCAAGGTCCGGTTCTTCCTTTCTGCCACGCCGTTTTGCTGAGGGGTATATGGTGCAGAATATTGGTGTTTTATTCCCTCATCACCTAGAAACTCATCTAAGGTGTAGTTCTTGAACTCGGTGCCGTTGTCACTCCTAATCGTCAAGATCTTTGCTTCATGTTGACGTTGCGCTTCATTAGCAAAGTTGATGACCGTTTGTTGAGTTTCACTCTTCTTTTTAAAGAAATATACCCAGGTATATCTTGAGTAGTCGTCAACAATCACTAAGCAATACTTCCTGCCTCCAAGACTATCAAATGATGGAGGACCAAACAGATCCATATGGAGAAGTTCCAATGGCCTCTTAGTGTAGATAATAGTCGTTGGACGATGAGCAGTTTCATGAATCTTTCCTTCAATGCAGGCACTTCAAACACGATCTTTAGCAAAGCTCACATTTGTTAGTCCACGAACATGGTCCCCTATCAGAAGGCTTTGCAAAGATCTCATATTGACATGAGCTAAATGGCGATGCCAAAGCCAGCCCACGTCAACTTTAGCCATTAAACATGTCGCAGTCTTAGTGGGTCGCTTTGAGAAGTTCACCACGTAAAGACCATTTTCGACATGTCCAACATAGGCTACTTTAAGAGTCTTGCTTCTCAGGAGGACCACAGTGTCAATATTAAAGAATGTGAAAAAACCCATAATTGCGAGTTGACGAACCGAAAGTAAATTGTAGGCAAGTGACTCGACAAGCATGACCTTCTCAATAGATAAATCTTGAGAGACGACCACCTTACCAAATCCCAATACCTTTTAAGAGGATGCATCGGCGAATTGGACATGGGTGGGCATAGATGGAGAAGGATGCACATCCACCACTAAGTTATTTGCTTCCGGTCATATGATTTGTTGCTCCACTATCGAGCAACCATGACACCCCACCAGAAGCAAACTCCTGCAATAGATCAAGGCTTGGTTTTAGGTACCCATTTTTTAATGGGTCCTTTCATGTTAGAGACAAGGGTTTTAGGAACCCAGATAGCCCATTCAATATCCTCATCGTAGGAACCAACAAATCTGGCATAAACATGCCCATCACTAGCGCAACATAAGTCATAAGAAGAATTGAATTTACTGGTTGTGTTAGTAGGAATGGTTTTTCCCTTCTCGAGGTTTCCATAGTCCACCTTGTTCCTGTTCACCTTCTGAGTCCCCTCACCCTCTTTGACAAAGATGTCCATGAGGGTGGGAGATTGTTTGTTCCTGTTCCTTCTTTTACCTTTTGACTTGGAGGTAAGTCCAAGTCCCTCCTTTCCTGCAACACCCTTTTGAGTGCTCAAGAGGTCGTTCAGACTCTTCTCACCTTGTATGCATGCCACAAGGCCCTTCTCAAGTTTCTCCTTTAACTTGGCATTTTCCTCCACAAGATATACATGCTCACAACAGGGATTAGTTGCACAAGCATTATCAATTAACACAAAGGGAGGGCACGTAGAGATCTCCTTGGTAAGTTTTACTTGGAGTTGATCATGAGACTCTTTCAGAGAGAAATGAGCACCTTTCAAGGCCTTGTGGGCCTTGTCAAGTGTGTCAAACTCCTCTTTGAGTTTGTCATGTGTTGGGAAACGTAGCATAAATTCAAAATTTTCCTACGCTTATTCAGATATTCCTATGGAGAGACCAGCAACGAGAGAGGGGTAAGAGCATCTTCGTACCTTTGAAGATCGCTAAGCGGAAGCGTTGCTAGAACGCGGTTGATGGAGTCGTACTCGCAGCAATTCTGATCTAGTGCCGAACAACGGCACCTCCGCGTTCAACACACGTGCAGCCCGGTGACGTCTCCCGCACCTTGATCCAGCAAGGAGGAGGGAGAGGTTGGGGAAGAAGACCAGCAACACGACGGCGTGGTGTTGGTGGAGAGACGAGGTCTCCCGGCAGGGCTTCGCCAAGCGCCGGTAGAGAGGAGGAGGAAGAAGTGCAGGGCTGCGCCGAGGGAGAGGGAAAACTGTGTCCTCCAAAGGCCAAAAGTGCCCACTATATATAGGGGAAGGGGAGAGGGGGTGCCACCCCTAGGGTTCCCACCCTAGGGGGTGCGGCAGCCCTCCCAGATGGGGTTTGTGGCGGCCAGATGGGGAGGAGGGGGTGGCGCACCCCTCTGGTGGGCCTAAGGCCCACCTAAGTTAGGGTTCCCCCCTCTTTTTCTTTCCCCTGCGCCATGGGCTGATTGGGGAGGCGCACCAGCCCAACTAGGGGCTGGTTCCCACCCCCACTTAGCCCATCTTACCTCTTGGGGTCGCAGCCCCCCTTCGGTGGTCCCCCGGGACCACCTCCGGTGGTCCCGGTGGTCCCGGTACGTTACCGGTGATGCCCGAAACACTTCCGGTGTTCGAAACCATCCGTCCTATATATCAATCTTTACCTCCGGACCATTCCGGAGCTCCTCGTGACGTCCGGGATCTCATCCGGGACTCCGAACAACTTTCGGTAATCTCGTATAACAATTCCCTATAACCCTAGCGTCATCGAACCTTAAGTGTGTAGACCCTACGGGTTCGGGAGACAGGCAGACATGACCGAGACACCTCTCTGGCCAATAACCATCAGCGGGGTCTGGATACCCATGGTGGCTCCCACTAGCTCCACGATGATCTCATCGGATGAACCACGATGTCAAGGATTCAATCAATCCCGTATACGATTCCCTTTGTCTGTCGGTATAGAACTTGCCCGAGATTCGATCGTCGGTATACCTATACCTTGTTCAATCTCGTTACCGGTAAGTCTCTTTACTCGTTCCGTAGCACGTCATCGTGTGACTAACTCCTTAGTCACATTGAGCTCATGATGATGTTCTACCGAGTGGGCCCAGAGATACCTCTCCGTCACACGGAGTGACAAATCCCGATCTCGATTCGTGCCAACCCAACAGACACTTTCGGAGGTACCCGTAGTGCACCTTTATAGTCACCCAGTTACGTTGTGACGTTTGATACACCCAAAGCACTCCTACGGTATCCGGGAGTTGCACAATCTCACGGTCGAAGGAAAAGATACTTGACATTAGAAAAGCATTAGCATACGAACAATACGATCTAGTGCTAGGCTTAGGATTGGGTCTTGTCCACCACATCATTCTCCCAATGATGTGATCCCGTTATCAATGACATCCAATGTCCATGATCAGGAAACCATGATCATCTATTGACTAACGAGCTAGCTAACTAGAGGCTTGCTAGGGACACCTTGTGATCTATTCATTCACACATGTATTACTGTTTCCTGTTAATACAATTATAGCATGAACGATAGACGATTATCATGAACAAGGAAATATGATAATAATCATTTTATTATTGCCTCTAGGGCATATTTCCAACAGTCTCCCACTTGCACTAGAGACAATAATCTAGTTACATTGTGATGTATCGAACACCCATAGCATTATGGTGCTGATCATGTTTTGCTCGTGGAAGAGGTTTAGTCAACGGGTCTGCAATATTCAGATCCGTGTGTACTTTACAAATATCTATCACTCCAGTTTGGACATGGTCCTGGATGGAGTTGTAGCGGCGCTTGATGTGCTTCGTCTTCCGGTGAAACCTGGGCTCTTTGGCTATGGCAATGGCTCCAGTGTTATCACAGAGGAGTGTCATAGGACCCGACGCGCTTGGAACCACTCCAAGGTCGGTGATGAGCTCCTTCATCCAAATTCCTTCATGAGCCGCTTCTGAAGCAGCTATGTACTCCGCTTCACATGTAGATGCTGCCACGACTTATTGCTTGCTGCTGCACCAGCTCACTGCCCCCCCATTCAACACATATACGTATCCGGTTTGTGACTTAGAGTCATCCGGATCTGTGTCGAAGCTAGCATCGACGTAACCCTTTACGACGAGCTCTTCGTCACCTCCATAAACGAGAAACATTTCCTTAGTCCTTTTCAGGTACTTAAGGATATTCTTGACCGCTGTCCAGTGTTCCGCACCGGGATTACTTTGGTACCTTCCTACCAAGCTTATCGCAAGGTTTATATCAGGTCTGGTACACAGCATGGCATACATTAGAGAGCCCACGGCTGAAGCGTAGGGGACAGAACTCATTTTTTCTCTATCTGCTGCCGTGGTCGGCGACTGAGTCTTACTCAATCTCATACCTTGCAAAACTGGCAAGAACCCTTTCTTTGAGTTTTCCATATTGAATTTCTTCAATATCTTGTCAAGGTATGTACTTTGCGAAAGACCTATGAGGCGTCTCGATCTATCTCTATAGATCTTGATGCCTAATATGTATGCAGCTTCTCCAAGGTCCTTCATTGAAAAACTCTTGTTCAAATAGGCCTTTATGCTCTCCAACATCTCTATATCATTCCCCATCAATAATATGTCATCCACATATAGTACGAGGAAAGCTACAGAGCTCCCACTCACTTTCTTGTACAGACAGGCTTCTCCGTAAACCTGTATGAACCCAAACGCTTTAATCACCTCATTAAAGCGAATGTTCCAACTCCGAGATGCTTGCACCAGCCCATAGATGGAGCGCTGGAGCTTGCA
Organism: Hordeum vulgare subsp. vulgare; assembly: GCF_904849725.1. Classification (NCBI taxonomy): domain Eukaryota; kingdom Viridiplantae; phylum Streptophyta; class Magnoliopsida; order Poales; family Poaceae; genus Hordeum; species Hordeum vulgare. The sequence goes on along the minus strand of NC_058521.1, from coordinate 605,123,777 downwards.
TACTTTGTTAGCACCTTTAGGATCGACAAAACCTTCTGGTTGCATCATATACAACTCTTCCTTAAGATTCCCGTTAAGGAACGCTGTTTTGACGTCCATTTGCCAAATTTCATAATCATAAAAGGCGGCAATTGCTAACATGATTCGGACTGATTTCAGCTTCGCTACGGGAGAGAAAGTCTCTTCGTAGTCAACTCCTTGAATTTGTCGAAAACCCTTTGCGACAAGTCGAGCTTTGTAAACGGTTACATTACCGTTTGCATCAGTCTTCTTCTTGAAGATCCATTTATTTTCTATGGCTCGCCGTTCATCGGGCAAGTCCACCAAAGTCCATACTTTGTTCTCATACATGGATCCTATCTCGGATTTCATGGCCTCAAGCCATTTGTTGGAATCCGGGCCCGCCATCGCTTCTTCATAGTTCGAAGGTTCACCGTTGTCTAACAACATGATTTCCATCACAGGGTTGCCGTACCACTCTGGTGCGGAGCGTACCCTTGTGGACCTTCGTGGTTCAGTAGTAACTTGATCCGAAGCTTCATGATCATCATCATTAACTTCCTCTTCAGTTGGTGTAGGCATCACAGGAACAACTTCTTGCGTTGCGCTACTTTCCTGTTCGAGAGGGGGTGTAATTACCTCATCAAGTTCTACCTTCCTCCCACTTACTTCTTTCGAGAGAAACTCTTTCTCTAGAAAGGATCCGTTCTTGGCAACAAAGGTTTTACCTTCGGATCTAAGATAGAAGGTATACCCAATAGTTTCCTTAGGGTATCCTATGAATACGCATTTCTCCGCTTTGGGTTCGAGCTTTTCTGGTTGAAGTTTCTTCACATAAGCATCGCAGCCCCAAACTTTAAGAAACGACAACTTAGGTTTCTTGCCAAACCACAGTTCATACGGTGTCGTCTCAACGGATTTAGACGGTGCCCTATTTAAAGTGAATGCTGCAGTTTCTAATGCGTATCCCCAAAATGATAGCGGTAAGTCGGTGAGAGACATCATAGATCGTACCATATCTAATAAGGTGCGATTACGACGTTCAGACACTCCGTTGCGTTGCGGTGTGCCAGGCGGCGTTAGTTGTGAAACGATTCCACACTTTCTTAGGTGTGTGCCAAATTCGTGACTCAAATATTCTCCTCCACGATCAGATCGTAGACATTTAATTTTTCTGTCACGTTGATTCTCAACCTCACTCTGAAATTCCTTGAACTTTTCAAACGTCTCAGATTTGTGCTTCATCAAGTAGATATACCCATACCTACTCAAATCATCGGTGAGAGTGAGAACATAATGATAACCACCGCGAGCTTCAACGTTCATTGGACCACACACATCAGTATGTATTATTTCCAATAAGTCGGAGGCTCTCTCCATTAGTCCTGAGAATGGAGTCTTAGTCATCTTGCCCATGAGGCACGGCTCGCATGTGTCAAATGATTCAAAGTCAAGAGACTCTAGTAGTCCATCAGTATGGAGCTTCTTCATGCGCTTAACGCCGATATGACCAAGGCGGCAGTGCCACAAGTATGTGGGACTATCATTATCAACTTTGCATCTTTTGGTACTCACACTATGAATATGTGTAACATCACGATCGAGATTCATCAAGAATAAACCATTCACCAGCGGAGCATGACCATAAAACATATCACTCATATAAATAGAACAACCATTATTCTCTGACTTAAATGAGTAGCCGTCTCGCATTAAGCAAGACCCTGATACATTGTTCATGCTTAAAGCTGGTACTAAATAACAATTATTAAGGTTTAAAACTAATCCCGACAGTAGATGTAGAGGTAGCGTGCCGACGGCGATCACATCGACCTTTGAACCATTCCCGACGCGCATCGTCACCTCGTCCTTGGCCAGTCTCCGCTTATTCCGCAGTTCCTGCTTTGAGTTGCAAATGTGAGCAACAGCACCGGTATCAAATACCCAGGAGCTACTACGAGCGCTGGTAAGGTACACATCAATAACATGTATATCATATATACCTTTAACGTTGCCGGCCTTCTTGTCCGCTAAGTATTTGGGGCAGTTCCGCTTCCAGTGACCTTTTCCCTTGCAGTAGAAGCACTCAGTCTCAGGCTTGGGTCCGTTCTTTTTCTTCTTCCCGGCATCTGGCTTACCGGGCGCGGCAACAGCTTTGCCGTCTTTCTTGAAGTTCTTCTTACCCCTGCCTTTCTTGAAACTAGTGGTCTTGTTGACCATCAACACTTGATGCTCCTTCTTGATTTCTACTTCTGCAGACTTGAGCATCGAGTACAACTCGGGAATGGTTTTCTCCATCCCTTGCATGTTGTAGTTAAGCACAAAGCCTTTGTAGCTTGGTGGGAGAGACTGGAGGATTCTGTCAATGATAGCATCATCCGGAAGTTCGACTCCAAGTGAAGTCAGACGACCGTGTAACCCAGACATTTTGAGTATGTGCTCACTGACAGAACTGTTCTCCTCCATCTTACAGCTGAAGAACTTGTCGGAGACTTCATATCTCTCGACACGGGCATGAGCTTGAAAAACTAGCTTCAGCTCTTGGAACATCTCATATGCTCCGTGTTGCTCAAAACGTCTTTGGAGCCCCGTTTCTAAACTATATAACATGCCACACCTGACCAGAGAGTAGTCATCACTCCGCGCTTGCCAGACGTTTAGAACGTCCTGGGCTGCTGCGGGAGCGGGAGGGTCACCTAGCGGCGCATTAAGGACATAAGCCTTTTTAGCTGCTTCAAGGATGAGCTTCAGGTTGCGAACCCAGTCCGCATAGTTGCTACCATCATCTTTCAGCTTGTTTTTCTCTAGGAATGCGTTGAAGTTGAGGTTGACGTTGGACATCTACAATATTTATAAAGACAACTTTTAGACTAAGTTCATGACAATTAAGTTCATTTAATCAAATTAAGTATGAACTCCCACTTAAATCGACATCCCTCTAGTCATCTAAGTGATACATGATCCATGTTGACTAACCCGTGTCCGATCATCACGTGAGACGGACTAGTCACCATGGTGAGCAACTTCATGCTGATCGTATTCAACCATACGACTCATGTTCGACCTTTCGGTCTCTTGTATTCGAGGTCATGTCTGTACATGCCAAGCTCGTCGAGTCAACCTAAGTGTTTCGCGTGTGTAAATCTGGCTTACACCCGTTGTATGCGAACGTTAGAATCTATCACACCCGATCATCACGTGGTGCTTCGAGACAACGATCCTTCGCAACGGTGCACACTTAGGGGAATACGTTCTTGAAATTTTTAAGAGGGATCATCTTATAATGCTACCGTCGTTCTAAGCAATAAGATGTAAAACATGATAAAACATCACAATGCAATCATATAGTGACATGATATGGCCATTATCATCTTTGCTCATTCGATCTCCATCTTCAGGCATCGCATGATCATCATCGTCACCGGCGTGACACCATGATCTCCATCATCATGATCTCCATCATCGTGTCTCCGTGAAGTCGTCACGCCAACTACTACTATCACTACTACTATGGCTAACCGTTAGCAATGAAGTAAAATAGCAAGCACATGGCGTTGCATCTCATACAATAAATTAAGACAACTCCTATGGCTCCTGCCGGTTGTCATACTCATCGACATGCAAGTCGTGAAACCTATTACAATAACATGATCATCTCATACATCATACATGCAACATCACAACTTTGGCCATATCACATCACATGTCAAACCCTGCAAAAACAAGTTAGACGTCCTCTAATTGTTGTTGCAAGTTTTACGTGGCTGATTTGGGTTTCTAGCAAGAACGCCTTCTTACCTACGTGACAGCCACAACGATGATATGCCAAAGCTATTTACCCTTCATAAGGACCCTTTTCATCAAATCCAATCCGACTAGAGTAGGAGAGACAGACACCCGCTAGCCACCTTTATGCACGATGTGCATGTCTGTCGGTGGAACCAGTCTCACGTAAGCGTACGTGTAAGGTCGGTCCGGGCCGCTTCATCCCACAATACCGCCGGAAAAGAATAAGACTAGTAACGGTAAGCAAATTGACAAGTCATCGCCCACAACCTTTGTGTTCTACTCGTGCATAGAATCTACGCATAGAAAACCTGGCTCGGATGCCACTGTTGGGAAACGTAGCATAAATTCAAAATTTTCCTACGCTTATTCAGATCTTCCTATGGAGAGACCAGCAACGAGAGAGGGGTAAGAGCATCTTCGTACCTTTGAAGATCGCTAAGCGGAAGCGTTGCTAGAACACGGTTGATGGAGTCGTACTCGCAGCGATTCCGATCTAGTGCCGAACAACGGCACCTCCGCGTTCAACACACGTGCAGCCCGGTGACGTCTCCCGCACCTTGATCCAGCAAGGAGGAGGGAGAGGTTGGGGAAGAATACCAGCAACACAACGGCGTGGTGTTGGTGGAGAGACGAGGTCTCCCGGCAGGGCTTCGCCAAGCGCCGGTAGAGAGGAGGAGGAAGAAGTGCAGGGCTGCGCCGAGGGAGAGGGAAAACTGTGTCCTCCAAAGGCCAAAAGTGCCCACTATATATAGGGGAAGGGGAGAGGGGGTGCCACCCCTAGGGTTCCCACCCTAGGGGGTGCGGCAGCCCTCCCAGATGGGGTTTGTGGCGGCCAGATGGGGAGGAGGGGGTGGCGCACCCCTCTGGTGGGCCTAAGGCCCACCTAAGTTAGGGTTCCCCCCTCTTTTTCTTTCCCCTGCGCCATGGGCTGATTGGGGAGGCGCACCAGCCCAACTAGGGGCTGGTTCCCACCCCCACTTAGCCCATCTTACCTCTTGGGGTCGCAGCCCCCCTTCGGTGGTCCCGGTGGTCCCGGTACGTTACCGGTGATGCCCGAAACACTTCCGGTGTCCGAAACCATCCGTCCTATATATCAATCTTTACCTCCGGACCATTCCGGAGCTCCTCTTGACGTCCGGGATCTCATCCGGGACTCCGAACAACTTTCAGTAATCTCGTATAACAATTCCCTATAACCCTAGCGTCATCGAACCTTAAGTGTGTAGACCCTACGGGTTCGGGAGACAGGCAGACATGACCGAGACACCTCTCTGGCCAATAACCATCAGCGGGGTCTGGATACCCATGGTGGCTCCCACTAGCTCCACGATGATCTCATCGGATGAACCACGATGTCAAGGATTCAATCAATCCCGTATACGATTCCCTTTGTCTGTCGGTATAGAACTTGCCCGAGATTCGATCGTCGGTATACCTATACCTTGTTCAATCTCGTTACCGGTAAGTCTCTTTACTCGTTCCGTAGCACGTCATCGTGTGACTAACTCCTTAGTCACATTGAGCTCATGATGATGTTCTACCGAGTGGGCCCAGAGATACCTCTCCGTCACACGGAGTGACAAATCCCGATCTCGATTCGTGCCAACCCAACAGACACTTTCGGAGGTACCCGTAGTGCACATTTATAGTCACCCAGTTACGTTGTGACGTTTGATACACCCAAAGCACTCCTACGGTATCCGGGAGTTGCACAATCTCACGGTCGAAGGAAAAGATACTTGACATTAGAAAAGCATTAGCATACGAACAATACGATCTAGTGCTAGGCTTAGGATTGGGTCTTGTCCACCACATCATTCTCCCAATGATGTGATCCCGTTATCAATGACATCCAATGTCCATGATCAGGAAACCATGATCATCTATTGACTAACGAGCTAGCTAACTAGAGGCTTGCTAGGGACACCTTGTGATCTATTCATTCACACATGTATTACTGTTTCCTGTTAATACAATTATAGCATGAACGATAGACGATTATCATGAACAAGGAAATATGATAATAATCATTTTATTATTGCCTCTAGGGCATATTTCCAACATCATGGCCAACCCCAAGAGCATACTGTTCAGACTTAAGCATGCGAATAAGAACAACATCATGATCTAGTTTCTTTTGCATTTTAGCGCAGTCATCGTTATATGACTCCTCAAGAGCCAAACGAAGAGTGCGCTCCTCTTCTAGAGCATTAGATAATTCGGCAATTTCATCGACATAGTCACGACTGTGTCCCTGAAGCTCGGAGATGGTCTCCTCATGAGACTCAATGAGGTCAGTGGCCTCACCCAGTTGTTACAAAAGAGCAACAAAGTGCTTATTGGATTCTCCCTTAATAGTGCACAGAAACTTGTCAAGATCATGCTCATTAAGTTCCCCAACATCACTATCTTCAACACAATTTAACAATGAAGGAGCAGAAGCAATGTTGGTCTTAATGATGGGAGTTACCTGAATGATACCTTTTGCCATGAGGCACTTGGTGATGTGGTTCTCGTTAGGGGCGTTGAAGAGAGACACCTTCTGGGGAGAGGTAGTGGCAATAGCAACAGTTGCCGTTGCCACTGTATCATCATCATCATCATCTGAAGGATACTCTTCAAGGGCCACCATCCCTTTTGGGTGAGGTTCCTTCACAAAGTTGTTCTTGATTGGAAATGATTTGGTTTTGTCTTTGCGAATGAGCTTGCCTCCGTTGTCTTCCCTTTTCTCATAGGGACATTCGGCCACGAAGTGACTCACGTTACCACAGTTATAGCATGTCCTTACTCGTTGTTTGGGTTTGAATCCACTTGAGTTGTTCTTGGTGAAGGTGGGTCTTGAGTTCCTCTTGTTGCCCCAGAATTGCCTTGATGCAAGAGCCATGTGCTCATGATAGGCATACTTTGTGTCCTCAGGGCAGCCCTCCTCTTCCTCATCTTCTTCTTCTTCTTCAAGCATTGCTTTTGCTTTCAACGCAAGGTTGGGTGAAGTTGTGTTTGATCGAACACGAGCAAGTGCATTGTCGGCTGCTTCGTTCATGATTGACATTGCAATGAATTCATCCAACACCCCACTCGAAGACAAGGAGTGAAAGTCTAGCCGCTGACGAATGACTGATGACATAGCTTTGTTGAAAGGCATGATGGCTTTAAGGAACTTGCGTTTGACCCACGTGTCATCCACATCCTTGCTCCCATGATCCTTGAGTGCCACAGCAATAGCAGTCACCCTCCGACAGAGATCACGAGGGTCCTCGTCTTCCTTCATCACAAACTCATCGGCCTTATCAAGTATCACTTCATAGTTGGATCGTTGAATGCTTGAGCTTCCCTTGTACAACACCATAATATGCTCCCAACAATCCTTGGCCAAAGTGAAGGGACGCAAGTGAGGAAGATCTTCAGGTGGCACTGCAGACTGGAGAATAAACAAAGCAAAGTGATTGTATTGATTGTCTGCATCTTCTCTCGGAGTGAGGTTGCTTGGATCATGGGGATAATATCCTTGCTCAATAATTCTCCACAAATTTGTTGAGTTGTGATTCAAATGAGACTTAATAGAAAATACCCAGTTAGCAAAGTCACCTTTCACAAGCATAGGAGGAGGACCAACAGGATTAAGACGTGGTGCGGGAACAGATCCTCCATAGACCATGGGGGGTGGAACTGAGGCATATGTTCCAGTCCCATCCTTTTCGTGAGATGAGGGAGGTTGCATACCTTTAGCCGCTTCCTTAGAGGAGTTGGCCTCCGAATCGGAAACGGCGGGTTTAACCACTATAGCCGGTTCGGGTGAACTTTTAAATCCCTCAATTAACTCTTTAAGCATGGTCTTGACCTCGTTCGTCAAGGACGTCTTGAGAGCGGCCATAGCCGTATTCAAGTCGTCCCTTGTGACCGAAGTCAAGTCCATGGCCTCGGGTTGCCCATGGTTAATTCCCTCTTCGCCTTCCATACTCTTCGGGTGGTTAAACCCTTAATAAAGAGACGTGGTTCTGATACCAATTGAAAGGATCAATATGGTTGGCTAGAGGGGGGGGGTGAATAGACAACGACCACTTTTTAAATAATCTTAGCAAGTTAAGGTAAACAACATACGGGTTCACAAATAATACGACAATGAGGTGAACCCTAAAGAAGCTAACAACGAGAGCTATTAAGACAAGTAAGATATAGTCACAAGCATAAGCAAATACAAAGTAAAGGATATAGATAACCACAAGTGGAACCGATGGAGACGAGGATGTGTTACCGAAGTTCCTTCCCTTTGACAGGAAGTACGTCTCCGTTGGAGCGGTGTGGAGGCACAATGCTCCCCAAAAAGCCACTAAGGCCATCGTATTCTCCTCACGCCCTTGCACGATGCAAGGTACCGTGATTCCACTATAGGTGCCCTTGAAGGCGGCGATCGAACCTTTACAAACAAGGTTGGGGCAACTCCACACAAAGCTTGGAGGCTCCCAACTAGACCACAAAGCTTCACCACAATGGAATATGGCTTCGAGGTGACCTCAACCGTCTAGGATGCTCAAACACCCAAGAGTAACAAGATCCGCAAGGGATTGGTGGGGGAATCAACTTTTCTCTTGGTGGAAGTGTGGATCTAGGCCTTCTCAACCAATCCCTAAAGAATCAACAAGTTTGATTGGCTAGGGAGAGAGATCGGGCACTTTTGAGCTTAGGGAGCAACAATGGAGCTTGAGAGGGTAAGAGATAAGGTTCCACAGCTAGAAGAACCCTTTATATAGTGGGGGTGGGAAATCAGACCGTTTTCCCACTCTCTGCCCGAGCTCCAGCGGTACTACCGATGTCTGCAGCGATACTACCGCTGTCCAGGGGCGGTACTACCGCCGCCTAGCGGTACTACCGCTGGCCCCAGCGGTACTACCACTGGGCCCCTGGTAGTGCAAAAGCACTACCACCGCCAAGAAAGTCTTCGCAAAAAGGTCCGTCCACGAACTACCGCTAGGCAGGCGGTACTGAGCTCCTGGAGCGGTACTACCGCTGACCAGGGGCGGTACTACCGCCGGCCAGCGGTACTTGTTGGAATTGTGCCCTAGAGGCAATAATAAATGTATAGTTATTATTATAATTCCTGTATCAAGATAATAGTTTATTATCCATGCTATAATTGTATTGAATGAAGACTCATTTACATGTGTGGATACATAGACAAAACACCGTCCCTAGCATGCCTCTAGTTGGCTAGCCAGTTGATCGATGATAGTCAGTGTCTTCTGATTATGAACAAGGTGTTGTTGCTTGATAACTGGATCACGTCATTGGGAGAATCACGTGATGGACTAGACCCAAACTAATAGACGTAGCATGTTGATCGTGTCATTTTGTTGCTATTGTTTTCTGCGTGTCAAGTATTTATTCCTATGACCATGAGATCATATAACTCACTGACACCGGAGGAATGCTTTGTGTGTATCAAACGTCGCAACGTAACTGGGTGACTATAAAGATGCTCTACAGGTATCTCCGAAGGTGTTAGTTGAGTTAGTATGGATCAAGACTGGGATTTGTCACTCCGTGTGACGGAGAGGTATCTCGGGGCCCACTCGGTAATACAACATCACACACAAGCCTTGCAAGCAATGTAACTTAGTGTAAGTTGCGGGATCTTGTATTACGGAACGAGTAAAGAGACTTGCCGGTAAACGAGGTTGAAATAGGTATACGGATACTGACGATCAAATCTCGGGCAAGTAACATACCGAAGGACAAAGGGAATGACATACGGGATTATACGAATCCTTGGCACTGAGGTTCAAACGATAAGATCTTCGTAGAATATGTAGGATCCAATATGGGCATCCAGGTCCCGCTATTGGATATTGACCGAGGAGTCTCTCGGGTCATGTCTACATAGTTCTCGAACCCGCAGGGTCTGCACACTTAAGGTTCGACGTTGTTTTATGCGTATTTGAGTTATATGGTTGGTTACCGAATGTTGTTCAGAGTCCCGGATGAGATCACGGACGTCACGAGGGTTTCCGGAATGGTCCGGAAACGAAGATTGATATATAGGATGACCTCATTTGATTACCGGAAGGTTTTCGGAGTTACCGGGAATGTACCGGGAATGACGAATGGGTTCCGGGAGTTCACCGGAGGGGGGCAACCCACTCCGGGGAAGCCCATAGGCATTTTGGGGGGTCACACCAGCCCTTAGTGGGCTGGTGGGACAGTCCACCAATCCCCTATGCGCCAAGAGAGAAAAAATCAAAGGAAAGAAAAAAAAAAGGAAGAAGTGGGAAAGGGGAAGGACTCCCTCCCACCAAACCAAGTAGGACTCGGTTTGGGGGGGGAGAGTCCTCCCCCCTGGCTCGGCCGACCCCTTGGGGATCCCTTGGACCCCAAGGCAAGGTCCCCCTCCCTCCTCCTATATATATGGGGCTTTTAGGGCAGATTTGAGACGACTTTCTCACGGCTGCCCGACCACATACCTCCATAGTTTTTCCTCTAGATCGTGTTTCTGCGGAGCTCGAGGGAGCCCTGCTGAGACAAGATCATCACCAACCTCCGGAGCGCCGTCACGCTGCCGGAGAACTCTTCTACCTCTCCGTCTCTCTTGCTGGATCAAGAAGGCCGAGATCATCGTCGAGCTGTACGTGTGCTGAACGCGGAGGTGCCGTCCGTTCGGTACTAGATCGTGGGACTGATCGCGGGATTGTTCGCGGGGCGGATCGAGGGACGTGAGGACGTTCCACTACATCAACCGCGTTCTCTAACGCTTCTGCTGTACGATCTACAAGGGTACGTAGATCACTCATCCCCTCTCGTAGATGGACATCACCATGATAGGTCTTCGTGCGCGTAGGAAAATTTTTGTTTCCCATGCGACGTTCCCCAACAGTGGCATCATGAGCTAGGTTCATGCGTAGATGTCTTCTCGAGTAGAACACAAAAGGTTTTGTGGGCGGTGATGTGCGTTTTGCTGCCCTCCTTAGTCTTTTCTTGATTCCGCGGTATTGTTGGATTGAAGCGGCTTGGACCGACATTACTCGTACGCTTACGAGAGACTGGTTTCATCGTTACGAGTAAACCCCTTTGCTCAAAGATGACTGGCAAGTGACGGTTTCTCCAACTTTAGTTGAATCGGATTTGACCGAGGAGGTCCTTGGATGAGGTTAAATAGCAACTCATATATCTCCGTTGTGGTGTTTGCGTAAGTAAGATGCGATCCTACTAGATACCCTTGGTCACCACGTAAAACATGCAACAACAAAATTAGAGGACGTCTAACTTGTTTTTGCAGGGTATGATTGTGATGTGATATGGCCAATGATGTGATGTGATATATTGGATGTATGAGATGATCATGTTGTAATAGAAATATCGACTTGCACGTCGATGGTACGGCAACCGGCAGGAGCCATAGGGTTGTCTTTATACTAACATGTTTGTGCTTGCAGATGCGTTTACTATTTTGCTAGGATGTAGCTTTAGTAGTAATAGCATAAGTAGCACGACAACCCCGATGGCAACACGTTGATGGATGATCATGGTGTGGCGCCGGTGACAAGAAGATCGTGCCGGTGCTTTGGTGATGGAGATCAAGAAGCACGTGATGATGGCCATATCATATCACTTATGAATTGCATGTGATGTTAATCCTTTTATGCACCTTATTTTGCTTAGAACGACGGTAGCATTATGAGGTGATCTCTCACTAAAATTTCAAGACGAAATTGTGTTCTCCCCGACTGTGCACCGTTGCTACAGTTCGTCGTTTCGAGACACCACGTGATGATCGGGTGTGATAGACTCAACGTTCACATACAACGGGTGCAAAACGGTTGCGCACGCGGAACACTCGGGTTAAGCTTGACGAGCCTAGCATGTGCAGACATGGCCTCGGAACACATGAGACTGAAAGGTCGATCATGAATCATATAGATGATATGATTAGCATAGGTATGCTTACCACTGAAACTACTCCCGACTCACGTGATGATCGGACTTGGGATAGTGTAGGTGGATCATGAACCACTCAAATGACTAGAGAGATGTACTTTTTGAGTGGGAGTTTAGCATATAATTTGATTAAGTTGAACTCTAATTATCTTGAACATAGTCTAAGTCCACTTTGAATATATTTGTGTTGTAAATCATGGCTCACGCAAGTGTCATCCTGAATTTTAATACGTTCCTAGAGAAAGCTAAGTTGAAAGATGATGGAAGCAACTTTGTAGACTTGGCTCGTAATCTTAAGCTAATCTTACAAGCTGGAAAGAAGGATTATGTCCTTAATGCTGCGCTAGGAGATGAACCACCCGCTACGGCTGATCAGGATGTTAAGAACGCTTGGTTAGCACGTAAGGAGGACTACTCAATAGTTCAATGTGCAGTCTTGTATGGCTTAGAACCGGGACTTCAACGTCGCTTTGAGCGTCATGGAGCATTTGAGATGTTCCAGGAGTTGAAGTTTATCTTTCAGAAGAACGCCCGGATCGAGAGGTATGAGACCTCCGATAAATTCTATACTTGCAAGATGGAGGAAAACTCGTCTGTCAGTGAACATGTGCTCAAAATGTCTGGGTACTCAAACCGTCTAGCTGAACTGGGGATTGAACTCCCGCAAGAAGCTATCACTGACAGAATCCTTCAATCACTGTTGCCAAGCTATAAAGGCTTTGTGTTGAACTACAACATGCAAGGGATGAACAAGTCTCCCGGCGAGTTGTTTGCGATGCTGAAAGTCGCAGAGTCTGAACTCCGTAAAGAGCATCAAGTGTTGATGGTGAGCAAGACCACTAGTTTCAAGAGAAACGGCAAAGGCAAGAAGGGCAATTCGAAGAAGAGCGGCAAGCCTGTTGCCAATCCGCCGAAGAAACCCAAGGCTGGACCTAAGCCTGAAACAGAGTGCTTCTATTGCAAGGGTATGGGTCACTGGAAGCGCAATTGCCCCAAGTATCTGGCAGATAAGAAGGCGGGCAAAGAAAAATCAGGTATATTTGATATACATGTTATTGATGTGTACTTAACCGGCTCTCGTAGTAGTGCCTGGGTATTCGATACCGGTTCTGTTGCTCACATTTGCAACTCGAAGCAGGAACTGCGGAATAGACGAAGGCTGGCGAAAGACGAAGTGACGATGCGCGTAGGAAACGGTTCCAAGGTTGATGCAATCGTCGTCGGCACAGTGTCACTTCAACTACCATCGGGATTAGTGATGAACTTAAATCATTGTTATTTAGTGCCTGCGTTGAGCATGAACATTATATCTGGATCTTGTTTATTGCGAGACGGTTACTCTTTTAAGTCTGAGAATAATGGTTGTTCTATTTCTATGAGTAACATCTTTTATGGTCATGCACCGAATGTGAGAGGATTGTTCATATTGAATCTTGATAGAGATACGCATATACATAGCATTGAGACCAAAAGAGTTAGAGTAAACAATGATAGCGCCATATTTTTGTGGCACTGCCGCTTGGGTCATATTGGTGTAAAGCGCATGAAGAAACTCCATGCTGATGGACTTTTGGAGTCACTTGACTTTGATTCACTTGACACGTGCGAACCATGCCTCATGGGCAAGATGACTAAGACTCCGTTCTCCGGAACGATGGAGCGTGCAAGTGACTTGTTGGAAATCATACATACCGATGTGTGTGGTCCAATGAGCGTGGAGGCACGCGGCGGATATCGTTATTTTCTCACCTTCACTGACGATCTAAGTAGATATGGTTATGTCTACTTGATGAAGCACAAGTCTGAAACATTTGAAAAGTTCAAGCAATTTCAGAGTGAAGTGGAAAATCATCGTAACAAGAAGATCAAGTTCCCACGGTCTGATTGTGGGGGTGAATATCTAAGTTTCGAGTTTGGTACTCACTTAAGACAATGTGGAATTGTTTCGCAGTTAACACCGCCCGGAACACCACAGCGTAATGGTGTGTCCGAACGTCGTAATCGTACTTTATTAGAAATGGTGCGATCTATGATGTCTCTTACTGATTTGCCGTTATCGTTTTGGGGTTATGCATTAGAAACAGCTGCATTCACTTTAAATAGGGCACCATCGAAATCCGTTGAGACGACACCATATGAACTGTGGTATGGCAAAAGGCCAAAGTTGTCGTTTCTTAAAGTTTGGGGATGTGATGCTTATGTCAAAAGGCTTCAGCCTGAAAAGCTGGAACCCAAAGCGGAAAGGTGCGTCTTCATAGGTTACCCAAAAGAGACAGTTGGGTACACCTTCTATCTCAAAACCGAGGGCAAAGTGTTTGTTGCTAAGAACGGAAATTTTCTCGAAAAGGAGTTTCTCTCGAGAGAATTGAGTGGGAGGAAGATAGAACTTGACGAGGTTGTCGAACCTCTCATCCCTCTGGACGGTGGCGCGGGGCAAGGGGAAACCTCTGTCATTGCGACGCCGGTTGAGGAGGAAGTTAATGATGATGATCATGAAACTCTAGTTCAAGTTTCTGTTGAACCACGCAGGTCGACGAGATCATGCGCTGCTCTAGAGTGGTACGGTAATCCCGTCTTATCAATCATGTTGTTAGACAACAATGAACCTGCAAATTATGAAGAAGCAATGGTGGGCCCAGATTCCAACAAATGGCTAGAAGCCATGAAATCCGAGATAGGATCCATGTATGAGAACAAAGTGTGGACTTTGGAGATGCTGCCTGAGGGCCGCAAGGCTATTCAGAACAAATGGATCTTTAAGAAGAAGACGGACGCTGACGGTAATGTGACCGTTTATAAAGCTCGACTTGTGGCAAAGGGTTTTTCACAAGTTCCAGGAATTGACTACGATGAGACTTTCTCTCCCGTAGCAATGCTTAAGTCCGTCAGAATCATGTTAGCAATAGCTGCATTTTTCGATTATGAAATCTGGCAGATGGATGTCAAAACGGCGTTCCTTAACGGTTTCCTTAAGGAAGAGTTGTATATGATGCAACCCGAAGGTTTTGTCGATCCTGAAAATGCTGACAAGGTGTGCAAGCTCCAGCGATCCATTTATGGACTGGTGCAAGCATCTCGGAGTTGGAACAAACGCTTTGATGAGGTGATCAAAGCATTTGGGTTTATACAAGTGGTTGGAGAATCTTGTATTTACAAGAAAGTGAGTGGGAGCTCTGTGGCGTTTCTAATATTATATGTGGATGACATATTACTGATTGGAAACAACGTAGAGCTTTTGGAGAGCATAAAAGGTTACTTGAACAAAAGTTTCTCTATGAAGGACCTAGGAAAAGCTGCTTACATTCTAGGCATTAAGATCTATAGGGATAGATCAAAACGCCTGATAGGACTTTCACAAAGCACATACCTTGATAAAGTTTTGAAGAGGTTCAAAATGGAACAGTCCAAGAAATGGTTCTTGCCAGTTTTACAAGGTACGAGATTGAGTAAGACTCAGTGCCCATCAACTTATGAGGATAGAGAGCATATGCGCTCCGTCCCCTATGCTTCAGCCATAGGTTCTATCATGTATGCAATGCTGTGCACTAGACCGGATGTTAGCCTGGCCATAAGTATGGCAGGTAGGTTCCAGAGTAATCCAGGAGTGGATCACTGGACGGCGGTCAAGAATATCCTGAAGTACCTGAAAAGGACTAAGGAGATGTTTCTCGTGTATGGAGGTGACGAAGAGCTCGCCGTAAAAGGTTACGTCGATGCAAGCTTTGACACAGATCCGGACGACTCTAAGTCGCAAACCGGATACGTATTTATTCTTAATGGGGGTGCAGTAAGCTGGTGCAGTTCCAAGCAAAGCGTCGTAGCAGATTCTACATGTGAAGCGGAGTACATGGCTGCCTCGGAGGCGGCTAAGGAGGGTGTCTGGATGAAGCAGTTCATGACGGATCTTGGAGTGGTGCCAAGTGCACTGGATCCAATAACCTTGTTCTGTGACAACACTGGTGTCATTGCCTTAGCAAAGGAACCAAGGTTTCACAAGAAGACCAGACACATCAAACGACGTTTCAACCTCATCCGCGACTACGTCGAGGAGGAGGACGTAAATATATGCAAAGTGCACACGGATCTGAATGTAGCAGACCCGCTGACTAAGCCTCTTCCACGGCCAAAACATGATCGACACCAGAACTGTATGGGTGTTAGATTTATCACAATGTAATTCACATGGTGATGTGAGGGCTAGATTATTGACTCTAGTGCAAGTGGGAGACTGTTGGAATTGTGCCCTAGAGGCAATAATAAATGTATAGTTATTATTATAATTCCTGTATCAAGATAATAGTTTATTATCCATGCTATAATTGTATTGAATGAAGACTCATTTACATGTGTGGATACATAGACAAAACACCGTCCCTAGCATGCCTCTAGTTGGCTAGCCAGTTGATCGATGATAGTCAGTGTCTTCTGATTATGAACAAGGTGTTGTTGCTTGATAACTGGATCACGTCATTGGGAGAATCACGTGATGGACTAGACCCAAACTAATAGACGTAGCATGTTGATCGTGTCATTTTGTTGCTATTGTTTTCTGCGTGTCAAGTATTTATTCCTATGACCATGAGATCATATAACTCACTGACACCGGAGGAATGCTTTGTGTGTATCAAACGTCGCAACGTAACTGGGTGACTATAAAGATGCTCTACAGGTATCTCCGAAGGTGTTAGTTGAGTTAGTATGGATCAAGACTGGGATTTGTCACTCCGTGTGACGGAGAGGTATCTCGGGGCCCACTCGGTAATACAACATCACACACAAGCCTTGCAAGCAATGTAACTTAGTGTAAGTTGCGGGATCTTGTATTACGGAACGAGTAAAGAGACTTGCCTGTAAACGAGGTTGAAATAGGTATACGGATACTGACGATCGAATCTCGGGCAAGTAACATACCGAAGGACAAAGGGAATGACATACGGGATTATACGAATCCTTGGCATTGAGGTTCAAACGATAAGATCTTCGTAGAATATGTAGGATCCAATATGGGCATCCAGGTCCCGCTATTGGATATTGACCGAGGAGTCTCTCGGGTCATGTCTACATAGTTCTCGAACCCGCAGGGTCTGCACACTTAAGGTTCGACGTTGTTTTATGCGTATTTGAGTTATATGGTTGGTTACCGAATGTTGTTCGGAGTCCCGGATGAGATCACGGACGTCACGAGGGTTTCCGGAATGGTCCGGAAACGAAGATTGATATATAGGATGACCTCATTTGATTACCGGAAGGTTTTCGGAGTTACCGGGAATGTACCGGGAATGACGAATGGGTTCCGGGAGTTCACCGGAGGGGGGCAACCCACTCCGGGGAAGCCCATAGGCATTTGGGGGGGTCACACCAGCCCTTAGTGGGCTGGTGGGACAGCCCACCAATCCCCTATGCGCCAAGAGAGAAAAAATCAAAGGAAAGAAAAAAAAGGAAGAAGTGGGAAAGGGGAAGGACTCCCTCCCACCAAACCAAGTAGGACTCGGTTTGGGGGGGGGGAGAGTCCTCCCCCCTGGCTCGGCCGACCCCTTGGGGATCCCTTGGACCCCAAGGCAAGGTCCCCCTCCCTCCTCCTATATATATGGGGCTTTTAGGGCAGATTTGAGACGACTTTCTCACGGCTGCCCGACCACATACCTCCATAGTTTTTCCTCTAGATCGTGTTTCTGCGGAGCTCGGGCGGAGCCCTGCTCAGACAAGATCATCACCAACCTCCGAAGCGCCGTCACGCTGCCGGAGAACTCTTCTACCTCTCCGTCTCTCTTGCTGGATCAAGAAGGCCGAGATCATCGTCGAGCTGTACGTGTGCTGAACGCGGAGGTGCCGTCCGTTCGGTACTAGATCGTGGGACTGATCGCGGGATTGTTCGCGGGGCGGATCGAGGGACGTGAGGACGTTCCACTACATCAACCGCGTTCTCTAAAGCTTCTGCTGTACGATCTACAAGGGTACGTAGATCACTCATCCCCTCTCGTAGATGGACATCACCATGATAGGTCTTCGTGCGCGTAGGAAATTTTTTGTTTCCCATGCGACGTTCCCCAACAGTACTACCGCTGGCTGCAGCGGTACTACCGCTCGCCTTCCAGCGGTACTACCGTTGGGGACCAATTTGCAAGGAGGAAAGAAACACAGTGGCGGGGGCCGCTCCAAAAATTAAGGTAAGGGAGAATATGTGAAGTGTGCGCGTGCAAAGATAGATTCCACCCAAACCTTTCCACTACGGATCCCCTCTTAATAGTACGGCTTTCTTATGACTCAAATAAAGAGAATCGTAGAGAGCGCCGTGCTTCCGTTCCATGAATGAGGGGACGAGTCGTCTTGTGCCGTTGACGTGTGTTATCTGAAACCTTAACACACACGGTTAATGCTTTACGGTACTGTCATCAATCACCAAAATTACTTAGGCATAAATTATGCCCCAACACCGTTTCACGAAGTATCCCTTCTAGCCCTTGCCTTTCTCGAAACTTAGTGGTTTTACTAACCATCAACTATTGATGCTCCTTCTTGATTTCTACTTTCGCAGTGTCAAACATCGCGAATCGCTCAAGGATCATTGTATCTATCCTTGATATGTTATAGTTCATCACGAAGCTCTCACAGCTTGGTGGCAGTGACTTTGGAGAACCATCACTATCTTATCTGGAAGATCAACTCCCACTTGATTCAAGCGATTGTCGTACTCAGATAATCTGAGCACACGCTCAACGATTGAGCTTTTCTCCTTTACTTCGTAGACAAAGAATCTTGTCGGAGGTCTCATACCTCTTAACAAGGGCACAAGCATGAAATCAAAATTTCATCTCTTTAGAACATCTCTTATGTTCCGTGACGTTTCAAAACGTCTTCGGCGCCTTGCTTCTAAGCCATTAAGTATTTTGTACTGAACTATCGTGTAGTCATCAGAAACGTGTATGTCGGATGTTCACAACATCTACAGACGACGCTCGAGGTGCAGCACACCGAGTGGTGCATTAAGAACATAAGCCTTCTGCGCAGCAACGAGGACAATCCTCGGTTTTACAGACTCAGTCTGCAAAGTTTGCTACTATCAACTTTCAACTAAATTTTCTCTAGGAACATATAAAAACAGTAGAGCTATAGCGCAAGCTACATCGTAATTCGCAAAGACCATTAGACTATGTTCATGACAATTAGTTCAATTAATCATATTACTTAAGAACTCCCACTCAAAAAGTACATCTCTCTAGTCATTTGAGTGGTACATGATCCAAATCCACTATCTCCAGTCCGATCATCACGTGAGTCGAGAATAGTTTCAGTGGTAAGCATCTCTATGCTAATCATATCAATTATACGATTCATGCTCGACCTTTCGGTCTCATGTGTTCCGAGGGCATGTCTGCACATGCTAGGCTCGTCAAGCTTAACCCGAGTGTTCCGCGTGTGCAACTGTTTTGCACCCGTTGTATGTGAACGTTGAGTCTATCACACCCGATCATCACATGGTGTCTCGAAACGAAGAACTGTCGCAATGGTGCACAGTCGGGGAGAACACAATTTCGTCTTGAAATTTTAGTGAGAGATCACCTCATAATGCTACCGTCGTTCTAAGCAAGATAAGGTGCATAAAGGATTAACATCACATGCAATTCATAAGTGACATGATATGGCCATCATCATGTGCTTCTTGATCTCCATCACAAAGCACCGGCATTATATTTTTGTCACCGGCGTCACACCATGATCTCCATCAACGTGTCGCCATTGGGGTTGTCGTGCTACTCATGCTATTACTAATAAAGCTACGTCCTAGAAATATAGTAAACGCATCTGCAAGCAAAAATATTAGTTTAAAGACAACCCTATGGCTCCTGCCGGTTGCCGTACCATCGACGTGCAAGTCGATATTAACTATTACAACATGATCATCTCATACATCCAATATATCACATCACATCGTTGGCCATATCACATCACAAGCATACCCTGCAAAAACAAGTTAGACGTCCTCTAATTGTTGTTGCATGTTTTACGTGGTGACCATGGGTATCTAGTAGGATCGCATCTTACTTACGCAAACACCACAACGGAGATATATGAATTGCTATTTAACCTCATCCAAGGACCACCTCGGTCAAATCCGATTCAACTAAAGCTGGAGAAACCGACACTCGCCGGTCATCTTTGAGCAACAGAGTTACTCGTAGCGATGAAACCAGTCTCTCGTAAGCGTACGAGTAATGTCGGTCCGAGCCGCTTCGATCCAACAATACCGCGGAATCAAGAAAAGACTAAGCAGGGCATCAAAACGCACATCACCGCCCACAAAAACTTTTGTGTTCTACTCGAGAAGACATCTACGCATGAACCTAGCTCATGATGCCACTGTTGGGGAACGTCGCATGGGAAACAAAAAATTTCCTACGCGCACAAAGACCTATCATGGTGATGTCCATCTACGAGAGGGGATTTCCGATCTACGTACCCTCGTAGATCGCACAGCAGAAGCGTTAGTGAACACGGTTGATGTAGTGGAACGTCCTCACGTCCCTCGACCCGCCCCGCGAACCGTCCCACGAACCGTCCCGCGATCCGTCCCACGATCCACTCCGATCTAGTGCCGAACGGACGGCACCTCCGCGTTCAGCACACGTACAGCTCGACGATGATCTCGGCCTTCTTGATCCAGCAAGAGAGACGGAGAGGTATATGAGTTCTCCGGCAGCGTGACGGCGCT
This sequence comes from Hordeum vulgare subsp. vulgare, assembly GCF_904849725.1. NCBI lineage: Eukaryota > Viridiplantae > Streptophyta > Magnoliopsida > Poales > Poaceae > Hordeum > Hordeum vulgare. The sequence continues at coordinate 605,103,352 of NC_058521.1, read as the reverse complement.
TCGGAGGTTGGTGGTGATCTAATCCTAGGAGGGCTCCGCCCGAGCTCCGCAGAAACGCGATCTAGAGGAAAAACCGTGGAGGTATGTGGTCGGGCTGCCGTGGCAAAAGTTGTCTCAAATCAGCCCTAATACCTCAGTATATATAGGAGGGAGGGGGGAGGGAAGAGGCAGCCTCAAACCCTCAAGGTTTGGCCGAAATTGGAGGTGGAGGAGTCCTACTCGAATCCTACTTGGACTAGGATTCCACCTTCCCACTTGGAAACTCTTTCCACCTTGTGTTTTTTCCTTCTCAAACCTTATGGGCCTTAGTGGGAACTTATTCCAGCCCACTAGGGGCTGGTTTATCTCTTCCCATAGCCCATGAGACCCCTTGGGGCGTGACACCCCCCCCCCCCCCGATGGTCCCCGGCACCCCTCCCGGCACTCCCGGTACACTATCGATGAGCCCGAAACTTTTCCGGTGACCAAAACAGGACTTCCTATATATCAATCTTTACCTCCGGACCATTCCGGAGCTCCTCGTGACGTCCTGGATCTCATCCGGGACTCCGAACAACATTCGGTAACCAACCATATAACTCAAATACGCATAAAAGCACGTCGAACCTTAAGTGTGCAGACCCTGCGGGTTCGAGAACTATGTAGACATGACCCGAGTGACTCCTCGGTCAATATCCAATAGCGGGAACTGGATGCCCATATTGGATCCTACATATTCTCCGAAGATCTTATCGGTTGAACCTCAGTGTCAAGGATTCATATAATCCCGTATGTCATTCCCTTTGTCCTTCGGTATGTTACTTGCCCGAGATTCGATCGTCAGTATCCGCATACCTATTTCAATCTCGTTTACCGGCAAGTCTCTTTACTCGTTCCGTAATACAAGATCCCGCAACTTACACTAAGTCACATTGCTTGCAAGGCTTGTGTGTGATGTTGTATTACCGAGTGGGCCCCGAGATACCTCTCCGTCACACGGAGTGACAAAACCCAGTCTCGATCCATACTAACTCAACGAACACCTTCGGAGATACCTGTAGAGCATCTTTATAGTCACCCAGTTACGTTGCGACGTTTGATACACACAAAGCATTCCTTCGGTGTCAGTGAGTTATATGATCTCATGGTCATAGGAACAAATACTTGACACGCAGAAAACAGTAGCAACAAAATGACACTATCAACATGCTACGTCTATTAGTTTGGGTCTAGTCCATCACATGATTCTCCTAATGATGTGATCCCGTTATCAAGTGACAACACTTGCCTATGGTCAGGAAACCTTGACCATCTTTGATCAACGGGCTAGTCAACTAGAGGCTTACTAGGGACAGTGTTTTATCTATGTATTCACACATGCACTGTGTTTCCAATCAATACAATTATAGCATTGATAATAAATGATTATCATGAACAAAGAAATATAATAATACTAATTTATTATTGCCTTTAGGGCATATTTCCCACAAAGGACCCTTTTCATGAAATCCAATCCGACTAGAGTAGGAGAGACAGACACACGCTAGCCACCTTTATGCACGGTGTGCATGTCTGTCGGTGGAACGAGTCTCACGTAAGCGTACGTGTAATGTCGGTCCGGGCTGCTTCATCCCACAATACCGCCGGAAAAGAATAAGACTAGTAGCGGCAATCAATTGACAAATCATCACCCACAACCTTTTGTGCTCTACTCGTGCATAGAATCTACGCATAGAAAACCTGGCTCTGATACCACTGTTGAGGAACGTAGCATAAATTCAAAAAATTTCCTACGCATATTCAGATCTTCCTATGGAGAGACCAGCAACGAGAGAGGGATGAGTGCATCTTCATACCTTTGAAGATCGCTAAGCGGAATCGTTACTAGAACGCGGTTGATGGAGTCGTACTCGCGGCGATTCAGATCGCGGTGTGATTCCGATCTATTGCCGAACTACGGCACCTCCGCGTTCAACACATGTGTAGCTTGGTGACGTCTCCCGCACCTTGATCCAGCAAGGAGGAGGGAGAGGTTGGGGAAGAACTCCAGCAGCACGGCGGCATGGTGTCGATGGAGAGACGAGGTCTCCCGGCAGGGCTTCGCCAAACACCGGCAGAGAGGAGGAGAAAGAAGGGCAGGGCTGCGCCGAGGGAGAGGGAAAAGTGTGTCCCCCAATGGCCAAAAACCCTCTCTATTTATAGGAGGAGGGGGAGGGCTGCGCCACCCCTAGGGTTTCCTCCCTAAGGGCCGGCGGCCACCAGATGGGAGAGGGGGGACGGCGGCCAGGGCAGGGCAGGGAAAGGGGGGCGCCCTAGGTGGGCCTTGGGCCTCCCCTGCGCCTAGGGTTTCCCCTCCCTCCCTCTCTGGTGCGCATGGGCTGGGTGTGGGGGGCGCACCAGCCCACCTAGGGGCTGGTTCCCTCCCACACTTGGCCCATGTAGCCCTTCGGGGCTTGTGGCCCCTCCCGGTGGGCCTCCGGAACCCTTCCGATGGTCCCGACACTTTGCCGGTGGTGTCCGAAACATTTTCGGCGTCCAAATCCATCCATCCTATATATCAATCTTTACCCCCGGACCATTCCGGAGCTCCTCGTGACGTCTGGAATCTCATCCGGGACTCCGAACATCCTTCGGTGACCTCGTATAACAGTTCCCTATAACCCTAGCGTCATCGAACCTTAAGTGTGTAGACCTTACGAGTTCGGGAGAGAGGCAGACATGACCGAGACACCTCTCCAGCCAATAACCATCAGCGGGGTCTGGATACCCATGGTGGCTCACACTTGCTCCACGATGATCTCATCGGATGAACCACGATGTCAAGGATTCAATCAATCCCGTATACAATTCCCTTTGTCTGTCGGTATAGAACTTGTCCGAGATTCGATCGTCGGTATACCTATACCTTGTTCAATCTCGTTACCGGTAAGTCTCTTTTCTCGTTCCATAGCACGTCATCGTGTAACTAACTCCTTAGTCACATTGAGCTCATGATGATGTTCTACCGAGTGGGCCCAGAGATGCCTCTCCATCACACGGAGTGACAAATCCCGATCTCGATTCGTACCAACCCAACACACACTTTCAGAGGTACCCGTAGTGCACCTTTATAGTCACCCAGTTACTTTGTGACGTTTGATACACCCAAAGCACTCCTACGATATCCGGGAGTTGCACAATCTCACGGTCGAAGGAAAAGACACTTAGACATTAGAAAAGCTTTAGCATACAAACACTACGATCTAGTGCTACGCTTAGGATTGAGTCATTAGAAAAGATTTAGCATACGAACACTACGATCTAGTGCTACGCTTAGGATTGAGTCATTAGAAAAGATTTAGCATACGAACACTACGATCTAGTGCTACGCTTAGGATTGAGTCATTAGAAAAGCTTTAGCATACAAACACTACGATCTAGTGCTACGCTTAGGATTGAGTCATTAGAAAAGCTTTAGCATACGAACACTACGATCTAGTGCTACGCTTAGGATTGAGTCATTAGAAAAGCTTTAGCATACGGACACTACGATCTAGTGCTACGCTTAGGATTGAGTCATTAGAAAAGCTTTAGCATACGAACACTACGATCTAGTGCTACGCTTAGGATTGATTCATTAGAAAAGCTTTAGCATATGAACACTACGATCTAATGCTACGCCAGAGAGTGGGGCAACAACCAGGCATGGGCCCGCCCCCGCCCAGCCCAACCCAAACCCAAACCCAACCCAACCCAACGGTCGTCACTCACCAACACCAACACAAGAGGAAGAGGGGAGGCAGCGGCAATTTCGAATTCGGACGGCGGCTCGCTCAATTGAGAAAGACCACACAAAACACTAGGGAAGGGGGGAATCTGAAAACCCAAACCCAAATCCAAATCCAAATCCAAATCCACGCCTCTCCTCCTCATCGCTCGCACCACGCGGCGGCTCTCGGCCGGACCCTCATGGAAGCCGGCGACGACCCCATGGACTTCACCTGGACCGCCGGCTGGGAGGCGGCGCACCCGGCCTGCGACTCCAGTCCCGATCCCGCGCCCGACCCCGCGCCGGCCTGCGACTCCAGCCCCGACCCCAAGCCGGCGCCGCCGGCCTGCGACTCTAGCCTCGACCCCGCGCCCGACCCCGCGCCGGCGCCGCAGGAGGCGGAGGCGGAGCCCATGATCCTCGTCTCCGGCCCGCGCGTCGCCGTCTCCGGGCTGAGGCGGGCCGACTGCCACGCAGGTGCTGCTCCCCTCGGGCGTACCGTCGTCCTCGTCCGCCCGCTATGTCTAGGTTTTCGCGTTTCTCCCCTGCGCATTTCTTCCCAGCGGAGCGGGTGTCCTTCGCTGGTCTTGCCGTGGAATTGCCAAGTGGATCTGGCTGGAGCCCTAGAGTTGGCTCGGATTCATAAACCCACCCTAGAGGGATCTAAATCCCATTTCTCTCCCTAGGTTCAGGTTTTCAGAGCCTTGCTACCCTGCTCCAAAATGGCCAAGCCTGCCTTTCTCACCTCATTTCACATGCTATGCCCTACTCTATTGCTCCCAAACAAATTGTAAAATGCAAGTTGCTCATCTTACAATGCTTTTCCTACCTCTGTCTCAAGTTATTATTTTCTTATAACCCTTTTTACTGCCTGTGAATGCTCTCAAGCAGGTGAATGCGTCCTGTTCCTCAATGCGGGCGGGTGCGCCATCGAGGACGACGATCCCTCCGCAAAGTTCTCCAGCGATTCTTTCTTTCAAGGAGGGGAGTCGATAGAGACTTCCGAGAGCATACTCGAAGGCGGCGACTATCCGTCGCTCTACAGCTCGGCACGCTACGGCGATTTCAGCTACAGATTCGATGGCCTTGCCCCTGGAGACTATTACCTGGATCTGCATTTTGCTGAGATTGTGCACACCGGTGGGCCAAAAGGAATCAGATCGTTTGATGTGCTCGTGCAGGAAGACAAGGCAAGCCCACTGACTTGTCTGTCTCGTTAGGTTTCGTTGCATGGTTTCCTTATCCACACTTGGCTCAACAACAGTCTGCCTTTTTCTTCACAGATCTTGTCTGAACTTGATGTGTTCGCGGTGGTCGGAGGTAACAGGCCCCTTCAGGTGCTTGACATCAGGGCTTATGTTGGGAGCAATGGTGTTATCATCATCAACTTCAAGGGAGTAAGAGGGAACCCCATGGTTTGTGGCATCTGCGTTCGGAAAGCCCCAGCAACACCAGGTACTTGATTTGTTTTAGATGCAAACAATGTCCTCATTCACTAGCCTGCATTCCCAGCGATAATCTTTGCATTGAACGTGCAGCGGCAAAGTTAGGTACGCGAGGGACTGGCTTATGCAAAAAGTGTTTAACTGTTGTTGAGATTTCTTCACCTATTCAGGTCAGTTTTCTCACAAACTGTTTTACCATCCTATCTCATCTCATGTAATCCTGATACATGATCAACGTACCCAAATTGCAGAAAAGGACAATAAAACTGATCTCAAAGTACGAGAAACAGATTGAGGACCTAACCAGCCAATGCACCAGCAAGTCCGATGAGTGCTCCATGGCATGGTCTTTAGTAGAATCTACCAACCAAGAACTTGACAGGCTGAAGATGGAGCTTCACCAAAAGCTTGTGCAAAGTGATAATTTTGGTAATTACCAGACTAATGCATTAAGCATCGTCCTGTCCTGTTTTTTCTTCGTATAGGTACCATTGTTCTAATATATAATACAATAACTTGCAGAACAAGTCCTTGATACGCAAACAGACCAACTTAGAAAAGTCTCTCAGAACTACGAAAATGACAAGAAACTATGGGCTGCTGCCATATCTAACCTGGAGAGCAAGATCAAGGTAATGCTGATTTACTGTCTGCAAGATCACTACAACCACAAGAAATAGTGAATGATTGCAGTAGCTGCTGCTAATTGTATCTTCATAATACTCACTCAGGCCATGAAGCAAGAGCAAGCACTGTTATCTCTTGAAGCACACGACTGTGCGCAAGCGGTCCCTGATTTGAGTAAGATGATTGAAGCTGTTCGAGCCTTAGGTAATATCTGACTCTGAAGTGACACTGTTGCACAGCTTTCAAGTATTTAACAAAGCCTTGCATGTTTCTGGTATTGCAGTTGCACAGTGTGATGATCTGAAAGTGAAGTACCATGAAGAGATGGCCAAGAGAAAGAAACTTCATAATATTGTCCAGGAGACAAAAGGTTCTTATTGCCCCCTCTGTATTCACATCCTTACACTCATTTCTAGAATTTGGTTGGGATAATGACTCTGCCCATCTCTTTCATTTTCAGGAAATATTAGAGTTTTCTGTAGATGCCGCCCCTTGAGCAAAGTTGAGACATCTTCAGGTTTTAAGTGTGTGGTAGATTTTGATGGAGCAAATGATGGTGACATTGGGATTATGAATGGTGGAACAACAAAAAAGACATTCAAGTTTGACAGAGTTTACACACCAAAGGATGACCAAGGTATCTCTCGTTACTTTGGAGCCTGTATTAGCGTTTTGTTATGTTCCATAACTGTTCTTACAACGCGAATAATGCTAATATAGGTTGCTTCTAGTTTATGCTTCCGAGTAATGGTTGAGATATCCATTAGAAAATTCTTTGTTTGTCTGATATACAAGCTGTATTCATGAACAGCCGAGGTTTACGCCGATGCCTCTCCATTGGTCACGTCAGTGCTTGATGGATACAATGTATGCATTTTTGCATACGGACAAACAGGAACTGGGAAAACCTTCACCATGGAAGGGACTGAAAGGAACAGAGGAGTAAACTATAGAACTCTGGAGGAGTTGTTCAAGATTGCCGAGGAGAGAAAAGATACTGTCACGTACAACATATCTGTTAGTGTCCTTGAGGTTTACAATGAACAAATCAGAGATCTGCTTGCAACATCCCCTTCATCTAAAAAGTACAATCACTTTCCGTCAGTACCCTTCAGTTTTGTTCACAAGAGTTCATCTAAGAAGTGCATCCACTTTCCTTTAGCACACCCTTCACTTCTTGTTCACAGTGGTACACGGTGTGGTAACTTGTATGTCTTTGCGTGTAGGTTGGAGATCAAACAAGCAGGTGAAGGATCCCATCATGTGCCTGGCATAGTTGAGGCCAAAGTTGAGGACATAAACGAAGTTTGGGATGCCTTACAAACTGGAAGCAATTCCAGGGCTGTAGGGTCAAATAATGTGAATGAACACAGCAGTCGCTCACACTGGTTGGTCCAAATCCTCTGACATTCCTTTTCAGTTGCTATTTGAATGCATGTTCAGATGCAAAAGAGTCATTTTTCATTTCTTGGTGGAATACTTGCTTGTGGTCAAAGTGTTTTAATCTTCATATTTTGTTTTCAGCATGCTCTGCATCATGGTTAGAGCAAAGAACTTGATAAATGGGGACTGCACAAGAAGTAAACTCTGGCTAGTAGATCTTGCTGGGAGCGAGCGGTTAGCCAAGACTGACGCTCAAGGTGATCGGCTTAAGGAGGCACAAAATATTAACAGGTCGCTTTCTGCTCTAGGCGATGTAATTTCTGCTCTTGCTTCCAGAAGCAGCCACATTCCATACAGGTTTGCACTCTCAGTCAGTAACATGTTTGCACCGATCAGCTCCTGTTTTCTCACTGCCTTGATATTTTTTATTTTCCTGAGCAGAAATTCCAAGTTGACACACTTGCTCCAAGATTCTCTAGGTAACTTGATATGTTGTTCATATCAATAACACACAGTACTAAATATTAATCATTTCTGTTGCTCTGCATTCTCTCACTCGGCTACGATATTAATCTGCTCTTTTTTGTTCTTCTCCACATTTGCGGTAACAGGAGGGGATTCGAAAGCCCTAATGTTTGTACAAATCAGCCCATCCGACAACGATGCGTCGGAAACCTTGAGTTCGCTAAACTTTGCTAGCCGTGTTCGTGGTATAGAACTGGGCCCGGCAAAGAAGCAGGTTGACACGGCCGAACTTCAGAAGTTCAAACAAATGGTGAGTGTTGATACTGCCTTCTCCTGAAGCTTTCTTTCCTGTGCCTGCTTGAAGCTGAACTGATGGATATTTCTGGGTCAGCTTGAAAGGTCTAAGCAAGAGGTCAAGCTTAAGGACGATTCTTTGAGAAAGCTGGAAGAGAACTGCCAAAATTTGGAGAAACAAACCAAGGGAAAAGAGCAACTTTACAAAAACTTGCAAGAGAAGGTATGTGTAATTGTGGCCAATGCTGCAGTTTGAAATATCTGAATTTTCTGTTGATTCTAGGCTGCTTTCCTTCGCTTGGAAGTCCTGCCTTACAGATTTTTTTTTTTGTAACTTGAAGGTGAAGGAGCTTGAAAGCCAACTAGACTCTAAGGAGAAGCAGCAGAATCAGCTTTCTGAAAAACTTAAGGAGAAAGAAGAAACATGCACTGCGCTTGAGCAGAAGGTATGAATGGAAGCAGTTGATGTCGTTTAACAGCTACTGTAATGTAATTGTTTAGGGGAAAGGAGCAGATAATGATACATCCATGCTATCCTTTTGCAGATAAGGGAGTTGGAGCGCAATCTTGAACAGCAGCACCGATCAGACTGTGATGTTGCAGCTCTTAACCAATCGGTACAGAAGTCAACTTGTACAGTTTTTATCAGTATAATAATCGTCAATGGGCATTAGCAACAGACTAGGATTGATTTCGTTATTTCAGATTGAGGAGCTGGAGCAGCTGTGGCTCAAGCTGAAGGAACAGGAACAGCAAACATCAGATGCAGAATCAAAGGTATTTTTAAGCTTGAGAACCAAAGGTTTCTTAGGTTGCAGCTCTTAACCAATCGGTACAGAAGAAGTTTTTACCAGTATAATAATCATCAATGGGCATTAGCAAGAGACTAGGATTGATTTGCGTTATGTACTTGTTTCAGATTGAGGAGCTGGAGCTCAAGCTCAAGGAACAGGAACAGCAAAGATCAGCTGCAGAATCAAAGGTATTTTTAAGCTTGAGAACCAAAGGGTTTGTTTGTAGATTCTCAAGGCACCGTGTAGATGACACTTGTATATTCGTCAAAAAAATTGTGTAGGCAAGGGAAATGGAACAAGAGCTCTTGGAAGCACAGAAAACAGAATCAATGCTTGAGAGCCAGGTGGACATCCTTTTCTCATAGCTTTGCTGCATTACACTCCTCCTTACATTTTGGAGGGCACTAGTAATGCTAATGCAGATCCTGACTGACGGACCTCCTCCATGTTATTTCAGCTGCTGGACCTCAAGAAGAAACTACCGGAGATGGGGGCAAGAAAACTCCAAGACGCAAACGCGATGCCTGAACCCTGTAACAATCCAATACCAAGGGTTCTTCCTGCCACCCCTGTAGAGGCGAACATGGTGCCGCCTCCTTGTGCGAGGGAGGTGATGAGCGAGAAGGCGCAGCAGCAGCACCACCGCATCCTGAGAAGCTCGGACTCGGCCAACAAGCGGGTGCCCAGCTCCCTCTTCGCCGAGGCGGGCGTTGTCAACGAGAAGAAGAGGAAAGGGGAGGACAGCCACCCTGCCGCCTCTGCGAGGCAGAACGCGGGGAGGAAGAGGAGCAGCCTGCAAGCTGAGGTCGAGAACCAGCTCCCTGCCGCCGCCGCCGCCACAAGGAAGAGGAGCCTGCAGGGCGGGGAGGTGAGGTCGAAGAGGGCGTCGAACCCAGCTAGGCCTTCGACGTCCGCGTCTTCCAGGGCCACAACGGCAAGCGTGGCCGCGAACAAGGCGGTTTCTGGTTCTAGGGTCACCAGGCAGCAGCAGGCTACCGTGGTGAGCAGCAACAAGACCAAGGGCTGGGTGAGGTAGGCAGACCCCCTACCTGGGCTGCGTTGCGTTTAGGCGTTGTAGTAGATGAGATGAGATGAGATGAGACGAGACGGGACGCCATTGTCGTAGTGACCGACGACTTGTCTGTAACTTTGTTTGTAGAAGATGCTCTAGTCTACTTTTTTTTTTTTTTTTTTTTACTGTACCCCTCCCTCTCCCTGGTAGAAGACGATGGATTGGAATTGGACGCTCAACCTTGAGCTGAGCTGAGCTCAATTAAGGCATCATCATCATCATCATCATGTGTTTGCTTGCAGTTGCAGTGAATCAGTCAGACATTGTTTGTTGTTACTGTAATCAGCAAGTGTTTACATTTACATGCTAGAGAAAACAGAGGCTGTTTTCCAGATCATCAACACATAATAGAACATACATACATACATATGTAGTGGTACTAAGTAACTGGACTAAGTATAGAAAGATGACAGCGATCGAGCAATCGGCCAGCAGCATATAGCTCGTGAACATCTGGCTAGGTCGCTTGGGAAGTGGGGGTGCGAACCAACCGAGAAGCCCAGCGACGCACGCCATGACGGCCACCGAGAGGTACATGGCGCACACGGTGGGCACGCAGGTTGACACATGGATTAGCAATCCACGAGGCCTAAACAAGCTAATCCGCGCCCTCCATCTCACACACACGAATAGCAGCATCAGTACCCTCTCGTTTAGGGTTTTAGGACCTCCGACGGCGATCCGATCGCCGACGTGAGGATTATCGATCGCTGGGCTAGTCCGGGCAAGGCAATTTGGGCGCTTTCAACGGGGTGCGATGGCCGGAGACAATGGGTCATCCTCCTCCTCGGGGTGGACTGGGAAGAATCTGGAGGACATGTTGCAGCACCTTGATCTGAAGGACGAGGAACTAGATGATGTGGTGGTGGGCGAAGAGGAGGTCAAGAAACTTGAGGCGGACGCACGGTGGCTTGCGATTGGGAAGTTGCACACCTCTCGGCCTTTCTCATCGGCAACTATGTTTGAAACCCTAAAAACAGTGTGGGGATTGGCTAAACCCCCGAAGTACACAGAAGCGGGAGACAATCTATTTGCGTTCCAGATGTTCTGCTTGGGGGATTGGAAGAAGGTGGTCCATGGAGGACCGTGGCTGTTCCGGGGCATGGGGCTTATAGTGGAGGACTATGACGGGAAGACGAACCCTGCGGAGGTGGTGCTCGATGGTATCCATGTCTGGGCACAGATTCATGGGATCCCTGATATGTATAGGAGTATGGACATTGTGGATCAGCTTGCCCGGCGTATTGGCAGGGTCAAGGAAATCCAACTCTCTCCCAGACTGTTCTACGCAGGAGATTACGTGCGAGTTCGTGCGCGCATACTGGTTGGTAAACCTCTTACTAGGGTTACGGCTCTGGTAGTATCAGGGGAGGTCCGGCGCATGTTCCCTATCAAGTATGAGAAAACACCATATTTCTGTCAGGTTTGTGGACTTATGGGACACAGCCATGAGTGTGGTGATGGTGTGTGAGAGGCGAAGCAGAAACAATGGGGGAGCTGGATGCTGGCACAGAGGAAGGAGGTGGCGTCGGGTAAGAGAGATGAGGACCACGCAGGAAGAGGCGGTCGTTCTGGAGGTAGAGCAAGAGCTAGTGGTAGGGGGCGTGGTGGTAACAGGGGCCATACATCTCCAGCTCGCAAGAGATCGTCCCAGGATGCGGGACTGGATGATGGACAGGGAGAGGAAGATGATGTTACTAGTCCTTTGAAAGCACCCAGACCCGAGGGAGAAGCATCGGATAATGATTCAGGAACCCGGCGTAGTCTGAACTTAGCTCTGTCGATCTGTCAGCATGAAAGCACAAGGGTGCGAACAACATCTAGCAGCACGCATAGTATGGGAAGTGAGAAGGATCAGAGTGAAGGAGGGAGGGTGATGAATGAGGTTAACACAGATAAGCCCATTCCACCCCCGCCACCAACGTATATTTCTCCCCGAGAGCTCAAAAAAGCCAAGAATACATCATCGCCTGGCAAGTATAGGACGACGGTGGCATCAGGAAAAGAAGTTCAGACCTTGGCACTTGCGGCTGCCTCCCTCGAGGAGGACCGCCGGGCCTAATGTCGATCTTATGCTGGAACTGCCGCGGGTTGGGCGACCCCGCGACAGTTCATGAACTCCGCGACCTTGCGCGGGAGAGTGCGCCAGCTGTTCTTTGTGTTGTGGAGACACAAATATCAAAGAATCGCATGGAGGGATTGGCAAGAACTTTGGGATATGAAAGTGCATATGGAGTGGGAAGCTCGGGCAGAAGTGGAGGATTATGCATGTTTTGGAGGAAACCCCTCATACTACAGCTGCGAAATTTCTCCAAATATCACATTGACATGGAGGTTAATGAGGAAGGTAGAGACCCATGGCGATTAACATGTTGGTATGGGGAGGCAAATAGGAGCTTGCGGTATAAAACGTGGGAGATGATGCGTTTCCTGAAGACGGATAGTGATCTTCCGTGGTTATGCATAGGAGATTTTAACGAGGTGCTCAGGAGGGAAGAGCAGCTAGGCCCAAACGATCGCGATATGGGGCAAATTCAGGCTTTTCGCGAGGCGGTGGATGTGTGCCAGTTGGGGGACCTAGGGTATATCGGGCTGGACTGGACCTTCGAACGTAAAGTACAGAATGGGGCTACATGCAGAGTTCGTCTGGACAGAGCCTTGGCTTTGGTGGAGTGGAGCGCCATGTTCCCAATGGCCTCGTTACGTCATCTCCATGCGGTCAAATCGGATCATTCCCCTATCCTCCTTCTAAATAGTATGGAAGCACACAATCAGAGAATAGGGAAGGGGAGGCCCTTTCGATACGAAATGATGTGGGAGAGGCATGAGGGCTTCCAAACAACAGTCCAGGAAGCATGGACAACAACCACTGCTACATCAACAAAGGAGATAGGGGAGAAGTTGCAGCGCTTGGCAGTAACTCTGACGGGGTGGGGCTCCAACACCTTTGGTGCGGTTCGAGCAGAGCTGAGGAAGTTGCGGGCTAGGTTAAGTGTGCTGCGGGAGGACCTCCATCGAGTTGCCGCATCTCGGGAGGAAGTTAAAACAGAGGATAGAATCATTGAGCTGAGATTTCGAGAAGAGATCATGTGGCGCCAGCGTGCACGAATCCAGTGGCTTATGGAAGGGGATAAGAATACGAAGTTTTTTCATAAGAAAGCTTCGAGCAGGAGAAAGAAGAATACAGTGGTGAGCTTGATGCGCCCTGACGGATCCACATGTGATGATCTAGGGGAATTGCAGCACATGACAGTCCAGTACTATGAGAAGTTATATGCTTCTGAGGGGGTTATCGGAATGGAGGAACTGCTATCCCATGTACCTTGTAAGGTTTCCACACCCATGAATGAGATGCTAGCGCAGGTTGTAACGGAGGAGGAGGTAAAAAGGGCGTTGTTTCAAATGTATCCTACAAAGGCTCCAGGACTGGATGGCTTCCCGGCGCATTTATTTCAAAAATATTGGCATTTATGTGGTGCTGAAGTGACCAACATTGTTATTCGAGTGTTGAAAGGAGAAGACTTCCTCGAGGAGCTTAACAGGACGTTCATTGTTATCATCCCTGAGGTTTTAAACCCCACATTACTATCTCAGTTTCGGCCGATCAGCTTGTGCAATGTGCTCTTTAAAATTGCATCCAAAGTACTTGCTAACCGTCTGAAGCAGATTCTCTCGGAAATCATCTCTGAAGAACAATCGGCGTTTGTGCCAGGCCGCTCGATCACTGATAATGTTATTACAGCTTATGAATGCCTTCATTTTATGAAGAATAATAGAAGCAAAAAGAATGGGCATTGTGCAGTAAAGCTGGACATGATGAAAGCTTACGACCGAGTTGAATGGGTCTATCTAGAGGCCATTATGAGGAAGTTGGGTTTTTGTGAAGCTTTTGTGCGCCAGATTATGAGAGGGGTAACCTCGGTGTCTTTCTCGGTACTTTTTAATGGAATGCAGACCGAGGGGTTTAAACCATCAAGGGGCATTAGGCAAGGGGATCCGATCTCCCCATACCTGTTTTTGATTGAGGCAGAGGGGCTCTCCTGTATGCTACATCATGCCAGTACGAAAGGGGTTTTTGAAGGTATCCAAATTGCTACTCTCGCGCCAAAGGTAAACCATCTACTGTTTGCGGATGACTGCTTGCTTTTCAGTAAGATTACCTCAGAGAATGCCCACAAATTGAAGGAAATACTAACAGCATACTGCCACGCATCGGGCCAGCGAATAAACAATGAGAAATCATCTATTTACTTTGGGAAGGGATGCCCGGAAGTGCAAAGGGAAGTGTTCAAAGGTATTCTTCAAATCCACAGGGAGACACTATGCGAGAGATATTTGGGTTCACCATCAGAGGTGGGGCAAGCAAAGAATGGAGTATTCTCATATCTGAAGGACCGTGTATGGAAGAATATTCAAGGGTGGATGGAGAAGTGCTTGGCAGGCAGCGGCAAGGAGGTTCTCATAAAATCAGTGGTGCAGGCAATACCAACCTATTCTATGGCGATCTTCAAGTTACCACGGGGGTTATGCCAGCATATCACGGCCATGATTCGGAAATTCTGGTGGGGGTGCAAGGCAGGGGAGAGGAAAACGGCGTGGGTGTCGTGGGAAACTATGTGCATGCCGAAGTACAAAGGGGGTTTGGGATTCCGCGATATGGAGCTTTTTAACCTGGCTTTGCTTGCCAAGCAGGTTTGGAGGGTGATGACGGAGCCCAACACGATGAGTGCAAGGATTCTGAAGGCGGTGTACTTCCCCTCAACAGACATTATGTCCTCCCAACTGGGATCACGGCCATCGCAGGTATGGAGGGCTCCGTGTGAGGGTAGAGATATTCTCAGGACAGGGTTAGTAAAACGGATTGGTAATGGCGAGGATACTCACATATGGAATGACAATTGGCTGCCCCGAGATTTCTGCCTACGCCCCTGTGCTGCGATCTCGGCAAATCCTCCGGAGAAGGTCTCGGAATTAATATCACATGCGGACCGATGTTGGGATGATCATGCTCTGTCTGTTCACATGCTCCCAATGGACGCCGATATAGTGCGCAAGATCCCTCTTAGCTACACTGCACAAACAGATTTCTATGCATGGCATTATGAAAAGTCGGGTTTGTTTACGGTGAGATCATGCTACAGGATGGTAGTGGCAACGAAATTGCGGCGGGAACGTTGGCTCAATGGAGATGCAGAAGCTTCAGACACTGACCGACAAGAGGCCAACTGGAAGAAACTATGGGGGACTAAGGTTCCGGCAAAACTACGTCTGTTCGCTTGGCGGCTCGCTCGTGCCTCACTACCAACGGGGCAGGACAGGGGGAGACGGCAGATGACAGTAGATACATCATGCCCAATCTGTCAAGGGGCGGAGGATAGCTGGCGCCATGCTCTACTGGACTGCAATATGGCGCGAAGTGTCTGGTCTTTGCGTGCCGATGACGATGATTCTTTGCTTCCAGCCTACGGGGATGAAACGCAAGACCCGAAGCTCTGGTTACATGGGATATGCAACACACTACCCTCTGAGCAGTTCATCGCTATTCTGACCACACTGTGGGCGATCTGGTGGGCTCGACGAAAGGCCATACATGAGAAGGAATTTCAAAGCCCCCTCTCGACCCACCTGTTCATCGAGAGGTACCTAAATGAGCTACGTGGTTTACCATCGATGCAGAAGAGCACGACAAGGAGGACCAATGTTTTGCCTGCCCCCATCCGGTGGTGAGGCGAAGTTGAATGTGGATGGAGCTGTCGCCAAGTCTTCCAATATTGGGGCGGTTGGAGTAATATGCCGTGATGCACAGGGACATTTCATGGGGGCTTTGGCGATAGTCCTAATGGGGGTGATTGATCCTGCAGTGGTAGAGGCCCATGCATGCAGGGAGGCAATAGCTTTGGTGGAAGATTTGATGATCACAAACATTCGTATTGCATCGGACTGTCTGAGAGTCATAAAAGATCTTCAAATCCAAGATCAACGGGGCGAGTATTGCATGATCCTCCATGATATTCAAAAGAGTAAATCTAGTTTCAATAGTTACACTTTTGTTTTTGAACGTCGTGTTAGTAATAGTGAGGCGCATAAAATAGCAAGGATGGCTACTACCCTAGGTTTAGGGCGTCATCTTTGGCTACGGCGTCCTCGTGACAACTTACGTATTCCCCAAGACATTATGAGTTGAATAAAATGGGTTGTCAATCAAAAAAAAGGTGATAGCGGTGTTAAAAGAAAAACTTTTTTTTGACAACTTTAGGTGATATTGAGACAACTTTAGTGTTAAAAAAAAAGAACTTATTTTTTGGTCTAGTTGGACTACCTATTTGATTAATTTTTGTAAAAAATGAGAAAATCACATAAAACATAAGGCCCATTTATTGCTACGTACAAGTAATTGCATGCGGTTGATGCTTAATTGCCTATAAATACTAAATTGCCAAACATTGATGCCTAGTTGCCTATTAATGATGATGAGTTGCCTATGATTGATGCTCAGTTGACTACAAATACTGTGAAATTGCTCAGTTTTGATGCTCAGTTGCCTATTAGTAATAATCAATTGCCTGCGGTTGATGTTCTGTTGCCTATAATTGATGTCAAGTTGCCTGCTATTTGTAAAGAGTTGTCATAATTGTACTCGAGTATATCACAAAAAAGTTAGCAACTTTTAGTGTGTTTTAAAATTGTCTGCTATTTGTAAAGAGTTGTCATAATTGCACTCAAGTTGTAAAGAGTTGTCATAATTGACTGCTCGCGTGACTCGTCCATCCACCACTGGATCCAGGCGCTTGCCCCGCCATCCCCGTCACCCCATTTGCTTCGGCGATCCGACGGCGCTTCCCCGGCCTATCCCCGTGCCGCTGCTACTTCCTCTGTGTCCCTCTAGTCGCCGCCACCCTTCGCGCGCGCCATTCCTCTGACGAAGAGCGCTCAGCCGCCCACTGCCGCTCGACGCTCACAACGTGTTCGACAAAACGCTTGCAAGGTATGTATTGCTTCAACTTCACATTTTTTACATGAATTTGGTGCATGCTTTTTATAGTTTTTATAGACTAGTTTAAATTTAATATTGTAGATGAGTTCTTCATATGATTCTTCTGAAGAAGAATTTGATATTGAATAGAAGGAGGACCTTGCAATGATCCTAGCTATGCACATCAATAAAAAACCGAAACACGGTTGTTCGGTTATGGGTCGGCAGAAAATTTGGAGGGATAAGATCGATGCCGACAATAGATTGATGAGGCATTATTTTATGGATAATCCCGTGTACCCCGAGTTGTGCTTCCGGCGCCGATTTAGGATGAGCACCGAGTTGTTCAGGCGCATTGCAGAGAAACTGGTGAGTCATGATCGGTTTTTTCAGCAGCGGAGGGATGCCGCCGGAGTACTCGGGCATAGCACCTTTCAAAAGGTGACAACCGCTTTGCGTATGCTCGCATACGGTATTCCGGCTGATCTAGTTGACGACCACTTGGCCATGGGTGAGAGTCAGGCCATCATGTGTGTCAAGCGCTTCGTAATCGGAATTGTGCAAGTGTTTGGTCCGGAGTATTTGAGATCTCCCAATGCTGAAGACGTCGCAAGGCTATTGGAGATGGACAAAGCTCGTGGGTTCCCATGTATTCTTGGCTCAATAGATTGCATGCATTGCAATTGGAAGAACTGTCCTAAGGCATGGCATGGGCAATTCCGTGGCCAAAAAAAAGGGTTTCACTATAATCCTTGAAGCGGTGGCCGATCAAGAGACTTGGATTTGGCATGCTTTTTTGGAGTGCCTGGATATTTGAATGATATCAACGTTGTTCGTCGGTCACCACTCATGAATAAGATTGCAAATGGTGAACTATCACCGATGCAGTTTATAGCAAAAGGTCATACCTACAACTATGACTACTATCTTGTGGGTGGCATCTATCCAAAGTGGCAAACATTTGTCAAGCCGTTGAAAAAACGGAAAGGTAAGAAAAATTTAGATTTCCACAATGCTCATGCGACGGCTCGGAAAGATGTGGAGAGAACTCTTGGGATTTTGCAAGCCTGGTTTGCTATTGTGAGAGGACCGGCTAGATTTTGGGATCAAAAGATGCTTTGGTACATCATGCACGCTTGTGTGATCATGCATAACATGATCATTGAGAATGAGCGCGGCCAAGATTTAGACTACTCTCAGTATGAGCTCCTGGAACATCCTGTGCGAGTGCGTCGTCAGGCTGTGAGAGCGGCCCGATTTGTTGCCTCCTATCATGTCATTCGAGTGCCGAAACACATGATGATCTTAAGAAGGATCTAATCGAAGAGTGGTGGACATGAAATGCCCAACAAAATGAATGTTGATTTATACGTTTCATGTTGTACGTTTGATGTTGTGGCGTCGAACTATTTGTTTGATATTAAAACTCGTTGATTTGTTTGTTTGATGTTGTACGTTTGGTGCCGTGGAATTAATAAACTATGCTATGTCTTTTTTCGATGTTTGAAATATCCATATTGTGTTGATGAAAATGATCAAGATGCAAGCTCCGGACGCTCCAGCGCGCTAAATTTTAGCGCGTCCGCTGAAACGGCTCGCCTGCGCTATACTTTGGTGCGGCTGCTGTATAACAATTTTAGAGATGCTTTAATATAAATATATTTGATAATGATTGCTGCTAGCTGTTAATTCCAGCGTAACAGAAAACTAGCTACGGTTAATGCCATCAAGGAGGAATTAGCAGCAGTTTCAGAAAACAACATATGTGAGGGTTTTTGCAATGGATGGATCTACACAGGTACAGTCTGAAAAACTGAGAAACAAAACACCAGGCGACATCTACACATATAACACGAATTATGGTATGGCACATAAATAGGTTATACCTGGTACGTACGTACAGATTTGCACTCAAAAGGCAGATGACAGTTGTAAATTGATCTGAAACAGTTGTAAATGAATTCTAATTGGTGTCGTCGTGGATGGCAACTGATGATGCGGGCGTTGTGGCCTGCTTGTACTTGTACCACTTTGCAATCCAGAGGTAGACGATGAAGTTGAGGGCGCTGAGCACGGCCAGCACCCAGTAGAAGTAGTCGAGGTGCCCCCGGTTGAGGTTGTCCGGGATCCACCCGATGCCTCCGTTCCTCGTCGAGACGGCCGTCACGATCACCACGAGCAGCGTGCTCAGGTAATTTCCCAGCGCGTTGGACGTGAGCGAGAGCGCCGAGCCCATGCTCCTCATGGCGTCCGGCGACTGGTCGTAGAAGAACTCGATCTGCCCCACGAAGGTGAAGACCTCGGCGGCGCCCACGATCAAGTACTGCGGCACCTGCCAGAAGATGGACATGGGCAGGTAGTCCTTGGAGTCGAGCATGCCGTGGCCGGCGGCCACGCGGAGCCTGGCCACCTCCAGCACCCCGGCCGCCACCATGGAGAATATGGATATGACGAGCCCGATGCCCATGCGCTGGAGCTGCGTGAAGCCTCGCGGGTGGCCCGTGACCCGGCGCGCGGCGGGCACGATGAGGCGGTCGTAGGCCGGCGCCCACACGATGACGGCGATGGTGTCGAAGATGGAGAGGGAGGCGGCGGGGATCTTGAAGGTGGCGCCCATGCGCGGGTCCAGCGTGTTTCCCTGGAGCACGAACATGGTGCTCATCTGGCTGTAGACCGCCGACATGACGATGCCGCTCGCCCACACCGGGAGCAGCCGCACCATGCTCTTGAGCTCCTCCACCTGCGTCACCGTGCAAAGCCTCCACGGGTCGTCGGATTCGCCGGGATCCACAACCACCGCCGCCCTGTCGAGGCACCTCAGCTGCTCAGTGTGCTCCAGCCTCCTGCTGCCCTCGATGGCCGCCTTGCCGTCCGGCGACGCCACCTCGTGCAGCAGCGAGGCGTCGGCGGGGAGCGGCACGTGCGACTTCCTGCAGGCGGCGACCAGCACCTGCAGCATCCTGGTGAGCGGGCTGCCCCCGGGCCTCTGGTACCGGTAGAGCCTGCTGCCCATGAGGAAGCTGGCGACGGCGACGGCCATGGCGGCGGCGGGGATCCCAAAGCCCCAGCCCCATCCGACGTTCATCTGGACCCAGACGAGCACCGAGGAGGCGACGAGGGCGCCGACGTTGATGGACATGTAGAACCAGTTGAAGAAGGAGCTCTTGCTGCGCATCTCGCGCGGGTCGGCGTCGTCGAACTGGTCGGCGCCGAAGGAGGAGACGCAGGGCTTGATCCCGCCCGTGCCGACGGCGATGAGGTAGAGCGCGGTGAAGAAGGCGGCGTTCTGTCCCGCGGAGGGCGGGCAGCCGGCGCAGTCTGGCGGGCGGAGGGCGGGGACGGTGGCGGAGAGGGTGAGGAGGGCGAGGCCGGCGATGTAGAGTGCCATGAAGGCGGCGATGGTGCGGAACCTACCAAGATAGGCGTCGGCCAGGAAGGCGCCGAGGAGGGGCATGACGTAGCAGGTGCCGGACCAGTTGTTGACGTTGGTGGCGGCGGCGGCGTTGCCCTGGTGGAGGCGGTCGATCATGTAGTTGACGAGGTTGGAGCTCATGCCGTAGTAGGCGAGCCGCTCGCAGCACTCGTTGCCCAGGATGAAGGGGCACGCCCTCCACCCGCCAGTCTTGCTCCTCACCGCCGGCTTGCCGGACACGTCCATCGTCCCGTCCATGGTCGTCGGCGTCCTCTCTTCTCCTCCACCACCCGCCGGCTTGCCGGACACGTCCGTCGTCCCGTCCATGGTCGTCGTCGTCCTCTCTTCTCCTCCACCACCCGCCGGCTTGCCGGACACGTCCGTCGTCCCGTCCATGGTCGTCGTCGTCCTCTCTTCTCCTCCACCACGCGCCGCCGCCGCCATCGTCAATGTGATCTATCTATCTATCAAGAAGTTGTTTTTTTTCTGTCGTCGGGGGATATAGATATATATAGATATAAGGGTTGTTGCTCCACGCGTATCGGATCGGAGTCTTGATTCCCCATCGTGATTCTATTTCATTTGAATCCGTATCCAAGCCCAACACTTTTTTTCTTTTTTGCGGTTTAATATGGTTTGAATCTTATTTAACTCGTACGTATGTATATACTTACATCTAAGCCCAACTTTTTTTTTTTTTGAACGTGGTATATACTGCATCATATCATATCACACATCGGCAACTTATATGCGACGGAAAAATGGTAATAATTGGATAGTAATAATAACATGACAATTACAGTTTACGATTGGATGGTAATTATTTATAATCTGGATTTTTAGGAAACTACATAAATCTTGCCTCAAGGAAACTAATAACAGCTGGGGCGTTTGCTGGAGACGACCAGATATTTCATTTTTCGAATTTGGCTCCATCGCAACTAAACTTTGCTTCAATCTTCCTTCAAAAAGACAAACTTTGCTTCGATCTAGTGGTAAATTGTTTCCAAATAGCTTGGTTTCAACGTGTCAAACCATGCTGGTATCGGCTGTAGAATTTGATTCCATGGTGAATAGTAATGAAATTTGCTTCCACACCAACCAACATGGGCCCACAAAATAAGCGGAGGCGGCAGTGAATTTCATCCATCATAACCCATCTTTTTATTAAGATATGAATGGGAAAGCAGATACAAAATGGCCAGGTTACATGTCACATAAGCGCAGCAGAGGCTTACAACAATAGCCTCACAAGCACCCTAACAACAACAAACAAACAAACCAACCAACCTAGCCGTGAGGGCCCCCGAGTGCTACTCGACGATATGTCCACAACTTCAGAGCCCATTTACCTCTAGGTTGCTGTCATCGCTGCCAGGGATAGGGAATGATGCATCCACCGCGCTTCCCAAGCAAACACTTGACACTTCAGGTTCTAAAAGCACACTTATCAAGAGACCAGACGAGTCTCAACAAATCAGCTCAGCTTCATTGAAGCTATCTGGGTAGCAAGCTCCATGGCCTCCTTGACCCGAGAAGCATCACTTCCCTGCATTCATATTTGCATATATTGCATTGCAAGGATTATTCACAGATAGTAACGGTAATTACTCGTGCGTACTAGACTCTTTTTACCTGGCCCTGGGCGAGGCCATTCTTGCCGCCGCCTCCTTTCCCCTTGAGTGGTGCGATTGAAGGCGTAAGCCAATCCAACACCTTGAAGCCATTGGGTGCGTCGGGAGGTACACCCGCATAAATGACAGCCTTGTTTGATGCCTCGTCTGTGCTGAATACCATTATCGGCAGACCCTGGCACCAGCACATCCAAAGATTTGACACAAGGAATACAAATTTAATGATTCATAAATATAAATAAAGTTGTTGGAGTAAGTTGGAAATTATGCTGAATCTATAGTTATTTTAAGATGATGGGGAACACTACTAGACAGAAACGGATTGGACTACCGACCTTGAACCGGTCCATGGCTTTGACAACTGCTTCCCGGACAGCAGTGGTATCAAGGCCCACATCGGCGTGGGTAACACAGAAGGATTTTCCTTCAGAAACAGCAGCTTCTGCGGCATCTATGGCAGTCTTGACAGCCTTTTGGATATTTTCTTTGCCCATTTTCTTCTTCGCCTCCCTAAGTTGCTCCTGATATATGCAACAGCCATAATCAGCTTTCATTTTAACTATTGACAAGATATGACAAATGAACTGAAGCGTTTACAGACCTCCAGCTTTGAGATATTGCCTTTTAGATCAGCTTTTCTTGCAGCTGGGATAGCAGCTGCATCCAGTGTATTCTTGATGGACCCAATTTTCTGATGAAGAAACATCATTCTTAGATACAATCTGATACTATAAAGCAGATCAACAGGAAATGGCTACAAAGTACAATTGATGCCATCTATTTACATAAAGGTTACGGACATAGTATTTTTTTTCTAAGAAAACAAACAAAAATGACAATAACTTTTAACAATATCCAATTTATCAGAGTATCAAAACCATATAGCTCACACTAAGAGACACAAGCACAAAAGGGAAAAGCTAAGTACCTTTTCCAATGTCGCCCCGTCCAGTTTAGATGCTTCATTGATATCACTATCGATAGATGATGCCAACTTCATAGCCTGTGAGGCACACTCAGCAGTAACAGCCGTTATCCTCCGAACACCTTTTGCGATACCCTCTTCAGATATGAGAGCAAATGCTGCAGCATCTCTAGTGTTTGAAATGTGTGTACCTGACATACATAAACTTTAGATGACATGAACACACAAATGTAGAATTACATAGAACGGAGTAGCAAGTATACCTCCACACAGCTCAGTTGATATGGATAACCATTCTTTGCTTTCAGGGTTTGCAAGCAGATCTTCCACTTTGCGGCCAATCGATACAACTCTTACAGGATCAGGGTAGATCTACAAAGTCCATATGCAAAACGAATTACACAAAACAACAGGGCAGGCAAACGAGATATGAGAACATGGTATGCCAAGCTGGGTAAGAGAACACACTTCACCAAACACAGCTCGCAGACCATTTATGCGCTTTGCGTCAACCAATTTTATTTCTTGTGCAGATACCTCCAGCTCATCCTTTATTTGCTGGTTCACTATATACTCAATTTTTCTCAGATCTTCAGGCTGAACAGGTTTCCCTGTTATTATGTACTAACAGTTGAGTTGACAAGCTGAGGAAAAACAACATGTGTATGCATGAAATATATAAAGAATCACAGCATACCATGGGAGAAATCAAATCTCAGCTTCTCTGGAAGAACAATGGAACCTTTCTGGTCAATATGGTCACCAAGTACTTCCTACATTTACAATAGCGGAACCATCATGAGTGCAAAAAAGTACTCCCTGTAAAATCTGAGAGGCTTGAAAACATACCCTTAGAGCAAAGTTCAGCATATGGGTACATGTGTGGTTT
Source organism: Hordeum vulgare subsp. vulgare (assembly GCF_904849725.1). NCBI lineage: Eukaryota > Viridiplantae > Streptophyta > Magnoliopsida > Poales > Poaceae > Hordeum > Hordeum vulgare. The sequence continues at coordinate 605,079,712 of NC_058521.1, read as the reverse complement.
GGAGCAATGAGAGTACGCCGTGTGTAATCAACCTACCAAGAGGAATAGAAGTATCGCAATGTAATTTAGCAAATTTCACAGGTCAATTGATTCGGTATAAAGAACTAATCAGTACAGAATGTTACTTTGCATTTCACTTCATCACCAACAGATAATGCCTTGGAGTTAGGCCCTTCCAGAAATGAACCGATATGCAGGACATAGCCAGCAAACACTTGGACATTGTTCACAGTGAAAGATCCAGTTGGCCCCTCGATACTCCCAGTGTCATAGATCTATTGCAGAAATATCACATGGCATGTCAAAAGAATTCATACAATGCATGACGCAACTCCCAAACATGCAGGGGAGCTGTGTATATATATACAACCCCTAACCCCACAAGATAGAACAAGAAACAACCATGGCAGCATGGTGACTTCAAATAAACAAGAAAACATCCATGGTTGTTGAATGTTAATTGCAATGTTTGTTCTTTTGGCAATGTACCGGTATTAACTTGTCAAATTTTGAAGCCAATGTATTGTATGGGCAACTTCGAAGCCCTCAACACTATTTTCCTCAGAGTGAGAGATTGGATATAACCGTAATGTGGTGTTCAAAATGGTGTAATGACAGAAGGCATTACTTCAACCATTTATTTATGAAGTGATGTAGATTATTAGGATGACATACAAAACAACAAAGAAAGCCAATCAGGTTTCAACCAACGGGAGGTATCACTGCAGGGTGTACTAATGAATCAACCAACATGATCATGTTAAAATTAACAAAAATTACTGTCATGTGGGGTCATTGCTACATGAGGACACCCCATCAGATATCAGCTCAATAGTTACTACAAAAAATATCTAACTCGCAAACTAAGGTAACTATCAAGCTGGTGTCAGCCGGGGTTTCTTCCTGTAGGCCCCACATGACAATTACAATATCATGTTTATTCAGTGGGTAAGCTGATAATTTATTGCATGATTGCAGCTCGAGAGGTGATTGCACTTGACATTTTCATTCAACTACAACAACATGCTGTCGAAAGTGAAGTTGTACCTGACCACCCTGTTCCGCATAGAAGCTTGTGCTTTCCAAAACAAGGCCAAAATCTTCATCACCAGATGCAGTGGCTATGAACTCTGAGCCAGTATAGATAGCTTTTACCACACTGCTATGTACCTGCAAAATGTTTTTAGGTATATCGGCCATAATCAATATACAAGTGTTTAACCACAGTGCGAAATATGAACAGTGCAAGAACAATCAAAAGCAGGTAGCCAGGTAAATTCACTACTTGAATGGAATTCTACAAAATCCCAAACAGGCACTGAATGTTTAAGGAACTGTACCTAACAGCCAAACAACAACTAAATAATCTAACTAAGCATCTAACCTCGTGTTTGAATTTCGGGCTATCATTTGTGCTGGCAAGCCCCTGATTGCGCAGGTGCGATGTAGCATTAGCATCCAGGACAATAGACTTGCCACCAGCCTGCGAGAAAAACATATATAGCAAAATCAGAAAGAAATATGGTATATAAACCATAACAGATAAAAGCTGCCAATCAATTTAAGAAGAAATAAATACAACCTTGTAGCGAGCATTTCTAGCCTTTTGTCTTGCTTCTTCCATAGCAATATTAAAACCCTCCATGTCAACAGATAGCCCGAAGTCTACTGCCATGACCTATGAGATAGGAACAACAACGATACCAGAAAAACAGACAATAAGAGCTTTAGCAACAGCATAAACATGAAAATATAGCACTGTCAAATTAATTTGATTAAATTTACTGATGAAAACATGAAGAACAAACCTCAGTCAAATCAATTGGATAGCCATAGGTGTCCCACAGAACAAATGCATCCTGAAAGAACAAATAACGGTTGCAATACATGACAGATAGCAATATAAACTCGAAAAATTCAGCAGGATGTAACAGAAGATTGATAAACATAACCGAAGTATGATCTAAGAGACATGTCTCTATGGAGTGGACTCCCATTCTTAGAATATGGACGACGAAAAGAATTATTCCACATTACTGTAGAGAATATGATCAAGTTTACCAAATAGTCAAATTCCGTAGTTTTTGACATGTTTCTCGAATACGAAGGAATAAATAGAAATTAGAACGACAAAATAGAGAATATGATCAACTTAACCAGATAGTGCCTACACAATATTTAAAACGACGTCCGAGAATAACTACCAACAACGTATCCGACAGATATCCAAGTTCTGGTTCCTCATGCCATTTTTAAGGGGTTTGGTCAGTTTGTAACTATCTGAACCATTTTCACCGCTGCCATCAAACCATTTGTATGACAGGATAGTTAGATTCTCAGGAATTGTTCTTAAGGCGCCAAGGCAACCTAAGGTGAGTACCCACTGCCCTGACATCAGTGAGATAACACAACACATGCTCAGACAACAAACAAACTATAAGTCTGCTTAGGTGCAAACATCTTCTAGTGAAAACAAAATGACTCAAGTAAGATGGTAGTAATTCAAAACCAAAGCACTTGCCTGGCCACTAAGTACAGTCCCGCCATTCTCCTTGACAGCATCTGCGGCTTTCTTAAATCTCTCATATCCCTGAAAATTACACCAACAGCACAGTCAGTTAACCACCTGAACAGCCACAAGAAAGGACAATACATATTATGATGGTTCTAAGAAAAGAACGGTCAACTAAATTTCAACTGTAAGCTTTCTTAGTCTCTGTTCCTATATGAAACACATTGGCAAGGCGCCTATTAGGAACTACCATTAAAGTATAAGCATGATAAACATAATCATGCCCAAGTGGAAACCAAATAAATAGGATTACTAATGGTCATTTCATAGAAAAGGTGAGACAATTTATCGTGTATGCTATTGTGATTGCACTAAGCTGATGTAAACCAGGATTGAAACAATCACACCGGATATATTCCCTAATGTTTTGCCTCATAACAAGAGACTACCTGGTTACTCAGCACAACACGTTAATATATATAAAGCCTTTTTAGCAGTATCTCACGAGCAAAACAGCGGTACAGAAGATACAAGGTATAAACTGGCCCAGATCCTCCGGCAACAACAAAAAGTTAGGTTATATGATAACAAACTAGCCAAATTACTGCAAAACAGCGGTACAGAAGATACAAGGTATAAACTGGCCCAGATCCTCCAGCAACAACAAAAAGTTAGGTTATATGATAACAAACTAGCCAAATTACTTTGGGACTAGCACATGTTTACAAGGATAGAGTATGCTTTAAAGAAAAGGATAGAGTATGAAAACACTGCCTAAGAGTGTGCAAACACCCAGATTTGATTGCAATGAAATTACTTCAACAAGCTTCACTTGGGCCAAATTGATGTTACTGTTATGCAAATACTCCTGGCAACCAAGATTACCTTTGCTAGAGTGCTCTCAAAGCTTGCCTCTTCTTCTTTAATTATATCTTTAATATTCTTTTCATTGTCCTTCAGCTCAGGAAACACATCACCCATCACTCGGACAAAAACATCTACAAGGCTGTACAAGACAGGTACAAAACAATGGTAAATCAAATGCCAGCTTTGAGAACAACAACGATGAGAGAGGGATGGCAGTCACCGGAAATATGGAGAGAGAATCAGAAACAAATCGGAAAAATTGATGTGGAAGTAAAAGGTATCATGCTAGCAGGAGCCAGCCACAGCCAGAGGCATGGACTATTCTAATAATTGGGCTGGTTACCCATTTCTTGCATTGGGCCTAAAAGGTCTGTTGCTCTTGTGAGCATGGTTAGTCACTACTAACTGGACAGTAATGTTTAAGCCAGCACAACCACGTATCCATTTAATCCCTTTTTATTGATTCCCTTTTTGAGCATTATATGCATGTACATAAAGTTAACTATATGTAGACTATAAAACCCAGAACAGAAACCTGAATGATTTGGTACAAGTATGTTCAGTTCCAAACACCAAACTGGAAAGGTGACCAGAATGGATTCAATAAGTATGCTTTCAACCAAATAGCAAAGATGGACCAAAGCTGCCAAATAATTTGGATGTATTTAGTAATTAATTGGTCCACATGCACTTTAAGGCTTTGTATAGAAAGAGCGGCTGTTGTATCAGTACATATATGTGTGTATCTAATGTGTGCACTTTTTTTCCACCATCTGTTAACCATCCTACGTGTGGGATGTTAGGGGAGGCAAGGTTTCAAAACCTCATTATATCTAATTTCTATGGAGCATACGCACCCCTCCTATTGATGACTACATGACATATAAAGAATCACATTAACGTTCTGAATATTGGCATTGTCTCCAAAACTCTGTCCGCCAATTTTTTTAGGAAAATTGGTGTTAAAATTTTACTGCTGGTCAACGGTATTTATTCTACAGTGGTGGGAGTGGCAGTTAATTGGTAAATGAATATTCAAGTTATGGCAAATACATTATACAGCAGTTCCAGAATACACTCAAGCATAGGACAGTGATATCCAAGAACCCAGGCCATCACACTTATTAAGGTAGTTATTATGAAAAAAAAAACTCCCCTAGGCATGTGCTTAAGCATGCTTAGGCGCTAGGCAACAACCAAACGCCTAGCACTTAATCATGCTAGGTGCGCGCTTACATGAGATAGGCACTAGGCAATGCCAAAACACACTAGCACTTTTTTTCCTACAAGCGAACAAAATTCCAAAACCATGCGTCGTTATCAGGACCAAATGCCAGTTAAAATAAACATTTGCTAGCAAAAAAATATGCACATGAACCTGCAACAAAAGGTATTGCGGGAACAATGCTATTGTGCACACAAGCAAGCAGCCAACACAGATGACTCCAGTTCCAAGTTATGCCCAAGAACCCAAACCCAAATTAAAGTAACAAATAGCAGAATCACTCATGACCCTAGGCTCATAATAAATTAGCTAAAACCGTGTGTGAACATAGTTTTTTCTTATTGTCATATGATATCTCTACAGTCATCCTCATAAGCCTTAATTGCATTTTTAGCACTCGGAGTAAAAAAAAGTTATGCAAATATACCATTAAGGAAAGCATACAGAATACAATAGATGCAGGTTACAGTTCTTACGAGCTAAAAAATCCTTGCTTTGCCATCAATTTTTGATGACCAAAGTGAACAGCACGTCTAAGTATACGCCTTAGAACATACTCTCTTCCATCATTTCCTACAGAAAAACTCATATTAGAACAAAGAAACATCACTGTATAACACAAAACAAAGCCCTGAAACATTGTAAAAATACAATCGCTCAGTAGTTGCGACAAAATCTTTTCAGTTCTACATCATCCTCACTAGATAGGTTGACCAAGAACATCATCCTCACTAGATAGATTGACCAAGAAGGTGGATCCACCAAAAACAATCCCATGAATAAACTGAATGAAGACAATAACAGATTTTCTGCAGTTGTTCTGAACCTTTATTGCCAAAAATATTATGTAACTGCCAAAATATTATCAAGGCATTTAGATGTATTATTATGCAGCAAGTAACTTAAAAAGGCATTTAGATGTATTATTATTATCCATCTGTTTACATTACACAACTAAACCATACTTATATGGATGGCAATAGTTTTAAACCATGTATCCCCAACCAAAATAGTATGAACTCACCAGGTCGAGAACCATCAGCGATAGCAAAAGAAAGGGTTCTTATGTGATCTGCAACAACCCTATATGCCATATCAACTTTCCCAACATCATCGGATCCTACTTTACCAGAGTATGGTTGAATTCCAGCGCCTGCCAGCTGCATTCATAATGCATGTCCAATTCATAATAAATATCATTTACTTAAGTTTAGGCAATAATTTTATTACTTGAGCCAAATACTGCAGTCACAACTCACAAGCACAAAAAAGAAGGTGCAAGTGTGCATCTGGACAAAATACCTTGTGGATGGCATCAAATAATGGCATGAATACATCTGTATCGTAATTGCTCATTTTGTTCTGAAGGATAGACGTTAAACGCTCGAAGCCCATTCCAGTGTCAACGTGTTTTGCTGGCAAGGATCTCAAAGTACCGTCTGCTTCCCTGTTGAACTGGGTATTAATCAAAATAGCCAAATGTCAGTGCATATAGAACAGATAAAAAGCAAATGGCTAGGCGCGCACACATGGAACAGAGTAACTGCAACGTATTTGATATTAAAGCTCAATAATCTAGAAAGAAACGAGTTTGTAAAAAATAGAATGTTAACCTGAATAAAGACAAGATTCCATATCTCAATACATGTAGGGTCATCATTATTGACTAGTGAAGCTGCGTCACGGTTGCCAATACGATCAAAATGAATCTCTGTGCATGGGCCACAAGGACCTGTGTCGCCCATCTCCCAAAAGTTGTCCTGCTCAAAGAATGCATTGTTAACACAGTTCTTTAATATATAGGGACATTCAGACAACAGCATAGGTCCAACAGAAACGAAGATTATACTACAACATAACGTCGAAAACAGATACGAGCTCGACCAACAAACCAAGCAGAGCACATGGAGAATACAATACCTTGCAACCGAAAGGCAGAACCCTTTCAGTGGGTAGATACTTCAACCATATGTCTTTGGACTCTGTGTCGGGGGCGAGACCAGCCTTGTCATCGCCACCAAAGTATGTCGCATAAATCCTATCAGTGGGCAATTTGTAGACCTGTGCATACATACATACAGTATGAAATACAGTAGTTAGCAAACAAGAAGATGATAGTTTTGGCTTGTGATGAAGGGAAGGGAAGGGATGATGAATTTGTAGACCTGTGTGAGGAGCTCCCATGCGTATGCGATGGCCTGGTCCTTGAAGTAGTCCCCGAAGGACCAGTTGCCGAGCATCTCGAAGAAGGTGTGGTGGTATGTGTCCTTGCCGACGTCGTCGAGGTCGTTGTGCTTGCCGCCGGCGCGGATGCACTTCTGGGTGTTGCAGGCGCGGCGCAGGCGGCCGAGCGGCGAGTCCGGGTCGGCGGCGCCGAGGAAGACCGGCTTGTACTGGTTCATCCCGGCGTTCGCGAACAGGAGCGTGGGGTCCTCGAAGGGCACCACGGGGCTCGACGGCCACGGCGTGTGCGCCCTGGACCTGAAGAAGTCGATGAAGACCTGCCGGACCAGGGCGGACGGCCAGTCCGGCGCCGCCTCCTCCTCCATCGGAGGGCCGGCCGTGGATGGTCGGAGGGACGAGAGGTGGATGGCGGCGGCGGCGGCGGCGGCGGCTGGCAGAACCCTATCCCTAGCACTTGGCCTTGGCTTTGGCTTGGTGGTGAGCAGCAGGCGGAGGGCCAGATGCAACATACAGTACACACACACTTCCAGAGCTTCAGTTTATGATGAGGGCCGGCCAAGTAAGCTTCCATTGCTTCCTTTTTCTTTTTTCTTTTAAAAACAAATATTCCAAAAGATCTCAGGTGTTTGGATGGATTGATCTCTCGATACACGAGGGATTGGGCAAAACCCTTTGTCTCGGCTTTGTTCGGTTATACCCAACCCCGTCGGTGATCCACGTGGATTTCACCTGATCAGGGTCCAATCCTGGTTTGCCCGCTACGTGCCTTCCGTTAGCCCCTGTCGGGATGAAACCCTGCTCAAACCCCTTCCAAACCACGTGGAAATGGCCGGGAAGTAGACCTCTCCTCCCCCTGGAAGCAACCCTCGCTCGATTACACTCTCTCTCTCTCTCTATTGCCACAACCCCTCTCTCCCTCTTTCGATTTTGTGGCGACGCCAACATCGAAGGAGGAGGAACGGCGGCAACGCTACTGGAGGAGAAGGCAGCGACACTTCCCCCTCCCCTTCCTCTCCCTCTCCCCTCTCCAACCACCAGCACCTCATCCAATAGCAGTGGCGGCGCAAGCTCAGCGGCGACCGAGAGCATAACCACTGCAAGCTTTCTGACGACCACAACGACCCTATCGTCGGCATGCTTCTTCCCCGGTCGTGGACTTGTAAGCCAACGCTCCTCCTCCTCTTCTTCCTTCCCCTCGTCCTCTAATTTCTAGGGTTCTTACTCTGCTTCTTGCATTATGACTTCTCATTGCTAGGACTAACATAATAGACAATAGTATACACGGATTGTGGGTTAGGGGATTGGGTGACGGGGTGGATGTCATCAAATCCCTGCGTGGGTATAATCATCTGGAGGTTTGATTCCCATGAAATCGAACAAAGCCTTGAGGATTTGTGGTGACAAAATTGACGGACTTCCGAAATCTGGTGTGGAGAAGGCTGAAGAAACCTATGGGCCACGAGCCAGACCGAAGGGCGCTCTCTTGGGTTGTTGTTGTTGTTGGGAGCTCCCCGCGTGGTGGCTGGAGCATGCTAGGGTTCCACCTAAATGACATAATTAGCTTAGTTAGCTCCTAAATGATCTATTTAATAAAACATGACCGATACTTAGCTAATTATCCTCGAAATGACATAATTAGCTCCAAAAAGGCATTCTTAGCTAATTTAGCCCGAAGAAGGGGACAAGAGGAGAAGAAAGAGGAAAATTAAAGGAAGGAAGAAGAAGAAGAAGAGAAGAAGAAGAAGAGAAGGAGGAGGATAAGAAGAAGGAGAAGAATGAGGAGAAGAAGGAGAAGGAGCTCCTCCTTCGGAGCTCCTTCTCCTTCTCCTTCTTCTTCCTCCTTCTTCCTCCTTCTCCTTCTCCTTCTTCTTTTCTTCTTCTTCTCCTCTTCCTTCTCCTTCTCCTCCTCCTCCTCCTCCTCCTCCTCCTTCTTTTACTTCTTCTTCTCTTTCTCTTCTTCTACGTAGCTTAGACTCATCCAAGAAAGGCTAAGTTGGCTAATTATCCTACGAAATGACATAATTAGCTTAGTTAGCTCCAAAATGACCTATTTAATAAAAAATGACTTATACTTAGCTAAGTTCTCTTTTAAATGACATAATAAGGCTTACGTTGCTGCAAGATGACCTATCCCCCCTAACTTAGGTATTAAATGACCTATAGTTAGCCTAGCTAGATCCAAAATGGCTTAATAAGCATAGTTTGCTCCGGAATGACCTATTTTACCCAAGTTAGCTCCGAAACGACCTATAGTTAGCTAGGGTTCCACCTAAATGAAATAATTAGCTTAGTTAGCTCCTAAATGATCTATTTAATAAAACATGACCTATACTTAGCTAATTATACTCAAAATAACATAATTAGGTCCAAAAAGGCATTCTTAGCTAATTTAGCCCGAAGAAGGGGACAAGAGGAGAAGAAAGAGGAAAAATGAAAGGAAGGAAGAAGAAGAAGAAGAAGAGAAGAAGAAGAATAGAAGGAGGATGATAAGAAGAAGGAGAAGAAGGAGGAGAAGAAGGAGAAGGAGCTCCTCCTTCTCCATCTCCTTCCTTCTTCTTCCTCATTCTCCTTCTCCTTCTTCTTTTCTTCTTCTCCTCTTCCTTCTCCTTCTCCTCCTCCTCCTCCTTCTCTTACTTCTTCTTCTCTTTCTCTTCTTCTATGTAGCTTAGACTCATCCAAGAAAGGCTAAATTGGCTAATTATCCTACAAAATGACATAATTAGCTTAGTTAGCTCTAAAATGACATATTTAATAAAAAATGACCTATAGTTAGCTAAGTTCTCTCCTAAATGACATAATAAGGCTTACGTAGCTGCAAGATGACCTATTTCCCCTAACTTAGGTATTAAATGGCCTATAATTTGCCTAGTTAGATCCAAAATGGCTTAATAAGCATAGTTTGCTCCGGAATGACCTATTTTACCCAAGTTAGCTCCGAAACGACCTATAGTTAGCTAGGGTTTCACCTAAATGATATAATTAGCTTAGTTAGCTCCTAAATGGCCTATACTTAGCTAATTTCTCTCCAAAATAACCTATATACACTTCTTCATCTAGTATTATTCTTCTAACTTTCTTATTTGTCATTTTGCAGATTAAATTCACTTCACGGGAAGCTTGGATTATATTGATGGAATGCTTGAAGATGATTTCTTGTACCATGGCTTGTATTGAAACTATTGTAATATATGGATATATATGAAACTTTGTATGCATGTGGATGAAACTGGTGTAATATATGGTTTGGTACGGATGCAACTTGCATAATATGTATGCACTATGGATGAGAGTTATTTTAATATGATTATGAGTACGAAAAGAAAAATATTTATGTCAAATATATATATATATATATATATATCCTGATTATTGTTAAAAATGCTGGATATAATAAAAAATAAATTAAAAAGGGGCTGGTTCCCCCCTTTGCCGTCTGCCCCCACATGGGAAAGGGGGGATGGCAGACGGCAAAGAGGGGAGAGAGAGGGGGTTGGTTCCCCCCTTTGTCGCCTGCCCCCGCATGGCAAAGGGGGGAATCAGCCCCCTCTCTCTCCCCTCTTTGTCGTCTGCCCCCACATGGCAAAGGGGGGATGACAGACGACAAAGAGGGGAGAGAGGGGGGGCTGGTTCCCCTCTTTGCCGTCTGCCCCACATGGCAAAGGGGGGGATGGCAGACGACAAAGAGAGGAGGCCTGCCGTTAACACTTAACGGGGCCGTTGCAGTATGTGTCGTCCCATTTATTTTGCCGTTTGCCCCCTCATGGCAAAGATTCTTTGTCGTCCGCTTTAAAAAAGCAGACGACAAAGAACCTCTTCACCGGATTTTTTTTGTCGCCTACTTTGCCATCTGCTGACCGACGACAAAGCCTTTGCCGTCCGTGGTTCCCCCCTTTACCGTCTACCATGGCAGACGGCAAATTTCTGAATTTCAGTAGTGTATAGGCATCACGTCCAAAACAAGTAGACCGATACTGTGTGCATCTACTACTATTACTCCACACGTCGACCGCTATCCAACATGCATCTAGTGTATTAAGTCCATAAGAACAGAGTAACACTTTAAGCAAGATGACATGATGTAGAGGGATAATCTCAAACCAATGATAAAACCCCCATCTTTTTACCCTTGATAGCAACTACTTGATGTGTGCCTTGCTGCCCCTACTGTCACCAGGAAAGGTCAGCACATGGTAGAACCCAAAACCAATCACTTCTCCCATTGCAAGAATCATAGATCTAGTTGGCCAAACAAAACCCAAGACTCGGAGAGACTTACAAGGATATCAAATCATGCATATAAGAAATCAGCAAAGACTCAAATATATATCATAGATAATCTGATCACAAATCCACAATTCATCGGATCTCGACAAACACACCGCCAAAGAAGATTACATCGGATAGATCTCCATGAAGATCATGGAGAACTTTGTATTGAAGATCCAAGAGAGAGAAGAAGCCATCCAGCTACTAACTACGGACCCGTAGGTCTGAAGTGAACTACTCACGAGTCATTGGAGGGGCGATGATGATGATGAAGAAGCCCTCCAACTCCAAAGTCCCCTTTGGCAGGGTGCCGGGAAGGGTCTCCAGATGATATCTCGCGAAAACGGAAGCTTGCGGCGGCGGAAAAGTATTTTCGAGGCTCCCCTGATTTTTTACTGAATATTTGGAAATATATAGGCCAAGGATCTAGGTCAGGGGGCGGCCAGGGAGGCCACAAGCCCTGCCACCGCCGTCTCCCCCTGTTGGCGGAGTGGGGGCTTGTGGGCTCCCTAGAGCCCACCTGGCTTGGCCCAAAGGCCCCCTGATTTTCTTCCGATCGGGAAAAATAATTTCGGGGTTTTTCTTCCGTTTGGACTCCGTTCTAAAATCAGATCTGAAAAGAGTCAAAAACATAGAAAAAACAGGAACTGACACTTGACACTGAATTAATAAGTTAGTCATAAAAAAGATATAAAAGGTATATAAAACATCCAAAGAAGACAAGATAACAACGTGAAACCATAAAAAAATTATAGATACGTTTGAGACATATCAGCCGACGACGTCGCCCGCCTCTACGCTCTCTTCAGCAACGCGCGCCTCGACGAGGAGCCTCGCCACCTTGACGGGGACATCGACATCGACGCACTCTGCGCAAGCTTCAGCAGGCTCACCCTTGAGGATATGCCTGCGCTCGATGAGCACCCGTGCTATGTACTCGACTGCAGCGATCCACCATCGTTTGCAGGGTGTCTTGCCCCGCACGGCATGGCCATTACCTTTGATCTTATGGAGGTGATGGTTGCTGGCACTAGCACCAGTCCAGGTCGTGGCAAGGCTGCGGTGGATGCAACTGACCCCCCCTCCGGGCCCTGTCGATCCGCTTCACGCCACCCTTGCCGGGCTAACCACGCCTATCGCCACTACGACAAACACTGCAGAGGCCAGGGCCGAGCTGGAGGAAGCTCGCAAGCAGCTCCTGGTGGAGGGCACCGCCCATGCCACCGTCAAGCGTCGGATGAAGGCTACGCAACGCGAGTATAGCTCCTCTTACGGTCTCACTATGGCTGCTGATGGTCCTAGCCGCACGTGGAAAGTTCCGCGGCCGCGGCCGGGTAGTTGCCGAAATCCTAGACGGCAAACTGCCCATGTACGTCGGCGTGGAGAGGTCGAACGTGGCGAGGCCGAGGCGAATGTCGCCGGAGCGGATCTCGGTGTAGTAGATTGTTGCGTCCCGGAAAAAGAAGCAGACACGCGCCTCATGAGGTTGTGGTGTTTCCTCGCCGCAGACGATCTCAGCGCTCGCTCGCTCGCAGAGAGTCACACACATCTCCCTCTCTCAGTCACGCTGCCAACGAGGCCCCACACAGCTCACGGGCCCACAGGCCATCGTCGGTTCCGCCAAGAGCACCTCGCGTCCCTCGCCCGCCACGTCGCAATGTACGCCCTCCTCCTTTTTTCCCCCCTCTCCTCTCTCGGTGGTCTCCCGACACGAGTCAACGACCCCTCTCTCTCTCTCCCTCCCTCCCTCCCTCAGTCTAGTCCAGCCGGCGGAGGCGGAGGGGCGTGACTCCGGCCGCGGCCGAGATGGTGAGGGGCGGGAGCATGCGTCGTCCCTCGCTGGCGGCGGCGGCCGAGCCCGCCGTGCCGGAGTTCACCGTCTCGCCCGACGACTACAGGCTCATGGAGGAGGTCGGCTTCGGCGCCAACGCCGTCGTCTACCGCGCAATCTTCCTCCCCGCCAATCGCACCATCGCAGTCAAGTGCCTCGATCTCGATCGGGTCAACAGTAACCTCGTCAGCTCTCCCTCCCTCTCTCTCTGCCTCCGATTTTCCAATTCCCCATCGCCGACGCCCTTCTATCTCTCTCTCTGTCTCTGTAGGAATAGGAATAGGAATAGGAATATGAATAGGAATAGGATTGGGCGGTACATGTGTTGTGGATGCACTCCACCTTGCTCTGTGTTATTAAGTTGTGGATCCTTTTTTTTTTTTTTTTTGTTTCGTTTCAGTGCTGAAAATGCTACTACTGGCTTTGGTAGCATCAGGCTTTATGTTTCCTCTTACTGGACCTATCATCGGCTGACAAGTTGATACACTCGATCCTGCGACTTCTCCTCCCAATTTTCGCATGTTTTCATCACTGATTTGCATTACTCTGTACATTACCTAGGGCTCTTTATCTGTATTATTACCAGGGGCACAATTACGAACCTCTGCTTGCTATCCTACAATTGGTTTCACAAAGGCTGCTCCTAACTCTTCTGGACGCAGTGCATGTGCTTTGTGGTCTCTAGGATGGCATGTACATGCAGCGACTTGAATCTAGGATCCCACGATGATATACCTATCTTGTTTCGATGCTGTATTTTTCTAAATTGCTTCGTCGTTCCTGCCCTACTAACCTGCAATATCGCTTGCTCATTTCTCAAGTGCCCAACTCTACGCTACCAATGAAAATGAAAATAGTCTTCATAATAAATGGATCTGTATATTCACCACTACTTTCTTAGGCCAATGTTCCGTACTCTTGCCTCTTGGTGTTCCCTTTTCTACTCAATGTCAGTTGTGTATGTAGCATCTCACAGTGGTATTCGATATGTGTATATCCTTTCCAGGATGATGTGCGCAAGGAGGCTCAGATAATGAGCTTGATAGATCATCCTAATGTCATCAGGGCTTACTGCTCTTTTGTTGTCGATCACAACCTTTGGGTGATAATGCCATTCATGGCAGAGGGCTCATGTTTACACCTAATGAAGGTCGCACATCCTGATGGCTTGGAGGAGCCTGTTATCTGCTCTATTCTTAAAGAAACACTTAAGGCTCTGGCTTACCTCCACGGCCAAGGACATATCCACCGAGATGTTAAGGTTGGCCTTCTTCTAATACAGTGTTTATGTACGCTCATTTTTTCAGTGCTTTTGCTCAATGTATGTAACGTTATGCAGGCGGGCAATATCCTTATCGATAGCCCTGGTGTAGTCAAGCTTGGGGACTTTGGTGTATCTGCTTGCTTGTTTGACAGAGGCGACAGGCAAAGATCCAGGAATACGTTTGTGGGAACACCGTGCTGGTACCGTACCTGTGTTTTTCCGAATTTCTTCCTTTTGGAGGCTCAATAAGTTTGAGCAACAACAAATCCTTTAGTCCCAAACAAGTTGGAGGCTCAATAAGTTTGAGCAACAACAACAACAACAAATCCTTTAGTCCCAAACAAGTTGGAGGCTCAATAAGTTTGAGCAACAACAACAACAACAAATCCTTTAGTCCCAAACAAGTTGGAGGCTCAATAAGTTTGAGCAATGTATGAAAAATGCTTTATATGATTCTTCTTTTGTTTGGTGTTTAGGATGGCTCCAGAAGTTCTCCAGCCTGGGACCGGTTATAATTTCAAGTATGTTTTGAATATCATGCTCATGTTATCTTTGCTACTCTAGAATACCTTTAGATGCAGTATTTCAAGTTTGTCTGGTCCATGAGTGACCATCATTTTTTAACTAAAACGAGTTATGTATACATTGGCATCATACATTACTAGTACACCTGAGGTCACTCAAGTAGTCTCTGGAATTTTATGTTCATATTAAATGCTCAATCACTATTTCTAATTTGAAGAAATAATGCCATCAATCTTTCTTACATTTTTGTCTTTTTCATCAATCCACTTTATAATTGCAATACTCTTTATTTTGTTTTCTATATGTTTTCTTGCATGTCGTTGTATTTTGTCTGAGGTCACTGAAGTATTGTCTTGGAATTTTATGCTTGGGTTAAATGCCGAACAAATATCTCTAGTTTGAAGAAATCAGGCTAGCAATCTGTGTTACATTTGTCCTCTTCATCTATCCAGTTTATAATCGCAATATTCTTTATGTTGTATTTTACTTGTTTGCAACTAGATATTTGAGGTGTGCTAACGACTAGTTGCCCTCTGTCCAGAGCTGATATATGGTCATTTGGAATAACTGCACTGGAGCTTGCACATGGCCACGCTCCCTTCTCTAAGTATCCTCCCATGAAGGTAATGAGTTATTTATTCTTTTGCAAAGTAAAATACTTCTGTCCTTTTCCAGTTTCTGTCTTAGGAAAAGAGCAAGTACTATTAAGCAAGTGTTTGATCAGCTTCATAATTGCCTTTTCTACTGTAGTTGTTCTTATACTAAAATTTTCACCATGGTGTCCTGTTAGCAGTTTGTAGACACATGTTTTTCATCATCTTTCTTTGCCAAAAATTCCTGTATTCACACTTACAACACATCTTTTTTAGCCTAGGAAAAAAAAACTCCCCACTTAGGCAAAATTCCATTATGCTACAGTTCTATGCCTACTTTTCATGAACTTGCTTATACTTACTGATGTTCAACAGTCTTGTAAAATTTAACCATAAGCTCAGCGGCCTTGTCCATGAAATTAGCAATTGAAGTCTACAAACTTTCTTGTTTATCAAGGGCATTGTCGAAGGTGGCAACCTGTGTATGTGAACTTTCTTTTTAAGTGAAGTTTACCTTGTTGGATGCAGGTTCTTCTCATGACCCTTCAAAATGCACCACCTGGTCTTGACTATGACCGCGACAGAAAATTCTCAAAGGTAGTACTGGTCCAGTTCCTGGCTTGTGTCTTCTGGCTATGTTTTAACAGCAATACCTACTTGTCCTAGGAAGCCGCTTCAGTTGTTATTATAGAGTGGACATATTAGATTACAATGTTTACCTTTCTAATGAAGGCTTTTCAGCTGTAATCAGTCTTTCAAGGAAATGGTTGCAATGTGCTTGGTAAAAGATCAAACTAAGAGGCCAACAGCTGAAAAGTTACTAAAGCATTCGTTTTTCAAGAACACAAAGGCCCCACAGCTGACAGTCAAGAGCATCTTAACTGATTTGCCCCCTCTGTGGGATCGTGTGAAGGCACTCCAGGTTTTGCTCTCGTGCTATCTTCTTATTTTACTTGACACTGAAAACAATATCTCAGCAAATTACTGTGCTTTTTCAGCAAAAAGATGCAGCACACCTGGCTTCATCCGAACAGGAAGCACTTTCGATGGTTTGTGATATAAACACTTTCTTGTGTTATTCTTTGCTTTTGGCGTAGTTCTTTTCATTTGAGGCCATGAAAGTCTGCTTATGTTATTTACTCTTGTGCAAAGTGAACTAGCAATCGTGATGTTTTTTGGAATCACAGAACAAAGTAAGACTCACTAGCCAATCAAATTTAGAAGTTGATCTCATACGGGCCAAGACATTGGTTTCTTATAATTAACCAAGTTAAGCTGGAACTCTCTGACAGATGCTCACCTGGCTATGAGCTGTTTTTTCCACATACAAACAATTAATAACATTTTATTCAGTTCGCACAAAGATATCATAACTACTTGCAAATTAAGGTGCTTCTGTTTGCTGTAGAGCTTTTCCTGCAAAGTGAACTCGTACAGTACTGTGTTGTAAACTTCTTTCTGCTGGTGGTGGTGGTTGGGGGGGGGGGGGGTTGATGCAGCATGGTAGTGTCATATAATTCATGGAAACTTTGCAGCTTGTATTATTTATCTGTTTTAGAAATGCATGTACGCAATTCCGTCCTTCAATCCACTTACGTGACTTTCTTGTGGTTTCTCCAACAGAGTGAGTATCAACGAGGTGTCAGCGCATGGCACTTTGATATTGAGGATCTCAAGGCTCAAGCATTACTGGTAAAGCAATAGCTTCTATAATTTCTAAAAAATTGCTACATGTCTACATCACTCACACATTTTTGAGGCGTAAGTGACTCTGATATGACCTTACAAATAAGCTCCCAAATTTATGCAGATTAATGATGACGATCCACCTGAATTGAAGGAAGATGATGACAGCGCCCGAGTAACTGAAATTGATAAGGTTTGTTTGATTTGATTCCATTTCAAAATTAATAACGTTAAACCTGTGCTACAGCAATGATAGAATAAGCTTGCAAATGCACTTGATGACAAAGTTTTCTGGAGTGCATCCAAGAGAAGTGATATCATATATGTCTATCATAGGAAAAAGATATACCATTTATCTAATTTGAAGAGTAAGGGCATGATTACCTACTGATAAAAGGAGTGCCACAAATGTTTCTGACTGAATCTGAAAAGTATATTTATCTCTTGTGATGCTAGAAATGTTATTGTACAGGAGACAAAGATCTGCAACCTATGGTTACTGTCCTGCAGTTTCTCACTAACTTCTGTCATTGCAAAAATCACCTGCATTCCCTGTTGCGTTATATCTAAATATTTTTCTATGTGCAAGAGAGAATCATACCAATGTTTCTTTTGTGAATGCTCTATTGGCAGGGCACATCTTTTGAGAGTCATTTTGGACAATCAGCGCTTCTGAATGGAAATAACCACAGGTTGAATCAGTATGTAACGTTTCAGCATCGATCCAACTCTATAGGATCATTTTTTATCTTATAACAGGAGGAGGATTAGCGAGCCTTGATGCATATTGTTTTCTTGCTAGTAGTGTATTCATACTATTTTGTTATATTTCAGTGAACGAACTTGTACCACTGCAGTAAATCCAGGTGGAAATGGCCCTGAAACAAGTGATGAATTTGCTTCTGACCTTGGCAATGCTGATAGTCCAAGGATGGTTGATGGACGCATAACGCAAGGAACAGAAAATGATTCGTTGTCCTCTACATCGAAGCAAGGTTCTGAGGCTGGAAACCCCAGGAGTGAAGTTAGACAAAGACAAAGGACATTCTCTGGTCCGGTTATGTATTCTGGTACCCGCAGTAGTTCACTGATTGAAAGAGGTCATATTATTGACAAGTATGGTCGACAATTTCTTCTAACTTTTTACATTCTGTTTGATCTGTTTACATATAAAAAACTTCAACAAGAAAAGGAAGTCCCCTTAACTCTGTTTACGCTCTTACTATAGGGCTGCTGTTCAGTTCTTCCAGATTTCATGTTTTAAGAGGTTCTGTTTATAAGTCCTGACCAAATTTGTTTTCTAAGAAGCATGTTTATAAATACATGAAATTTTACATATCTGAGTATTTAGACACAGAACACAATTCTCCTTTATATGCGGACTGTGGATGGAGTACGAGAGAAATTTAACTGTATATTGCTAAAGGTCATTATGGACTTCTTAGTCTAAACTTCCATGTCGTTGACAGCCTTGATATTTTGTTGTAGCCCTAAAAAAACTATAAACATATATTTTTATTATCATGATGATATGTTGAATACTTAATAGCGGAGCAAACCAAATCCTAACTGATCTGATATTTTTATTAGGATGGACAGTCTATTATAATAATAACTAATGGTTACTCTAAAAGAGCCCTTCCTTAAATCCAATGTTGTACTCTGTTCCATTAGCATACGAGTTTAAATTGCATTTGATATTTGTTCCTCTTCACAGGGATGCAGGAGGTCGATCATTATCTAATAAACAAAAGAGTGACACGGGTAGAATCGATGATCTTAGTGGTCCTCTTTCACTTTCAACCCGTGCTTCTGCAAATAGTCTGTCTGCTCCTATTCGATCTTCTGGAGGTAGGATAAAGCATCCGCTGTTCTAACGCAGCTGTGCACCACTTTTGTCAATCCACATCATAGACCTGCAGTCATGTTTAACATTAGCTTAGCACATCAGCACAGCACACAACATGCTTCAGAAAATATTAGCGTTCTTGTATCCAGTCTTTTATGATAGGGTAAAACATTTATCATTCTTACACAAATGTTTTTACTTTTGTGAATGTATATAAAAAGACTTGGGGTCCGTACATTAAAAGGGCTTGCAATTTTCTGTCTTTAATTCACAGGATATGTGGGCTCCTTGGGAGATAAGCCTAGGGTGGAAATAAAAGGCCGATTTTCTGTAACATCCGAAAATGTGGATCTGGCGAAGGTACATTACCTGTTGAGCAATGCATACCCTTCAATAGGGTAGTGCTTACGAGCAAAACAATACTTCAGTGAGAAAACTGAATAAAGTCTACTTGACAGGTTCAGGAAATTCCAGTGATCAAAATTTCACATAAACCACAGGAGGTAAGAACTCAGGTCTCTACAATGAAAAAATCAGCCAGTGTTGGTGCTTGGCCAGTGAAGTCTAAGTCAATGGTACGCTTTTATGTCTAAAGTATCATTTGTGGCAAGAGAAAAACATTTAATTAATTAAGATTATGCATTGTTGCATGAAATGTTAATTTTTACTATGTATGTAACGCTGGCGATTTTTTCCCCAAGCTCTCAAACAAAACTAAACAAGATTAGAGCAACTATAATATTTTAAGTTTTGTGCAGTTATTCCTATGAAAAGATAAAGGGGCATGTTCTCTTTCTGATGATGTTCACTGTGAACATTCGTACCCCTTGTTTAAGAATTTCCATAGTGCTGTTTAATTATTTCTGGTTAAGATTTGTTATATTTTCTTTTAGGAACGTCAATTGCATGGCATGCTATCAAGTTCATGTTTACTAGTATAATCTTTCATAAGTTGCGTGCTATAACTGAATTCTAAAGCATGCAAAAGCTATGTTTAAATTGGCAGTTTTGACATGTTTGATTATGCATGTTATTATATCAAAGAAGATTTAGATTTGTGGTGCATATCTTTTCAGTTAATTGATTTATGCTTGCTTGAATGCATCGGTTTTGCAGTCTAATAGTCATCATCGGAAGGAATTCCGAGACAGCTCAGTATCTGCATCAATTCTAATTCCCCATCTTGAAAACCTTGTACAGCAGACCACATTTCAGCAAGTATGGGAGAAACTCTATAATGCCCCTCAACACACGTGCATTACAAATATTTGTAGTACTGTATGGTTAACCATTTCCCATTTCCTTTTCACAGGATATCATCACGAACCTAATGAGTAACTTGCAACAGAATGAGAAACCCAATGGTAATCAATTTCAACTGTAGCTGCTCAAAGTTTCAGTTTCCCCTTTTTATGATTAAACTATTCTATTTTCTCCAGGGCCACAGACTAGAGTTCAGAATATGGAGGGTGATACAGGGGTGAGCTTCTCTTTAGCTTAATAAGTATAAAAAATCACATGCAGAGTTCATCATTTTTATCTCATACACATAATTGATTTACAAGATGGATTTATTTATGTTAATTACAGTAGTATTGATACAACAACAACAACAACCAAGCCTTTCAGTCCCAAACAAGTTGGGGTAGGCTAGAGTTGAAACCCATAAGATCTCGAAGCCAAGTCATGGCTCTGGAACGTGGATAGCTAACTTCCACGCACCCCTGTCCATGACTAAGTCTTTGTCGATATTCCAAACCTTCAGGTCTCTCTTAACGGACTCCTCCCATGTCAAGTTTGGTCTACCACGACCCCTCTTAACATTCTCAGCACGCTTTATCCGTCCGCTATGCACCGGCGCTTCCGGTGGCCTCCGTTGAATATGTCCAAACCATCTGAGACGATGCTGGACAAGCTTCTCTTCAATCGGTGCTACCCCAAGTCTCTCTCGTATATCGTCATTCCGTACCCGATCCTTCCTTGTGTGACCACATATCCATCTCAACATGCGCATCTCTGCTACACCTAACTGTTGGATATGTCGTCTCTTGGTTGGCCAACACTCCGCGCCATACAACATCGCAGGTCGGATAGCTGTCCTATAAAACCTGCCTTTTAGCTTTTGTGGCACTCTCTTGTCACAGAGTACACCAGAAGCTTGGCGCCACTTCATCCACCCAGCCTTGATTCGGTGGCCCACGTCTCCATCGATATCGCCATCCTTCTGCAACATGGACCCCAAATATCGAAACGTGTCTCTCTCCGGTACCACCTGCCCACCAAGGCTAACCTCTCCATCCTCGTGCCTAGTAGCACTAAAACTGCACCTCATGTATTCAGTTTTAGTTCTACTAAGCCTAAAACCTTTCGATTCTAGAGTCCGCCTCCATAACTCTAACTTTCTATTAACCCCCGTTCGGCTATCATCGACTAGCACCACATCATCCGCAAAGAGCATACACCATGGGATATCTCCTTGTATATCCCTTGTGACCTCATCCATCACCAAATCAAAAAGATAAGGGCTCAAAGCTGACCCTTGGTGTAGCCCTATTCTAATCGGAAAGTCATCGGTGTCACCATCACTTGTTCGAACACTTGTCACAACATTATCATACATATCCTTGATGAGGGTAATGTACTTTATTGGGACTTTGTGTTTCTCCAAGGCCCACCACATGATATTCCGAGGTATCTTATCATAGGCCTTCTCCAAATCAATGAACCCATATGAAGGTCCTTCTTTTGCTCCCTGTATCTCTCCATCAGCTGTCGTACCAAGAAGATGGCTTCCATGGTAGACCTCCCAGGCATGAAACCGAATTGGTTTTTGGTCACGCTTGTCAACCTTCTTAAGCGGTGTTCAATGACTCTCTCCCATAGCTTCATAGTATGGCTCATCAGCTTGATTTCGCGGTAATTAGTACAACTTTGAACATCCCCCTTGTTCTTAAAGATTGGTACTAAAATACTCCGCCTCCATTCTTCAGGCATCTTGTTTGACCGAAAAATGAGGTTGAAAAGCTTAGTTAGCCATACTATCGCTATGTCTCCAAGGCCTCTCCACACCTCGATGGGGATACCATCAGGACCCATCGCCTTGCCTACTTTCATCCTTTTTAACGCCTCCTTAACCTCACACTCCTGGATACGTCGCACAAAGCACATGCTGGTATCATCAAAGGAGTCGTCTAGCTCAATGGTAGAGTTGTCAACCTCTCCATTGTAAAGGTTGTCAAAGTACTCCCGCCATCTACGCTTGATGGCCTTATCCTTCACAAGAAGTTGATCATCTCCGTCCTTGATGCATTTGACTTCGCCGACATCCCTCATCTTCCTCTCCCTAATCTTGGCCATCTTATAGATGTCCCTTTCGCCTTCCTTAGTGTTTAAACGTTGGTAGAGGTCCTCATACGCCCGACCTCTCGCTTCACTCACCGCCCGCTTTGCAGCCTTCTTCGCCACCTTATACTTCTCCGTGTTAGCTGCACTCCTGTCCAGATATAGGCATCTGAAACAGTCCTTCTTCTCCCTAATAACCTTCTGGACCTCATCGTTCCACCACCAGGTGTCCTTAGCTTCCCTTCTACTTCCCTTGGTCACCCCAAACTCCTGTACAGCGACCTTCCGCAAGAAGGTCGCCATACTCGTCCACATCAAGTTTGCATCGCCTCCTTCCTCCCAAGGGCCCTCCTTCATGACCCTCTCCCTGAAAGCCTGGAATGCCTCCCCCTTGAGCTTCCACCACTTCGTTCTAGCGACTTTGGCGCGCTTATCCCGTTGGACACGAATCCTAAAGCGGAAGTCAGCAACCACAAGCTTATGTTGAGGGACGACACTCTATCCAGGTATCGCTTTACAATCAATGCAAGCGCGTCTGTCTTCTCTTCTAGAGAGGACAAAATCAATCTGGCTAGAGTGTAGACCACTACTGAACGTCACTAGATGGGATTCTCTCTTCCTAAAGAGGGTGTTAGCTACAACCATGTCGTAGGCTAGAGCGAAGCTCAGGACATCTTCTCCTTCTTGGTTCCTGATGCCATAGCCAAAGCCCCCATGCACCCTTTCAAAACCTGTGTTAGATGTACCCACATGGCCATTGAGGTCTCCTCCTATGAAGAGCTTCTCACCAATAGGTACCCTCCTAACCAAGTCCTCCAGGCCTTCCCAGAACTCCCTCTTGGTGCTGTCATTGTGGCCTACTTGCGGGGCATACGCGCTGATAACATTGAGGACTAAGTCCCCAACTACCAGCTTGACAAGGATCATCCGGTCCCCTTGCCTCTTAACGTCCACAACTCCATCCCTAAGGCTCTTGTTGACCAAGATGCCTACTCCATTCTTGTTTGAAGTTGTCCCCGTGTACCACAACTTGAAGCCGGTATCCTCCACCTCATTCGCCTTTTGTCCCTTCCATTTGGTCTCTTGGACACATAGAACATCAACACGCCTCCTCACCGCCGTATCAACTAGCTCCCGTAACTTACCCGTCAGGGACCCTACGTTCCAGCTACCTAAGCGTATCCTCCTAGGCTCGGCTAACTTCCTTACCCTCCGCACTCGTCGAGTCAAATGCGAACACCCTTGCTCATTTTTCACTACACCGGGGCGTCGGTGCAGCGCGCCACTAAGGATGCGGCGACCCGACCCTTGCTCACTTATCACCGTATCCAGATCAAGATACGGCGCGCCACCAAGGGGGTGACGGCCCGGCCCTTGCCCATTTGACACCACACCCGGGTTCCGATGTGGCGCGTCGCTAAGAGGGTTACGCCCCAACGAATTTCCTTTGGGTTTTATCTCCATAAGAGTGGCTGGGTTTTTCACGTTGGCTCGCCACGCCTATCACAACCCTCCTCCTTTACCCGGGCTTGGGACCGGCTATGCTGAGACAACATAGGCGGAGTTAATTACAGTAGTATTGATACTATAAATAATTCTTTGGCTCATAAGTTTGTGCACATGCTTCTGGCAGGTTGAAACTGGTAGTGCTGAGAGAGAACGGAAACTACTTGCTAAAGTATTCGAATTACAGTCAAGGTAGGTTGATTTCTTGGCAGTTGATATTTGGAAGGGATAACCACATACTTCCATGTTCAAAATTTTGATATGGTAAAGTTTTTTTTTTTACTTCCGACTGCAAACAACCTAATTTTCTACACAAAACCTTTTGCTCTGGTGTATACCTCAATCCTATTTGGAAGGGATAACCACATACTTCCATGTTCAAAATTTTGATATGGTAAAGTTTTTTTTTACTTCCGACTGCAAACAACCTAGTTTTCTACATAAAACCTTTTGCTCTGGTGTATACCTCAATCCTATTGGTCGTTCGTGATCTGTTATGCTTGTGCCGCGCTTTTGGTATAGTCATCGCTGATGTTTGGTTGCCATCATGCGTTAACAGCGCAGCATAATGCTACCTGTTTTTGCGAGCTTGAACTGTGTGTCTGTGCGGCTTCAAGAGTCACAACCCAACCACATTATTTATCATCTTGCCTTGTGTTACTGTTTTGCCATGCAACTATCATGTGCAGCTCTTGATGCTGTAGTTTGGGCACTGCGTCCTTTCTCCACTCCCTGCTCCCCAACTGATAAATTTTACGATGCCAGCTAAAAATAGGTTGCTTTCTACTCCCTCTGTACCTAAATAATTGTAGTTGGGGAGACTAAATAATTGTAGTTGGGGAGAACTTTCTACTCCCCAACTACAATTATTTAGGTACAGAGGGAGTACTTTCTTCTATGTTATGATATCGAGTGAGCTGTAATTAATTTGAGACCTGTATGTCAAGTTATGTGTAAAACAGTACAAGTCACATGCAGAAAGTGGTCTACGGATATGGCTTGACGAAACAGTTGGCAGAATCCAAAAAATCACGGTTTTGATGTATTTTTCTGTGTTTTGTCAGGCTTGTTCGTACTCCAGTCAGGAATTAACATGACTTAGCTCTAGCTTTGTTTCATTCTTCACTAAATAGGCTGTTATATTCCTTATCACTCCCTCTGTACCAAAATATAAGACGTTTTTGCAGTTCAAATTTGAAGTCTTATATTTTTGTAAGGGGGAAGTAGTTATTTTCCATATCAAACAATTGTTTGAGGATCCAAGTAACAATTTACATTTGTCTCGCAGGATGATTTCTTTAACTGATGAGTTGATCGCATCAAAGCTGAAGCATGTTCAGGTCAGTATCGAGCAATTTCTGCAACAACCGAGTAAAGAGACTTGTAATTCCACATGTATGCAAAACAGCAGTACAACTTAGGGATATATCGAATTAGAGCATCTAACAAATGAAAAAAAATATGCTAAAAGTTATCACCATATGTAAGACGATCATCGTGCGTGCAGCTGCAAGAAGAGCTAAATACACTGTACATCCAAGAAGAAATAGCCGACACAAGAGAGGATGGCAACGGAGAAGCATGACCAGGCGATGCACCTACCTTTGAGTGGCACAAGGAGTATTCTCAAGTGACTATAATATAATCTGCGTGCCCCGGCTCATGCATTGACCAGGCCGCCTCCGTTGGCTTGTGAAGAAGGCATGCGTTTGAGGTGGATCGCTGGTATAAGAGAGAGGACTTGAAAACCTCTAGATGACGAGTCTACTCAGGCAGCAGAGAGAGAGAGAGAAGCTGTTGGAGGTGTAGCAGGAGAATATGCTGGTTGTTGCTATCTGTGTGTGTGTCTGTACATAGCCTCTATCTACACTAGTTAGCAGCATCTGTAGCTAGTATGGGTTTGGTTTTGTTTCGTTTTACCGACTTGACTTGCGGCATCGGTTCATTTTGGCGGTGCCGCGCTCATCACTGGTATGGCCGTTGATGCCAGGTGATGCAGCAGTAGAGCCAATTTGGTTGCAGAGAATAACTGGAAGATTGGAATGTATTTATACATATCATATTTATGCAAAGGGATTTGGAATAAACGAGATGTTGCTTCATTTTGCATCACCTGGAACCGTGTCTCGTGCTCGTTCGTTTGTGTCCGGGTCGGGTCGTCATTGCGCCAGGCCGTTGGTTGGATCTTGGGTTGGTGGCACTTTGTACAGTAGGATTTTCCACTAGAGTAGAGGACCACGGACAAAATAACCACCCATCACATGCAACTTTCATTCCGTAATCAATCAATTCCAGTGCTCTGTTTCTTTTCTTTCTTTTACTTACTTGTAGCAACTCTAGCGGATTCCGGCCATTTGACAAAATAACTGTCGGTTTATGGGACCAAGGTGAATTTGTCGACCGAAACAGATCCCGCATATTCGTTCATCCAGATTTTTTTTTTCAAAGATCCTCTGAACCGCGGCCTATTTCCTCCATACCTATACGAATTGTCTTCTTTTTGCTGGATCCCCTTTCTCTTGACGTGACGTGAACTTACTTTCGGCCACTTAACTTCCCGCCTCCGACCTCACCGTCCAGCCTTGCGGAGACGGAATTTGACTAGACGGTGTACCCGCAGTCATTGGGTGTCCCCATATGAAGCTCTGCTGCCACCCTCGGCGGTAAAATTGACAAAAATGATCCCTGAGCGTAAAGAACTTACGGATTGATCCCTCGGGGGAAATATTTTATCGACCTGACCCTTTTATATGGCGCCCGACACCTAGACGCCACACTACACTGTGTGACGCCTAGCCGTTCGGCGCCACACCCCCCGACCACCTGGCAGGGAGGGCCCACCTCTCAGGCCGTGTGACGCCTAAGCCTCAGGCGTCACACATTGTAATGTGTGACGCCGAACGCTTAGGCGTCACACATTGACTTAACTGGCCACGGGCCAGCCCCCCTCCCCACCCCTCCCCAGGGACGAAGCTGTAGTATAGTCGCTGGGGTCAATTGACCCCAGTGCCTTTGAGTATTTGAAGCTAACTATGTCTAGTAATACTACGTTTGACCCCAGCCAAAAAATATATTTGACCCCAGCCCAGCACCTGATGTACAGCTTTACAAAGCGCCAACACACAAGGCCCTTGGCCCATAAGACGTGGCTTAGGCTAGCTTACACAGGTACATACGTACGCGTATACGAGTAACTTCCTCTCTTCGCTATCGTCAGGCCGCCTCTCGGTCGCATCGCCTTCGCCTATTGCCCTAATCTAATCGCTGACAGCGGCGATCCCCAATCTTCAAGGGTGATTCCGGCCGGCCGGCCGCGCTGCCGCATAATCTTTAATCTCCGATCATTCTCTCCAACGTTGGCAATTCTCAAGCAGGTACACCGTACAGGCGTACACCAATCTCTTTCTCAGTTTCTCTTGGTCTCACGGTTAATAACTCATTCTCTCTAGATGGCTAATTACTAAGTTTAATTTATGGTTTTTGCTGCATCTAGGAGGCTAGTACTAGAAGGATATAGACAGATTTCTGCTGAAACGTACTGGACTAGAGACTGATCTGGCAGGGAATTCAAGGTCAGTTAGACTAAGGCAAGATCAGGCACCAAATATTGGTACAACTAGTACAACAGACATGAATTTGGATGAACTTCCTTTTGATCCGGCTAATCGAAAAAGAACATCACAGTACACTAAGAATCCAAAGAAGCAAGATGAGATCAGAAGAATATATTTAACTAGAGGACCTTATAGGCCACAAGAAGGCTTTATATATCCTCAAAAGACCATCGGAGGATTCGAGAGAAGATTCAAGCCAAAATGGTATAAAGATTATCATTGTCTAGAGTACAATGATAAAGTGGATAAGGCATTTTGCCAATGTTGCTATTTGTTCAGGGATTGCATCGACGGTCAAGGTGGGAATGATGCATTTGTTGTCAATGGTTTCTCTAGTTGGAATAAGAAATACAGATTAGATACTCATGTGGGTGAGGTTAATAGCTATCACAATGTAGCTGCGAAAAGGTGTGATGCCTTGATGAATCAAGATCAGTCCATTAAGGTTGCCCTCAACAAGCAAACTGATATTACAAAAAGGCAAAATCGTATTCGGTTGAATACTTCTGTCGAATCAGTTAGATACTTGTTACATCAAGGTTTAGCTTTCCGTGGCAATGATGAATCAGAGGAATCCAAAAATAAGGGGAATTTTCGAGAGTTGGTACAAACATTAGCAAATCAAAATGAGGATGTGAGGAATGTAGTTCTTAAGAATGCTCCGGAAAATTGCAAATGGGTGTCTCCAGATATTCAAAAGGAACTTGCAAATTATTTTGCAAAGGTAAATTACTAAAATAACTATTCTTTATTTATTTCATATGATTTATCTCTTTGAGCACCCAAGATTATATTTTATCTTGTTTATTACAGATAAGATTGAATTCTATTCTTGAAGAAATTGGTGGTGATGTCTTCAGTTTGTTGATTGATGAGGCTTCCGATGTGTCGGACAAAGAACAAATGGATGTTGTGCTGAGGTATGTTGACAAGCTAGGGTTAATCCTGGAACGACTAGTTGGGATAGTACATGTGAAGGAAACATCGGCAACGTGTCTCAAGTCAGCCCTTGAGAAATTGCTTGTTGATATTGGATTAAGCTTCAAGCAAGTTAGAGGACAATGCTATGACGGGGCGAGCAATATGAGGGGCGAGTTCAATGGTTTGAAAGCTAAAATTCTGGAAGATAATAGATCAGCATATTACGTGCATTGTTTTGCTCACCAACTCCAATTGGTTATCGTAGCAATTTCAAAGAAGAATGAAGATATTGCAGATTTTTTTTACATGATCTCCCTTTTGTTTACTGTTGTTGGAGCTTCATGCAAAAGAAAAGACATGATCAGAGAGACTAATAGAGAGAATGTAAAAAGAGGCATAAGTAGTGGACGAATTAGTACCGGCACAGGGTTGAATCAAGATCAATCACTTCAAAGGGCGGGAGACACCCGTTGGGGTTCTCATTATAGAACCCTCTCAAGCTTAATTCAGTTGTTCCCATCAATTGTTAGTGTCCTCAAGTATGTATCAAAAGAAGGCAAGAAAGATTCCAAGAAAAGTGAAGCACGTGGTCTTCTATCATTTTTTGGAACCTTTGATTTTGTTTTCTATTTGCACATGATGTTCCATATATTAGGGAGTGCCAACACTCTGTCACATGCATTGCAACAAAAGGATCAAGATATCTTGAATGCAATGTCATGTGTGAAGTCAACAAGGAATGATCTACAACAACTAAGAGATAATGGGTGGGAATCACTTCTAGAGAAGGTATATTCATTCTGTGAAGAACATGACATTCCCAAACTGAACATGCATGATGAATATGTCAATCGATATAATACACGGAAAAGAACCAATATAACAAACCTACATCATTATCAAATAGAGTGTCTTAACACCGTTATTGATTGGCAACTTCAAGAGTTTGATGACAGATTCAATGAAGTAAATTCTTCATTGCTTATTCACATGGCTTCTTTCAATCCAAAAAACTCTTTCGCTGCTTTTAACCCGGAGAGTTTGCTGAAGCTAGCTGAGTTTTATCCTCAGGATTTCCATTCATCAAAATTGATGGATCTTGGGCATGAACTTCGGATTTACATTGAGAATGTCCGAGCGGACAAAAGATTTGCCAATTTGGATGGCATTGCAGATCTTGCTAAAAAATTGGTGGACACTAAGAAACATCTTGCTTTCCCTGTGTATCAACTTCTAAAGTTGGTACTGATTTTTCCCGTTGCCACGGCGTCAGTGGAGAGATGTTTTTCAGCAATGAATACTGTGAAGTGTGTTTTACGTAACAAAATGGGCGACAAGTTCATGAGTGACTGCTTGATTTGCTATGTGGAGAAAGATATATTTTCTACCATTACGAATGATGCCGTAATTGATATGTTTAAGAAAATGAGTGATCGGGAAGGCAAACTATAAAATGTGAGTCTCACATCACTGTAAGTTTGTAACATTTTCTCAATGCTATTTATTCTCTATATTATTTTTACACACCATTCATGTGAATATAATATATTTCTCTTGTTGATCCTTTTCAGGAAGTTACAAATGAAATTGTCGGAAGTCTTTTCTGCTTATTTTATCTTTAATGTGTAAACAAATGGTTTTATGACTTCACGAAACTAGTACTTGGTATGACTATCTTGTTATTATGATACTGATTATATCATTGGCTAGTTGCATATTTTCGTTCTTCATGTTTCCCTTGGATGTTATTTCTATTGTGCTATAATGGGCACATTTTTGGGGTTTCCTTTTTATATTGCTCTCGGCATGAGCACGCCATAGCCTGTGCTATAGTGGGCATTGGATATTGGTTGACCCCACTGATCATTTTTCTAGCTTCGTCCCTGCCCCTCCCTCATTCAAACAGAAACTACAACGGCTGGCTCTCACCCCCTCCCTAATCCCCTCCCCCATCTCCTTCAGATCTGGTGATTTCTTCCTTGGATTGATCCCCCAGGGTAATCTCCTCCCCCATCCCTTCCGTTTCCCATCCTTCTATCCAAGTGTATTAGGTTTTTGTTGAGTAGATTGATTTGAGTAGGTTCTTAGGATTTGACTAGTTAGGATATGAGTTAGTATATGAGTAGATGAGTAGTAGTAGTTCATATTTGTAGTTAGTATTAGTAGTTAGTATATGAGTATATTAGTAGTAGTAGTTCATATTTGTAGTTAGTATTAATAGTTAGTATTAGTAGTTAGTAGTAGTAGTTAGTATTAGTAGTTAGTATGTTAGTATATTAGTAGTAGTAGTTCATATTTGTAGTTAGTATATGAGTATATGAGTAGTAGTAGTTCATATGAGTTCTTAGGATTTGAGTAGTTAGGATATGGTGAATATGAGTTAGTATATGAGTAGATGAGTAATTTGAGTTCTTAGGATTTGAGTAGTTAGGATTTGAGTTCTTAGGATTGTAGGATGGCGTAATTTTTTGAATATGAGTATTTTTTGAATATTAGTTAGTATATGAGTAGATGAGTAATTTTTTGAATATTAGTTAGTATATGAGTAGATGAGTAATTTTTTTGTGATTTGTAGGATGGTGTGGCTTCTGAATAATGTTTATGACGTTGAACACCGGGCCTATTTCATGTCAGAGAAGAAGATGGTAAGTAGAAAATGATTAGTAGATGAGTAATTTTTTGAAAATGTAATAAGCACTTGATATCTTCTTCTCCTATATGTTTGCAGGAGCTTACGCCCTTGAAGATCCGGTCTCATGGGGCATCCTCTGTAATGCAGTACGATGAGCGGTACACCCCGTACATCGAGATGATAGGGCTCCTTCCATTCGTGCAGCTTGTGAGTCGGTCAACTCCCAATCTGAACGCTGCGGCAGTCACAACACTTATTGATCGTTGGAGGCCGGAGACACATAGTTTTCACCTCCGGACCGGAGAGATGACGGTTACTCTTCAAGATGTTTCCATGATCACCGCACTTCCGATCGAGGGGAAGCCTCTTTGTATGAGCACTGATTCCGAGGGATGGCGGCAACAAATGGAGGCTCTTATTGGTATGTCGCCGCAGGAGCCGGAGGTAGAAGATGGAGGGAAGAAAGATAGAGTCCCGGCCGGCGCTCCTTTCACTTGGATTGCCGCGAACTTTGCTCATTGTCCTGAGGACGCAGATGACGAGGTGATCCAGAGGTATGCTCGCGTGTACATGTGGTACGTCATCTCTAGGACTATCTTTGCTGACGGCACAAGCAAGAATGCTCCATGGATGTGGCTGAAGGCGTTGACTGTTTTCGACAACAAGTTCAGCTGGGGCTCGGCCGCACTGGCTTACTTATATCGGCAGGTAATAAATTGTTAGTATTAAGTACTCTCTGTTATCTTTTTCTGCTAAACTGATGCATGCTTGTTGTTATTTGTAGTTGGACGATGCTTGTCGCAGGACGACAAAGGACGGTGGAGTTGGTGGTTGTATGCTCCTACTTTCAGTATGGAGCTGGGAACGCCTACCTGTTGGACGCCCTAAAAGCTCACAATGGAATACCTGGGATGAGCACGGCAACCCTATACAGCAACCTACATGGGCTTACAAGTGGGACTTGGTATCGGAGGTGGCAAGCGAAGTGAACCTATTATACAAGCAATACACCAACGAGATGGATTCGCTTACCCCCGAGCAGGTAAGATGGTTTCACAGTTGACTTCCAGCTTCTATGTTGTGAGTAAAATGAATTGTGCCTTTCATTTTGTGTTGTAGGTTGAATGGGAGCCATATGGTGTCGGGCCAAACTTTGGTGATGCACACACGTTCGATCTCAATCCACTATGCGTGCAGGAAAGACATCTTTGGCTAATGCGTTGTCCCCTTATATGCAATTGGGCGGTTGAGTTTCTATGTTGTCCCCTTATATAAACACATGTTCTTCCCATACCTAAACAACAAAACATACAACCTTTTTTATAAGCAATCATACAATTACAATAACCCTAGCCTAACTTCCAAATAACCCTAACCCCATCATAACCCTAACACAACCAAACATCCCTACCCCTAGCCTAACCATAACCTAACCCTAGCCTAACCCTAAAACAACCATAATGCACACATCCAAACAACCCTAATCCTAACCCCATCATACCCCTTATCCTAACATACAAACAAATAAAACAATATCATATACATCCCACATTTCATGAAAAACTAGGGTTTCCTCAAATTTGCAAAAAAAAGAACACAAAAGATTTTCCTTTGGATGAGAATGAGGGGAGATGTGGGGATTACCTTAGGGGAGTGATTGGGCAACAAATGCCCGGTCCAAACCTTCAGATTTCATGATTTAGAGAAGGATTTGAGGGAGGGGGCAGTGGCTGGGAGAGGGGCTGGGGGAGGGGGGCTGGCCCGTGGCCAGTTAAGTCAATGTGTGGCGCCTAAGCGTTCGGCGCCACACATTACAATGTGTGACGCGTGAGGCTTAGGTGTCAGACGGCCTTGGGGGTGGGCCCTCCTTGCCAGGTGGTCGGGGTGTGACGCCGAACGGCTAGGCGTCATACAGTGTAGTGTGGCGCCTAGGTGTCGGGCGTCACACAAAAGGGTCAGGCCGATGAAATATTTCCCCCGAGGGGTCACTCCGTGAGTTCTTTCCCCCCAGGGGTCATTTTTGTCAATTTTGCCACCCTCGGCCGATCATGCCGGTGCTGCTGACCTAGCTCCTTTTGCCGCCACCATCAAGAGGAAGCGGCAGGGAACCAACCGCCGACGCGTCGTAGGCGGATGTACGAGGGGCAGGCGGATACCTATACACAAGGTGTAAAAACAATACAGTCCTTATGCATCTAGGGGTTGTACCCACAATAAGTCCTTGTCTTTCTTCTTACACTTGTTATTTCATGGACCCTTTTAACAAGCTATGTATAACTTTTGTATATATGTTTAGTATTTTTGTGCCGATTTATGTTGTACTACGAGTGAGTGAGTCACAAGTTTAGTTGGACGGATATCCCATTCTTTTCTTTCTCAAACGAGACATGCAACTATCTACTACCACTCTCTGGAAAGAAAATGTCGTCGTGTCAACTCAAAAGGACAAAAGCATGCAATTCTTTCTCCCTGGAAAATCTAGTGCCACTCGATCGGACGCTGTGCTCTGCTACCCCCCCACCCCAAAAATAATAATAATAATATCACCGCTCCATGCCGTGGTTGCTGCCGGAGCCGCGCCCGCTCACCGCCACCGTCGCCTCGCCTTCATCCGACGGCGCGACGCCGGAGCCCTCCTTCCGGCTCCTCGTCTTGATCAGCCCGTACAGCTTCTTCAGCTCCCGCATCGGCGCCGCGTCCTTGCCCAACGCCCCGCCGTCAGCGCACGCCGCCTCCTCCTCCGCGTCCCAGCTCGTGATCCGCCTGTGCGGCATCCGCTGCGGCGCAGGAGGCGTCGACGCGCGCTGTAGCCTCGTGATGACGGTGCGGAGCGCGCGGCTCGGGGACGCGCGGTTGGCGAGCATGATCTCGCCCAGCTCGGCGGGGCTGGGGCGGCGCTCGCCGGCGGCGATGAACCCCTCCTCCACCTGCGGATACAGCTTGTGGTCCGTGAGCCCCAGGTAGCTTCCGGCCAGCGCCTTGAAGGCCTCGAAGTCGCACAGCGTGAACCGGACGTGCACGTCCAGCCTACCCGGCCGCGTCACCGCCGCCGGCATGGGCGCGACGCCCCGCATCGTGAACACCATCACGCGCTCCTCGCCGCAGCACGAGGACACGCCGTCCATGAAGCTCAGCACCCGCGCCTCCGCGCCGTCGCCTTGGTCTTTTCCTTGGAGCTGCAGCTGCAGGTGGCGGTCGAGGTCCTCGACTAGGATGAGGGAGCGCGGGGTGGTGCGCATGAGCAGCGCGCGGAGGTCGACGTCGGTGCGGGACAGGTCGACGTCGTAAACGTCGTAGCCGAGGAAGCGCGCCATGGCAGCCGCGAAGGTGGACTTGCCGGTGCCTGGCGGGCCGTGGAGAAGGTAGCTCCGGCGCCAGACGCGGCCGAGCCGGTGGTAGTAGGCGCGGCCCTTGGCGAAGCTCTCCAGGTCGGCGCGGACGCGGGCCTTGAGGTCCGGGTCCATGGCCACCGCGTCGAGCGTGGCCGGGTGCGCGAACGGCGCCGACGCCCACCTGGTGACGTCGGGACCGGCGTTGACGAACAGCCTCAGCTCCCGCCTCCGCAGCTCCATGTCGTCGGCCACGGACTCGACGTGCTGCAGGTAGGGCCGGAGCACCCTTGCACGGTGGTGCCGGCGCACGCGCAGCACCAGCGCCTCGCCGTCCTCACGACAGGTCCACGCGAGGCGCGCGCCGAGGAAGGCGTCCCGCGCGGTGTGTCCCGGGCCGAGGCGGAGCGAGAAGCCTCCGTCGGTCTTCTTGGCGGAGGAGGAGAGCACGGAGACGGCGTGGGCGTCCTCCAGCGACGGCAGCGAGGAGACGTAGGCGGTGGCCTTGCGGAAGAGCGGGTTGTCACCGTCGACGCCGCGGAGCCTGCGGGGGACCTCGTGGAGCTGGTACGCCTGCGTGTGCTCGTCGGCCCAGCGCCATAGCCGGCGCAGCGCGTGGAGCGCCGACCTGTGCGACAGCGCCAGCCGCAGCGCCGCCACGGCGTAAGCGATTAGGAGGACGACGCACACGGCGGCCATGGCGTACGTTGAGCTGAGCGTTAGTGCGTAGTACGTGTCGTGTCCGTTTGTGGGGGGTGGCCGAGCTTTTAAGAGGTGGTGTGGAGGAGGATGGAGTTGGCGCGCGGCGGCGATGGATCACAATCACAACTCAACTCACACGGCCGGTCAAATGATGACAGGATATATAGGTGTGGCGTGCTGGAACTGCAAGACAGAGGGCGACCACGTAAAATGCAGGTGTGTCTGACATTTTCGTGTGAGTTCGTTGCTCATCAATCATTCTGCTGCCGCCGCCGGCTCGACTCGTTTGAATTGAATTTGTCTTTGGCTCTGGCTCTGGCTCTGGCTCTAGCTCTTGGCTTGTTCCGCTGTCGTCGTCGTCGCTTGGTTTAATAAGGAGAAGACTTTCCACAAAT
This sequence comes from Hordeum vulgare subsp. vulgare, assembly GCF_904849725.1. Lineage (NCBI taxonomy): Eukaryota > Viridiplantae > Streptophyta > Magnoliopsida > Poales > Poaceae > Hordeum > Hordeum vulgare. The sequence continues at coordinate 605,044,469 of NC_058521.1, read as the reverse complement.
AAATCTAATCTAATGGCGATGGATTAGTAGAAGTAGTAGGCTCATCTAGAAGACATTTTTTTTCTACAAGACAGTTGGAGGAGATGATTAGTGGACAGCAACACCGAGCTCCAGAAACATTCAGTGGTTAATTGGAGTAGCTAGCTGCCACCAGACTACTCCGGCCGACGCCGACGCCGACGCCGTCCATTGAAGATGCAAGGGGTGTTTCTTTACATGAACCTTTTACCGTAGGGATTAAAAAAGTCCCTTTTAGTCCTTTGTGAAAGAAACATGAAGGACTTTTAGGTTCTAAAATGTGATATTTGGGACTAAAGAAGAAGTCCCTATGAATGGGTCTTTTTGGGACTTTTTTGACACTTTTTTCAATAGTGCCCGTACTCTTAGCATGTTATCTAATAACTTCTAGTACATTACTAAGGGTAATATAGTCTTTTTGCATGTCATTTAATAACCTCTAGTCTTTGTTCTAGTCCCTGAAAAAAATGGATAGAAACTAAAGACTTTTTAGTTGAAACTAAAAAAATCTTAAGACTTTTTAAAGAAACATGACCGTAGTTATACATATACATGTAGCTACTCCAATTAACCAGCCGGCAAAACTAATGAATCAAACCAGCCGGCAACCTATCAAAAACAAAATAAAAAACCTAGTAATGAATCAAACCAGACATTCTAAGTCGACTGAGATTTACGCAATTAATCACGTCGTTATTCAGTCGTGGTATCTTCTTCTTCACTTCTCTCCAACAGCTGCTGCCTCTTCATGTCGACCATTTTTTTTTTAATTATACGTATATCGTACTAGCCGCTGTATATCGTACGTACTCCCTTGTTGTTGTTGGGCAGCCAGGCTGTGTCCGTATACGTGATGGCTGAATACATCCTGATCCTATAGTCGGACGGACCCATGATCCATAATTTTTACCTATGTACGTATGAGCCACTCAACAGATACTAGTCAACTTAATCGACCCATGCCTGCGTGCCTGACAAGAGAAGAATGCGATACCTGGTGAACATTCAAGCCATGCAGTGACCGGTGTGTCCAAACGCCCAACAAAAAATAAGCTACGTAATCAATTCTGACATTGCTTAAGGCGCTTCAAGTGCATTGGTTCTTAAGAGCAAGTATGCTATAAGGAATAAACTAATATATTTTTGTTTAGTTAGAAGAAAGAGAAGAGGAGAGAGAAGGTAAGCGGGCTCTTAGCTAAAAGCTAGCTATAACACGTGCTCCTAGACCTTTTGTAAATATGAAATGTGGATCATATAATAAAAAAGTAGTACAATTTTGCATTGACCTGACCTACGTGCTACAGTAAGAGGTAGCTAGATCGGGGTCAAGTGCATGCCTTGAATTGAGGCAAATCAAAATTGGCACCCATGCATGCATTGACCTGTGAGGATAGAGGGAATTTCCTACTCAGACAAGACAAGTAAGTCACACCCACACTTTTCAAACACAAGGAACCAAGTTAAGGAAAACGACCGAGTTGGTTAGTAAACGCAACATAAAATATACTGTATATTCTTCTCACGACTTGGTTAGCAAATAATCCAAGGCGCAATCTCGAAAGGATATATTGGAGTATATATATAGTGCTTAAACCTAGCTTCACGGAATGGAATGGAGCGGAGGGGAGAGATTTCGAACAGGGTGATAGTCTGTGCACGAGTTTACGGCGAGCCACTCGTGGCAGGACCTGCTCTTTGTTTTTGGGTGCTGATGATTCGCTTCCACGAGGTCGTCAAATTACTCAGTGACGCCCTTGTTTAACAAAGGGACGAATTTGGTATCCTATCTGGCATGGTTGGACTCAGCAACGCTCTTTCTTAGTATTTCCGTCATTTCACAGTGTAGTGCATATAATTTCATAAAAAGGTTAAACCTCACAAACTTTGATCAAGTTTATAAAATATATTTTTTTTCATTTTTTAATAAATGATGGATTTTATCAATTAAAAATAAAGCATCAAGAAAATATAAATACAATGAGTACACATCCCAGATAAAATACAGACATCCAACTCGAACACACAAATAAATACTTACGTCGACAAATAGCAAAGTCATATAAAACCAAAGATATATGCATGCGAGGAAAAAAAACCAAAACGAGCAGATTCTGCACCAACAATTTCATAACACCATATGAAGAACGAGTCTCTTCAACAATGACACATTCAGAAAGGAAGCGACACTCAAATGCCGCCGTCATTGGATCCAACTATCCAAGGTTAAATGCAAGATTTTTATCAAGAATCAGTTTGAGCATGTGCGAGCAATGCCTTCAACAAGGTTGTCGGTGCTAAATCCGGCATATCTCGAGGTAAGGGTTCAAAGCTAAGCGTCTTGGAGCAATGTTAATATGGACACGAAATTTTACCCCGGTCCAGGCTCTCCCGAAGAGATAATACCCCACGTCCTATTCTTAACTGTATTGATATGGGGTATAGTACAGAGTGTTGGAATTATGCCCTAGAGGCAATAATAAATGTATAGTTATTATTATAATTCCTGTATCAAGATAATAGTTTATTATCCATGCTATAATTGTATTGAATGAAGACTCATTTACATGTGTGGATACATAGACAAAACACCGTCCCTAGCATGCCTCTAGTTGGCTAGCCAGTTGATCGATGATAGTCAGTGTCTTCTGATTATGAACAAGGTGTTGTTGCTTGATAACTGGATCACGTCATTGAGAGAATCACGTGATGGACTAAGACCCAAACTAATAGACGTAGCATGTTGATCGTGTCATTTTGTTGCTACTGTTTTCTGCGTGTCAAGTATTTATTCCTATGACCATGAGATCATATAACTCACTGACACCGGAGGAATGCTTTGTGTGTATCAAACGTCGCAACGTAACTGGATGACTATAAAGATGCTCTACAGGTATCTCCGAAGGTGTTAGTTGAGTTAGTATGGATCAAGACTGGGATTTGTCACTCCGTGTGACGGAGAGGTATCTCGGGGCCCACTCGGTAATACAACATCACACACAAGCCTTGCAAGCAATGTAACTTAGTGTAAGTTGCGGGATCTTGTATTACGGAACGAGTAAAGAGACTTGCCGGTAAACGAGATTGAAATAGGTATGCGGATACTGACGATCGAATCTCGGGCAAGTAACATACCGAAGGACAAAGGGAATGACATACGGGATTATACGAATCCTTGGCACTGAGGTTCAAACGATAAGATCTTCGTAGAATATGTAGGATCCAATATGGGCATCCAGGTCCCGCTATTGGATATTGACCGAGGAGTTTCTCGGGTCATGTCTACATAGTTCTCGAACCCGCAGGGTCTGCACACTTAAGGTTCGACGTTGTTTTATGCGTATTTGAGTTATATGGTTGGTTACCGAATGTTGTTCGGAGTCCCGGATGAGATCACGGACGTCACGAGGGTTTCCGGAATGGTCCGGAAACGAAGATTGATATATAGGATGACCTCATTTGATTACCGGAAGGTTTTCGGAGTTACCGGGAATGTACCGGGAATGACGAATGGGTTCCGGGAGTTCACCGGAGGGGGGCAACCCACTCCGGGGAAGTCCATAGGTATTTGTGGGGGTCACACCAGCCCTTAGTGGGCTGGTGGGACAGCCCACCAAATCCTATGCGCCTAGGAAGAAAAATCAAAGGAAGAAAGAAAAAAAAGGAAGAAGTGGGAAGGGGGAAGGACTCCCTCCCACCAAACCAAGTAGGACTCGGTTTGGGGGGGGGGGGGAGAGTCCTCCCCCTGGCTCGGCCGACCCCTTGGGGTTCCCTTGGACCCCAAGGCAAGGTCCCCCTCCCTCCTCCTATATATATGTGGCTTTTAGGGCAGATTTGAGACGATTTTCTCACGGCTGCCCGACCACATACCTCCATAGTTTTTCCTCTAGATCGTGTTTCCGCGGAGCTCGGGCGGAGCCCTGCTGAGACAAGATCATCACCAACCTCCGGAGCGCCGTCACGCTGCCGGAGAACTCTTCTACCTCTCCGTCTCTCTTGCTGGATCAAGAAGGCCGAGATCATCGTCGAGCTGTACGTGTGCTGAACGCGGAGGTGCCGTCCGTTCGGTACTAGATCGTGGGACTGATCGCGGGATTGTTCGCGGGGCGGATCGAGGGACGTGAGGACGTTCCACTACATCAACCGCGATCTCTTATCGCTTCTGCTGTATGATCCACAAGGGTACGTAGATCACTCATCCCCTCTCGTAGATGAACATCACCATGATAGGTTTTCGTGCGCGTAGGAAAATTTTTGTTTCCCATGCGACGTTCCCCAACAGTGGCATCATGAGCTAGGTTCATGCGTAGATGTCTTCTCGAGTAGAACACAAAAGGTTTTGTGGGCGGTGATGTGCGTTTTGCTGCCCTCCTTAGTCTTTTCTTGATTCCGCGGTATTGTTGGATTGAAGCGGCTTGGACCGACATTACTCGTACGCTTACGAGAGACTGGTTTCATCGTTACGAGTAACCCCCTTTGCTCAAAGATGACTGGCAAGTGACGGTTTCTCCAACTTTAGTTGAATCGGATTTGACCGAGGAGGTCCTTGGATAAGGTTAAATAGCAACTCATATATCTCCGTTGTGGTGTTTGCGTAAGTAAGATGCGATCCTACTAGATACCCTTGGTCACCACGTAAAACATGCAACAACAAAATTAGAGGACGTCTAACTTGTTTTTGCAGGGTATGATTGTGATGTGATATGGCCAACAATGTGATGTGATATATTGGATGTATGAGATGATCATGTTGTAATAGAAATATCGACTTGCATGTCGATGGTACGACAACCGGCAGGAGCCATAGGGTTGTCTTTATACTAACATATGTGCTTGCAGATGCGTTTACTATTTTGCTAGGATGTAGCTTTAGTAGTGATAGCATAAGTAGCACGACAACCCCGATGGCGACACGTTGATGGAGATCATGGTGTGGCGCCGGTGACAAGAAGATCGTGCCGGTGCTTTGGTGATGGAGATCAAGAAGCACGTGATGATGGCCATATCATGTCACTTATGAATTGCATGTGATGTTAATCCTTTTATGCACCTTATTTTGCTTAGAACGACGGTAGCATTATGAGGTGATCTCTCACTAAAATTTCAAGACGAAATTGTGTTCTCCCCGACTGTGCACCGTTGCTACAGTTCGTCGTTTCGAGACACCACGTGATGATCGGGTGTGATAGACTCAACGTTCACATACAACGGGTGCAAAACAGTTGCGCACGCAGAACACTCGGGTTAAGCTTGACGAGCCTAGCATGTGCAGACATGGCCTCGGAACACATGAGACCGAAAGGTCGATCATGAATCATATAGATGATATGATTAGCATAAGGATGCTTACCACTGAAACTACTCCCGACTCACGTGATGATCGGACTTGGGATAGTGTAGGTGGATCATGAACCACTCAAATGACTAGAGAGATGTACTTTTTGAGTGGGAGTTTAGCATGTAATTTGATTAAGTTGAACTCTAATTATCTTGAACATAGTCTAAGTCCACTTTGAATATATTTGTGTTGTAGATCATGGCTCACGCAAGTGTCATCCTCAATTTTAATACGTTCCTAGAGAAAGCTAAGTTGAAAGATGATGGAAGCAACTTTGTAGACTGGGCTCGTAATCTTAAGCTAATCTTACAAGCTGGAAAGAAGGATTATGTCCTTAATGCTGCGCTGGGAGATGAACCACCCGCTACGGCTGATCAGGATGTTAAGAACGCTTGGTTAGCGCGTAAGGAGGACTACTCAATAGTTCAATGTGCAGTCTTGTATGGCTTAGAACCGGGACTTCAACGTCGCTTTGAGCGTCATGGAGCATTTGAGATGTTCCAGGAGTTGAAGTTCATCTTTCAGAAGAACGCCCGGATCGAGAGGTATGAGACCTCCGATAAATTCTATGCTTGCAAGATGGAGGAAAACTCGTCTGTCAGTGAACATGTGCTCAAAATGTCTGGGTACTCAAACCGTCTAGCTGAACTGGGGATTGAACTCCCGCAAGAAGCTATCACTGACAGAATCCTCCAATCACTGCCGCCAAGCTATAAAAGCTTTGTGTTGAACTACAACATGCAAGGGATGAACAAGTCTCCCGGCGAGTTGTTTGCGATGCTGAAAGTCGCAGAGTCTGAACTCCGTAAAGAACATCAAGTGTTGATGGTGAGCAAGACCACTAGTTTCAAGAGAAACGGCAAAGGCAAGAAGGGCAATTCGAAGAAGAGCGGCAAGCCCGTTGCCAATCCGCCGAAGAAACCCAAGGCTGGACCTAAGCCTGAAACAGAGTGCTTCTATTGCAAGGGTATGGGTCACTGGAAGCGCAATTGCCCCAAGTATCTGGCAGATAAGAAGGCGGGCAAAGAAAAATCAGGTATATTTGATATACATGTTATTGATGTGTACTTAACTAGCTCTCGTAGTAGTGCCTGGGTATTCGATACCGGTTCTGTTGCTCACATTTGCAACTCGAAGCAGGAACTGCGGAATAGACGGAGGCTGGCGAAAGACGAAGTGACGATGCGCGTAGGAAACGGTTCCAAGGTTGATGCAATCGCCGTCGGCACCGTGTCACTTCAACTACCATCGGGATTAGTGATGAACTTAAATCATTGTTATTTAGTGCCTGCGTTGAGCATGAACATTATATCTGGATCTTGTTTATTGCGAGACGGTTACTCTTTTAAGTCTGAGAATAATGGTTGTTCTATTTCTATGAGTAACATCTTTTATGGTCATGCACCGAATGTGAGAGGATTGTTCATATTGAATCTCGATAGCGATACGCATATACATAACATTGAGACCAAAAGAGTTAGAGTAAACAATGATAGCGCCATATTTTTGTGGCACTGCCGCTTGGGTCATATTGGTGTAAAGCGCATGAAGAAACTCCATGCTGATGGACTTTTGGAGTCACTTGACTTTGATTCACTTGACACGTGCGAACCATGCCTCATGGGCAAGATGACTAAAACTCCGTTCTCCGGAACAATGGAGCGTGCAAGTGACTTGTTGGAAATCATACATACCGATGTGTGTGGTCCAATGAGCGTGGAGGCACGCGGCGGATATCGTTATTTTCTCACCTTCACTGACGATTTGAGTAGATATGGTTATGTCTACTTAATGAAGCACAAGTCTGAAACATTTGAAAAGTTCAAGCAATTTCAGAGTGAAGTAGAAAATCATCGTAACAAGAAGATCAAGTTCCTACGGTCTGATCGTGGGGGTGAATATCTGAGTTTCGAGTTTGGTACTCACTTAAGACAATGTGGAATTGTTTCGCAGTTAACACCGCCTGGAACACCACAGCGTAATGGTGTGTCCGAACGTCGTAATCGTACTTTATTAGAAATGGTGCGATCTATGATGTCTCTTACTGATTTGCCGTTATCGTTTTGGGGTTATGCATTAGAAACAGCTGCATTCACTTTAAATAGGGCACCATCGAAGTCCGTTGAGACGACACCATACGAACTGTGGTATGGCAAAAGGCCAAAGTTGTCGTTTCTTAAAGTTTGGGGATGTGATGCTTATGTCAAAAAGCTTCAGCCTGAAAAGCTGGAACCCAAAGCGGAAAAGTGCGTCTTCATAGGCTACCCAAAAGAAACAGTTGGGTACACCTTCTATCTCAAATCCGAGGGCAAAGTGTTTGTTGCTAAGAACGGAACTTTTCTCGAGAAGGAGTTTCTCTCGAGAGAATTGAGTGGGAGGAAGATAGAACTTGACGAGGTTGTCGAACCTCTCATCCCTCTGGATGGTGGCGCAGGGCAAGGGGAAACCCCTGTGATTGCGACGCCGGTTGAGGAGGAAGTTAATGATGATGATCATGAAACTCCAGTTCAAGTTTCTGTTGAACCACGCAGGTCGACGAGATCACGCGCTGCTCCAGAGTGGTACGGTAATCCCGTCTTGACAATCATGTTGTTAGACAACAATGAACCTGCAAATTATGAAGAAGCAATGGTGGGCCCAGATTCCAACAAATGGCTAGAAGCCATGAAATCCGAGATAGGATCCATGTATGAGAACAAAGTATGGACTTTGGAGATACTACCTGAGGGCCGCAAGGCTATTCAGAACAAATGGATCTTTAAGAAGAAGACGGACGCTGACGGTAATGTGACCGTTTATAAAGCTCGACTTGTGGCAAAGGGTTTTTCACAAGTTCCAGGAATTGACTACGATGAGACTTTCTCTCCCGTAGCGATGCTTAAGTCCGTCAGAATCATGTTAGCAATAGCTGCATTTTTCGATTATGAAATTTGGCAGATGGATGTCAAAACGGCGTTCCTTAACGGTTTCCTTAAGGAAGAGTTGTATATGATGCAACCCGAAGGTTTTGTCGATCCTAAAAATGCTGACAAGGTGTGCAAGCTCCAGCGATCCATTTATGGACTGGTGCAAGCATCTCGGAGTTGGAACAAACGCTTTGATGAGGTGATCAAAGCATTTGGGTTTATACAAGTGGTTGGAGAATCTTGTATTTACAAGAAAGTGAGTGGGAGCTCTGTGGCGTTTCTAATATTATATGTGGATGACATATTACTGATTGGAAACAACGTAGAGCTTCTGGAGAGCATAAAAGGTTACTTGAATAAAAGTTTCTCTATGAAGGACCTAGGAGAAGCTGCTTACATTCTAGGCATTAAGATCTATAGGGATAGATCAAAACGCCTGATAGGACTTTCACAAAGCACATACCTTGATAAAGTTTTGAAGAGGTTCAAAATGGAACAGTCCAAGAAAGGGTTCTTGCCAGTGTTACAAGGTACGAGATTGAGTAAGACTCAGTGCCTAGCAACTGATGAAGATAGAGAGCATATGCGCTCCGTCCCCTATGCTTCAGCCATAGGCTCTATCATGTATGCAATGCTGTGCACTAGACCGGATGTTAGCCTGGCCATAAGTATGGCAGGTAGGTTCCAGAGTAATCCAGGAGTGGATCACTGGACGGCGGTCAAGAATATCCTGAAGTACCTGAAAAGGACTAAGGAGATGTTTCTCGTGTATGGAGGTGACGAAGAGCTCGCCGTAAAAGGTTACGTCGATGCAAGCTTTGACACAGATCCGGACGACTCTAAGTCGCAAACCGGATACGTATTTATTCTTAATGGGGGTGCAGTAAGCTGGTGCAGTTCCAAGCAAAGCGTCGTAGCAGATTCTACATGTGAAGCAGAGTACATGGCTGCCACGGAGGCGGCTAAGGAGGGTGTCTGGATGAAGCAGTTCATGACGGATCTTGGAGTGGTGCCAAGTGCACTGGATCCAATAACCTTGTTCTGTGACAACACTGGTGCCATTGCCTTAGCAAAGGAACCAAGGTTTCACAAGAAGACCAGACACATCAAACGACGCTTCAACCTCATCCGCGACTACGTCGAGGAGGAGGACGTAAATATATGCAAAGTGCACACGGATCTGAATGTAGCAGACCCGCTGACTAAACCTCTTCCACGGCCAAAACATGATCGACACCAGAACTGTATGGGTGTTAGATTTATTACAATGTAATTCACATGGTGATGTGAGGGCTAGATTATTGACTCTAGTGCAAGTGGGAGACTGTTGGAATTATGCCCTAGAGGCAATAATAAATGTATAGTTATTATTATAATTCCTGTATCAAGATATTAGTTGATTATCCATGCTATAATTGTATTGAATGAAGACTCATTTACATGTGTGGATACATAGACAAAACACCGTCCCTAGCATGCCTCTAGTTGGCTAGCCAGTTGATCGATGATAGTCAGTGTCTTCTGATTATGAACAAGGTGTTGTTGCTTGATAACTGGATCACGTCATTGGGAGAATCACGTGATGGACTAAGACCCAAACTAATAGACGTAGCATGTTGATCGTGTCATTTTGTTGCTACTGTTTTCTGCGTGTCAAGTATTTATTCCTATGACCATGAGATCATATAACTCACTGACACCGGAGGAATGCTTTGTGTGTATCAAACGTCGCAACGTAACTGGGTGACTATAAAGATGCTCTACAGGTATCTCCGAAGGTGTTAGTTGAGTTAGTATGGATCAAGACTGGGATTTGTCACTCCGTGTGACGGAGAGGTATCTTGGGGCCCACTCGGTAATACAACATCACACACAAGCCTTGCAAGCAATGTAACTTAGTGTAAGTTGCGGGATCTTGTATTACGGAACGAGTAAAGAGACTTGCCGGTAAACGAGATTAAAATAGGTATGCGGATACTGACGATCGAATCTCGGGCAAGTAACATACCGAAGGACAAAGGGAATGACATACGGGATTATACGAATCCTTGGCACTGAGGTTCAAACGATAAGATCTTCGTAGAATATGTAGGATCCAATATGGGCATCCAGGTCCCGCTATTGGATATTGACCGAGGAGTCTCTCGGGTCATGTCTACATAGTTCTCGAACCCGCAGGGTCTGCACACTTAAGGTTCGACGTTGTTTTATGCGTATTTGAGTTATATGGTTGGTTACCGAATGTTGTTCGGAGTCCCGGATGAGATCACGGACGTCACGAGGGTTTCCGGAATGGTCTGGAAACGAAGATTGATATATAGGATGACCTCATTTGATTACCGGAAGGTTTTCGGAGTTACCGGGAATGTACCGGGAATGACGAATGGGTTCCGGGAGTTCACCGGAGGGGGGCAACCCACTCCGGGGAAGTCCATAGGTATTTGTGGGGGTCACACCAGCCCTTAGTGGGCTGGTGGGACAGCCCACCAAATCCTATGCGCCTAGGAAGAAAAATCAAAGGAAGAAAGAAAAAAAAGGAAGAAGTGGGAAGGGGGAAGGACTCCCTCCCACCAAACCAAGTAGGACTCGGTTTGGGGGGGGAGAGTCCTCCCCCCTGGCTCGGCCGACCCCTTGGGGTTCCCTTGGACCCCAAGGCAAGGTCCCCCTCCCTCCTCCTATATATGGGGCTTTTAGGGCAGATTTGAGACGACTTTCTCACGGCTGCCCGACCACATACCTCCATAGTTTTTCCTCTAGATCGTGTTTCTGCGGAGCTCGGTCGGAGCCCTGCTGAGACAAGATCATCACCAACCTCCGGAGCGCCGTCACGCTGCCGGAGAACTCTTCTACCTCTCCGTCTCTCTTGCTGGATCAAGAAGGCCGAGATCATCGTCGAGCTGTACGTGTGCTGAACGCGGAGGTGCCGTCCGTTCGGTACTAGATCGTGGGACTGATCACGGGATTGTTCGCGGGGCGGATCGAGGGACGTGAGGACGTTCCACTACATCAACCGCGATCTCTTATCGCTTCTGCTGTACGATCTACAAGGGTACGTAGATTACTCATCCCCTCTCGTAGATGGACATCACCATGATAGGTCTTCGTGCGCGTAGGAAAATTTTTGTTTCCCATGCGACGTTCCCCAACAGTGGCATCATGAGCTAGGTTCATGCGTAGATGTCTTCTCGAGTAGAACACAAAAGGTTTTGTGGGCGGTGATGTGCGTTTTGCTGCCCTCCTTAGTCTTTTCTTGATTCCGCGGTATTGTTGGATTGAAGCGGCTTGGACCGACATTACTCGTACGCTTACGAGAGACTGGTTTCATCGTTACGAGTAACCCCCTTTGCTCAAAGATGACTGGCAAGTGACGGTTTCTCCAACTTTAGTTGAATCGGATTTGACCGAGGAGGTCCTTGGATAAGGTTAAATAGCAACTCATATATCTCCGTTGTGGTGTTTGCGTAAGTAAGATGCGATCCTACTAGATACCCTTGGTCACCACGTAAAACATGCAACAACAAAATTAGAGGACGTCTAACTTGTTTTTGCAGGGTATGATTGTGATGTGATATGGCCAACAATGTGATGTGATATATTGGATGTATGAGATGATCATGTTGTAATAGAAATATCGACTTGCATGTCGATGGTACGACAACCGGCAGGAGCCATAGGGTTGTCTTTATACTAACATATGTGCTTGCAGATGCGTTTACTATTTTGCTAGGATGTAGCTTTAGTAGTGATAGCATAAGTAGCACGACAACCCCGATGGCGACACGTTGATGGAGATCATGGTGTGGCGCCGGTGACAAGAAGATCGTGCCGGTGCTTTGGTGATGGAGATCAAGAAGCACGTGATGATGGCCATATCATGTCACTTATGAATTGCATGTGATGTTAATCCTTTTATGCACCTTATTTTGCTTAGAACGACGGTAGCATTATGAGGTGATCTCTCACTAAAATTTCAAGACGAAATTGTGTTCTCCCCGACTGTGCACCGTTGCTACAGTTCGTCGTTTCGAGACACCACGTGATGATCGGGTGTGATAGACTCAACGTTCACATACAACGGGTGCAAAACAGTTGCGCACGCAGAACACTCGGGTTAAGCTTGACGAGCCTAGCATGTGCAGACATGGCCTCGGAACACATGAGACCGAAAGGTCGATCATGAATCATATAGATGATATGATTAGCATAAGGATGCTTACCACTGAAACTACTCCCGACTCACGTGATGATCGGACTTGGGATAGTGTAGGTGGATCATGAACCACTCAAATGACTAGAGAGATGTACTTTTTGAGTGGGAGTTTAGCATGTAATTTGATTAAGTTGAACTCTAATTATCTTGAACATAGTCTAAGTCCACTTTGAATATATTTGTGTTGTAGATCATGGCTCACGCAAGTGTCATCCTCAATTTTAATACGTTCCTAGAGAAAGCTAAGTTGAAAGATGATGGAAGCAACTTTGTAGACTGGGCTCGTAATCTTAAGCTAATCTTACAAGCTGGAAAGAAGGATTATGTCCTTAATGCTGCGCTGGGAGATGAACCACCCGCTACGGCTGATCAGGATGTTAAGAACGCTTGGTTAGCGCGTAAGGAGGACTACTCAATAGTTCAATGTGCAGTCTTGTATGGCTTAGAACCGGGACTTCAACGTCGCTTTGAGCGTCATGGAGCATTTGAGATGTTCCAGGAGTTGAAGTTCATCTTTCAGAAGAACGCCCGGATCGAGAGGTATGAGACCTCCGATAAATTCTATGCTTGCAAGATGGAGGAAAACTCGTCTGTCAGTGAACATGTGCTCAAAATGTCTGGGTACTCAAACCGTCTAGCTGAACTGGGGATTGAACTCCCGCAAGAAGCTATCACTGACAGAATCCTCCAATCACTGCCGCCAAGCTATAAAAGCTTTGTGTTGAACTACAACATGCAAGGGATGAACAAGTCTCCCGGCGAGTTGTTTGCGATGCTGAAAGTCGCAGAGTCTGAACTCCGTAAAGAACATCAAGTGTTGATGGTGAGCAAGACCACTAGTTTCAAGAGAAACGGCAAAGGCAAGAAGGGCAATTCGAAGAAGAGCGGCAAGCCCGTTGCCAATCCGCCGAAGAAACCCAAGGCTGGACCTAAGCCTGAAACAGAGTGCTTCTATTGCAAGGGTATGGGTCACTGGAAGCGCAATTGCCCCAAGTATCTGGCAGATAAGAAGGCGGGCAAAGAAAAATCAGGTATATTTGATATACATGTTATTGATGTGTACTTAACTAGCTCTCGTAGTAGTGCCTGGGTATTCGATACCGGTTCTGTTGCTCACATTTGCAACTCGAAGCAGGAACTGCGGAATAGACGGAGGCTGGCGAAAGACGAAGTGACGATGCGCGTAGGAAACGGTTCCAAGGTTGATGCAATCGCCGTCGGCACCGTGTCACTTCAACTACCATCGGGATTAGTGATGAACTTAAATCATTGTTATTTAGTGCCTGCGTTGAGCATGAACATTATATCTGGATCTTGTTTATTGCGAGACGGTTACTCTTTTAAGTCTGAGAATAATGGTTGTTCTATTTCTATGAGTAACATCTTTTATGGTCATGCACCGAATGTGAGAGGATTGTTCATATTGAATCTCGATAGCGATACGCATATACATAACATTGAGACCAAAAGAGTTAGAGTAAACAATGATAGCGCCATATTTTTGTGGCACTGCCGCTTGGGTCATATTGGTGTAAAGCGCATGAAGAAACTCCATGCTGATGGACTTTTGGAGTCACTTGACTTTGATTCACTTGACACGTGCGAACCATGCCTCATGGGCAAGATGACTAAAACTCCGTTCTCCGGAACAATGGAGCGTGCAAGTGACTTGTTGGAAATCATACATACCGATGTGTGTGGTCCAATGAGCGTGGAGGCACGCGGCGGATATCGTTATTTTCTCACCTTCACTGACGATTTGAGTAGATATGGTTATGTCTACTTAATGAAGCACAAGTCTGAAACATTTGAAAAGTTCAAGCAATTTCAGAGTGAAGTAGAAAATCATCGTAACAAGAAGATCAAGTTCCTACGGTCTGATCGTGGGGGTGAATATCTGAGTTTCGAGTTTGGTACTCACTTAAGACAATGTGGAATTGTTTCGCAGTTAACACCGCCTGGAACACCACAGCGTAATGGTGTGTCCGAACGTCGTAATCGTACTTTATTAGAAATGGTGCGATCTATGATGTCTCTTACTGATTTGCCGTTATCGTTTTGGGGTTATGCATTAGAAACAGCTGCATTCACTTTAAATAGGGCACCATCGAAGTCCGTTGAGACGACACCATACGAACTGTGGTATGGCAAAAGGCCAAAGTTGTCGTTTCTTAAAGTTTGGGGATGTGATGCTTATGTCAAAAAGCTTCAGCCTGAAAAGCTGGAACCCAAAGCGGAAAAGTGCGTCTTCATAGGCTACCCAAAAGAAACAGTTGGGTACACCTTCTATCTCAAATCCGAGGGCAAAGTGTTTGTTGCTAAGAACGGAACTTTTCTCGAGAAGGAGTTTCTCTCGAGAGAATTGAGTGGGAGGAAGATAGAACTTGACGAGGTTGTCGAACCTCTCATCCCTCTGGATGGTGGCGCAGGGCAAGGGGAAACCCCTGTGATTGCGACGCCGGTTGAGGAGGAAGTTAATGATGATGATCATGAAACTCCAGTTCAAGTTTCTGTTGAACCACGCAGGTCGACGAGATCACGCGCTGCTCCAGAGTGGTACGGTAATCCCGTCTTGACAATCATGTTGTTAGACAACAATGAACCTGCAAATTATGAAGAAGCAATGGTGGGCCCAGATTCCAACAAATGGCTAGAAGCCATGAAATCCGAGATAGGATCCATGTATGAGAACAAAGTATGGACTTTGGAGATACTACCTGAGGGCCGCAAGGCTATTCAGAACAAATGGATCTTTAAGAAGAAGACGGACGCTGACGGTAATGTGACCGTTTATAAAGCTCGACTTGTGGCAAAGGGTTTTTCACAAGTTCCAGGAATTGACTACGATGAGACTTTCTCTCCCGTAGCGATGCTTAAGTCCGTCAGAATCATGTTAGCAATAGCTGCATTTTTCGATTATGAAATTTGGCAGATGGATGTCAAAACGGCGTTCCTTAACGGTTTCCTTAAGGAAGAGTTGTATATGATGCAACCCGAAGGTTTTGTCGATCCTAAAAATGCTGACAAGGTGTGCAAGCTCCAGCGATCCATTTATGGACTGGTGCAAGCATCTCGGAGTTGGAACAAACGCTTTGATGAGGTGATCAAAGCATTTGGGTTTATACAAGTGGTTGGAGAATCTTGTATTTACAAGAAAGTGAGTGGGAGCTCTGTGGCGTTTCTAATATTATATGTGGATGACATATTACTGATTGGAAACAACGTAGAGCTTCTGGAGAGCATAAAAGGTTACTTGAATAAAAGTTTCTCTATGAAGGACCTAGGAGAAGCTGCTTACATTCTAGGCATTAAGATCTATAGGGATAGATCAAAACGCCTGATAGGACTTTCACAAAGCACATACCTTGATAAAGTTTTGAAGAGGTTCAAAATGGAACAGTCCAAGAAAGGGTTCTTGCCAGTGTTACAAGGTACGAGATTGAGTAAGACTCAGTGCCTAGCAACTGATGAAGATAGAGAGCATATGCGCTCCGTCCCCTATGCTTCAGCCATAGGCTCTATCATGTATGCAATGCTGTGCACTAGACCGGATGTTAGCCTGGCCATAAGTATGGCAGGTAGGTTCCAGAGTAATCCAGGAGTGGATCACTGGACGGCGGTCAAGAATATCCTGAAGTACCTGAAAAGGACTAAGGAGATGTTTCTCGTGTATGGAGGTGACGAAGAGCTCGCCGTAAAAGGTTACGTCGATGCAAGCTTTGACACAGATCCGGACGACTCTAAGTCGCAAACCGGATACGTATTTATTCTTAATGGGGGTGCAGTAAGCTGGTGCAGTTCCAAGCAAAGCGTCGTAGCAGATTCTACATGTGAAGCAGAGTACATGGCTGCCACGGAGGCGGCTAAGGAGGGTGTCTGGATGAAGCAGTTCATGACGGATCTTGGAGTGGTGCCAAGTGCACTGGATCCAATAACCTTGTTCTGTGACAACACTGGTGCCATTGCCTTAGCAAAGGAACCAAGGTTTCACAAGAAGACCAGACACATCAAACGACGCTTCAACCTCATCCGCGACTACGTCGAGGAGGAGGACGTAAATATATGCAAAGTGCACACGGATCTGAATGTAGCAGACCCGCTGACTAAACCTCTTCCACGGCCAAAACATGATCGACACCAGAACTGTATGGGTGTTAGATTTATTACAATGTAATTCACATGGTGATGTGAGGGCTAGATTATTGACTCTAGTGCAAGTGGGAGACTGTTGGAATTATGCCCTAGAGGCAATAATAAATGTATAGTTATTATTATAATTCCTGTATCAAGATATTAGTTGATTATCCATGCTATAATTGTATTGAATGAAGACTCATTTACATGTGTGGATACATAGACAAAACACCGTCCCTAGCATGCCTCTAGTTGGCTAGCCAGTTGATCGATGATAGTCAGTGTCTTCTGATTATGAACAAGGTGTTGTTGCTTGATAACTGGATCACGTCATTGGGAGAATCACGTGATGGACTAAGACCCAAACTAATAGACGTAGCATGTTGATCGTGTCATTTTGTTGCTACTGTTTTCTGCGTGTCAAGTATTTATTCCTATGACCATGAGATCATATAACTCACTGACACCGGAGGAATGCTTTGTGTGTATCAAACGTCGCAACGTAACTGGGTGACTATAAAGATGCTCTACAGGTATCTCCGAAGGTGTTAGTTGAGTTAGTATGGATCAAGACTGGGATTTGTCACTCCGTGTGACGGAGAGGTATCTTGGGGCCCACTCGGTAATACAACATCACACACAAGCCTTGCAAGCAATGTAACTTAGTGTAAGTTGCGGGATCTTGTATTACGGAACGAGTAAAGAGACTTGCCGGTAAACGAGATTAAAATAGGTATGCGGATACTGACGATCGAATCTCGGGCAAGTAACATACCGAAGGACAAAGGGAATGACATACGGGATTATACGAATCCTTGGCACTGAGGTTCAAACGATAAGATCTTCGTAGAATATGTAGGATCCAATATGGGCATCCAGGTCCCGCTATTGGATATTGACCGAGGAGTCTCTCGGGTCATGTCTACATAGTTCTCGAACCCGCAGGGTCTGCACACTTAAGGTTCGACGTTGTTTTATGCGTATTTGAGTTATATGGTTGGTTACCGAATGTTGTTCGGAGTCCCGGATGAGATCACGGACGTCACGAGGGTTTCCGGAATGGTCTGGAAACGAAGATTGATATATAGGATGACCTCATTTGATTACCGGAAGGTTTTCGGAGTTACCGGGAATGTACCGGGAATGACGAATGGGTTCCGGGAGTTCACCGGAGGGGGGCAACCCACTCCGGGGAAGTCCATAGGTATTTGTGGGGGTCACACCAGCCCTTAGTGGGCTGGTGGGACAGCCCACCAAATCCTATGCGCCTAGGAAGAAAAATCAAAGGAAGAAAGAAAAAAAAGGAAGAAGTGGGAAGGGGGAAGGACTCCCTCCCACCAAACCAAGTAGGACTCGGTTTGGGGGGGGAGAGTCCTCCCCCCTGGCTCGGCCGACCCCTTGGGGTTCCCTTGGACCCCAAGGCAAGGTCCCCCTCCCTCCTCCTATATATGGGGCTTTTAGGGCAGATTTGAGACGACTTTCTCACGGCTGCCCGACCACATACCTCCATAGTTTTTCCTCTAGATCGTGTTTCTGCGGAGCTCGGTCGGAGCCCTGCTGAGACAAGATCATCACCAACCTCCGGAGCGCCGTCACGCTGCCGGAGAACTCTTCTACCTCTCCGTCTCTCTTGCTGGATCAAGAAGGCCGAGATCATCGTCGAGCTGTACGTGTGCTGAACGCGGAGGTGCCGTCCGTTCGGTACTAGATCGTGGGACTGATCACGGGATTGTTCGCGGGGCGGATCGAGGGACGTGAGGACGTTCCACTACATCAACCGCGATCTCTTATCGCTTCTGCTGTACGATCTACAAGGGTACGTAGATTACTCATCCCCTCTCGTAGATGGACATCACCATGATAGGTCTTCGTGCGCGTAGGAAAATTTTTGTTTCCCATGCGACGTTCCCCAACAGTGGCATCATGAGCTAGGTTCATGCGTAGATGTCTTCTCGAGTAGAACACAAAAGGTTTTGTGGGCGGTGATGTGCGTTTTGCTGCCCTCCTTAGTCTTTTCTTGATTCCGCGGTATTGTTGGATTGAAGCGGCTTGGACCGACATTACTCGTACGCTTACGAGAGACTGGTTTCATCGTTACGAGTAACCCCCTTTGCTCAAAGATGACTGGCAAGTGACGGTTTCTCCAACTTTAGTTGAATCGGATTTGACCGAGGAGGTCCTTGGATAAGGTTAAATAGCAACTCATATATCTCCGTTGTGGTGTTTGCGTAAGTAAGATGCGATCCTACTAGATACCCTTGGTCACCACGTAAAACATGCAACAACAAAATTAGAGGACGTCTAACTTGTTTTTGCAGGGTATGATTGTGATGTGATATGGCCAACAATGTGATGTGATATATTGGATGTATGAGATGATCATGTTGTAATAGAAATATCGACTTGCATGTCGATGGTACGACAACCGGCAGGAGCCATAGGGTTGTCTTTATACTAACATATGTGCTTGCAGATGCGTTTACTATTTTGCTAGGATGTAGCTTTAGTAGTGATAGCATAAGTAGCACGACAACCCCGATGGCGACACGTTGATGGAGATCATGGTGTGGCGCCGGTGACAAGAAGATCGTGCCGGTGCTTTGGTGATGGAGATCAAGAAGCACGTGATGATGGCCATATCATGTCACTTATGAATTGCATGTGATGTTAATCCTTTTATGCACCTTATTTTGCTTAGAACGACGGTAGCATTATGAGGTGATCTCTCACTAAAATTTCAAGACGAAATTGTGTTCTCCCCGACTGTGCACCGTTGCTACAGTTCGTCGTTTCGAGACACCACGTGATGATCGGGTGTGATAGACTCAACGTTCACATACAACGGGTGCAAAACAGTTGCGCACGCAGAACACTCGGGTTAAGCTTGACGAGCCTAGCATGTGCAGACATGGCCTCGGAACACATGAGACCGAAAGGTCGATCATGAATCATATAGATGATATGATTAGCATAAGGATGCTTACCACTGAAACTACTCCCGACTCACGTGATGATCGGACTTGGGATAGTGTAGGTGGATCATGAACCACTCAAATGACTAGAGAGATGTACTTTTTGAGTGGGAGTTTAGCATGTAATTTGATTAAGTTGAACTCTAATTATCTTGAACATAGTCTAAGTCCACTTTGAATATATTTGTGTTGTAGATCATGGCTCACGCAAGTGTCATCCTCAATTTTAATACGTTCCTAGAGAAAGCTAAGTTGAAAGATGATGGAAGCAACTTTGTAGACTGGGCTCGTAATCTTAAGCTAATCTTACAAGCTGGAAAGAAGGATTATGTCCTTAATGCTGCGCTGGGAGATGAACCACCCGCTACGGCTGATCAGGATGTTAAGAACGCTTGGTTAGCGCGTAAGGAGGACTACTCAATAGTTCAATGTGCAGTCTTGTATGGCTTAGAACCGGGACTTCAACGTCGCTTTGAGCGTCATGGAGCATTTGAGATGTTCCAGGAGTTGAAGTTCATCTTTCAGAAGAACGCCCGGATCGAGAGGTATGAGACCTCCGATAAATTCTATGCTTGCAAGATGGAGGAAAACTCGTCTGTCAGTGAACATGTGCTCAAAATGTCTGGGTACTCAAACCGTCTAGCTGAACTGGGGATTGAACTCCCGCAAGAAGCTATCACTGACAGAATCCTCCAATCACTGCCGCCAAGCTATAAAAGCTTTGTGTTGAACTACAACATGCAAGGGATGAACAAGTCTCCCGGCGAGTTGTTTGCGATGCTGAAAGTCGCAGAGTCTGAACTCCGTAAAGAACATCAAGTGTTGATGGTGAGCAAGACCACTAGTTTCAAGAGAAACGGCAAAGGCAAGAAGGGCAATTCGAAGAAGAGCGGCAAGCCCGTTGCCAATCCGCCGAAGAAACCCAAGGCTGGACCTAAGCCTGAAACAGAGTGCTTCTATTGCAAGGGTATGGGTCACTGGAAGCGCAATTGCCCCAAGTATCTGGCAGATAAGAAGGCGGGCAAAGAAAAATCAGGTATATTTGATATACATGTTATTGATGTGTACTTAACTAGCTCTCGTAGTAGTGCCTGGGTATTCGATACCGGTTCTGTTGCTCACATTTGCAACTCGAAGCAGGAACTGCGGAATAGACGGAGGCTGGCGAAAGACGAAGTGACGATGCGCGTAGGAAACGGTTCCAAGGTTGATGCAATCGCCGTCGGCACCGTGTCACTTCAACTACCATCGGGATTAGTGATGAACTTAAATCATTGTTATTTAGTGCCTGCGTTGAGCATGAACATTATATCTGGATCTTGTTTATTGCGAGACGGTTACTCTTTTAAGTCTGAGAATAATGGTTGTTCTATTTCTATGAGTAACATCTTTTATGGTCATGCACCGAATGTGAGAGGATTGTTCATATTGAATCTCGATAGCGATACGCATATACATAACATTGAGACCAAAAGAGTTAGAGTAAACAATGATAGCGCCATATTTTTGTGGCACTGCCGCTTGGGTCATATTGGTGTAAAGCGCATGAAGAAACTCCATGCTGATGGACTTTTGGAGTCACTTGACTTTGATTCACTTGACACGTGCGAACCATGCCTCATGGGCAAGATGACTAAAACTCCGTTCTCCGGAACAATGGAGCGTGCAAGTGACTTGTTGGAAATCATACATACCGATGTGTGTGGTCCAATGAGCGTGGAGGCACGCGGCGGATATCGTTATTTTCTCACCTTCACTGACGATTTGAGTAGATATGGTTATGTCTACTTAATGAAGCACAAGTCTGAAACATTTGAAAAGTTCAAGCAATTTCAGAGTGAAGTAGAAAATCATCGTAACAAGAAGATCAAGTTCCTACGGTCTGATCGTGGGGGTGAATATCTGAGTTTCGAGTTTGGTACTCACTTAAGACAATGTGGAATTGTTTCGCAGTTAACACCGCCTGGAACACCACAGCGTAATGGTGTGTCCGAACGTCGTAATCGTACTTTATTAGAAATGGTGCGATCTATGATGTCTCTTACTGATTTGCCGTTATCGTTTTGGGGTTATGCATTAGAAACAGCTGCATTCACTTTAAATAGGGCACCATCGAAGTCCGTTGAGACGACACCATACGAACTGTGGTATGGCAAAAGGCCAAAGTTGTCGTTTCTTAAAGTTTGGGGATGTGATGCTTATGTCAAAAAGCTTCAGCCTGAAAAGCTGGAACCCAAAGCGGAAAAGTGCGTCTTCATAGGCTACCCAAAAGAAACAGTTGGGTACACCTTCTATCTCAAATCCGAGGGCAAAGTGTTTGTTGCTAAGAACGGAACTTTTCTCGAGAAGGAGTTTCTCTCGAGAGAATTGAGTGGGAGGAAGATAGAACTTGACGAGGTTGTCGAACCTCTCATCCCTCTGGATGGTGGCGCAGGGCAAGGGGAAACCCCTGTGATTGCGACGCCGGTTGAGGAGGAAGTTAATGATGATGATCATGAAACTCCAGTTCAAGTTTCTGTTGAACCACGCAGGTCGACGAGATCACGCGCTGCTCCAGAGTGGTACGGTAATCCCGTCTTGACAATCATGTTGTTAGACAACAATGAACCTGCAAATTATGAAGAAGCAATGGTGGGCCCAGATTCCAACAAATGGCTAGAAGCCATGAAATCCGAGATAGGATCCATGTATGAGAACAAAGTATGGACTTTGGAGATACTACCTGAGGGCCGCAAGGCTATTCAGAACAAATGGATCTTTAAGAAGAAGACGGACGCTGACGGTAATGTGACCGTTTATAAAGCTCGACTTGTGGCAAAGGGTTTTTCACAAGTTCCAGGAATTGACTACGATGAGACTTTCTCTCCCGTAGCGATGCTTAAGTCCGTCAGAATCATGTTAGCAATAGCTGCATTTTTCGATTATGAAATTTGGCAGATGGATGTCAAAACGGCGTTCCTTAACGGTTTCCTTAAGGAAGAGTTGTATATGATGCAACCCGAAGGTTTTGTCGATCCTAAAAATGCTGACAAGGTGTGCAAGCTCCAGCGATCCATTTATGGACTGGTGCAAGCATCTCGGAGTTGGAACAAACGCTTTGATGAGGTGATCAAAGCATTTGGGTTTATACAAGTGGTTGGAGAATCTTGTATTTACAATAAAGTGAGTGGGAGCTCTGTGGCGTTTCTAATATTATACGTGGATGACATATTACTGATTGGAAACAACGTAGAGCTTCTGGAGAGCATAAAAGGTTACTTGAATAAAAGTTTCTCTATGAAGGACCTAGGAGAAGCTGCTTACATTCTAGGCATTAAGATCTATAGGGATAGATCAAAACGCCTGATAGGACTTTCACAAAGCACATACCTTGATAAAGTTTTGAAGAGGTTCAAAATGGAACAGTCCAAGAAAGGGTTCTTGCCAGTGTTACAAGGTACGAGATTGAGTAAGACTCAGTGCCCAGCAACTGATGAAGATAGAGAGCATATGCGCTCCGTCCCCTATGCTTCAGCCATAGGCTCTATCATGTATGCAATGCTGTGCACTAGACCGGATGTTAGCCTGGCCATAAGTATGGCAGGTAGGTTCCAGAGTAATCCAGGAGTGGATCACTGGACGGCGGTCAAGAATATCCTGAAGTACCTGAAAAGGACTAAGGAGATGTTTCTCGTGTATGGAGGTGACGAAGAGCTCGCCGTAAAAGGTTACGTCGATGCAAGCTTTGACACAGATCCGGACGACTCTAAGTCGCAAACCGGATACGTATTTATTCTTAATGGGGGTGCAGTAAGCTGGTGCAGTTCCAAGCAAAGCGTCGTAGCAGATTCTACATGTGAAGCAGAGTACATGGCTGCCTCGGAGGCGGCTAAGGAGGGTGTCTGGATGAAGCAGTTCATGACGGATCTTGGAGTGGTGCCAAGTGCACTGGATCCAATAACCTTGTTCTGTGACAACACTGGTGCCATTGCCTTAGCAAAGGAACCAAGGTTTCACAAGAAGACCAGACACATCAAACGACGCTTCAACCTCATCCGCGACTACGTCGAGGAGGAGGACGTAAATATATGCAAAGTGCACACGGATCTGAATGTAGCAGACCCGCTGACTAAACCTCTTCCACGACCAAAACATGATCGACACCAGAACTGTATGGGTGTTAGATTTATTACAATGTAATTCACATGGTGATGTGAGGGCTAGATTATTGACTCTAGTGCAAGTGGGAGACTGTTGGAATTATGCCCTAGAGGCAATAATAAATGTATAGTTATTATTATAATTCCTGTATCAAGATAATAGTTTATTATCCATGCTATAATTGTATTGAATGAAGACTCATTTACATGTGTGGATACATAGACAAAACACCGTCCCTAGCATGCCTCTAGTTGGCTAGCCAGTTGATCGATGATAGTCAGTGTCTTCTGATTATGAACAAGGTGTTGTTGCTTGATAACTGGATCACGTCATTGGGAGAATCACGTGATGGACTAAGACCCAAACTAATAGACGTAGCATGTTGATCGTGTCATTTTGTTGCTACTGTTTTCTGCGTGTCAAGTATTTATTCCTATGACCATGAGATCATATAACTCACTGACACCGGAGGAATGCTTTGTGTGTATCAAACGTCGCAACGTAACTGGGTGACTATAAAGATGCTCTACAGGTATCTCCGAAGGTGTTAGTTGAGTTAGTATGGATCAAGACTGGGATTTGTCACTCCGTGTGACGGAGAGGTATCTCGGGGCCCACTCGGTAATACAACATCACACACAAGACTTGCAAGCAATGTAACTTAGTGTAAGTTGCGGGATCTTGTATTACGGAACGAGTAAAGAGACTTGCCGGTAAACGAGATTGAAATAGGTATGCGGATACTGACGATCGAATCTCGGGCAAGTAACATACCGAAGGACAAAGGGAATGACATACGGGATTATACGAATCCTTGGCACTGAGGTTCAAACGATAAGATCTTCGTAGAATATGTAGGATCCAATATGGGCATCCAGGTCCCGCTATTGGATATTGACCGAGGAGTCTCTCGGGTCATGTCTACATAGTTCTCGAACCCGCAGGGTCTGCACACTTAAGGTTCGACGTTGTTTTATGCGTATTTGAGTTATATGGTTGGTTACCGAATGTTGTTCGGAGTCCCGGATGAGATCACGGACGTCACGAGGGTTTCCGGAATGGTCCGGAAACGAAGATTGATATATAGGATGACCTCATTTGATTACCGGAAGGTTTTCGGAGTTACCGGGAATGTACCGGGAATGGCGAATGGGTTCCGGGAGTTCACCGGAGGGGGGCAACCCACTCCGGGGAAGTCCATAGGTATTTGTGGGGGTCACACCAGCCCTTAGTGGGCTGGTGGGACAGCCCACCAAATCCTATGCGCCTAGGAAGAAAAATCAAAGGAAGAAAGAAAAAAAAGGAAGAAGTGGGAAGGGGGAAGGACTCCCTCCCACCAAACCAAGTAGGACTCGGTTTGGGGGGGGAGAGTCCTCCCCCCTGGCTCGGCCGACCCCTTGGGGTTCCCTTGGACCCCAAGGCAAGGTCCCCCTCCCTCCTCCTATATATATGGGGCTTTTAGGGCAGATTTGAGACGATTTTCTCACGGCTGCCCGACCACATACCTCCATAGTTTTTCCTCTAGATCGTGTTTCTGCGGAGCTCGGGCGGAGCCCTGCTGAGACAAGATCATCACCAACCTCCGGAGCGCCGTCACGCTGCCGGAGAACTCTTCTACATCTCCGTCTCTCTTGCTGGATCAAGAAGGCCGAGATCATCGTCGAGCTGTACGTGTGCTGAACGCGGAGGTGCCGTCCGTTCGGTACTAGATCGTGGGACTGATCGCGGGATTGTTCGCGGGGCGGATCGAGGGACTTGAGGACGTTCCACTACATCAACCGCGATCTCTTATCGCTTCTGCTGTATGATCCACAAGGGTACGTAGATCACTCATCCCCTCTCGTAGATGATCATCACCATGATAGGTTTTCGTGCGCGTAGGAAAAATTTTGTTTCCCATGCGACGTTCCCCAACACAGAGTACATGTATCTACCACGAGATTGTTGTGTATGATTCTAATGATGTGGAATATGTCTATCGACTAGCCTGGCCTCGGCTTATATAATGTACCGGAGGCCTAGGATAACATGAGTCCTAAGTCGGCTACATCGATGAAGATGAGTCCTTGTCTTGACCACCAAGTCTTGTGGAATCTTCCTCACAACATGGGCTGCCCGAAAAGTCCATTAGTGAACCGCCATGGGGGTCCTCAGCCTGACCCACCTTCTCGGTAAACGACATGGTGAGTACCTCCTAGCCTAGGATACCGTCAGTAGCCCCTTGAACCGGTCTTCAAGTTGGGGACACTCCTTGGTTCTTCCGAACTACGGTAAATTATATCGAACAAATAGAGGGCAAGGGGCGGTCCCAGAATTGTCGAACGTACCGCAGTGGCGTTCGGGCTGGCATTGATGTCTTTGATGGCGAGCACGGAGAGATGACTGTTACGCTGATCGTGGTGGCGCTAAGGCTCCGTTGAGCGATGGTGGCGGCAAAGTTGCAAGACGTTTAGGAGCAAGAAGAGAGGAAAGAGAAAATGGATTCAATAGGACAAGGGGGTGGATATGGTGCAATTTGAGATGGGATCGGCCTGTCGTGTCGAGCATGGCAGACGCGCCCGGGCATTTCCATATCTGCCACATCTTTAGGCTGAATGTGCGGGGTGTCGGTCAGCTCAGATGTTTGAGTCCCGTTTGAGGCGTCCGTCTGGGTTGCCTTTTTTCTTTTACCTATCACTAACTAGGCTGTAGGCCAAGCGTTTGAGGCGTGTTTGGGGCGCCCGACTGAGATGTCCAAATTCGTGGTGTGTTGGACTCTCATTAGACATACAATTTTTAATTTTCAATATACGCCGTAAGTTTGAGCATTACTCTAAAAAAGCATGAACATTGAGAGTGAGACAATACATATGAGAGCAGAAAAGTTGGCAGTGAGACAACATATATATATATATATATATATATATATATATATATATATATATATATATATATATATATATATACTGTATGAGAGTAGAAAAGGCAAACGAAACAATTGAAATTTGACCAAGTATACAGTAATTCTTTGAAGTCATCAAAGCGTAGCGTGGCGTGGCGTGCCACATCAATTATTATTATTCATTTATTCATCATTCATTCGGTGGCCGGACGGACTTGTTGGGTCCCAAAGCAGGAAGCGGCCGCATGCACAGCACATCGCACAGATCGCCCCCGACGCCGACGCCGACGCCGACTCGGCCGCCTTCCACCGCACGACACCACCAGTCGCAGGTCTGCCGGCCGTACGTGGGTTTATACATGTAGAGTAGAGTAGATGGATGGACAGAGCGTACGTGGACGTGGGTTTATACATGTAGAGTAGAGTAGATGGATGGGGGTGGGTTTATGTGATCATCTCAAAATCCTTGCGCTCCCTCTGATTCACTCATCGATCGGAACCGATGATGAATAGATGATAGGTTTTCCCACAATAAAGAGAGAGTATATACGTAGTATCCTAATTAGAGACTCCCCTCTTGCTAGAAAAAACAGGGAATAAAAATTCGCTGCTAAAAAAGAAGAAGAAACGAGGAAGCCTTCCCTTCCCACCACCCACTCGATCTCGATGGCATGCATGCCGTTGGACCGTCCGTCGCCACCACCGGCGCACCGCGCGCGACGCGACGTCCTAATTAACAAGGAATGGAATGGCCGGCGTGCCCTGCATATATATATATATATATATATATATATATATATATATATATGAAGGCCAGGCCGCGGCAGACGACGACCACGTACAGACGCAAGCAAACAAGCATCTCCATTGCCTAGAACAAACAGCTCCACCAGAGAGAGACCAGGGCAGCTTGAAGAGATCGATGGCTCGCGCCCTCTTCATCGTGGCGCTCCTCCTCGTCGCCGTGGCGGTGGCGCCGTTCGCGCAGGCGCGCAACGTCGTCACGGAGGACAAGAAGGCCGCCGAGAAAGAGGCCGAATCGCCGGCGCCCGCGGCCGACTCGCCCGCCGCCTCCGAGGGCCCCGCCTCCGAGCCCTCCGCGGCGGATGCGCCGGAGCCCAGCAGCTCCGACTGAGATCGATCGCTCTTAATTTCGATCGATGAACCGGACCACTTCCATTTTCCATCCATTGTAATAATAATATCGGTCTTCCTAAAACTCAGCTAGATGAGTTTTTGTATGGTCTCATTCACCGTTGTAACCATTAGATCTGTGTTTTAAAATTCGTGCGAAACATTTATTTCGCGTGACAGGATGCATGGGTATTCTCTTACAGGGCAGCTCCATGTGCGTTGATTTTTTTTATCTGTCCTTTGTTTGTTTGACTATTGGGCTGGGCTATGTGCGCTTTTCTTTTCTTCATATTTCCTAGCCTAATGAGAAACCATGGGGTCAGAGATATAAATGTAACATTGTTACTTTTCTGTTTTGTCATTTCTTCACTGTAGCACTTTGTAATGATGTTTTTTCATCGTCCAATCGTCACACAATAAATTGTAGTCGTTGTGTGTTCTGTCCACGGGAAAAATAACACGCTATACCGTCGCTAGTAACATGCTATAGGGCGTATAGAGAATTGTCTCGTTAAATTAGTTAATGTATAATGTCTTGCTAATAACACGCTATAGCATGCTAATAATATATTTCTAGGGACGACACTATTTTATTTTATATAGTGCGTTATTTTTTTCCTTGGTTTTGTCCAAGCGAGGCGGCTCCAATTTCGTATAGACGTGGCCCATGTGCATGAGTAGTAGATTTTTTGTTTTTCGTTTATGGAGCTAGGTTATATGGGCTTTTATTCTTCTTTTTTTCTTCTTCTTTTTTACTCAGCGGAAAAAAGGGAAAGAGGATATGATTCAATGATGTGAATCGTTGATGTGCTAATTGCATGTTATTGTAACTTGTTTTCATTTTTAAATCTCGTTAGTGTCATCTGTTGACCGTAGCTTCTAGGGTCAGCTTTTTGCAACGACTTTCTTTTCATATATTTTTCTCCCATGATTAATTGCTGTTTATTTTTTCTTATTTCACTAATATGTAGTAGAATACAATTCCAATATTCTCCCATTAACTAAATTAGTGTATTCATTTTGTTTTTTAGATTAATATTCATTTGTTACCATAGATTGGATAGTTGATTATTAAGTGATTTCACTATTTTTATTTGTCTCTTCCATTTATTCATTTTCTATTTTTGTTGTTTCATATTTTTATTTTTCATTTATTTTCTATTTTTATTCATCTTATTTATTTTTATTTTGTGTACTTTTTTCTAATGATATCAAAGCCCATGCCTCCTTTTTGGTAGAAATGCTTTTTTCATGAGTTTTTCTCTCAAAAGTTTTGTGCTACAAAAGTTTTTAACTCTGATCACATCTGCTAGTTTTTCAAATTGGGTTGTAATTACAATCTATCAACTCGGGTTGCAACTATTAGGTTTTATCGTGAAGTCGCAACCGCGAGGTTTTCAAAAATGGTACGCGAACACCATTTTTCAAATGTGGCCGCGACTACGGGCTTTCATATCGTGGTTGTAACTGCAAGTATTCGAAGTCAGTCGCAACTGTAGGTTTTCAAAGTCGGGGTAGCAACTGCAAGTGTTTAAAGTCAGGTCGCAAGTGCAAGTGTTCAAAGTCGGGTCGCAACTGCAAGTTTCTGAAGTCGGGTCGCAACCACAAGTTTCCAAAGTCGGGTCGCAACTGCAAGTTTCCAAAGTCGGGTCGCAACTGCAAGTTTCCATAGTTGGGTAGCAACTGCAAGTGTTTAAAGTCAGGGCGCAACTGCAAGTTTTCAAAGTCGGGTCGCAACTGCAAGTTTCTAAAGTCGGGTCGCAACTGCAAGTTTCTAAAGTCGGGTCGCAACTGCAAGTTTCCAAAGTCGGGTCGCTACTGCAAGTTTCCAAAATCGGGTCACAACTGCAAGTTCCCAAAGCCGGGTCGCAACTGCAAGTTTCTAAAGTCGGGTCGCTACTGCAAGTTTCCAAAATCGGGTCGCAACTGCAAGTTTCCAAAGTCGGGGCCCAACTGCAAGTTTCCAAAGTTGGGTAGCAACTGCAAGTGTTCAAAGTCGGGGCGCAACTGCAAGTGTTCAAAGTCGGGTCGCAACTGCAAGTTTCCAAAGTCGGGTCGCTACTGCAAGTTCCCAAAGTCGGGTCGCAACTGCAAGTTTCCAAAGTCGGGTCGCTACTGCAAGTTTCCAAAATCGGGTCGCAACTGCAAGTTCCCAAAGTCGGGTCGCAACTGCAAGTTTCCAAAGTCGGGGCCCAACTGCAAGTTTCCAAAGTTGGGTAGCAACTGCAAGTGTTTAAAGTCAGGTCGCAACTGCAAGTGTTGAAAGTCGGGTCGCAACTGCAAGTTTCCAAAGTCGGGTCGCTACTGCAAGTTTCCAAAATCGGGTCGCAACTGCAAGTTCCCAAAGTCGGGTCGCAACTACAAGTTTCCAAAGTCGGGGCCCAACTGCAAGTATTCAAGTGTATTAAAAAAGGGTGTTAGTACAAGTTTTGAAGTCGGGTCGCAACTGCCAATTTTCAAAGTCGGGTCACAACTGCAAATTTGCTAGTGAGGTCGCAATTACAAATATTAAAAGAGGGGCCCAAGTGCAAGTTTTCATAGTCGGGTTCCAGAGTCGGTCCTTTAAAAAATGATGGATTTTAATAAACAAATAAATAAATAATGCATGTGACAAGACCGGGATAGATCATGTGCGCCAGAGGTGTCATGCCGGTGATTACTGCTGAACTGAGGCAACACTGAAAAAACAATAAAGAAAACATCTTTTTAAGACAACTCCTATTGTTCTTCTTATGACTGGATATAGCTCAAGAAGAGCGCACTCCACAACTGTGTTATGGCAACCAAAATATGTTGTACAAATTAGCCCACTAGGACGTATGTGCTTCTCTTATGTTATCGTTATGTTTGCTCTTGCATGAGTGACAATAGAAATGAAAAGGCTAAGCCCAAAAAACAACACGACATGTACAAACTCTGGAGAGAAGGAAAAAATCCTATCAACATATATGATGATGTCATATGAATGGGGCCATAGATAAATCTCAGCTAGCTGAGTTTTAGGTACTCCCTAATAATAATATAATGTGTGCTGAAACATGTCGCCGCTCCATCGAATTAATTCCAAGCTACTCTAAGCTAGTTTCTTTTGCATGTCACATGTTCTCATCCATTTTTTTCTTCGGGTTGAGATATAGCACAATCAATTATTATTCTCTTTCTTTCTTGTGCCAGAGTCATTTGATTAAATCTCTATTGTATCCGCTCCCTGATGCCTGATGTCGTCGGAGCTTTCAAACAATTGACAAGGATAGCTGTGGCTGTGGCATTAGCTTTGAACTAGCTAGTTGTGGTGCACGGGCAAGACACGTCGCAGTATTTTTTTTGTTGGATACGTACGTCGCAATAATTACAAAGGTCAACAAACCTGTCAATGTAACAATATGATGAACCCGTCTTTGATGATGAACATGTCACTCCAAATCAGCCAATTGTTCCACCCAGTCGGAATCTCGCACGTGACAGAGTTAGGCGGGGTATTCATGCACCCGAGAGGTTAATTGAGGAGTGCAATATTGTTTCTTTTGCTTTATCTGTTGCAGAAGAAATTGAAGGTAATGCTGAGCCTTCTTCATATTCCGAGGCTATTATTTCTGGTGATAGTAATAAGTGGATGACTGCTATGCATGATGAGATGGAATTACTTGAAAAGAATGGCACTTGGGATTTAGTAAGATTATCTAAAGAGAAGAAACCTGTTCGTTACAAGTGGATTTTCAAAATAAAGGAAGGTGTTTCTCCTAATGATGAGGCAAGATATAAAGCAAGGTTGGTTGCTAAAGGTTATAGCCAAATTCCAGGTATTGACTATAACGAAGTCTTTTCTCCTGTTGTGAAGCATAGCTCTATTCACACTTTACTTAGTATTGTTGCCATAAATGATTTTGAGCTTGAACAATTGGATGTTAAAACTGCATTCTTACATGGAGAATTAGAAGAGGATATTTATATGGAACAACCTGAAGGTTTTGTTATTCCTGAAAAAGAAAAGCTTGTCTGTAAGTTAAAGAAATCTCTTTATGGATTGAAACAATCCCCTCGACAGTGGTACAAGAGATTTGACACCTTTATGTTCTCTCAAGGTTTCAATCGGTCTAGTTATGATAGCTGTGTTTATTTAAAAACTGTCAATGGTTCAGCTATTTATTTGCTCCTTTATGTTGATGATATATTAATAGCTGCAAAGAGCATGTCAGAGATTGATGAACTAAAGAAGCAATTGAGTAATGAATTTGAGATGAAGGATTTGGGTGCAGCAAAGAAAATACTTGGCATGGAAATATCCAGAGATAGACCGTCTGGAAAATTATATCTCAGTCAGAAGGGATATATTGATAAAGTTCTTCGTCGTTTTAATATGCATAATGCCAAGCCAATAAGTACTTCGTTAGCTGCACACTTCAAATTATCATCAACCTTATGTCCTGAGTCAGATGCAGATATTGAGTACATGTTTAGAGTTCCCTATTCAAGTGTAGTTGGTTCACTTATGTATGCCATGGTTTGTTCTCGTCCGGATTTATCTTATGCACTGAGTGTTGTTAGTAGGTACATGGCTAATCCTGAAAAAGAGCATTGGAATGCAGTTCAGTGGATTTTCAGATACCTACGAGGTACTTCTAATGCTTATTTACAGTTTGAGAAAACTGGAGATGGACTTGTTGGTTTTGTTGATTCTGATTTTGCTGGTGATTTGGATAAGAGAAGATCGCTCACAGGTTATGTTTTCACCATTGGTGGTTGTGCTGTGAGTTGGAGAGCAACTTTGCAGTCTATTGTGGCTTGCTTCACTACTGATGCCGAGTATATGGCTATTTCTGAGGCATGCAAAGAAGCTATCTGGTTGAGAGGTTTGTACACTGAGTTTTGTGGAGATTCATCTTGCCCTACCATATTTTCTGACAATCAAAGTGCTATATATCTTACAAAGAATCCAATGTATCATGAGAGAACAAAACACATTGATGTCAGATTTCACTATGTTCGGGATGTTGTTGCTAAAGGTGATTTGAAGGTATGCAAGATAAGTACTCATGATAATCCAGCTGATATGATGACAAAGCCAGTTCCTACCAATAAGTTTGAGCTTTGCTCAGGCTTAGTTGGTATTTCTCACTAGTCCTATGGACTTTGACGCACGAGGTGTTTATGCTGATTTGAATGGAGTTATTCACTTTCTTCGACTACTGAAGGGAATTTGGCTCAAGGTGGAGATTGTTAAATTGTGATCCAAATTCTGCCGTATTGGACTAGACGTAGTACAAACAGTGTGGGCCTTTGCGTTGGTACCGACGCGTACGAGTACAACTCGTTTACTTGTCCTCCAAGGACTCTCATGTATTTCCCCTCATATATACTCCATGTAGTCACACCTAAAGACGGTCTGTCGTCTCATGCTTGTAATACTCCTCCTCATAGTGATTGCGCCTTCGTGCGTCCGTGGTTTTCTCCCGCAAGGGTTTCCAAATAAAAATCCGTGTCTCTCGTGTCTCGTTGATCTCGTTTTATCTAACAGCCCACCATGCATTATTGATAGGCGCTTGATTTGGAGTAGACATAATTAACACAACTATTTGATGATATGGTTACTTGTTGTAATCTCTACTACTTAAAAAGAAGGTAAGGTTCACGGTTTCACCCTTTTCTTTGTCCAACCATTTTCTATACATTTGCCCTTCCTTCTTTTTTATATTTTTTTCTTCCATCTTTGATTTTTCTCCCACAGATTTACGGTAAAACCCCTCGACTTATCAAAATAAAGCACTTTTTTTGTAAGTCAATAAATACTTACTACCAAGTAATTGTTTGACAATGAGACGGAGGGTAAATCATGGTGATTGCATTCAAAACCTTGCTAAGATTTTAGCGCATCGAAATATTATTAAACCTGCAGTCATTAGTCAATCCATATTCTCCCGATCGCAACGCACGGACAATTATTTAGTACTCTATAAAAATTTCTAAAGTGTAACCATCAATTTTTTTGTAGAAAAAGAATAAGTAAATGGACATTCTGAATTTGGTATAGCTGTAATTTTCTTAGTCATGAACATTCCAAATTGTATAAATATGACATTATAACATATATACTCCCAGTATTATTTATCAGCACCACATATGATTACAACTCCTCTAGCACAAGGCTAGGGTTTTCTTTCCTCTCTGGCGGCGCCGTCGCCTCTGAGTATACCATCCCGATCGATCTCCCTCCCCGTGAGCGATCTCTCGATCGGCTAGTCCTCGCCCCGCCCTTCTCCTCGGGAGCGATGGATCCCCCCGCGGACGCCCTGTCGGGCACCAGCGCTGGCGGCGGCTCCTTCGGAACGCCGGATCTTGGAGACTTCATGGAACAACTCAACCTGGATGATGAAGAGTTTGATGATCTGGTGATAGACGAAGCTGATCCAGAGATCAATGAAAGTGTGAGATGGCTTGCTTTGGCGAGGGTCCATACTGATAAAACCTTCAGCCAAACGGCTTTTTACAAGGATATGCGGGCTGCTTGGAATCCCGCACAGCCGGTAAGGTTTCGCCCGGTTGGGCCGAAGCTCTTTGTGGTACAAGCATCTTGTTTGGGAGACTGGGAACGCATGATGTATCAAGGGCCTTGGATCTTCACGAATTTACTTGTGTTGATGGTTCCATATGATGGTTTCACAAAGGCAGAGGAAGTGCCCATGGTGTTTATGCCAATTTGGCTACAGATTCACAAGATCCCAGAGGGTTTTTGCAGGAAGAATATTATGGAAAATCTGCTGAAAAACTCGGGTGAGATTTTGGAGATGAGACTCAACGGAAATACTCGTGGTGACTACATTAGGGTTAGGGTTCGGCATGATGTTCGCCGGCCTCTCACCAAGTATGTCAGTATTGTAAGGGGGAAAGAACGTCAAGTCTATTTGGTGCGCTATGAGAAATTGGCGCGCTTCTGCAGTGTATGTGGGATCATTGGTCATGATTGCAAAGAGTGCGGATCTGGTGTGCATGAGGAGAAGGACAAGAAGTATGGCCCTTGGCTCTATGCTGATGGACTGAATAAACCGCCGCCTAATGATAGCTATGGCAGGGGGAGGACTCAGAAGCAACATACGCCTCAATCTCAACAGCAGAAATCGCCGGGGAAGACAGTTGTCGACCCGGACATCCTAGATACGGCTACAAGCCCTGCCAAGGAAGGACAAATTTCCAAGCAAGGTGATCCAACAGTGCGCAAGAGACTCTCCATGGATAATGTTGCACCGGAGGCCAATGCATTGGTAGGGCCGGGGGGTTTGCTCGCACTCACCCAGGGGCATGGTGAGGACGGGGCACATGCCTCGCCTACCAGCAGTGCAAGCAGTAAAAGGGCTCGTGTTGATTCAAGTGGTGTGTCAGGTGATCGATCGGCGGCCTCCCTCGAGGAGGACCACCGGATGCAATGAATATCCTAGCTTGGAACTGCCGGGGGGGAGGGAACCGCCGGACAGTTCATGAGGTGTTGGCCCTCTCTAAAGCCAATTCCCCGGGGCTTGTTTTTCTTTCGGAAACAAGACAGGCCTCTTCGAAGATGGAGAAACTCAAGTGGCGGTTGCAGAAGAAGGGTTTTGCTGGCGTGTCGAGTGACGGCCTCAGTGGAGGCCTCGCACTCTTTTGGGATGAGAAACTGCAAGTGACGGCGCTGGATTCTTGTGCACGGTACATTGACGTGCGGATTGTTGATGTGGCAAGTGATAAAAGCTGGAGAACGACGTTTGTCTATGGTGAACCTAGGGTTGAAAACCGTCATCTCATGTGGAGTTCGCTGTCCCAGCTTCGTGCGGTTTCGTCGGAGCTGTGGTTAGTGTGTGGGGACTTTAATGAGGCAATGTGGCAGCATGAGCACATGTCAAGAGTCCAGCGCTCCGAAAATCAGATGGGGTTATTCCGGGATTGTTTGTTGGCATGTGAGTTATGGGATCTTGGTTTCTCGGGGTTTCCCTTTACATATGATAATGGGCAGATTGGAGAAAGGAACGTGCGTGTGCGCCTTGACCGAGCATGTGCGGATGAGGGGTGGAGGGAGCTCTTCCCTGCCGCGTAAGTGGATCACTTGGCATCCTCATGTTCGGATCATAGTCCGATCGTGATTCGACTGGCTCTTGTGGATCCAAGGAGAACTAGAGCTTCTCCTCGGTATGAGATTATGTGGGAACGCCATCCGGCGTTGTCAGAGGTGGTGGCGAGTAGATGGCGGAAAAGCAAGCCGGCTGGTACCCTAGCGGCCGTGAGGGATGCCCTACATGAAATGATGAATGGCTTACGGGCGTGGAGTAAGGAAAATTTCGGCCATGTTGTTACTGAACTGGAGAAGCTACGGGCCGAACTGGCTGATTTACAGCTTAACGATGCGGACCATTCGTTGATCCGCCATAAGATGTCTCAACTGGATGAGCTGCTTTACAGAGAAGAGATGATGTGGCTACAGAGATCACGCATTACGTGGCTGAAGGAAGGGGAGCGGAATACGGCATACTTGCATAGTCGTGCCATATGGCGGGCGAGGAGGAACTACATTCAGAGACTCCGGCGGACTGATGGCTCATGGTGCTCCTCTCCGTCGGACATGGAACTCATGGCTACTTCCTACTTCAAGGAAGTCTATACCAAGGATCCGACTCTTACTCCGGAGGTCGTTCTCGAGGCTATAGATTCTAAGGTATCTGAACAGATGAACGCCATGTTATGCGCGCCGTTTACAGAGGAGGAAGTGTCGAATGCCCTATTTCAAATAGGCCCACTTAAAGCTCCGGGCACGGATGGCTTTCCAGCAAGATTTTATCTACGGAATTGGGCAGCTCTAAAAACTGAGATCACAGCTGCTGTGCTGGAGTTCTTTACCTCTGGCTCCATGCCAGAAGGGGTTAATGATACGGCGATCGTCCTTATTCCGAAAGTCCCTCATCCCAAGGAGCTTAAGGAGTTCAGGCCGATCAGCCTATGCAACGTAATTTACAAGCTGGTTTCAAAGTGCTTGGTTAATCGACTCCGTCCTTGTCTATCGGAGCTGATTTCTGAGAACCAGAGTGCCTTTATCCCGGGCCGGCTCATCTCGGACAACTCTATCATTTCCTTCGAGTGCATCCATCACATACAATCTTTGAAGAGCAACAATTGGGCGGCTTGTGCGTACAAACTCGATCTCTCAAAGGCGTACGATCGGGTCGACTGGGATTTTCTGGAGAAGGCGCTGAGACGATGGGGTTTTTCGGAGCAATGGATCGCTTGGATAATGACGTGTGTCAGATCTGTTCGGTATTCGGTTAAACTCAATGGGAAGCTTCTGGAGGCTTTTACACCATCGCGAGGCCTTTGCCAAGGTGACCCACTGTCTCCGTTTTTGTTTCTCTTTGTCGCTGATGCGTTATCTGCTCTTCTATCTAAATCAGTGAACGATGGTAGATTGAACGGGGTGAGCATTTGTCGAGGTGCACCGGAGATATCTCACCTTCTCTTTGCCGATGATACCTTGCTATTTTTTGAAGCTTCAGGCCAACAGGCGAATGTTGTTAAAGGTTTGTTGAACACTTATTCCTCGGCGACGGGTCAACTTATAAACCCCGAGAAGTGTTCCATCCTTTTTTCTGACAATTGTGGTGGGTCAGTTGCGGATGATATCAAGAATACATTGGAGGTAACACAGCAGGTGTTTGAGCCAAAATACCTTGGACTGCCGGTCCCTGACCGACGAGTTCATAAAGGGCAATTCGAGACGTTGCAAGACAGATTGAGGAAAATTCTTATTGATTGGAGTGAACAATATGTCTCGGTTGGAAATAAAGAGATTCTTATCAAGGCCGTGGCTCAGGCGATACCCACCTATGTGATGAGTGTGTTCAAACTACCGGCCTCAGTGTGCGATGACCTAACCAAGATGATGAGGCAATATTGGTGGGGGGTGGAAAACGGCAAAAGGAAGATGGCCTGGCTGAGTTGGGAGAGGATGATGTTGCCCAAAGCAATGGGGGGCATGGGATTCTGAGACATGAGGGCTTTCAATCAAGCTCTGCTTGCCAAGCAAGCCTGGCGCCTATTGGATAGCCGAGATAGCCTTTGTGCGA
Organism: Hordeum vulgare subsp. vulgare; assembly: GCF_904849725.1. NCBI lineage: Eukaryota > Viridiplantae > Streptophyta > Magnoliopsida > Poales > Poaceae > Hordeum > Hordeum vulgare. Next base: position 605,006,663 of record NC_058521.1, on the reverse strand, counting down.
GATTACTGAAGGCCAAATACTATCCAAGGGGAAATTTGCTAGACACGGTATTCTCGTCTAACAGTTCGGCGGTCTGGAAGGGTATTGTTCATGGTCTTGAGCTGGTGAAAAAGGGCATTATATGGCGAGTCGGCAACGGTCTTATGATTAAAACCTGGAGAGATGCTTGGATTCCTCGTGGCCACAACTTCAGGCCGATCACCCCTAAAGGGAACTGTCGGTACAATCGGGTGGCTGATTTTCTGAATGAGCATGGTGCATGGGATTTGGAACGGCTTAGGGAGCATGTTTGGGACATGGATGTTAGGGCGATCTTGATGATCCGCACATCTCCAAGGAACGGGCAAGATTTCATCGCTTGGGCTCCGGAGCGGTCTGGACAGTTCTCCGTTCGTAGCGCCTATCATCTAGCTACAGAAGCTCAATTCTCAATGCAGCTAAGCTCGTCAAGTAATAATGCTTCAGGTCGAAGGCCCATCTGGCAGCGAATTTGGAGCTCTCAAGTGCCTCTTAAGATGAGAATTATGGCGTGGAAGGTTGTCTCTAGGGCTCTCGCCACAAATGAGTGCAAGAAGTATAGACACATCTCGACTAGGGATAGCTATCGGGTGTGCGGACGAGAAAAGGAGACTAGCTTCCATGCTCTAGTGTCATGTGAGCATGCGCAGAGGATATGGAATCAGATGAGAACAGTATGGCGTCTTCCGAGCCAAGAGCTTCTCCAGGATTCAGGGAAGGAGTGGCTATTAAATGTCCTGGCTAACTGCGATGACCACATGCGGGATTGCACGATCATGTTAATATGGAGGATCTGGTCGTTACGATCGGACCTTACGCACGGAAAGGATGATCCTCCCGTAACGGCAACGTCGGACTTCCTTCAGAGCTATATGAACTCCTTGAACCTGTGTGGTCGATTCTCTACAGATGATATCCTCAAAGGGAAAATGCCTGTCGTTCGGGATGCAATCGTCGAGGTTCCCGCTCCTCCAACGGGTCTGCACTGGCCACGACCGCCCTTGGGCTGGGCGGCGCTATCGGTGGACGGGGCATTCATGCAAGAGGACGGGTCGGCGGCAACAGGTATGATACTTCGGGATCATGAAGGAAGTGTGATCTTCGCGGCGTATAGATGCATCTTTAACTGCAACGATGCGCTGGAAGCGGAGCTACATGCGATAATGCAGGGCATGGCCTTGGCCCTGCAGCACTCGGCCCTGCCAATTGTGGTTCAGTCAGACTCATCTACGGCACTAGGCGCACTGACCGGGGATAGCTTATCCAGGTCAGCTTATGGGCACTTGGTATTAGAGATCAAGCATCATCTTCAGGATCGAGAGTTTGTTCCATCAAAACTAAAGCATGAGCAAAATAGGATAGCACATCGGTTGGCATTGTATAGTCGTACGGAGTCTACTACTGCCGTATGGCTGGGGAGGAGCCCACCTTGTATTGAGGAGTTGGTGCCTCTTGATTGTAACCCTATAATTATGGAATAAAACTCTCTTTCTGTCCCAAAAAAAAAAAGCACCACATATGATTAATTATGCCAAAAAGTCGTATAAATAAAAATAAAAATAGTAATAGTTGAATCGCTGGGGGCTCGGGCAACGAGCGCCCCCGCCACCCGCTCCGTGCCACCCACTCAACATGCCATGCATGCATGCTAACAATAGCCGGCGTTCCCACCATATAAGCACCACGGCCAAGCACTTTGTAGCCACACCACGACCACCACAAGCCAACAATTAAGCATCCATTGCCATTGCCGCTCGCAAGCACTCACCGATCCAACTCCAAGCAAGCAAGCAAAAATGGCCCGCGCTCTCTTCATCGTCGCCCTCCTCCTCGTTGCCGTCGCGGTGGCCCCGTTCGCCGAGGCGGCCAAGAAGGAGAAGAAGGCCGAGAAGAAGGCCGAGGCGCCCGCGCCCTCCGCCGATTCGCCCGCCGACGCGCCCGCCGCCGACTCCCCCGCCGACGCGCCCTCCGCGGATGCACCGGAGCCCAGCACCTCCGACTGAGCGGCCTGTCCGGACGCCGGACAGAGATCGGTCTACAACAATTCTCGGGATGATCCATCATCCGTCTGGTGATGATGAACCGGAGCTCTCCCTTTCTCTGTTGTAATAATGTGTGCTGATCGACATATGTCATGCAGCCCGGTGATGTTTTTCTTTTTCTTTTTCATATGCCACTTCTTTCAAGGGAATAGTCCGTCCCCATTTTGTTGTTGTTGTTGAGATAAAATTTTCTCTTTCTTTTGCCAATGTCATGTACTTCCTCTCTGTACCGAAATATTTGCTTAGGTACAGAGGGAGTAGTAGTTTTATTTGCCTCTCAACATAAGATTTATTCCGATCTTCAGTTTGTCCTTGTGCCGTGAAGCGATTGCCAGCAACAAACAGAAACTCAAGTCACCGATTTACTAAAATGTCGTCAAAATCCATATATTTCGTCCATCGGCCCACACTAGGTTTATATATTGATTTATAGAGGTATCAAAAGAGGATATGATACCACTCACAGATTTCAAAGTTTCTCGTTTAGCGCATTGAGAAATTTGCCAGCAGATCTAGAGCAAGAAGGTTGTTTATACCACCAATAGAACTTTGGTGAAATGGTTGTTGATGCATCAAATAAAATGATATTTTCATCTTCCTAGCTATTATATACACTATATGCAATATGTTTGACCTTTTTGTTTTGTAAAACGATTGGAATTCACCCATTTCAGTTACTACCTGACTGAAACCTATCTTTTGAAATAATGTGTGATGCTAATGATTATGTCGTATTGGTGTTGTTCTAGAACAACGAGTTGATCAAAAATTGAATGGTATTCATTATGCTAGTAAAACTCTAGACATTGCTCAAAAGAATTATGCTACTACCGAGAAAGAATTTCTAACGGTTATGTTTCATGTGATCAATTTAGTAACTTGAATAATATTAGTTTCAACATTGACGGACGTACCTGAGATATAGTGTCTAGTTCTTTGCCCATTTACCACTCTCGGATTTTTGCCTTCAAAGTTGTTAATCTCGATAACACCAGAGCGGTAGACCTCCTCAACGACATAAGGGCCTTCCCATTCGGAGAGAAGCTTACCTGCAAAAAATCTAAAGCGAGATTTGTACAAAATAACTAGGTCTCCTACATAGAATTCTCCTTTTTGAATTCTTTTGGCATGCCATGTTTTAACCTTTTATTTGAACAACTTGGCATTTTCATACGCTTGTGCCCTCCATTTGTCTAATGAACTAATATCAAATAGCCTCTTTTCACCGGCAAATTTAAAGTCATAATTAAGTTCTTTAATTGCTTAATAAGCTTTATGTTCTAAGTCAACAGGTAAATGACATGCTTTTCCATAGACCATTTTGTAGGGGGACATTCTCACGGGGTTTTTTGTAAGCAGTTCTATAAGCCCATAAAGCATCATCGAGTTTCTTAGACCAATTCTTTCTAGATCTATTAACAGTCTTCTGCAGGATCAATTTTATTTCTTGGTTAGTCCATTCAACTTGGCCACTAGACTGAGGATGATATGGTGATGCAATTCTATGGTTAACATCATATTTAGCTATAAGTTTAGGAAAAATATCATGAATAAAATGTGAATCACCATTAGTCATCAAGTATCTAGGGACTCCAAACCTCGGAAAGATAATATCTTTAAGTGTTTTAATAGAAGTGTTATGATCAACACTACCAGTTGGAAACTTGGAATAGTTTCTACCCACTTAGCAACGTAATCAATAGCAACTAAAATATGAGTGTACCCATTAGAGGAAGGAAAAAGTCCCATAGAATCAAAGCCCCAAATATAAAATTGTTCAATTGCAAGTGAATAATTCATAGGCATTTCCTAACGTTTACCAATGTTACCAATTCTTTAACATTCATCACAAGAGAGGACATACTTACGCGCATCATTAAAAAGAGTAGGCCAATAAAAAACGGATTGTAATACCTTGTGTGCAGTTTTGTCATCAGCGTGGTGCCCTCCGTAGGTCTCGAAATGACACTTCCGTAGGATCTGTTCATGTTCATGCTCATGCACACAACGTCTAATAACGCGACCTACTCCTTCTTAGTAAAGATGTTGGTCATCCCAAAAGTAATGTCTTAAATCATATAAGAACTTTTTCTTTTGTTGGTAAGTGAAACTAGGTGGCATTTATTTAGCAACAATGTAATTAGCATAATCTGCATACCAAGGAGTACTACGGGAAGCATTTATAACAACTAGTTGCCCATTGGGAAAATTATCATCAAGAGGAGGAGAAGGCTCAGATAAACGGTTTTCAGCAAGGTAATAACTGCAAGCACTAAAAGTAGCGGTAACAAGTGATGGTGTAGTGAGGTGAAACGTAGCAAGAGAAAAGTAGCAAGTGACAAGTAGTAGCAACGGTGCAGCAAAGTGGCTCAATCCCTTTTGTAGCAAGGGACAAGCCTGAGGAAAGTCTTATAAGAGGAAAAATGCTCCCGGGGACACACGGGAATTTCTGTCATGCTAGTTTCATCATGTTCATATGATTCGCATTCGTTACTTTGATAATTTGATATGTGGGTGGACCGGTGCTTGGGTACTGCCCTTACTTGGACAAGCATCCCACTTATGATTAACCCTTCTCGCAAGCATCCGCAACTACGAAAGAAGAATTAAGACAACGTCTAACCATAGCCTTAAACTAGTGGATCCAAATCAGCCCCTTACGAAGCAACGCATAGACTGGGGTTTAAGCTTCTGTCACTCTAGCAACCCATCATCTACTTACTACTCTCCAATGCCTTCCTCTAGGCCCAAATATGGTGAAGTGTTATGTAGTCGACGTTCACATAACATCACTAGAGGAAAAAACAACATACAACATATCAAAATACCGAACGAATACCAAATTCACATGACTATTATTAGCATGACTTATCCCATGCCCTCAGGAACAAAAGTAACTACTCACAAAGCATAATCATAATCATGATCAGAGGTGTCATGAATAGCATCAAGGATCTGAACATAAACTCTTCCACCAAGTAATCCAACTAGCATCAACTACAAAGAGTAATCAACACTACTAGCAACCTTACAAGTACCAATCGGAGTCGCGAGACGGAGATTGATTACAAGAGATGAACTAGGGTTTGGAGAGGAGATGGTGCTGATGAAGATGTTGATGGAGATGACTCCCCTCCGACGAGAGGAGTGTTGGTGATGACGAAGGCAACGATTTCCCCCTCCAGGAGGGAAGTTTCCCCGGCAGGATCGTCCTGCCAGAGCCCTAGATTGGTTCTGCTCAAGTTCCGCCTCGTGGCGGCGGCGAATCCACGAAAAATCTCCACCCTGATTTTTTTCTCGGACGAAACCCTTCATATAGCAAAAGAGGGGGGCCAGTGGGCCACCAGGGTGCCCACAAGCCCTGTTACCGCGGCCGGGGGGGGGGGGGGGGGTAGGCCACAACCTTTGAGCCACTGCAAACACGCTCGATTTTTCCGGGCCTCCTCCTCCAGATCTCGGATGGCAGCTGAACACCGCGAAGAGATAAACCTCCTGGAGAGAGAGATATGGCGGAAGGAAGGACGGGAGGAGGACCGGGACAACGCCCGATGGAAGTCGTTGGTGGGCATCAGCTTCCTAGCCGAGCCATCTTCCACGCCGGCTCCAACCCTAGGTATGTCATCGCCTGGTCGCGAGAGAGACGAGAGGTCGGGAGAAGGAGTCGATCTGATTCTGTCGATCAAAGACGAACGACGGGCTCTCGCCTCCTGCGATTTGGGTAGAGGTTAATGGGCCGACAAAGGCCTGATGAACCACAAATCGTGGATTTTTCTTCGGGAGTAGCATCCCCTTAGGACAGAGCATCTAACGGCCAGAAATGACCCTAATGTGAGATCTAACGGTCAGAAATCATGAGGGCGTAAGATTGCTCGGTTTAGGCTCAGTTTTACTGTCCTAAATGTACCAGAAAGAAGGGATTGTTTTATGTGGATACTATGTATGGGAGTTAATTCACCACTCGACCTCTGAGCGGGGCTTCTCTAAGGAACTATTTAAAGTACCTAAATAATATTCATAGTTTTATTTTATATATTATCATCAATTCTGTTGAGTTTTATTCATATATATGCATGTATTGACCCTCCTTCTTTAAATTACATCTGGCAGATGTGGGGTGAACTCCTACCATATGATCGCATACGAGCAATTCAAGAGGTATTGTCGGGATTCTTTCTTGACCACGTCATACCTAAAGACGGAGAATACCATGTGTATTTGTGATTGGGTCTTAATTAGATGGTGTTAGGGATTGTAAAAGATGTTATATTGTATATTTATGTAGTAGCGTCGGATATATTTACGAAAATTTGTTGTTTGACCAAGCACGGAGAAACCCCCTAAATTAACCCTCCAAACCCCCCCCCCCCAACCCCCCTCCCCCTCAAAAAAAATCCAGCTCTGCCAGATGCTGACGCGTGGATGCCATTTGGTCCCGGTTGGTGTGACCAACCGGGACTAAAGTTCCTTCTGTCTGGGCTCCCCGTAGCGACCACATGGAGACCCTTCTATCCCGGTTGGTAAGTGAACCGGGACTAAAGTCCTCCTGCCTGGGCTCCCCGCAGCGGCCACATGGAGACCCTTGCGTCCCGGTTGGTAAGTGAACCGGGACTAAAGGTTTTGGGCTTTAGTCCCGACCCTTTAGCCCCTGGGCCTCTGGAACCGGAACAAATGGGTCATTTTCTGCTAGTGATAGCTCAAGGACGAGAGTTCGGGATCCCTTGTAATCATCCATACATAAGAGAAACAACTCTAGTAGCTCGAGTCGTAGGGTCTTTACCTCTTCTGAGAGGGGCCTGGACTCGTAAAATACCTTGTGTCACACCTTGGTTGTAGCTAGACCATGCTCCACCTTCCTACCCCTCTCTTGCTGTCAGAATCGTTCCCACGACAAATCCTAGTTCCTAGGCGCCAGAAAAATAATAAGGGGATTTGGGGTTGTTAGAAAGAGATAACAGCACATGACTTGGGCTCCTAATCCTGACTAGCGATCCTAAGGAGGCACTAAAGGCATCCAAAGACCGACTACCACCACCGACCACCACGATGGAGGGTATTGTCGGCAATGTCATGCACCCTTCACGTCGATCTCCCTGCCGTTGCTTGTTCCCCGGCAAGCTCCACAACCCTGGAGGCTCACGACAAGTGCATGGAGCCCCTGATGGTCGCTGGCAATCATGGTTAGTCATCAATTTTCTACATAAAGAGGTGTTGTAATGGTGAGACTAAGATCATGCATGCATAAGTGATCATGTTAATCCTAACAAAATTATGCTAATTAACACAAGCATGCGATGCGAGTGATGATGATGGACGCGAGTAGCAGCATCCTGCATCCAATTAGGATGGAGTCATGGGATTGTGGTGAGCAGGAAGCAGTCGGCCGCAAGGCAACCGTGAAAGAAGAAGAATGGAGGAAGGGGGAGATAAGGCGTCGACGAGTTGGAACGGTGTGCAAGCGCGCTAGAGGAAGGAGGGAGAGCTAGCATGCAGTTGAGAGAAACGGGGTATAGGATGATAATTAAGCATGTTACGTACGTTAGCAGGTTGGGGATAGAAACAGACTCAAGATTAATTATGGACACGTGACGTGAAAAACAGATAGTTTAGAAAAGTACTGTACCTTATTATGGAGTGGCATGCATCAACATCCAAAATACAAAGATATACTACTACTCCTAGTGGTCAAAATCGTTTGGGACCCCGGCAAGCCATTCATCATCCATGCCGCATGTCATGCTCCCGGCACCTGCGCACCCTCCGACCCGGCAACCCATTCAAGTTCAACATCCATGCCGCATGTCATGCTAGTAGATGCTAAGAATAGCCGGCGTCCCCTGCATATAAACACCACGGCGAAGCACTCCTAGACACACAAGCCAACTACATACGATCGAGACGAGTGCATCCATCGCCAACCTCGCTCTACTACATAGTAAGAGTCTAGAGAGACCCATCCAATCCAATCCAAGCAAGCAAGCAAAAATGGCCCGCGCTCTCTTCATCGTCGCCCTCCTCCTCGTCGCCGTCGCGGTGGCCCCGTTCGCCGAGGCGGCCAAGAAGGAGAAGAAGGCCGAGAAGAAGGCCGAGGCGCCCGCGCCCTCCGCCGATTCGCCCGCCGACGCGCCCGCCGCCGACTCCCCAGCCGACGAGCCCTCCGCGGCGGACGCACCGGAGCCCACCACCTCCGACTGAGCTGACACAGTCGTCCGGCGATCGAATCGATCGATGCATCATGAAACGGTTTCACTCCATCGCTTCTACTGTAATGTAATAAATAAGGCGCGCTGACCGACCTCTGTTACTACGTGTCACGCCGCCCCATCCAAACCTTTTCTTTCTTTCTTTCTTTCTTTATCTATGCCAACAATTGTTTTCCCTTATTAATTATTGTTCGTTGAGATCAATTTTTCCACCTTCTTTCTTTTGCCAATTGTGTTTGGCTCTGAACATAATTAACTAAGTGTAAGATTTGTTGTGATCCATCTTGAGTTTTAGCCTTGTTCTGTGATGCGATTGCAAACAGATGATATATACTATGATATAAATTATTAAAGAGAAAAAGATACATATCAATGCCCGTCAGGTCCATGGTACGATCCTCAATCCTCGTCCTCGACCGATGATCAATCTCATTCTAGTTGCAATGTACTCCCTCCACTTCATAATATATAAGTGTTTTTAACACTAAATGTATAGATATATAGTGCAGTTTCGATTAATTAAAGGGAACCGCCGCCTCCCCTCCTTTGCTGTACGTTGTCTGCTTCTTTCTAGGTCGCGGCCCTAGGGAAGGAGAATGGTCACATCAAGGGGACTTTTCAGGGGGAAAAACATAAGCCTCACCTTCTTTTTTAGTTACTAGACTATAGGCTAGAGAAGACTAAGGTTAATCCCATCAAAAAAAAAAAAAGACTACGCCCCTATTTGTTAGACAGCAAATGGCGATAATACTATGGTTTGGTGGTGCGACTAGTTGGGGACTCAGCTCTGTCACTGTTTCGGTCCATTCCCTAATGCTAGTTTCGTGGTTAAAACGAAAACAATTATGTGCGGTGGCGGTTCACACGGGAAAGTAAATTGCAATTTTGTCAACATGTGAATGATGGAAAATGATCTGTAAATCGGAACCCTAGGCAGTAAGTACTTGCTACATGACCGCATGCCAGTTTGAATAATATGTTTTAAGTATTTTGTTCTTGGCTTGCATATATAGCTGGAATCGCACGAATTTTCAAAGGTTTGGGAGACTCAAATTGTACCTTCTTGCCGTTTTGTTTGTCAGATCAGATACTATAAAAGTGTCAAAGAAACAAGCAGGCCTGTGAAGAAACAACCACGTATCCCCCACAAATATTCCGTCTTTGATTGCTCCTTCTGCAATGCTAGGTTCATACAAGCTTATACCGAAACTCATGAGCTGACCGTTTCAACAGGCATGGAAAAAAGATAAATGTCTCTTTTTCTACTACAAAACAATTCTTCATACATACATCAATCAAAACACAAGTCGGGAGGAGGGCAAGAACCGCAGAAACAAGATGCTGAGTTTGCAGACCAAAACCGTGACGCTCAAAGACGAACGATTTGCGGTTCCAGGGAATACCCGAGCTTTTGCTTGTGTTACCTTTAGAGGACCGAACAACATAATGGCCTTTTAGTTTACCTGGCCTTCTTAACAAGTGTGAGTGTGGAGGTGCGGAATTCTGCATCATCTTTAATGAAGCTCCACCAAAGGTAGGTGAGGGGAACCGTGCTCGCGTGCCACAACGAGTGCGCGTCGGCATACCCCTTGTACGGAGGAAAGTCAAACACTTCAAGAAGCATAGCTAGAGCTCCTCCAAACACAACGACCCAAAGCTTGAATCGTGACGGATGACGGGTCACGCCAGCCCAGGTTGCCCATGCGACAATTTGAACCACACCCATCGCCACACAAACTTTCATGTTCCATCCTGTAGAAAAAGGCAGGCATATAAAGACAGCAGATGCACATGAATTAATCTGTTTGTGCAAGTGTATGCAAGGTAAAAAAAAATTTACTCTAGGAGAAGCAAAAGGAACTTTACCGTAGTCAAGCTCATAGAAGTTAAGATACAAGATGTGTGTTGTGACGAATGCTAGAATAGGTGCAGCAAACATCACCCTGGCAGCCGCATCCTTGACATTAAAAATTCTTAGCAATGTAAGGATTAAAGAGTAGCCAAGTACGGCCACAGCTGAAGAGTAATCCAATTTCTCAGTCAAGTCAATATCCCTACAAAATAAAGAAGGAATGGTGGTGAGCAAGATATCCTATATTGTTGTTGCAGCATGCCCAAGCCTTGAATTGATTGAGCAAATGGCGCACCTGGTATGGAATACAGAGCTCCAGATCCATGCATTCATTGATAATATTGCATAGATATGCCATAAGCCAGTGTATTCGTAGTACGTCCTCTTGGTCTGAGGTCTAAGAGGTAATTTGTATTTCACTAGCAGGAAGAATGAAAGCCAGCCAGTGAAGTGCATCAATAGGTTGAGAACAGACAGTGCAGCCGAAAGGGGCTCCTGATAAATATAGGAATGGCCAACAAGTTAGTGCTAGTCATCATGGTGAAGGTGGAACACTCATCAACATACAAGCCAAATGTGACATGCCTGGAAGACAGAAACACGTTTGAAGGGCCATTTTCCATGATACTGAACAGGGCTCAGGCCACCTAATCGCCGTTCCTCTTCTCTTTGCATCATGCAGTAGTAGCGGCAGTCTGTCATACAGTTTAGTTGCTTCCACTGCATGCCAAGGGCCTCCTGTGTGTACCAAGAAGTTCCAGCGGATGTGCTGTCATTTTCCAGGGACGAGCAGTGACTGATGATGTTACTTGCAATAATCCCTGTATTCTGACACTCGTCCACACAGGTTCTGCACGTTGATCACGACGCAAGTTACCAGAAACTTGTAAACAATTTAACTAACATTATTTAACATTAGAATGGCCAGGAATAGAAATTGTGTTTGTATTGTAAAACCATGTTCCTCCTTTTCTAAAAAAAAAAAAATTTGTTAAAGGATTGTCAAGGCGAAGTCAAAGATGAGATATAGTGTATTTTTCAATCAAAGTTAGAAAAGTGAAGATGAGAGGAACGCATGCTTGTTACCTGTAGTGCGGATCGGCATCCCCCCGGCTGGCCTGGACGGAGACGGAGAGGAATCCGAGCGCGGCAAGAAGAAGAAGAAGGGAAACCAATGGAAGTAGCCTCCGGAGGCTGCTTCCGGTCATCCCTGCCTCACGGCGGCAAGCAGCAGCAGCAGCTATGGATTCGTTGGTTACTTTTATTACTGGATCAGTGGTGAAGGGGCCTAAAATGCACGAAAAGCAGATTACCTTGTTGGTTGGTTGAATCAACAAAACAGAAATGCATAGAAGCTTGTAGTATTTAGGAACAGCGGCGGATTACCTTGCTTGTTGTTGTTGTTGTTGTTTGCAGAGGATGGAGATGTAAACCGGCGAGCGAGGAGAGGACGACTTGGAAGGATGCGATGCAGAGCAGAGGAGAGCAGAGGAGAGGAGAGTCGAGGCAAAGCAGAGGATCCAGCGACCTACGTTTCGTCGCTGCTCCTGCTCGGCGGCTAGAATGAATCCAGCAGCATCCAGCGACCGACCGCCGCCGGCAGAATCGGAGGTTTGGTCGGGGAGCGTCGCGTCGCGTCGGTGATTAGGTTTCACTTTTCTTTGGGCCTTCTTTCCTAAAGGACCGGGCCGGGCCGGCCCGGCCTATTTTCAGGCTGGAAGCAGAAGAACCTCCAGCCCAGCCCAGCCCAAGAATGCAGTAAGTCAACGCCTAACCTAGAGGTGCTACGGACGGACGGTCGCTTGGCAACAGGTTACGGGTCTGTTTGGATACCAATCCGTTTTTTTTTTTTTTACAACTCCCTCCAACTTTATTCAGAAATAAGAGTAACCATATCGTTTACAATAGCTGAGATAATCTCAGGAGCTGAGTCCATCCAACAGTTAAGGGGGAAGACTTTGCTAACTTAGCTAGTTCATGCGCTACTTGATTACTATCTCTACCACAATGTTCAAATAAAACATGATTGAATTCCGATCCCAAAAAGAAACAGTCATCGATGATAATATCCCTTCTTAAGATCCTCCACTATCTCCAGATTATCAGAATTCACCATGATTTTACTGCATCCAATAGTTGTTGCAAGGTTGAGCCCAAATCTTACCGCCAACGCTTCCGCCGTGTTCGGATCATAGCATATATCAATCCTATCATTTGCTGCCGCCAAGAACTGCCCTTTTTGGACCCTGATTATTGCCCCAATCGATCCTTGGAGGAGGTCGTGATCAAAACCTGCATCGACATTCAGTTTTACATATCCCTGCGGCGGCTTGTTCCATCCCCCAATCCGTTAGTATGCGGGGCTTTCAGAATGAATTCAGAGTTTTGTTTTCTGAAACTAGCACATTTTTGCCGAGCGAGGGAGGGGTCGCGAAGAATGACCACATTTTTCTTTTCTTTTCTTTGAATATTATATTAGTGAGTAAAGTAAGCTGGCCAACGTATAATCTGTGTAGAGTGATATTGCCAGCTCTGTGAATCTTATCTGCTCTGCTCTATTCTACTCAGATACATACGCTACTACATAAGATTCTGATGTTTGTTCCGACTGACTTTGGTTTTCCTTTTTTTTCTCTTTATTATTATTATTATTATTATTGTCAGACAGCTAGCAAATTTTTTTAATAGGCTGTTATATGTATAAAATAAAATTGAACTTGCTTGGCCGATATGGATTTCAAATTGATTTTCTCAGCTTGTCGTTCCCTCCTACCACTACCACAAGCGTGTTTTCCATGTTTTTCTAACAATCCAACAACATTTACAATTGATTTCTAACAACTGTTACAATTTATTCCAACTGGACTGAATCCCGGCAAGAAAATTCTCAGCTACTACAAAGTAATCAAGATGACCGCCGACATGCCAAGGATTGCAACTTGTATTCACATTTGGCAAGCTAAAATGATGTGTTTGACACAGGGCTAACTACCCAAATTGCTGCTAAAATGATGGGTTTGACAGAGGGCTAACTACCCAAATTGCTGCTGTTGATCCACATGCAGAGATGCACCACAACACACGTGAAAAAAAAACTCTCACAAAGCACAAACAAGTGATAAAAAACATGATAAATTAATGATTGCACATCTGAAACTGTACAAAGTCATGTATAATCACAATAGCATGCCCAGCAGCAGCAGCTTGCAGAAACTGGATTGCTCTGCCTACAATACAATACAATACAATGCAATACAATACAAATCAATATAAGCTCGCTTAACCTAGAGATGACAACACCTTACCGGATCTGAACAATAGTGGCCCAAGTTTCGGTTTCTCAATAGGGCATCTATCTATACTCATGTGTCAAAAGGGTGAACTGAGTCCACTGAGACGTCAGCAAGAGAAAATCTCGCACAAACAACAACAGTTTCAAGTGTCACAGATTTCACTTGACAAGAGTGCTGCCCAAAAATAAAAATACATAAGCGACCAGCGAAGTAAGGAGCTCTAGACACCAAGTATGCGGGAAAGTAAATGTCGGGATCACTGGGACCACCAGCGAGCCTACTATCCAGCCACCAGCAAAGACTCCAAGCCTGCAAAATACCAAGGAGGAGTGAGCACCCTATACGTGCGTGACTAAATAACAGCTAAGGTAGTAGTAGTATGTTGCTATGTAAGTGTAGTGTGCTAACTGACCCAGTGGCAGACGCCCTCATAAGGTTTTTCATCTTGTCGTTGAGAAAGTATATGCATGAGACGAGTGCCAGTGCAAGCTGCAACACAAAACCATCAATGATAGAAAGAGCGTTAGAACAAGCAACATCTATCATTGGTATGGTGTTAATATAGGTCAATTTTCTGCTTAATGGTTCCAATGCCCAACCATGAGAGAAATTAAACAACAGTCTTTAGGCTGTAAGTAATCTCTTAACAGGTTCAATGCTTGGGGAAAAGGGATTGTTGAATCAGTTGGGAAAATCATTACAATCATATATACCTGGAAGGTAGGTCCGGTCTCAGCAGAGGTTGCGATGCTCCACCCAGCAATAAAGCCGAAGAGAGCAAATCTTTTTGACACAACATCCATCGATGGCACCTCAAAGTGTCCAAGCAGTGACTTAGCCCATGATGGGGATTCTTCCACTTGCTTCCTTAATTTGCTTTTCAGGTTGATTTTCGATTTCTTACGGTGTGAGTAGCTCTTCATCATTATCTTATCATAGGCACCTTCAATTGCCTCTTCGCTTTCTTCATTCCCAGCGTATTGTTGAAGAAGGAAGTTCCTTGCACTATTGATCTCTTCTTCAGAGGCATCATGGTCAACACCAAGAAGCTTGTAGGGATCCCATGTTTTTTGTCTTGGGAATACGGGAACATGCTCTACAAATGCACATTAAATCACCTCAAATATATAGAGATATACTCCCTCCGTTCCTAAATATAAGTCTTTTTAGACATTTCACTAGAGGGCTACATACGGAGCAAAATGAATGAATCTATATTTTAAAGTATGTCTATATACATCCGCATGTAGTCATTTTAGTGAAACTTCTTAAAAGACTTATATTTAGGAACGGAGGGAGTAATTGCTAAAGATGGTACAACAATACCTTCCAATGCAACAAAAGACAGATAGAATCTCATAAACTCTAGATAGAGAAAAACATGAAGTGGCAGAAAAGCAGTCAGCAAGAAAAGTATTCAGAACCCACGGAAATGATAAAAGGCGTGCATCCCAGGTTCATTCACCACAAGTTACGAATTGGCAAAAAAGGCAGGCTTCAATTACAAAATTTTCAATTCGCCAGTGTGAATGTCAGGACAGCAAAATTATAATTCAACAAGAGTCTGTTGCAGCTAAATAAATGAAAATGACCATTTGATTTCTTACTCCCTCCGTCCCATAATGTAAGACGTTTTTTGACACTATTTTATGGGACGGAGGGAGTACTTTACAATAAGTGATTCTTGAAACGCAGAATGATAACAAAATTACAGGAAGTTATATTCGAAGTGTCGGTATAAAAAAGAAGAGACCAGCTAGGAGCCCTTGGCGGCATTCTTTTTAATAAAAGAAACAACCTGGGCGTCCTGTGGAGTCCGAAACTCGAACATGCACCTGCACTTACAACCAGAGGGCCGGCTCTGTTCTCGGTATGAAAAGTGGGTTTCGTACCTAGAATCGACCTAGGTTTATCTCGGTATGTCAAAGAAGCTAGGCAATAGCTTCGCACAACAACATAGCAAGGACTGAGTTAGGCAGATATGGCTGGTTTATGCCCGATACAGACAGGGAATATGTGTTGATTAGTTTCACAGGACTGCTTATTTGTTATATAACACTTTTTTTTTATCTCATAAAATGGCAAAAGGGTCATAAAACTGATTCTCCTGAACCTTCCTTACGAATAAGAGAATTGGTCTGGTTCATAAAATTGATTCCAGCCATGCAGGTGAAGAAGAAATACCAGAAACAAATAACAGCAGCATGGCAACTTCCAAGCCTAGAGCAGTACTTTGGAAATTAATACATGAATCATCCTTGCACGAATAATTTTATGACTGAAAAAATCACAGTATTTGGGAGCCATACACCATTTGTTCCCGGTATTTAGGGCAACGCGGGATTCCAGTAAAACTGAATTTGTTTTTCAGTTAAGTGACGCATATATCCTTAATATCATCTCAAATTTTAGCCTTAACCTAGTACAAGTAGAAGTAGAAGTGACGCATATATATTTAGGTACAAGTAGACCCTATCACAGTGCCAAAAGAAAGAAAAAGTTGTAATCATCTGAAAAGTTGAGAGACCCTTGGCCTAAACTAAAGGGAAGGGAGTAAATCTGCAAAGGTACCACCCTCTCCTCTCCTCTCCTCTCCTCTCTAGACTAGTCTAGTCTAGTGTAGGTTGGAAAGTAAGCAAGGTATGACAAGGCCAGGGTAACACAAACATGGAGAAGCAACATGAGATTTGAGCTGGAGCAAGGGTTTCTTGTCTCTTGTTACCACTGCCGCCGCCGCCGGTACCGACGGATAGGCTCGCGGAGCAACAGGCGCCTCCTCTTCCTAGCAGCCGCACGCCACCATCTGCCCCGGCCCCGCCGCTGCGGAATTCAGCAACCAGGTTAGCTTTTCCTTTGGATAAAGGCAAAGATGGAATTGAGGCGAGAGATACTCTACTTACGCGTGGTAATAAGCCCTTGGGAACCGTCGGATGAGAAGGGACTGCCTCAAGGCCACGGCCGCCTGCATCTCCGTCGCCGGCGACAAAGAGAGAGAGGAGATTTTGGATAGAGGAAGGCGGAGACGGCGAGGTAGGTCTCACCTTGGGACTGGGCTGTGGCCCACTCCTGACTTACAAACGGGCCATCCCCTCCAAGTTGACTCAAAACTTACCAATAAAAAAAAGTGCATTTTCTCAAAAAAAAAACCTATAAAAAATGTACCCCTGAAAAAACCTATACAAAAAATTCGCAAATGCACCCATAGTGCTCTCATCGTGCCTGAAGCGGGAGAGGACCGCGCCCGCAGTGCTCTCGTCGCGCCCGTAGCGGGAGAGGGTCGCACTCGTAGTGCTCTCGTCGTGACTGTAGCAGGAGGAGCCAAGGCGGCGCGGGAGCTTGGGCCACTGGCGGGAGTGCTGCACGGGGGTGGATGGCGACGGGAGGAGGCAGAGCCGGCCGGATCTGGCCGGACCTCGCCGGATCCGACCGCCGGCGGGACGAGGCACCATGGCAGCGACGGGAGGAATGGGGACCCTGGTGGCGGGGCTGGCAGCACGCAGGGACCTCGCGCGAAGGCCTGGACCGGCGAGGCAACTCCGGTGGGTTCCGGCCGGAGCCCAGAGGGAGGCGGCGGCGAGCCGGGCGCGGGACACCTCGGGAGCAGGGAGCTGGAGGCTCGGGCACGGGAGGCAGAACGGGGGCGGCGGCGGTTCGGGCCCGGCGGGCTCCAGATGCGCCTGGGCGGGCCCGCAGGAGGAGAGAGGAGGTGGGAGGCTAGCGTTAGAGGGGTAGGTGCGCGGATCCCGAGGCAGGGGTTGGCTGTTCAAATAAATAGGAAGGGGGTTTATTTATAAAGAAAAGTGGACTAGGTTAGTCGAAATTTCGTTCCGGATCCAACCGTGCGGTCGGATTCGGACGATTCCGAACGCGGGAACGATTACGAGGCCGTGTAGAGTGGATATCCGGAGACGAGAGGGCAAACGGGCGGCGCGGCAACGAGTTTTAAAACACCGACAAACGTCCGACGTATAACCGAAGACGATGCCGCTACGGTCGACTGTGCGGGTACCATACGGACTCCGATCGCGACGAAATTCGACAGGCGACCTGGCTATAACTAATTGTGACCGCATGCCAAGTTTCACCCCGATCAGAGAAAGTTTTCAATACACTTTTAAAACAAGGTTACGACGATGTCGCGGGTGCGTGCGTGTGCGGTCGGGCTCAGAACGGACAACGAGGAGAGCCGCAACTAACAACGGTTGCAAGTTTTGAAAACTGGCGGCAACGGAGATGCCGATGCAATGCAGATGATGTGCATGATGCGATGATGATGCGACAAATAAAAATAGACACACGACGAAAACGGAAAGAAAAGGGGAATCTTCTGGAACGTCGGTCTCGGGCTGTCACAGAGGGCCGCGCCCGTAGTGCTCTCGTCGTGCGTGTAGCAGGAGAGGGCCGTGCCCGTAATGCTCTCGTCGCGCCCGTAGCAGGAGAGGGTCGCACTCGTAGTGCTCTCGCCACGCCCATAGCGGGAGAGGGCGTGCCCGTAGTGCTCTTGTCGCGTCCGTAGTGCTCTTGTGCTCACCTTAAGGATATTATGGGTTGTAGGCCATGGCTAAAGGTGCGGCGGCCTAGGACCCATCACTACAAGAAACTTGTTAATACATGACGGTCCTTGTCCGTCATGGACTAGCAAGAAACTGTCATGCATGCCCATGCATGATGGGCTAAAAATCCGTCATGTATATCGCGTCATAATTTGACAGAACCCCTTCCATGATAGTTCTTGACCGTCGTGGATTTGCCCCAGGCCCGCCCGGCCCAAACTAGGATATGACGGAATAATCCGTCACTGATTTACATGACACGGAAGCAACATGGCATCTACGTGGATCTGACGTGGATGCAAGCATGGCCCATGTAATAACCAATCCAATTAGGTTTTGGGCCCAATAATTTGGTTCCAGTCCAACCAATTAGCTCTTCTTTTCAGCCCAACTTGTCTTCTCAGTGCATCACAATTTACAACAAGACATCCAATTATATTCATTAAGACAATACAAATTTCCAACAACCTGGTCTGATTTTAATCTCAAAACAAAATTTACAACAAAGCAAAATTAATAGCAAAACATCACGAGCATATTTACATGGTGCTATAAGCATAAGCATTTGATAAAAAACAAGTATGACATCATTGAAACTGCACTACTACGTGATTTTAATTTCCAACACTACACTGCAACTTCCAAGAAGTTATTCGAGCCCAAGTGATTCCTGGTAAAAAAAACTAATCAATTCGAACCCAAGTAATTCCTGGTAAGAAGCCCCAGTCACCGGTAGCACGAACTGCCAAACCTGTAAAGGATACAAAACACATAAAAAATTATACTGCATAACAGCCAGCTCCCAAATGAATATATAGAGTAATAATATTAGTTGTACAAATTTAAAATTTTATTGTCCAAACATAGAAAGGTCAACTTTATTTTATTGTCTTGGTTACATGCGTAACTCTGGCATATACATACAATTTGAAATCTATCGCTCATACAAGTATACAACATGCTCACAAAAATGTATCATGTTCTTCAACTTCTAGTGTTAAAATAGCATGGCAGATATTTCAAACTAAAATATTAGTTATAATGTGTTGGCAGTTCAGTTCTATATTGCCGCTAACAAACAAGTTAGGCGATGACAAAAGACTTCGGAATATGTATTTACCTCCTCTGTTCTGTCACCATGGATTGCCGTTGCAACGAAAACTCAATAACACATTTACACAAAAGCTTATAAATCTCACAATACATTTTAATTATATTCCTTCTTCCCTGTCAAATGATTGAATGACCAACCGTAAATAGTTCAAGTAGCGATCTCATTATGCTAACACTAGAATTCTTTACAAATATCAAATATTAGTGAACATGAGAGAACTTGAGTTAAACACTTTGGAACAAAGATGAACCTAATGGTTCAGATTTAATCTAATGCTTGCAGACCATAACCTTCAGATCTAGATTAACCACACCTAGGAATCTGAGGAGAAGTACTAAAAAGGGGTAGTACATGACAATGAACCAACTAAACAACCAGAACTAAATATTAACATGATTTTCTGAAAAAATCAGTTACTTCCTGTAAAAGAGCCCTCAAACAAAGATGTATAAAATAATAAAAATAAAAGGAATGTACATAGATCTCGGTTTTTTTAGTTGTGTTGCATGCATAACATTCTAGTTCAACTTAGCACACCATTGATTAGCTATTCTTTCCAGTATGCTTTCACAAATGACGTGGTGTGACTTAACACCAAAATAGTACAGAATATGCTAGTCATAACACTGAAATTTTGAGACTGAACAAAAGCACTATGTAGAAGTTCGAACACTCCTAAATCTGAAGCGAAAATTTAGTAATCTTAAAGAAAAACACACAATCTTCACTTCCATCACCCATTGAGATTGCAATTCAGTGTGTGCACACGCATTCCTGGAAAGACAATAATAAGCGAAAAAACTCAGCATTAATTAAACAGTTAACTTGCAAACACAAAGAAGAAGGGAAAACAAAATGATTATTTATACCACTATATTAATAACTCACGTAAATATAAATTGAATAAGACATTAAGGGAGTAATGAAGTTCGTTTTGAGGGATTCACTATGTATTGTTACCTATTTGATCAAAACGGAATTCAACCAAAGCGCATGCTAGAGGAAAAGTGAGTACAACAGGATAAAGATGTACTCTCATCCACGTTAGAGAGTGAAATGCAAAGTAACAATTCCAATGTTTACATATACGGATAGACCACAACAAGCGTTGGTCGCAACCATATGAAAATAAAACTTAAAGATTCAATCAGAAATAGAGAAGAATAAGGGAGGAATAACCCACTATCCCAGTGACAAAAAACGGCAATGAGTGCCAAACAGAGGAAGAAATCAATCTAACCACCCTCTTCTTGCCGCCTAGCCATGGACAGATGTGAAGTGCAAGTATTACTATCATTAGTTTGGACAACCATGTAGTGTGCAGATTTTCCCCCTTTATTTTCACGCAGGAGGACAACCATTTTATCCAAGGGCGATTAAGAGCATCTCCAACAGCCGTGCTATACTAGCGCCGCGCCGTAAAAAGACAATTATAGCGCGCGCGCAACGCGGCGGACAGCTCCAGCGGGCGCGCAAAAACCGCACGCGCGCTAAAACGAGTTGGACGCGCTGGCCATAGCCTCATCCCGCGCTGTGTATTTCGGGCGTCCACTTCCGTGCGCGGCAGACTCGAGCGCGCGCGCGAACTCGCCCTTTTCTTCCTCCTTTGCACCCGCGCGCGCCGGCGCCGGCGCCCCTGCCACCATGGACGCGCACACCGGCACCCCGCTGACCCACAAACAAGTTGATGAATGAAAGTCATGCCCACAAGTTCATCCGACCAAGTTCAAAATGCAAACCAAGTTCAAAATACAAGTTCATCCAACAAAGTTGAAGACATATAACACATCAACCATCTTCCTCGTCTTCTTCCTCTTCTTCCGAAGACGATTCTTCCGCCTTCGAAGATGAATCTTCCTCCCTAACCTCATCACGCACCGCATCACGTGTAGCTCCGACGGTCTTGGCAAGATCTTCAACGGCATTTTCATGGGTATGTGTGTGAGGCACATCGAAAGACATTCCACCCATGACCGGAGGTGCACCCATGCCTCCCATGGCGGCCGGAGGTGCACCCATGCCTCCCATGAGAGAAGCAAAACTCATGCCACCCATGCCTCCCATAGCGTTGGAGGGTGCTCCAAAGCCACCCATGCCTCCCATAGCGTTGGAGGGTGCTCCAAAGCCACCCATGCCTCCCATGGCGGCCGGAGGTGCACCCATGCCTCCCATGGCTCCGAAGCCACCCAAGCCTCCCATGGCGCCGAGGCCACCGCCACCCATGCCGCCAAGGCCACCGCCACCCATTGTGCGGATCATGGCTCTTTTTTGAATCAACACTTCTTCACGGGCAAGGTTGACATATTTCTTTTGCGCATCATTGAACAAAGATGTGTCCAAGAAGAACAAGTGATTTTCCCATTCCAACAACTTAGCTCGCTCCTCCATGCCCACCTTCCTCTCCTCCAATGCCACTTTCCTCTCCTCGGCGGCCACCCTCCTCTCCTCGGCCGCCAACCTCCTCTCCTCGACCGCGGCATCTTGGTTCCTTGCCATTTTCCTCACCTCGTTCACTTATTTTCTTGCCTTCACAATAGCTTCCATAGCATTTCTGAGCTCATCATCTCCTTTCCTCTTCTTCTTTTCGGTTTTGTCCTTCTTGCACCCATCCGGTCGTTTTGGTTTCAAGTATGAAACCGAGTTGGGTGTGGGGCTTCTCTTGCCGTCATCACTTGATGCATCATCCTCCTCATCATCATCATTCAACTCAATTGTGCGCTTGCCTTTGTTGCTCAAATGCAAATCATCCAAATCTTCACGCTTCTTCCATTTCTCATCATCCTTCAACACTTCGTAGCAATGAGGCAAGGTAAAGATCTTTCCTTTCTTGATCTTCCCCTTCTTGGTTGTCCTCGTCTCTTCTTTGAACAAGTTTTGTGCAATGTTGTACTACAAGAAAAACAAAACAAGTTAGCACTTCGGACACCAAAAACAAGTATGATGAACATGTATGAGATGCCACTTACTCTATCATCCTCATTTGTGCCACTTGGGTTAAGCTTGTCAACTGCCTTTTGTGCGGCCGCCCACTTTTGACAATCCGAGTTGATTGTCGACCATCGGGACCGAAGTGATCTCTCGGAGCGGTCAATTCCACTCACGTTCTGAGCATCAAAGTGTTCTTTCATTCGCCCCCAATAAGCATCTCTACTTTGATCACCTCCAACGGATGGATCCCTCGACACTTGCAACCAAGTATTGCATAGTAATTTGTCATCGTTGGTGGTGTAATTGCCCGCTCTTCCTTTCGGCGCCTCGACAATGCCTCACCCTCCTCGTCCACCTCAAACTCATGGTCGTTCAAATGGACGTCATTGGTTTGAGACCAATGCGAATTGTTGGACCCAACACCCATAGTTGACATGTATGCATCATCGTTGAGACTACAAAGTTTTTTGAACGATGCAAATATAAGCTATCTATATGATGATGCATTGAAAAAATAACAAGAAAATAAAAGTTGGAATTTTTTTTCACCTTGGGGGCATTTCGTCGAACACGTGGTGCGCGTCGGCCGCCGGCTCAACGAGTGAGCTCGCGACGCTTCGGTAGACGCCGTGCCCGTTCGCCGCCCTGAAAGCTTCTTCTTCGCCTTCGAGCTGCCGGAGCCGTCCGTCGCCTTCTTCTTCGCGGATGTTTTTCCTTTCTTCGGCTCCGACGCATTGGGGAGCTTTGACGGTGCGGCGGCGGCACGGGACGGCGCCGGCGGGACGCCACCCGTCGGCGTGGTCATCCGCAGCGGCAAGAAGAGGCTGCGCGCGAGGCCGACGGTCGGCGGAGCTCCGGCGGCGGCGGCGGCGCCAGCGCCAACGCTCGCCGCGCTAGGGTTTTCGGCGGCGGCGGCTGCAGTGGCGGCGGCGGGGTCAGCGGGGTGCCGTTGTGCGTGTCCATGGTGGCAGGGGCGCTGGCGCCGGCGCGCGCGGGTGCAAAGGAGGAAGAAAAGGGTGAGTTCGCACGCGCGCTCGAGTCTGCCGCGCGCGGAAGTGGACGCGCGAAATACACAGCGCGGGATGAGGCTATGGCGAGCGCGCCCAACTCGTTTTAACGCGTGCGCGATTTTTACGCGCCCGCTGGAGCTGTCCGCCGCGTTGCGCGCGCGCTATAGTTGCTTTTTTTACGGCGCGGCGCTAGTATAGCGCGGCTGTTGGAGATGCTCTAACTAATCGCTGGTCTATGAGGAAACCTGCACCTTTAATTCGCATTACTGGATTTCTTGTACTGTCATACTAAAAGCCAACAACATTTCCATGTACTGAAGATTGAAGTTGCGGCATTGGACAAATCATGTATAGTCGCTGGAATTTTTGCGGGCCGGTTGTTTTGCGGGGTCTGCTAGAGTTGCTCTTAAACAGTTAAAAGTTTGGCTATTGCTTGCACCAACCTCCATACTTGCGGCAACTCTGGACGAGAATCGATCTATCCACGCCGGAGTTGATCCATTCCTTGAGAAACATTTCATAAGGGTCGATTTACAACTTAATTTCTCATCATGTTGTCAAAGGCAATTATGCATCATTTTTTCTAGCTATAAAATGCATCTTGGACTAGGAAAAGGCGGTGGCGCCACGAGGGAGATAGAACTTAATACTATTAAGAGCATCTTCAACAGACGCGCGCAGTAGTGCCGGTAGGGCGGGGCGTGTCGTGGTGGCGGACGCCGGGGCGGGGCGGGGCGGGTGACGCGTGTCGCGGCCCGGGAACGCCTGTTGTAGGGCGTTGGCGCGCTGCTCGTACGCGCGTGCGTAATACATGGTTGTCTGCAGGTCCTGGGGGTCGCGCATCTCGACGTCGATGCGAATGTGGTCGGGAAGGTCGCCGACGAAGAGCCCGGCGCGTGGGCGAGCCGTGACGTCAGGCGCATGGCAGGCCAACGTCTGGAAGCAGTCAGCGAAGTCCTGCACCGAGGTGGTGAAGGGAAGGCGACCAAGCTCGGTCAGGCGGCTCCCACGTATAGGGGGCCGAACCGGAGGAGACAGAGGTCGCGAAAGCACTCCCACGGAGGCATCCCGCCCTCGTCCTGCTCGAGGGCGTAGTACCACGTCTGGGCGGCGCCACGGAGGTGGTAGGAGGTGATCCACGTGCGGTCGGATGCCATGGTCCGCTGCCCCCTGAAAAACTGGTCGCACTGATTGAGCGAGTTCAGGGGGTCGACGATGCCGTCGTAGGTGGCGAACTCCAGCTTGGTGAAGCGGGGATGCTGCTGCACGTGTGGCGAGGCCGCGTAGGCGCCCCTCGTGACGACCCAGCGCGGCGTAAGGAGAGTGTTGCGGCACCACGGAGCTCCCGGCGTACGGGTCAGTGTACCCGCCGAACCCCCCGAAGGTGGGGGCGGGTGGTTGCAACACCGTCGGCTGTAGCGGCGCCGTCGTGTAGGTCGGCGTGTCGATCCACGTCGGTAGCTAGGACGGCAACGGCGGCCACCGGACCTGGGTGATCGGCAGGCCCTGGGGCGCGACGGTGGCCGGGGGAGGTGGCGCGAAGGGCGCCGCCGACGGAGGCGGTGGTGGCGGGGTTGCGTACGGAGCCTGGAGGAAAGTCTGGAGGTTCGAGACCGCCAGGGTGAGATCGCGGATCGCCGAGGACATCTCCGCAGGGGAGAGGACAGGGGCGGCTTCGGCCGCCAGGGCCGCGGTACCGGAGGCTGCCGGTCCTGAGGTGGCCGGCGGCGGTGGCGGGGAAGGCGGTGGTGGCGGTGGCGGTGGTGGTGGGAAGGTCCGATAAACTCATCGAACTCAAGCTACCTGATACCAAATTGGTAGAAGATAGGGTTTTACCAGGTCTCGGACGTAGGTTGTAGGGGTGGAAGTGCGGGCTGCGAGGTTGGGGACGCCGGCGCCGGCGGTTGGGCGCCGTCGCGGCGTGAGAGAGAGAGAGAATATTGTTTATTGTCTCCTTAATATCAAAGGGGTACATGTGTTTATATAGGAGGACAGCCTCCACTAAAACCCTAGATAACTTGGACTCTAATATAACTTGGACTCTAAGATAGCTAAGATAACTTGGGCTAAACCCGTAACTAACCCTGTCCATTGGGCCTCCTCCGTTGGTACGTTGTACCGGTCATAACAATTTCATCAACGTGCCTTCCTCCCCCACGATCGCCAAATTTACCAAGACCGGGTACATAAGTTGTCAGGGATAGGCCATACCCTAATAGCAAACGCCATCGAGGCCTCTTGTTCCCCCGTACACAAACCCAATGCGTGATGCAGGCGCCCCGTGTTTCTTCTTTCATTTATGTTTCTTATTCTTTTCTAAATAAATAAAGTGTACACAAATTTTAAAAATTCATAAATTAAGAAAATACCTGAATTCTAAAAATGCACACAAATATGAAAATAATCTAAAAATGAATAACTGATCACAAATTTACAAAACGTTCAGGAACTTGAACGAAATTGAAGAAAACTCATAAGTTCAGACAATGTCTTGCAAATTCAATAAATTTTCAAGATTTGGAAAAATGATAATGAAATCATCACGTTATTCATGATTTGTTGTTCAAAAACTAAGTTCAAGAAATACATTGATTAAAATAACATGTTTTTGAATTTGAAAGATGTTCGTGTATTTCAATATATTCATGATTTTTACCAAATTTACGAATTTGAAACAAACTAGAATTGTATAGGAATCAAGAATTTAAAAAATAAGAAAACAAAAAGTGAAAACAAAAAAAATAAAGAGAAGAGAAACACCAGAAAAGGAAAAGGGAAAACGAAAAGGAAATAATAAATAGAAAACGTTTTGCTTCCACTGGCGGATCTCATGTGAGCATCCGTTGGCTTGTCCGGGTGACCCGTATCTTTCCCAAACAATTATTTTTCTTTCTTTGGTCAATCTACTCACTGCTCATTGTACGTACGATAAATTTCTGCAACAAGGTTTTTTTTTTGCAAAAAAAATATAACAAGACCTCCGTTGCAGAAAAAAAAATTACCATGAGATATCTATTGTAAAAAAATAAATTGCAACAAAACCTTTGTTGTAGAGAAAAACTGTAACAAGAACTTTGTTTAAAAATAAAGTAACTTGATCTATGGTGCAAAAATTTCTACAACATAATCCGTGTTGCAGATATTTCTTGCAACATGTTCGGTATTGCAATGATAAGGCATAACACGTCAGGTCGCTCAATCGGTTAAATCGGACGACTTTCGAGGCAACGGACCAGTGGCAGCGCCCATAATAAATATGAAAAACATAAATATAAAATAGAACTGACAGAAAAGCTAAATACGAAAAAACTGTTCTTCCCAAACCGATAGGAAAAGGGTTCAGAGAAATAAGAGCGACAGGGTGAACGTTTGGTCAATAACGATGGGACTTCTTATATTACGCCCTCTGCGTCAAGTTGTTGCCCTCTCTCATAGGTGTCGCCGACTGAGTAGCCCTACCACCAAGGAACAACACTATAGGGATTCAGTTTCTTAAAAAAAAAGAATTAGTGACTCTATTTTTACATTGTCTCTGTCCCGAGTTACTTATCGCAAATATGGTTGTCCGTAGGTGTATTTCAGTTTTAGATATATTTATCTTATTCATTTTCGTGACAAGTATTTTGAAAAGGAGGGAGTATTTTTAGTTGGTTTTTTATATAACCTCAGTATTTTTTCACATTGGGAACATATTTTATTTTTTCAAGCAAATTATGGAATTTCCTAATTTTATAGAAAATTCTAAAATTTCCACCAAAATATCAAAATCTCTGTTATTTTAAAAGTATCAAAAAAATTCTTAATCATTAAAAAAATAATTCTTGAATACTATCTGATTTTTCTGAACGAAATTTCAAATTTATGAACAAATATTGAAAAACATTAAAAAAAAGTATACATGATTTTTGAAATATTCGGATATTTTCCGAACAAAAAATAAAAATATAAAAAGGTAAAAGTGTGAAAACCAGAAAAGAACAGAAAATCCTAGAAAAAAAAGAAATGGTCGATTCCAAAATATTCCGAAAACCATGCAGCTTGCTGCGCAAAGTGGGATAATATGGGCCAGTCCATCCTGCCCTGTCCTAGGAGCGACATAATTTGCCGCTGAGCATTTCACATACGCCGGTTTTGGTAATCTTGTACTCCCTCCGTTCCTAAATATAAGACCTTTTAAAGATTGTACTATAAACTACATACGGATGTACATAGACATATTTTAGAGTATAGATTCACTCATTTTGTTCCGTATGTAGTCTTGTAGTGAAATCCCTAAAAGGTTTTATATTTTGGAACGGAGGGAGTACATGTTTTCTGATCGGTTAGGGTCCGGGTTTTTATTTCCAGTTTTTTATCCTTTTCCTTTTGTCTCTTTTACCCTTTTCTTTGGTTTATTTTTTATATTTCAAAAGTTTCCTTTTCAATCATAATTTTAAATATTTGTTTGGAATTTCTAAAATATTTGTGATTTTTGGAAGATGTTCATGTTTTCAAAGATTGCTTGGAATGTCAAAATGATTCGTTTTTTCTTATATTTTTGACATATTAAAAAAAATCACATTTCCACAAAATGTTTGAGAATTTAAAAAATATTCGCGTATAAAAAATTGTTTGCAAAGATACACTCCGGGCCCGCTCAATATTACAATGTTCATCGGCGTCTATCCAGTCAAAGTGACTAAATTTAAGTTGGAAAATTTGCTTCACACATCTTCATCCATTGCTCGCTTGCTAGCAGAATTTGGCAATATATCAACATACCCCCTCCACTCTTCATGCATGCCCACTTTTGGCTCGACTAGATGTTGGTGTTCGGTCCACTGTGCCTCCCACCATCTTTTGGAAGATCCAGGTTTCAAGAAATGCTATAGGCTTCAACCTGCTCGTTCATCACAGCTCCACAACTCTATGGCTCATCATCGACAATTTGATGCTTTGGTGTTACTGGTTTAGGCGACCGACGGATAAGGGGCGGTCATACAAATACCTCTTTAGGTATACTAGCAAAATGGTCCGTGCGTTGCCATGGAAAAAAACATAATCTTCAATGATGGTGACCACATTATGTTCACATATCATCGTTTGATTTTAAAATTTTGTTCACAAACGCAAGAAAATGTTTCTTCTTTTAAATTTATTCACAAGTTGAAGCAATTTTTACATTTTCAAAAAATATATATCATGATAGTCAAAAATCTTGGTAACTCAAAAATTTATTGTGAATTTCAAGATTTTTTTAAAAAACATACAATAATAATTCGATTCATCCAACAGTTAATTCTTTAAAATTCACACATGTATATTGTCACAAAGACTTAGAAGCATTAATGTTTAACTACATACATTAGATCTTTTGTAAACAATTTTACAAATATGGGAACAATTATAAAATTGAGAACATTTTTTACAATTTACAAACATTTACTAAAAATCATGGATATTTTTTATATTTTGAACAGGTTTAAATATTTTCTTTTGAATTGGCAACCAGTTCAAGAAAAGATGAACATAATTTTTGATATTGGAGGATTATTGTAAATTCACAAACATTTTTTGAAATGCATGAAGTTTTTCTGAATAAACAAATATTTTTATTAACCAGTAATATATTTATTAAATTCATGGACATTGTTTTGGAATTTGCAAACAAAATATAAAAAACCGGCGCTTTTTTTGAATCCACAAACATTTTATGTTTTCGTCAACATTTTAATTCAAAATTCCTATTTTTTTAATATGCAAAAGTTTTTGTAATTCTAAATTATTTAAATTAGAAATAAAATAAAATGGATCGGAAAATTTTAAATAAAAAAAAGAAACTATCAAAACAGGCATTAGCTATTTTTAAAATTTTAGACATTTTTTAAATGTATTAACATATTTTGAATTAGAAAGCATTTTGTTAAATGCCTTTAATAATTTTTAATACATGGAATTGTATTTGAAATCGTAGACTTTTCTTATTGTGCAAACATTTTTCTAAAATTGCAAAGATTTTATTGTATATGCGAGCATTTTTTACAAAACTCCGAGCAGTTTTTGAAGTCACAAACATTTTTTTTTTAAATATGTTGATTTATAATTTCCATTTTATTAAAAAAGTAAAGATTATTTGAAGTTCTAAATTATTTAAAATAAAAAAATAAAATGAAACTGGAAATAAATAAATAAACGGAACTAAAAGCAGACGCCTCTGCATGAACCGGCCCATACGATGTGCTGGATATTCTCCCAGCATGGAGAGCGTAATGTATGAGGTTTTTACATGGGTCGGCCCAGTCCAAGATTTTTCGCTTTATGAAACTTTTTCTATTACTTGCCGGTGGCATGGTGGGTAATTTATGCAAACTTTAGGGGTAATTTTCATAACGGACGACCAGAAACTGTATTTGCTTTATTATTAGGGAGAGATATTTACGGTGTTGTTGGAATCCCTTTCATAATTGTTTTGTTTGCATGATGATTACACCCTTGAGTAGTACTCCTTTCGTATCAAAATAAATATCGTGAATTTAATATTAAGTTAGTATAATATTAAATTCACGATATATATATAATATTAAGTTATATATATATATATATATATATATATATATATATATATATATATATATATATATGTAGCTGATGAAAAAGAGCCCTGCAACTTAGACAACTCTGACTAGGTTGATGCTCAAGAAAGCAGCCAGACAAACCGCAAATGATGTACTAGGCGAGTGACAAAACCTATACTATATGTCCTCCTTTTATTTCTAAATACTTGTTGTTAGATAACTAGACTAGTTGTCTTCAATATTATTATGGTATAGAGGGGGTACATTTTTGCCTTGTTGCTCCAAGTCTCCAGCAGCATTGAAAACGTCACACACATTGTAGTAGTAATTTAAGGTGCATTGGCGGTTAAGGAGGGTGTTTGTTTTGAGGGACTTATTGGTTTAGGGACTTAAAAAAGTCCCTTTAAGTCCCATCTAAACCAAACATGAGGGACTTATAGGGACTTATAGTGGTCATTTGGGACTTATTAAAAGAGACTCTCAGGGAGGAACTTATTGAGACTTATCGCGGCCCGCACCTACCCCGCCTCGCTCGTTCGCCGCCTCCTCGCCTCGCTCCTTCCCCGCCTCACTCCAATCGCCGTCGCCGCCGCCGCCCTCAACCGCCACCGCCATGGCCGATGATGAGGAGGACCAGATCCCCTTCTTCTCCCAGTTCCCCACGCATCAACAGGTAACCCAAGGCTCATCCGCCCGCGGAAATCTCGGGAGGGGAATGGGTTTCTTGGATCTCAATAGCAACGTCGACGTCTTCCCGGAGTTGGGCTCGTACCAGCAACTCCTCTTCGACCAGTCGGCCGG
Organism: Hordeum vulgare subsp. vulgare; assembly: GCF_904849725.1. Taxonomy (NCBI): domain Eukaryota; kingdom Viridiplantae; phylum Streptophyta; class Magnoliopsida; order Poales; family Poaceae; genus Hordeum; species Hordeum vulgare. The sequence goes on along the minus strand of NC_058521.1, from coordinate 604,976,298 downwards.
TCATGGCCTTCCTCCGGTTGGACCTGGTCGTGGGAGGCCCGTGCCCCAGGGCGGAGGAGGCCGCAACCGGTCTCTGAACATCAGAGGCTGAGACGGCTCTCACCTGCATTCGTTCCTCGCCCCGGGCGCAGCTGCCGTTGAGGGAGGCGTCATAGGGCGTGGGAGGACCGTGTCCCAGGTCACCGGACGCGGCGTAGGTCGAGCCAATGGGTCCTCATCGGCCGACAGTAGAGGAAAAACTGCGGGAAAGCAACGTGTGTCGTCAACTGCTGCGTCTTCAGAAGATGTCGACGAGAATGAAGGCTTTGAAGATGAAGATGACAACAATGCTTTTGGAGAGGTAAATTTTTGATTGGTATACATAGTTTTTTTTTGTCTGAGGGTGCAAATTCATCTTCTTTTTGTGCTAGCTAATTGTGTGTACTTGTTATTTTTTGTTTGAATTGTGTACTTGTTATTTTTGTTTGAATTGTGTACTTGTTATTTTTTGTTTAGAAAAACATTGCCAAGGCTGATTGGACAGACGTGCATATTACTGTGTTTTGTAACATCGCCTGTGAGGAAGCTAGGGATGGGCACTGTGTGAATGGTGTTTGGAAAAATTGCATAGCTAGACTCAGGAGCTACTATACTGCTTGGGTGTGGTTGGGACAACAAACTGGTTGTGGCCGAACTGGAGTGGAGCTATAACCGCATCAAATGAGTGGTGGAAAAAAATAATTAAGGTACATACATTATTCTACAAATTACATCTGAATTGCTCACACTTGGTTACATTATTTAGCCTTGTCCTAATTACCTAACTAATGTTGCAGGAGAGACCAGATGTCAGAAAATTCAAGGGTGGCAATCTTGAGTATTTGGATATGCTAATCGAGCTATTTCAAGGTGTGGCAGTTGATGGATCATCAGCTTATGTGCCCTTAGATGAAGATGATGAAGAAGAATATGATGTTGCCGATGATGGAAATGAGCAGAGTCCAATGAGCACCACCAGCAAGAAGAGGGGAAGCAGCGGCGGTGAACAGTCAGCTTCAATCCCAGGAAAGAAACACAAGAGCCCAATGATGAAAGTAATGACAGGGCTCATCAATACTATGAATGGCGAGAACACTTCTGACATGATCACTGAATATGCAAACAAAAGGCAGGAAGCAAAGGACAAGGCAAGAGAGAAGAAATCAAACAACACTAAGGAATCCATTACTCATTGTCAACTGTTGGCAGTTCAATGTGGTGCAGAAGAAACAAGTGTTGAGTACTTCATGGCAACTCAATTGTTTGCAGATGAGGCAAATAGAGTCATATTTGAGAACATTTCAAGTGGAGGATTTTGTTTCACTTGCCTAGTTATCCACAACAGAACAAATCAATTGTGGCTTGCATTGCACTGCACAATTTTATTAGACAAATTCAACTCGCCGATATAGATTTCGACTTGTGTGATCAAGATGAAAATTATGTACCATTGTCTATGCCAACGACTACAACAAATGATTCAACAAATGAGATGGACAGTGCTGCTATGAATCAATTTAGAGCTTGGGTCGCTGATGGGTTGTGGTCCTTGAAACAACAATGATATGAACAAGTGTTCTTCGCTTATGTAATTTCTGTTATCTCGGTTGTTATGTACTCTCTCTTATTTTAGTTTTTATGAACAAGTGTTAATTCGTTTGTATGAACAAGTGTTATTTCGGTTGACACTATTCTGTAATTCATTTGTATGAACAAGGGTTATGTGAACAAGTGTCTTATTATTAAGGGTAACATGAACTTATAAGTCCCTGCAAACAAACAGGTAGAGACTCGGGACTTATAAGTCCCTGTAAACAAACAGATAGGGACTCCGGACTTATAAGTTGGGACTTAAAAAAGTCATATGACTTATGAAACAAACATGACCATAGTATAGGTACGTAGGACATTTATAAAGTAGCGCCGGGCTGCATACGTGTTTGGTGTGAAACGGGAACCATTTGATCCGTGCTGTCCATTTTGGATCCGATGGACCATACGTACATGCATGCATACATACTCCCTTCATTTTTAAACATAAGTTTTTTTAAAGATTTTACTAAAAACTACATATGGAACAAAAATAGTGAATCTACACTCTAAAATATGTATATATACATTTGTATGTATTTCTCTAATGGAACCTCTAAAAAGAATTATACTTCCCCCGTCTCAAAATTCTTGTCTTAAATTTATTAGATGAGTGTATTTACTCACATTTTTTCAATCCCTTCATTTCTAAGTATAAGTCTTTTTTAGAGATTTTATTAGGAATTACATATGGAGCAAAAAAGAATGAATCTATACTGAAATATGTTTATATACATTAGTATGTAGTCCTCTAATGAAACCTGTAAAAGGACTTATACTTTCTTAATTCTAATTTTTTTATTTAAATATATAAATACATTTATTTTTAGACAAATCTAAGAAAAAAAATTGTAGAGCGAAGGAATTATTTAAAAAGAGAGGAAGTGCATATACATACCGTACGACGGAGACGGACCGACCGACCGACGGAGGCACGGCAAGTTGGGACGGCCATCACGATCACGCCAGCACGTAGATAGTTAACTTAACACAGCAAGACACAGGCACATGCATGCAGCCTCCCTCACATCACAACACATTGATCAATTGATGAGTAGAGTAGAGTAGAGAGAGAGAGAGACAGGCAATTGAAGCATTGGGTACGTGGTGGTCCGTGGCTAGCAAGTAGTAGCAAGTGTTGGTACACCGACAGACGGCCGCGTACGGCATACCCACAACACACCGTCACTGTGTGTGCTTCCTTCCTTCCTTCCTGTCGACGCACCGCTTCATCCTCACTGCTACTAATTTGCTCCACATGATGCACTCATTTTTGTACTATTAGTCTTCATTCATGCATTGTCACCAATCTGTTTAATTCTCACCTCACCTCAACCGGGCGGTTTGATTCTAAAGCAATTACCAAGTAGCTCTCGGAACACGCTTTCATCCCGTTTTATAAATAAAGCACTAACAATATGATACAAAACAGATCGAAAGATAGAACATAAGCCTAGAACAAACCTAACACCTTGTCCATGCTCAAACAAGAGCCCCTGACCTCACACACAACGTCCACAAAAGGGTTACGGCGCAAAGCGTCGCCGCTGCCGAGTCTGAGAACTGACAACGGTTTTCACCGTGAGCCCTAGCACAGGAAAGGGATCCACGCCGCCGTCTTCGAGAAGCAAGCGACACCCACAGACGTCGACTCCAGAAGCGCGGAGCTTTCACTCGGTCACTCGCCTGCACCATCACGAGGAGCCCCGGCCACCACCTCAACAAGGGACAAATTTGCGTGTGACTTTATGTATCTATAACCTTACTCCTTGATTGTGCATGAAGCGGAAGTTCATTATGATGCCAGTACTCGTCCAAGGCCCTAAGCAACCCGGCAACGACATTGATGTGTACCTAAGACCATTAGTTAAAGAACGTTTGCAGTTGTGGGATATCTAATGTGTACGTGTGTGGGATGAGCACGTGAGGAATTTAACCTACAAGAGTTGTTATTTGTAACCATCAATGATTCGTCTGCTCTTAGTAACCTTTCAGGACAGACAGACAAACAAGGGATACAATGCATGCACGCACTGTTTAGATGAGACTGGAAGTATATATATTTGACAAATATAAGAAGAATGTGTACCTGGGACATCGTCGATTTATTCCGAGCAGGCATCCCTTAAGAAATAAGGCAAACATTTCAAAGGTGAGGCAGATCACTGGAAGAAGCATGTCCTCAGTACAGGTGATGCTATATTTGACATGGTTAAGGATTTAAAAGCAATCTTTAAAAAAGGTCATGGCGGACAATTTGTTCCAAATGACGTTGACAGACACACCCATGTGGGACTAAAGGTCTTCCTGTCTGGGCGCCTCAAAACGGCCACGTGCCCCCCCTTTAATCCCGGTTGCAGCATGACATGGACTAAAAGGTGGGGCCTTTAGTCCCGAAGGCTTAGCCCCGGCTGCACAACCGAGACTAAAGGCCCTCTGAAACTGGGACAAAAGCTCCGTTTTCCACTAGTGAGATGTCGATGAATCTCGATTCACTCCATGAGATCATCTTATAAAGGCGAGTGAAAGGACATGGATATCGCCTAGAGGGGGGTGAATAGACACTTTAATATAATTATGGTTTAGGCTTAAACAAATGCAGAATAAAACTAACGTTAATTTGTCAAGCACATAACTTAAAACAACTAGACTCATCTATGTGCGTCAACGACTTATCCTAAGCATGATAAACAACTCAGTGATAGTAAAATATATAACATGAAACACTATGGCTATCACATAGTAAAGTGTATAAGTAAATGACTCGGGTAAGAGATAACCGAGGCATGCAGAAACAACAATGTATCCTGAAGTACACACCCTTGCAGATACTAATCTCTGTTTGCACGGTGTGGGGGCACAATGCTCCCCAAGATGCTAGGGCCACCGTAATGTCCTTACACCCTCGGACAATGCAAAATGAGATGACCCCACTAAGGGACCCATGAGTGCAGTCATCGAACCCGTACAAATGGCAATCCTTGGGGGCGGTCACCGAACCCATACAACTGGCAACTCTTGGGGGTGGTCAGCGAGCATGTACAAATTGTTCGGGCAATCTCCACAGCTTAATTAGAGACCAAGACACTTGTCGAGAGCTTTACACCATGATGATGGAGCTCTGAGACACTACCAACTATCTAGGGTGCCCAAGCACCCAAGAGGCATAAGCTTTAGGGTGCCCAAACACCCAATAGCGATAAGCTTCTCAACTTTTCAATTTCATGTATCATCATGGAGAACTCAAACCGACATAACTAGTGCAATGACAAGAACTAACGAAGTGGTCAAGTCTCTCACTCCCAAATCTCACCACAACAAAAAAAACCATGAATAAATATGAGAGGAAGAACAAGGAGAACGCAAAAGAACTCCAAGATATTGTCATATCCCTGGAACCCTAACCAAAGTATAACATTGTGCTCATATCTTCTTTGCATTGCATCCAAGAAAATTGCAACAAGATCAAAGCAAGTGGTGAAGCAAAACTCAAAAACCCTAGCCACTTCTCAAATTCAAAGAAGTTCCAAACTTGTTAAAATCAATGAACCCAAAATTGCCTCAAGAAAAGTTCAACTTTTCTGATAATTCATGAAAACAAATAATCACGGAAGAAAACTATTTTTGGAACAGATTTGGAATTTTATTTAAATTCAAAAAGCTACTGAATTCAAGTTTAAATTTGAATTCAAAAACTTTAAGTTTTCAAAAATGTTGAAAACTTCAGGAATGGTTGGAAATATTCCAACTATTATTCTCGTGGGTTCAAAATATTTTTTATAAACTATTTTGGAGCTGAAATAAATAGCAAATCAAAATAGTTAGCAAATCAGGAAACAAAACAAGAAAAAAAATGCAAAACACTTACCCGTCGCTTACCTGGCCCAGGCCCAGCTCCCCTGTCATCTTCCTCCTCGCGAGTAAGCAGCAGGAGATGGCCGCCGCGACGCCCGGCGCCTCCACAGCTCCCTGCCTGCCTGGCCGCCGCTTCGCGCTGGCACGCGAGGGGATAACCCTCCCGAGGCGTGCCCAAGCCAATCCCTCCTCATTCTCCCCCTCTGCTTCGTTTCCCCACTGCCGCCATTGGAGCCCCAGCAGAGCTCGAGCTCGCCGTCGTTCTAGCCTACCCCCTTCCTTCCTGAGCCACGCAGAAGATCCGCCGCAGCTCCCTGAAGCTTTCTAGCCACGAGCCCGACGCCGAGACGCAGTCGTCTTCTTCCTCGGGTCACCGAAATTCGTCGTCGGCGTTCTCCCTCTCCAGGCCGTCCCCGAGCAAACTAGCACCACCACTGCACTCCCCGTGAGCCTAGCAAGATTTCCCCCAAGTTTCCCCCTTCGATCTCTTCCTCTAGCCCTGATTTCATCGGAGCCCGTCGAGATCCGCCGCGGGAGCTCATCGCCGGTAGCTCTTCGGTGAACGGCTCGTCCTTCTGAGGCCACCAGTAGCTTCAGGGTGTCGAGTAGATGCCGTAGGTGCTCAGCCCCATGCCTGTCTCCTTCGGATTCGACTAGCCCGACGATGCCCGAGCTTCGGCCGCCGCCAAGCTCGTCGCCGGCGTCATCTCCGGCCATATCAGGCCCGACTAGGTGCAAAAATGAACCTGCGGGAGACGTGTCGTTCCTATGGTGCACTCCGCGTAGATTTTGGCCGCATGTGCACCGTTTCCGAGCCCCTCCGCCGTTCTGGTGGTCGCCGGAGGCTCACCGCCGGCGAGGACGACCTCGCCGCCGGTGGATCTCAGCTGGCCTGAGCCACTGACGCGTGGGGCCAGCCTCTGGATGATTATAGTTAATAAAAGTAAAATTAATTAAACTAATAAGTCACTCACATGTGGGTCCAGTGTTGTTAATTAGCTAATTAAGTTTAAATCTAATCCAAAACTGACCAGAGTCACTGACCAGTGGGTCCCACTGGTCAGGTTTGACTTTCAATGGCCAGTTGGACCTGCTGATGCCATGCTGACGCAATAAGTAGCTTTTCTATTTTAAAAGAATTCCAGAAATTGCCCAAATTCCCTCCTATGAGCAACAAGGCAAGCAACCATTTTGATCATCCTGATAAATCCCATGTTCTCGCTCCTGCACTTACTTATTGCATTAGGATCAAATGCTTCAAATGCTTTTGCCACGTTAGTTGAACCCACTTTCTTTGCATGACCTGTCTTTGTCACAGTAAATAGCTGAACCTTGCAACCTAGCATACCTGGTAGATGCTTGAGCCATGATGTGTCTTATCCTGCTATGCATGCTATGCTTAGAGTTGTGTATGGTCTGTCATCTGGGTGATGAACGGAATTGTGAGAATGTGTTCAGTAAGTAAAGGTTGTGTGTTGAACCTGATTTGGTAAAGGTACCGGTGAAAGGCCGTGTAGGAGTACATGGCGGGTTGTTTCATTGGAACCGTCCTTAGGAACTGAGTTCCGTGTATGTAATCCAAGACGAGATACTACCACATGCTGGGCCCTGAAATATGACCCCGCTCGACTTATTAATCGCCTAGTACTCGGTCCAGGAGTTGCAAGTAGTTTCTGGTGTTTATAGTCATGCTGGAGCCCGTGCATAGCGCTGACCTGAGAGGTGGGCTGTGATGCGGTAGGCAGTGGCACGGTGTACCAAGTGGCACCCGGATGGTGGGCTTGGGAACCCTGCGCACATCGTTTGGGGGGCCGTGGCGGAAACCTCGGCCGGACTTCCGTTCGGGTTACCCTCAGATAGGCGATAGACCTGGACTAAGTATTAGCGTGGTTAACGGTCGTGGCCGACTCCCTCGCTGGGCTTCCGCTTGAAGGTTGCCGAGGTGCATGACGTGCACATGGCGATAAGTGGCGAGAGTGTGTGTGAAGAAGTACACCCCTGCAGGGTTATGATCTATTCGAATAGCCGCGTCCGCGGATATGGACCACTTGGAGACATATGTTGTTCATAGATAACTTTAATGGCTACTCATAAAATTGTCAAGATAAGCGTGAGTGTCGTGGACGGCATTTCCGTATGGAGACGGAATGTTTCCACGATGGAGTATTGTTGTGGTGTTAGTGGACTCGTGTGCGAGAAATCAAGTTGTCAAAAATTATTTAAAAATGCAAGTTGTCTAGCCACGAGTCAAAGGCTGGCTTTCCGCATGAAACCCCATAATTCCTTTTTGATACATTGCATGAGTAGACAGTTATCCTAAAGTCTTGCTGAGTACCTCTGTACTCACGTTTGCTTAATCATGTCCGTGTTGGACTTGATTTAAAAAAGGAAAAACTCAACTAAAAATAAATAAACTCAGTTTAAAAGCTTAAAACATAATAAGATTAACATTAATAAAGGCCCAGTTTTCACGGCCACAAAACGGCCCAGTTTTTGACATAATTAACATAAAAAAAATAGCCCGCCCGTCGTTGCCGTCGCCGTCTTCACTGGTCGCCAGTGTCATCGTCGCCGCCGTCGCTGACGAGGTCAACGTAGGATGGCGGCGTCCAGAGATGGGCCGGCGGTCCCTGGTGCGCGGGGGCGTGCTGGAAGCTGGCCTGCAGCACCTCCTCCCGTGGTAAGGCCTCCCGCTCCGGTGACCGCGACGGCGTGGGCACCAGTTCACAGCCCCACTGCCTGCGCCATCTCCGACGCAGTGCACGACCAGCCCCACGACGCGCCAACGAGCTCCGGCGGGAACGCGGCCACGTCCTCCTCCTCCATCGATTCGGGAATGACGACGTCGCCGGCCGCAGAGAGGGTCATGGAGCGGTCCAGGCCCGGCCATTGACGCTCATCATGCGTCGCCATGGAGTCCTCCATGACGCGTTGAATGAGCCGGGCCTCCTCCTCCTCCGTCATGCAAGGAGGTGGAGGTGGTGACGGAGACGGCGAAGGCGACGACATGGGCGTGAGGCCGCGCACCCGTTGATACGTCTCCAACGTATCTATAATTTTTTATGGTTTCTTGCTATTATCTTGTCAAACTTTGGATGTTTTGCATGCCTTTTATATATTTTTTGGGACTAACTTATTAACTCAGTGCCAAGTGTCAGTTCCTGTTTTTTCCATGTTTTTGACCCCTTTCAAAGGAGATTTTGAAACAGAGTCCAAACGGAAGAAAATCCCCGAAAATATTTTTTCCGGAACGGAAGAAGACCGAGAAGCTTGGGAGCCAAGGTAGGGGAGCCTTAGGGGCCCCACAAGCCCCCACCCCGCGGCCAGGGGGTAGGCCGCGCCACCCAGGCTTGTGGGCCCCCTGAGCGCCCCCTGACCTAGGGGTTGCGCCTATAAATTCCCTAAAAATCCCAAATAAATCAGGAGATCATCGAAATCACTTTTCCGCCACCGCAAGCTTCTGTCTCCACAAGATCCCATCTGGGGCGCGTTCTGGTGCCCTGCCGGAGGGGGGATTCGGACACGGAGGGCTTCTCCATCAACACCATGACCTCTCCGATGATGCGTGCGTAGTTCACCATAGACCTACGGGTCCATAGCTAATAACTAGATGGCTTCTTCTCTCTCTTGGATCTTCAATACAAAGTTCTCCATGATCTTCATGGAGATCTATCCGATGTAATCTTCTTTTGCGGTGCGTTTGTCGAGATCCGATGAATTGTGGATTTATGATCAGATTATCTATGAATCTTATTTGAGTTTCTTCTGATCTCTTTTATGCATGATTTCATATCCTTGTAATTCTCTTCGAGTTGTGGGTTTTGTTCGGCCAACTAGATCTATGATTTTTGCAATGGGAGAAGTGTTTGGTTTTGGGTTCATAACGTGCGGTGACCTCACCCAGTGACAGAAGGGGTAGCGAGGCACGCATCGTGTTGTTGCCATGAAGGGTAAAAAGATGGGGTTTTCATCATTGGTTTGAGATTATCCCTCTACATCATGTCATCTTGCTTAAGGCGTTACTCTGTTCGTCATGAACTCAATACACTAGATGCATGCTGGATAGCGGTTGATGTGTGGAGTAATAGTAGTAGATGCAGAAAGTATTGGTCTACTTGTCTCGGACGTGATGCCTATACGTATGATCATTGCCTTAGATATCGTCATCACTTTGCGCGGTTCTATCAATTGCTCGAGAGTAATTTGTTCACCCACCGTGATATTTGCTATTATGAGAGAAGCCTCTAGTGAACACCATGTCCCCCAGGGTCTACCCCACACCATATTTTCAGCCTTACACTTTTTACTTCGTTGCACTTTTCGCCTTCAGATCTCACTTTGCAAACAATCTTGAAGGGATTGAAAACCCTTTGAAGCGTTGGGTGCAAGCTTGTTTGTGTTTGCGCAGGTACTTTGGACTTGATGAGGCCCACCTTCTGGATCGATACCTTGATTCTCAAACTGAGGGAAATACTTACTGCTCCTATGCTGCATCACCCTTTCCTCTTCAAGGAAAAAAACGACGCAAACCAGAGAAGTAACAAGAAGAATTCCTAGCGCCAAGGAAGAACTTTTGTTGCCGTAGCACCCGTGTACACCCGCGCACCTCCCATGCCCGCCGCGGCCCCACGACCGTCCCGACGAAGTACGAGGCACGACGCACGTCGTGCTCGTCCCTGAGCCATGTGTCCCAGAAGATGATGTCGGCTGTGTACCTCGGGTCGTAGTATAGGTCGTCGGGAGGAGGCGGCGACGATGCTCGATCTCCTCGCGGCGCGCACGGTCGCTCGTCGGCACCGGAGGGATGGGAACGCGGTCGGCATAGAGATGCCACGCGTTGGGGAGGTGAACATCACTCCACGGGACCGGCTTCCTCGTCTCCTAGTAGCGTCGGCAGACCTCAACGCTGAGGTACTGCCGGTCGCGATGGCCGACGGCGGGCCTGGAAGCAATGGAGAAGGGAGCCGCGACCTGGCGCGGTGGCGATGCGGCCTCCTCCTTGACGGAGCCGCGGCGGCGTCCCGACGAGGAGCCAACCACGCAGTCGTGGGTGCCCTTGCGGTCGTAGTTCCACAGACCCATGGCTACGGCGGCCGGCGAGCTCGAGGAGGAGGCTAGGGTTTTCGCGAGGGAACTGTCGGGGTTTGAGGAGGCCGCGGAGGTGATGATGGGAACTGTGGACGACCGGTCCACGGCTTTCTCATTTAAGAAGGACCGCGACTGTCCCCTGGGCAGATGACAGGCGGGCCCGGTCGCTCGTGCGCATTGATGCGGGTGGGTGGGAGGTTGGTGGCCGCCTGCCACGTGTCCCCGACGCGGACGAGCGCGCGTCCGTTTGGTGTCCGCCGCGATCCAAATCTCGCGCAAGTTTGCGTTCAAAATGGATAGTACCGGATACGAAACGGATAGGATGCGTCCGGACAGTCTCACGCTGAACCGACATGTTTGTCTGTTTTACTCCAAACGAACGAGGCGTATAGAATGGGGTCGTGGTGTGGAGTTGGCCTAAATTGGAAAGGAAAGGAAGGGTAGAGTGCGAGGCGGCCGAAGGTTTGGGTTGGTTGGGCGCATCAACACCCACGCGAGACCAGACAGACAGTGCGGCTCGCACCGCTCCACTCCACTCCACTCTCCACTTCGCTCCCAAATCTCCTCATCTCTTTTCTCTTTCTTTCTTTCTCCACGCGCACCGCCACCGCCACCGCCACCGTGCCGAGCCGAGACGAGGGAGAGCGGCGTGCGTGCGTGCGTATAAATCCATCCATCCGTAGGCCGTAGCCGTAGATCCACGGAGCCAACCCGATCCCCTATCTTTTCCCTCCCTCCTCTGTTTCTCTGTCCCGGCGCAGGGGAGAGGCGATGGAGATTTTCTACTACCTTGTGTTCGGGGGCCTGTCGGCGGTGGTGGCGGGTCTGGAGCTGGGCAAGAGCGGCAAGGACCGCGTCGCCACCACCACCGCATTCAACGCTTTCAAGAACAACTACGTCCTAGTATACTCCCTAATGATGTGTATGCATTTCTGAATTTCTCTTCTCTTCAGATCTGCAACTGCAATGCATCTTCTTCTTCTTCTTCTTCTTCTGATTTCTATTCTTCTTCTTCTTCTTCTTCTTCTTGTTCTGGTCGTGGTTTCCATGGTTGGCAGCCGGCGACTGGCTTCAGGGCCCCTACGTCTACTACCTCTACAGCCAGTACGGGTTCGACAAGGGCGACATCGGCCGCCTCTTCATCGCCGGCTTCGGCTCATCCATGCTATTCGGAACCATAGTAGGCTCGCTCGCAGACAGGCAGTACGTCTTGATTGATTGATTGAATTAAATTATTATCCATTGTGAAATTGTGATTTGATGAATTAACGATGAATTCAGGGGCCGCAAGCGCGCGTGCATCACCTACTGCGTCACCTACATCCTCAGCTGCATCACCAAGCACTCCCCGCAGTACAGGGTCCTCCTCCTCGGCCGCATCCTCGGCGGCGTCGCAACATCCCTCCTCTTCTCCGCGTTCGAATCATGGCTAGTCGCCGAGCACAACAAGGTTTCCATTCCTTCCTTCCTTTCTTCTTTTCCCCTCCCCTCCCCTCCCCTGTTACTACTACTGTTAGTGTTAGTGTTACTGTTACTGTTAGTCATCATTAACTGTCCCCCTTCTCTATGTATGCATGCCATGTATGCAACCTACTCTACTCTACTCTACTCTACTACTAAGTGCTAACCCATACACCCAGATCTACTCGGTGAAGTCATCATTAACCGTCAGTCAAAATCAAAATCAACACAACCCAACCCAACAACATGGAATGGGAATGGAAATGGAATGCTGCTTTTCTTTCAGATGCCTTTCCCTCCTTTAATCCAAACACAAATATTTCACCTTTTATTTATCACTAGTATGTAGTACTCCTATGTCTTGTTCTACATCCACAAACCATCTATTTACTACATGTGTTAGTGTTATATATACATATATAAAGCAGGATACTTACTATAGGGATGGAATGTGTGTGTCAAACATCCTTCTAACTACGTAATGCTCTGCTTATCCCTATCTCTGCCTTCAATAAATAAACTAGTGCTAGATCTGCTGGATCTTTGACCACCAACCAATATACCAGTACTGCAAGAAAGTCCAATATAAAAATGACTAGTGGTATTAAAAAATTGGAGATCATGCCTAGTAACTACTAGGACTAGGACTAGGATAGTGTCCAGCAAAACCTCACTTTTGTCAGCATGCATCTCAAATTGAGTTAGCTTTTTAGAGGTGTTCAAAAATATACTACAATTCTTTTTCAGAGATTTTAATAGGAGGAGCAAAATGAATGAATCCACACTCTAAAATATGACTATATACATCAGAGCAAGTACAATATAAGGAATAAACTAATATATTTTTGTTTAGTTAGAGGAAAGAGAAGAAGAGAGAGAAGGCCAGCTCTAGCACGTGCTCCTAGGCATTTTGTGAGTATGAAAGGTGGACCATATAATAAAGAAGTAGCACACTTTTGCAATGAACTATTGTACATGTTGGCTATAAGACGGGCTATAGATGACATGTCAATGGCTTATAGCCAGCAGCTGGCTATACTATTGTACTTGCTCTCAGTATGTTCTTGTTTATTGGAATCTCTAAAAAGACTTATATTTAAATATTGGAGAGAGGGAGTAGGATACTTACTTACTGCCTCACTAACTATTGTCAGCATCTGAAACAAAAAAAGACTGCAATGAAATGAGCCTGCTGCCTGCAATGCAAGCTTAAATGATGCAATCCACCATGTTTTGTTTTGTTTCATCAATCAATCACTTGTCCTTGTGTGTCGGTGGAATAGATAGATGAGGATTTCAGGTGGTTGCCGACTTCCCATTGGCATTTAACCAAGGCATGCATGGCCCAGCTTAAATAATACGTAAAAGCTCTTTCTTTGGTTGGGGTCCGGGTCTCCCAGCCAAACTGGAACATTGTCCTTTTATTCGCCCATGTGCTGTCGCCATTATCAATTAACACTCACTGTGCTCACAATTAGGATCCTAACAAAGAGAATCCAAGGATCCCACTACAGTATCTGCAGCACGTGACACTCAATTTAGTCTTCTTCTTCTGCCCCTAATCCAAGGCTCTGCTGTCAATGATTAACTAACCAGAAATCCTTGTCATTCGCCGAAAGCTGATAAGATATCATTGTCATTTGCAAACTATGCATTATAATATACCCTGCTAATTTGTACTACTGGTTTTTGTTTCACAGAGAGGCTATGACCCGCAGTGGCTGTCCATCACATTCTCAAAGGCTATATTCCTCGGAAATGGTCTCATCGCCATTATAGCCGGGCTGTTTGCTAACCTGCTCGCTGACAACTTGGGCTTCGGTCCCGTGGCTCCCTTTGATGCCGCTGCGTGCTTCCTGGCGATAGGCATGGCCATCATCATGTCTTCATGGAGTGAAAACTATGGAGATCAATCTGAAGGCAAGGACTTGATGTCCCAGTTCAAGGTTGCCGCTAAGGCGATTGCTTCAGGTATGCTTAGCAGTTAGCGCTTCATTGGACTGCAGTGTCAACTTAGAATTGGCATTCTAACGGCAATCACAAATTTTCAGATGAGAAAATCGCATTGCTGGGAGCCATTCAGTCGCTGTTCGAGGGCTCAATGTACACCTTTGTCTTCCTCTGGACTCCAGCATTGAGCCCGAACGACGAAGACATTCCCCATGGCTTTATATTCGCTACCTTCATGCTGTCATCTATGTTGGGTAGCTCCATTGCCTCACGCCTACTGGCCCGGAAAATGAAGGTTGAAGGTTATATGCAGATCGTGTTTGCAGTATCAGCCTTCACCCTTTTCCTCCCAGTTGCCACCAGCGTAAGGCCACGGCTCACCTCTACTGTTCATTTCTTTCTCTGCCATTCTAACATCTCTTACTGATAAGCATTTTCGCATGTGTGACAGCTTCTGGTGCCGGCGTCTTCAGTGAAAGGAAGCGGCATATCGTTCGGTGGCTCCCTGCAGCTGCTTGGTTTCTGTACCTTTGAGTCATGTGTTGGCATTTTCTGGCCATCTATCATGAAGATGAGATCTCAGTATATCCCTGAGGAGGCAAGGAGCACCATCATGAACTTCTTCCGCATACCACTGAACCTGTTTGTGTGTGTGGTGCTCTACAATGTGAGCAAAATGTTCTTTTAGCAACCATTATCACCATATCCATTGGATGCCTAATAAACATCATTATGTTGCAGGTGAATGCTTTCCCTATCACCGTCATGTTTGGCATGTGTTCAATCTTCCTCTTCATGGCGGCAATCTTGCAGAGACGGCTGATGGTTGTGGCTGACCTACACAAGCTCTCGACAAGTAAGTTGTTTTTTTTCCTTTGTTCCAGCGGAGTTGAAAACAACCAGTGTGTTCTTTTCTGATCGATGTATTGATTCAGTTTCCCTAACTGCTAACAACCATAATGCAGAATCACAAGAGATGACCGGGGAAGACGAGCCGCTAAATCCTTAAAAGGCCAACAGAATCGGGAGCGAATCAGATACGCCATTGATTGAATACTCCACCTGCCTGGGTGCCGAATAAGATGGAAGTGGGGAAAGCAAGATGCTTTTTGCTTGTAATATTTATTCTGTAGCGTAGATCAATATTATTGGCTAGGCACACGAGGACATCGATGAATACATAGTTGGGAGGAAGAATTGAGAGGCTGCTGATTTGTTCATCGGCATGGCATTATTTGTGTTTAATGTGCTACGAATATCTTTGTCCAAGCTATACATATATTATTATTACACCAGATAACAATATCTGAGTGAATCTATTGCAAAAAAAAAAAGGAATTATATGTTGTGTCTCATGTTCTTTTGTGCTTTGCATGCTGGTATTGAATTTTCCTGGGTAATCATAGATGCATGCAACTCGTAGAAAATCATTGAACTTGATGTTTTCATTTATTTAGTATTTATATATGCGTAATCATTTATAAAGTTCAGTTTTGTTCATAGGGCTGATGGTGTGCTTCATCATTTATAAAGTTCAGTTTTGTTCATAGGGCTGATGGTGTGCTTCTTAATTAGTCTTTCGTCTTGTGAGGCTGAAGTTGTAACAGACGATTGTATGAACGTTTTTAATTAATTAATTAATATCACTTTGTCCTGAATTACTTATCGCGTAAATGGATAGGTCATCAGGTGTAGGCATCGCACTCCCAGGTCGATGTGTGATCGATCGGTTTGGGTGGTGGACTCTATTATTACCAATGAAGCAAGGATCATACATACAAATTTTCTTCCTCTACAAGGCGGTTTATGGCCTTTCGCAGACCTAAACACATTTGCCACAAAGGAATGAATGGGTTCAAGACATGTACAATACGCTACAATTACGATGGCTAAACCGGTAAAAGACCAAGGCAAAGCCAAAGGTTGTTGCAAGAGCAACTCGATTCAACAACAATGTACATGGTGTCACAGCACAACATGAATGATGCCCTGATTGATAGGCTGGAACATCAACAACAATGTACATGGTGTCACAGCACAACATCTTGAGCTAAAGATTCATATGCAAAACATGTAGGTTCGTATGAAAACTCAAAACACCTGACCAAATTGTCTTCAAATCAAAGAGTTATGTACGCGACAGATGCGCAAGCAAATTAACAGTACGCTGTCAAGGCCCAAATGGGATAAATTGAACTTGCATAATGTGATAGAGAGCGACTAATGGCAACCAACCCTGTGACCCACTTTTATTTTGTATGTAAATACCAAAATGCACAAAGCTCAACTTTTCATGGATACAGTAACAGCACAACAAACATTTCAGTGATGATACCATCTGCGGAAAGATTCGAATGCACTGTGCAACACTGAACGCAAACAACTCAGGTTTTCATCAAGTTATTTGAAATAGCACTAGAGTGTTGCTGTAGCAATAAAATTTGCAAGAATATTAATCTACACTAAGATGCATATATATGCCAGTACTAGTTAACTGCCAGGATTCAAATGGCCAAGACGAGCATAATGATTTTTAAAGGGATACGGGAAGAAATGTAAAATAACTGCGATAAAAAAAAAGAACCCTGCGATCGAATTTTTTTTTTTTAATCAAGAGAAACAGCAGTTTCAGCGCTAATAACATCTGCCGAAAGATCTGAATGCACTGAGCAATACTGAATGCAAGGAACTCAGCTTTTAACCAAATTATTGGAAACTTGCAGTAACAATAAAATAAGCAAGAATTGTAATGTACACTAGGAGTCTAGAATGAAGGCCACTGAGCAATACTGAATGCAAAAAAACTCAATTTTTTCACAAAGTTATTGGAAATAAGTAGAACACCAATCTAGTAACATTAAAATCTGGAAGAGTGCACCACTACACCAGGATGTATATGCCAACACTAGCAAACTGCCAGGATTGAAATAGGGAAGAATGTCGTATTACTGAATAAGGGATATAGGCAGCAGTGAAAAAAATAACTATGTGATCCAAATACCAGAATGTTTTGTAACAACTCATGCATGAAGTTAAGAAAAGGACTCTAGTAGAATGTGTTGTTAAAATACCAGGATGCAAAAGGATCAAGTTTCTCATCAACTCTAGTCATCAGAATTAGCACTACAACATTCTGTAGCAATAACATATGCAGAAGGGTCAGAGAAGGACCCAAGGTGTGCAATACTAGCATGCAAAAAAGCTCAGCTTTTTCATGGACTCTAGTTATTCAAGTTAGCAGTGTAGCGTTCCGTAACAATAGCAATCTGCAGAAACATGAGAGAAATACCCAATTCATCAACCATTCTGCGGCCAAATACTTTATCACACACGAAGCAAAGCAAGCACCACGACAATCTAGCCAAATTATCTACAAAATGAACATTACATTCCACAATGTCCTGGACTCTCCAGCATAATGTAAACGCTGACAGTTGTATTATTAAGTCTGGCACCCACCAACAAAGTCGCTAACTAAGTTGTAGTGATGAAGAAGATGTTACATTGCAACAAGGCATGTCAAAAATTCGTCTGCTGATCCGATACCGATGGCATCGATTGCATATAGCATAACACTTAATAATACCATAATTGTCGAGAAGATGACCCTTCTCATCAAATAATAATACAGTATGAACGAAGAAGAAACTAGTACATCCCTTGTCAAACAATTGTTCCGACCATCGGATTCTGATTCGATTGATCGCGGCGGCGGCAGCGAGTAATGTACTGTAATGTGATGTGATGTGATACCATGAGGGAGGGAGCATGAATCAGAATGCGGCGGGCGCGTATCTCTTGGCAGCCTGCTTGGCGGCCATGGCGGCGGCTGCGAGGACCCCACCTAGGGCTCCGGCGACGGCTGCGGAGCGTGGCCCCTGTGCGGCCCTGAAGAGGGCGCCGGTGGCGAGTCCCGCGACGACGCTGTTGATCCAGTCGTCGTGGCCGTCGCGGGCGGTGACCATTCCGCTCTCCATGCCGGCGTAGAGGAGTCCGATGACGCCGAGCCTGTTGCCGACGCGGCGTCCGGCGGAGCCGCAGGAGTTGAGGAGGCGGTTGGCTCGGATCTTGGCCGTGTCGGCGCGCTCTGCGGCTTGTGCGGCCTCGCGCAGGCCGAGCGCGGCCCCCGCGACGGCACCGGAGAGGTATCCTACGCCGGTGTAGTAGGTGAGGTTCTCGCCCCAGGAGCGGCGGTGGACGAGGGCCTCCTCCTGGAAGAGGAACTCGGGGGAGGTGGGCAGGTCGTAGAGGTTCTTGTAGGCGGTGGGGATGTTGAGGTCCTGGTACGGGTCGTAGAGGCGACGGCCGTCGGATTCGTCGCGGGACCCCGACGGGTGCAGCCGCGGATCGGCCATGGCGACGGCGGCGGCGGCGGCGGCGGCGGTGGGCGTGGGGTGCAAGAAAGAAAGAAAGGAAAGGAAAGGAAAGGAAAGGAAAGGAGAGGGTTTGGGCTCGTGGACGGACGGACGGACGAGAATGAAGACTCTTCTCTTTGTCTTGGTGGAGAGGCCAACCGTCTTCTGGACTGTGGGCTCAAGGCCCATGATGACCAAGGCCCCGGCCGGTGTGCTGGGCCGATCCCTCAAGTCAAGTCAAGCCCTAATGCATTTCAGATTTCAGATTTTAACTTCAAAGACTACTGATCCCTAGCGTCTATCAGACCAGTCTGCGACCGTAGGATTAGTAGCATAGATCTATGCAAGAAGAATGCTAATGCTATTTTTTTTTACCCAACATGCCACTTGTTCCTTGTAACTGCTCCGGGAATGTACGCCTTGTACATCCCACTTCTGCACTTGTACATGCTTCCATCACTTGAAAAAGTGACGATGTCTCATCTTATGCTAGTTAAATTTCCTACTTATTTGTTTTGAGAGAAAATATCTAATGTTTTTTGGATGTTAACAAAAACTCCTTTCATTTCTTCAATGCAATATAACTTTCATCCGGTGTAACATTTAATTTTAACTCCAACATAATAAAAAATTGCTTCCACTCACAACACATTTGCTTCTATTGCCATTGCAATTGAAATTTGTTCTACGTAACAAATATTTTTGTGCCATCAAAGAATTTGTTTCCACATGGGAAATTCAAATTACATACATATATATATATATATATATATATATATACATATTCTTATTATGTTTCAAACACAAGAAAACTTTGCTTCCATCCACTAGAAAAGTTGTTCCATGGCAATACTAATTTGCTTCTAACATTAGTTGCACTGTTAGGTCCCTACATACAATGTGCCACAAATTTGCTTCCTTTAAGTCACCAATAGTACAATTCTTCCTAAGTTTAAATTGAATATTTCCTAGCGACTATAGAATTGCTTCCCTTGATATATATTGAATGGGTGTCTTCATTGTGACATTGATCCACACCACACTTCTTAGTGCATGCACCGGTCACCTCCATATAGACCTATCTCGTGGGTGTTGATCGTCCTGAATACAACACAAACCTGCTTAGAGCATACATTGGTTAAGCATTATGCATTAGTATCAAAGGCAGGTAGCACAAATGGTACTACATGACTAGTACATTCTTGCTGAAGCAAAATAATTCTTTACATTCTTCCGAAACTTCACTTGCAGGAAGCATGAAAAATATGCAATCCCAATATGGTTCATCTTAATTGAAAGCATACAACATTGTCATTGGAAACGGGCTAAGATTGCAGCCAACATGGGGATGCATACTTTTTGTCATCTATATAAAAAACAAATCACCAAATGTTGTTGATCTATGGAAGAAAAATCTAGCTCAAAGAAGCATATGTATTACTACTATGAAGCACCCTAAGTAAGAAGCATAAGCATAAAAAGAGTGCTCTAGGAAATACTGTCACTTGGAGGCCTGAAAAAAGGAAAATGGAAATAAACTAAGATTGTCCGTCGCCAACATGGGGATGCATATTTGTGTGATATACGTACATACTAAATTCATAGAATTTGGTTGATGATTTATTAGTGATTCAATACACAATGGAGCAGATTCAAACCTAACAACAAGTAATAAACCAAGATGTAAGCTTGATGCCATGACGAGGATGCAATTCATGGAAGCATTTTTCTAGACGACCTTATCAGAAATGTAGTAATGTAGAAGCATTCGTGTGTGAAAGAATGTGAAATGCAATAGGGTGCAATTCTAATCGTAGGTGGAAGCATGGAATTTTGAAAACGAAAACATAACAAATCTAGCACCAAAATGTGGGTTCATATGCTTGGAAGCTCTGTATACAGGAAGCATAGAAACAAGGAATTCAAAAAATTTGTCATAATATATTTGTAGCACGGAGAAATATTGAAAAATATTGTATATACAAAACAATACTGGACAGGCAATAAACATAAATAACAAGATGAATCCGGCTGTTGCATGAATTACAGAGATAATTTCATTTGAAAAAAATAAAAATCAACAAAAACTTGGGCAATGCACGAAGTGCACAAACCTTTGATTTAGAGATGGGGAGCTAAAAAGATGGGCCGAATGTTGCAATCCAAAAGGCCAGTACTCGGTCGATTTGGACCCAGGAAAGCGCTCGGGTCGGTGGAGTCGCGATGCGGCGGCAGCGGACCAGGGGATCTGGCGAGCGAGAGCTGGCGGCGTGGCGGCGAGGCGAGCGATGTGGGAAGCGCTCGGGCGTTGCGGGTGATAATGGACGAAGCAGAGTTGGGGCCCGACTATAATTCATATATGATACGAAATCTGAAGCGTCAATTGTGTAATGAATCGACGTGCTGCGACGGGTCGTCGCTGGAATCTCTTCGAATTACATATCATAAGCGTTTGCCTAACTTAAATGGCTTCTACACAGACTTAATCCATCAACGGTCGGTCCGCACTATCACGGTTTGATGGCCCTCTGCTAGCTACTAACTCTTCACTCTTCTGTAGCCCTTGCCCGTGGACAACGCCTGCCTTGCTCTGTCTCTGTCTCACCATGCGACATACACTAGAGTATATACACCACCTTGGTTTGAGCGCTCCCCTCCATAAGGTTGCGAATTCGATGCCCTTCCTTATCATACAACACATACATATACATACGACACATACACATCACTGCACTACACACATATATATACATACATACTCGTAAATATGAGTCATCAATTCAATTCAATTCAATTCAAGTGATAAGAACTAGTCTCATCTGATTTCTAGTGGTCAAAAGCGGAAACAAATTGTTTGTACAACTTAACAGCTAATTCAATAACACCAGTGTTGCACCTTTATCATTATGTGCATATGATATGATTCTGGCTAGTTTTCTTTGTATGGATGATTTTATTATAGAGGTTTACCGAAAAGGAGTTTCTTCCGCTTTGTATTACAAAGCAACCAACCGATACAACCAGCAATAGGTGCTGGAACGGAAGCAGCACCATCACATCCAAAGAAAACGAAAGAGAAACAACAAGAGAAAAATGCCAACAACGGCGGATCGACGAAAACGAACAAGCTTCACGACCATTGCACCCACCGAGATCTCCTACCAAGCTCCAAGGCTCCGAAGCACCGGTATCAATCAACACCTCCAAGAAGGACCGCGACGATGACACGCAGAAAACTATAGCAATAAAACGACACGATCAATATGCTACGTTCATAGTTTGGGTCTAGTCCATCACATGATTCTCCTAATGATGTGATCCAGTTATCAAGCAACAACACTTTACACATAGTCAGAAAACCTTGACTATCCTTGATCAATTGGCTAGCCAACTAGAGGTTTGCTAGGGACATTGTTGTGTCTATGTATCCACACATGTATCTATGTTTTCATTCAATACAATTATAGCATGGATAATAAACGATTATCTTTAAACATGAAATATAATAATAACTACTCCCTCTGTTCTTAAATATAAGTCTTTTAAGATATTTCATTAGTAGTCTACATACGGAGCAAAATGAGTGAATCTACACTCTAAAGTACTCCCTCCGTTCCATAATATAAGTCTTTTTAGAGATTTCAGTAAAGGACTACATACGGATGTATATAGACATACTTTAAAGTGTAGGTTCACTCATTTTGCTTCGTATGCAGTCTTTTAATGAAATCGCTTAAAAGACTTATATTTAGGAACAGAGGGAGTATGTCTATATACATCCGTATGTAGTCCACTAATGAAACTTCTTTAAAGACTTATATTTAGGAATGGAGGAAGTATTTATGATTGCCTCTAGGGCATATTTCCAACTCCGCTAGGACCCAGATGGGGCCCACAGGGCCCATATTTGGGTCGGGGGCGCGCCGCTGGCCAACCAGCGTCACCACACCGTCTCATTGTCAAGGGGGCACACCACCACCACGCACGCCGCCGGCCACGCCGTCGGGTCGGCGGGCCGTCGCCGAGTCGAGGAGCACCGCCGCCGCCCCCATGCCCCGGGCAGGGAGCTGCGCGCGCTCGGACAGGCAGTCCCGCCGCCGCCAAGACCACCCGGCCAAGCGCCGGGGGCGACCGTCGGTGGCGGCAGGGAGGGAAGGGGAAAGGAGGGAGGCCGAAGAGGGAAGGGGCTCGCGCCGCCTCGGCCACCTCCCGGGGAGACGACACGGGGGCGAATTCGGGAGGTGGGGGGAGGGGGAGGGGGGCGGGGACGGCCAGCGGTGGCGGGGGCCCTCTTTTATTATTGAGGTAGGAGAGTTCGTACGAGTGGAGCTATTGGCTCTCATGCAATGGTTATGTATATAAAAAAGAAAAGAATGAGAGCAATTTGGGATTTTTTATGTATGACATTGCAAAATTGTATGGGGATCGACCTTTTTTTAATTTGTCATAGCTATTGAAAAGGATTGGATGACGAATGTTAAAACTGTCGGGGGGATAACCCCGGGGTAGGCTCATCAAGCCTACTCCTTCATTTCCGGCCCAATGGACATGAACGTATGAAGATTCCCAAGGCCCAAGTCTTCTGACCGGCTAGGCATCACTTGCCGGCTGGAAGACGAGGCGGCCACCTTTCTGCCCGCCAGGCAACCCCTGCCGGCTAGAATCCAGGCGGCCTCCCTTCAGAGCCGGCCTGGTCCCGCCAGCCGGACTGAGGAGGAGGCGGCCACACTCAAGCCGGCTGACCAAGCAGGCTAGCCGACCGAGGATCACAAGTCACATCAGGATCGTAGGTCAGGAAGAGACCTCACGATTAAAGGTAGCTACGCGTCAGCAAAGCTACAGGATCAGGGTGCCCGGCAGGTACGAGCGTCGGCGGCCACGCCGCTGACCTACCCCGGCTCTGATCCATCACCTAGCATAGTGTTGGACCGTCACAATCCCACTCCATTACTGCACTCGGCGTGGGGGGACAGTGGAGGCGATCGTACTACCTGCCCATGAAGAATCTCGCGGGGCAACGCTTGACGTACAACGCGTGCTCAGCATCAGCCTTACGTGAAAGCCCCATTGGCCAGCCGGCGGGTCCCACAGGCAATCGAGACCATGCACCGGCGGGCCCCTCATCGACAAGACAAGACCCTTGTGGGCCCTTGGCCAGCCGGCGAAGCAGCCAACCGGGTCCCATGCTTGTACCCTTTATCCATATTGTAGGCCGGCGGGTTCGTCTATAAAAACCCCCGGTCGCCCCCCATGCAAGGGGGCCGATCATTCACCAGTCATTCAACACTACACACTCACCAACCACATAGAGAAAGGTAGAGACGAGCCGACTGCTCCCCTGTTCCTCCTCCCAACACAGCTCCAGGAGCGATATTGTACTCTGTTCCTATACATCAAACACTCCTGCAGGATTAGGGGTATTATCTCTACGGAGAGCCCTGAACCTGGGTACATCGTGCGTCCCATGCGTGTACCAACCTCGTTCCGAGCGCCCACCTTTGTCCCTTCGGTTCTCACCGACTTTAGCCTACCTATGGCATATGAAGTGAGTATTCACCGACATTTGGCGCCCACCGTGGGGCCGATCGTGGCATCGGCTGGCTTTACGCGCTGGGCGGGGCCCTGCACCTACACCACCGGATGCATCGCGTCCGGATCAGTTTGCATGCCCGTGGAGCCCGCTTTCGACAAGGCGACAGCCATGATGATCGACGTCCCCGTCCGCCATGCGGATTCGGACGAAGATTCTGATGACGAGGCGCTCCCTAGCGTCGTCGTCGCTGCTATGGAGAACCTCAGCATTCTCTTCAGCGGCCTTCATCTCAACGACGGCCCGCGCTACTTCGGCGAGAACTTCGACGTTGATGCGCTCTGCGCCAGCTTCAGCAGGCTCTCTATCGCTGAGATGCCCGCCCACGACGTTTACCCCAGTAACGTCCTCATCTTCGACGGCCCTCTGCCGTCAGTGGGGTTCTTCACCCCATACCACGTTGCTGCCGTCTCCAACACCATGGAGGTGATGGTTATCGGCGCTAGCACCAGCACGGCTCCCGGCAAGGCCTCCGCAGGCGCCGGCGAGCCCGCTGCGGCCGCCGCTGATACTCTTCGGGACGCCATTGCCGGCCTAAAGACACCGGTCACCACTTCCACCGACCCTGCAGACGCTCGGGCCTCGTTGGAGGAGGCTCGCAAGCGTATCTTGGAGGAGGGCATCACCGTGGCCTCGGCGAAACGTCGGTTGGAGGCTACGCAGCGCGAGTATAACTCCAGATACGGTCTCACTCCGATATCCAAGGCCCCTATCCGGCTTGGATCGGTCCGCAGCCGCGACCGGTTCATCGCCGAGGTTTTAGGCGGGGACCTGCCCACCTACGAGACTCCTGCGGCCAACATGCGGGCAGCGCAGGCAGCCATGGAGGAGATGGCAAGCCTAGAAGGCGAGGAGCGCGCCTTCCAGGAAAAGTGTGTCAAGGATCTCCTTGACGCCGCTAACCAGCAGCACGCTTGGTTTGACCCCGGTCAGGCCCAATCAGAGTCACGGGACCGAACTCGGGGGCACGCCGCCACCCTAGCGGCCAGCACCACGCAGAAGGATCATCCTCGCATCGCCGTTCCGGCTGGAGGGGCGAGGGAAGCCAAGACCGGCGCTCTCAGCGCTAGAGCGAGCACATTTCGGGCTTGCGTCACGAAGGCGACGAGGGCGATTCGGAGTGTGGGGATCTTCCCCGCGAAGAAGTCACGCCTCCGGCTCCCGAGGTGCCTCCCCTCTCGCCACGGGGGCTGGCGCCCCCGTCACCCAGGATGAGCGGGACGCCCGCAGGCGTATCGTCGTCCTCGCCCAGTCAGCCCTCCTAGAGGAGGACGGATCCGTCGGTCCGGCATGCTTCGGCCCCCGGATCCAAGAGGAGCCGTTCCCCCGTGGCTTCACCCTGCCTCGGGATACGCCGCAATACAATGGCACGGCCAAGCTAGAAGACTGGTTGATCGATTACACCACGGCCGTAGGCATTGCCAGGGGCAACAAGCGCGTAGCGGTTCGCTACGTACCACTCATGTTGGCTGGCTCGGCACGGACTTGGCTTAACAGCCTCCCGGCCGGCAGTGTCAACTCTTGGGTGGACTTCGAGGAGGCGTTCGTCCGCAACTTCACTGGCACCTACAAGCGCCCTGGCCGGCCCCACGAGCTGGCCATGTGCATCCAGAAGGCCGACGAACCCCTTCGCGACTACGTCACCCGATGGACTGAGCTCCGCAACTCCTGCGAGGGGTGCATAAGGTACAAGCCATCCAGTACTTCATTGACGGATGCCGAGACGGCACCCTCCTCAAGCACAAGCTCATGTGCGCCGAGCCCACCTCTTTGGCGGTGCTCATGGCCAAGGCAGACAAGTATGCCACGGCCGACTCTGCAATGCGCATCAAGGTGACCGCCTTGGACAAGGTCGTGCCTACGCCCGCTACTACCAAGCCGGCTGGGGACAACCGAGGCGGCCAGAACAACTACAAGCGCAAGGCGGATCACATGGATCCTCGCTCCAACAACAAGCTGGTGGCCAATGTGGAGGGCGAGGCGTCGGCTTCTCAAGCCGGCCCTCCACGAAAGCGTCCTAATCGGGGCAACCCCAACTGGCTGCCCAGGCAGTCCCTCGAGCAGCTGCTCGACGCCCCATGCAAGATACATTCTGGGGCGACGCTGTCTACCCATACCCTTCGACAGTGCACCGTCGCACGCCGGCTGTCGCAAGGGGATGGCCTGCCGGCTCCTCCGGGTGCGCAGGCGGCGCCCCGTGCACCGACTCCCAACCATGCTCCGCTTCCGCCACCGCCGCCTCGCGATGACGGTCATCACCCAGATGACTATCCTCATCAAGACGGAGCGTTCGTCGTCTTCACCAGCGAAGGCGACGACAAGCACAACCTGCGCCAAAGACGGCACGAGGTAAACGCCACTGTCCCCCCAGTTCCCCAGTACATGCATTGGTCTGACAAACCAATCACATGGAGCAGGGTGGACCATCATGCGGTGATGCCCAACCCGGGATCATACGCACTCGTCCTCGACCCCACCTTCACCTCCAAAAGACTCACCTGCCGATTCTCCCGGGTGCTGGTCGATGGCGGCAGCAGCATCAACATCCTCTACCTCGACACTCTCCTCAAGCTCGGGCTCAAGGAGACGGATGTCGTGCCAACCAGCACTGTCTTCCATGGCATCGTGCCTGGGCAGTCGTGCTCGCCCATCGGCAAGATCCAGCTGGACGTCCTCTTCGGCGACAAGGCCCACTTCCGCCAAGAGTCCATATGGTTCGAGGTAGTGGACCTCAGTAGCCCGTATCACGCGCTGCTGGGAAGACCGGCTCTAGCCAAGTTCATGGCTATTCCGCACTACGCCTACCTGAAAATAAAGATGTCGGGTCCCAAGGGCATCATCACTGTTGTTGGCGACTACAAAAAGTCGCTCGAGTGTGCCCAAGATAGCAGCCGCCTCGCCGACGCCTGGGTGATTGCTGAGGAGAAGCGGCAGATCGACCGGCTCGTGGCCCAGGCTACCGAGCAGCCGGCGATTCCTTCTCCTCCGTCCCAATCGGTCGGCGAGGGCTCTTTCAAGCCGGCTAAAGAGACCAAGCAGGTCCCACTCGACCCTGCCAACCCGAAGTAGTGCGTCACCATCGGGGCTGGCCTCAGCCCCAAATAGGAAGGCGAGCTCGTCGACTTCCTCCATGAGAATCGGGACATCTTTGCATGGTCCCCCAAGGACATGCCGGGTGTTCCGAGGAAGTACGCCGAGCACAAACTTCACGTGCGACCGGATGCAAAGCCGGTAAAACAACCTTTGCGCCGCTTCGCCGAGGGGAAGCGGCGCACAATCGGAGAAGAGATCACCTGGCTCCTTGCAGCTGGCTTCATCATGGAGGTTTTCCACCCGGACTGGCTGGCGAATCCAGTCCTGGTGTTGAAGAAGAAAAACACATGGCGAATGTGTATCGACTACACTAGCCTGAATAAGGCCTGTCCGAAAGACCCTTTCGCGTTGCATAGGATAGATCAAGTGATCGACTGCACTGCAGGCTACGAACTGCTGTCGTTTCTGGATGCTTATTCGGGCTACCATCAAATCAAGCTGGATCCAGCTGATCGCCTGAAGACCTCCTTCATCACGCCCTTCGGGGCCTACTGCTACACCACCATGACGTTCGGTCTGAAGAACGCAGGTGCGACATTCCAACGCTGCATGCAGCAGTGCCTACTGCCACAGATTGGCAGGGACATCCACGTCTATGTGGATGACATCGTCATCAAGACGAAGCAGCACTTCAGCCTCCTCGACGACCTGCGGCAGACATTCGCCAATCTACGCGAACACAAGATCCGGCTCAACCTTGAGAAGTGCGTCTTCGGGGTCCCAGGCGGCAAACTCTTGGGGTTCTTCGTGTCCGCCCGCGGCATCGAAGCGAACCCTGAGAAGATCAGCACCATCGAGGGGATGGTGCGGCTGGCTCGGATCCTCGACGTCCAGAAGTTCGCCGGCTGCTTGGCATCCCTCAGCCGGTTCGTCAGGCGGCTTGGCGAGAAGGCCCTTCCACTCTACTAGCTCATTAAGAAGACGACAAAGTTCGAGTGGAACGACCAGGCGGACGAAGCCTTCCGCGACCTCAAGCGGGTAATCTCGAGCCTGCCAATCTTGGCAGCCCCATCTGAAAGGGAACCCATACTCATATACATCGCGGCGACCACTCGCGTGGTCAGCGTAGTGTTGGTAGTTCAGCGTAAAGAGGAAGGCAAGGCCCTGCCAGTGCAGCGCCCTGTCTACTACCTTAGCGAGGTCTTGTCCGCCTCTAAGCAGAACTACCCTCATTATCAGAAAATGTGTTATGGTGTTTACCTCACCGCAAAGAAATTGAAACAATACTTCCAAGAGCATGCCATCACTGTGGTGAGCACTGCTCCATTTTCAGAGATCATGGGTAACCCTGATGCCACGGGCAGAATTGCCAAATGGTCCATCGCCATGGCGGACCATGATATCCGGTACGAGCCTCGCACCGCCATCAAATCACAGGTGGTGGCCGACTTCTTAGTCGACTGGGCTGAGACCCAGTTCGAGCCACCGCCTCCAGACTCCACGCATTGGCGGATGCACTTCGACGGCTCGAAGATGTGGACAGGGCTGGGAGCTGGCATCATCTTGACGTCTTCGAAAGGGGACCAGATCAAGTACGCTCTCCAGATCCATTTCGCCGCCTCCAACAACGTTGCCGAGTACGAAGCACTGGCTCATGGCCTCCGGTTTGCCAAGGAGATCGGCATCCGGCGGCTCATATGCTTCGGTGATTCAGACTTGGTGGTGCAGCAGGTCTGTGGCGAATGGGACGCCAGGGATGCCAACATGGCGAGCTACCGCTTCCTCATCCAGCAGCTCAGCGGCCCCTTCGAGGGTTGTGAGTTCCACCATGTTCCCAGGGCGGAAAATGAGGCGGCCGATACACTGGCAAAAATCGGCTCCACGAGATAGGCCATTCCAGTCGACGTCTCCCTCGAGCAACTCCACGAGCCGTCTATCAAGCCGTCTCCCGAGTCGGCATCAATCTTTGTACCGGCCGACTCTATGATACAAGCGCCGCTGGCTCTGCCAGTTACCCGGATGCGGACCCCACATCGGCTGCACCGACGGCACCGACTCCAAATGCGGCACCGACTGAGTCCACGGTGCAAGCGCCGTCGGCTCCACCAACTACGCCGGCTTCAGATCCTATTCCGGCTCCATTGGTCCAACCGACTCCAATAGCGGCACTAGCTACAACGACAACCCCGGCTCTGTCCGGGCTCGAATCCTCCCAGTGGGTGGACGTCATGGAGATAGACGGTGAGCCGGCTGCAGTAATAACACCAGAGACACCATCAAGCTCGGGGGCTGCAGAAGCTTCGAACAGT
This sequence comes from Hordeum vulgare subsp. vulgare, assembly GCF_904849725.1. Lineage (NCBI taxonomy): Eukaryota > Viridiplantae > Streptophyta > Magnoliopsida > Poales > Poaceae > Hordeum > Hordeum vulgare. The sequence goes on along the minus strand of NC_058521.1, from coordinate 604,947,049 downwards.
CAAGATGAAGCAGAGGCGACCCTTGTGTCGGCTCCATCATGGGCTCAAGCCATTCTGGCCTCCTTCTTTGCGGCGAACTTCCTCAAAACGAGGCGGAGGCGAAACAGATCCAGCGCAGGTTCGCCGCCTATGCCATCATCAATCGCGAACTGGTGCGACGCAGCACTACCGGCGTGTTCCAGCGCTGCGTCGAATCAGAAAAATGGCAGGAGATCCTTAGAGACATCCACCACGGGGAGTGTGGGCATCATACCGCCTCCAGAACCCTGGTGGCCAAAGCATTCCGCCATGGATTCTAATGGCCCACGGCCCTCGAGGAGGCCGTGGATCTGGTGGGAAAATGCGAAGGCTGCCAACGCTTCAGTGCACAAAGCCACATGCCGCCTTCAGTGTTGAAAACCATTCCCTTATCATGGCCATTCGCCGTGTGGGGACTGGACATGGTTGGGCCCTTCAAGATGGCTCGCGGAGGGATGACACATCTTTTGGTAGCCATCGACAAGTTCACCAAGTGGATCGAAGCCAGACCTATCAAAAAGCTTGACGGCCCCACTGCTGTCAGGTTCATCACAGACATCTCTCTCCGATATGGCGTTCCCCACAGCATCATCACCGACAATGGCACCAACTTCGCCAAGGGCGCCCTTGTCACATCCCTGGAACCCTAACCAAGGTTTAGCATTGTGCTCATATTTTCTTTGCATTGCATCCAAGAAAATGGCAACAAGATCAAAGTAAGTGGTGAAGGGAAACTCAAAAACCCTAGCCACTTCTCAAATTCAAAGGAAAAACTTATTCAAATCAATGAACCCAAAATGGCCTCAAGAAAAGTTCAACTTTTCTGATAATTCTTGAAAACAAATAAGCAATGAAGGAAACCATTTCCTTAATACTTTTGGCATTTTAAATAAATGCAAAAGACTATTGGTTTCAAGTTTTAAATTGGAATTCAAAGAAATATAGCTTTAAAAAATGCTGAAAACTTTATGGGTGATTGGAAATATTCCAACTAAACACCCCAACATTTTTCAAACTATTTATAGTTTGATTGTGAAGCCAAAGTAAATGGGAAACAATGTCAGTAAATAAAACAGAACAAAATAAAAGGAAAAGAGAAAAGAGAGGCTTACCTGTTATCTGTCGCCGGCCCAGCCCACCAGGGGCTCCCCGGTCATCTTCCTCCTCCTGCCAGTAGGCAGAGGAGAAGATGAGCACGGCGGCCAAGCCCCGGCCACCTTCTGCCTGTCTGCTCGCCGCTGGAGGCCCCCAGGAGCGCCAGCGCGACGCCCTGAGCCTACTTCTCCTCCTCCTCGCGGCCTTATCTCCTCCCCTCTGCCTCTCGTTCCCCTTTCCCCTCTCGGATATCTCTCTCCCCGAAGCTCCGGTCGCCGTCGATCCGTCGCCTCCCGGTCCTCCCCGACCCTGCCGGCAGCTTCACAAGAACCGCCGTGAGCTCCTCTTCCCGTTCCCCCTCTTCCCGAGGCCATTCCCCTCCTCTAACCCCGTTAGCCGCCGGAGCCCGAAGGTCCTCGTCGCCAGCCATGTCGTTGTCGTCGTTGTGGTATTCCGTTCGCGAGACCGAGCTCAGAAATGAGCTCCTGGAGCTCTGTAGATGCCGTAGGGCCCCTCTCCCAGCTCGCTAGCGTCTCACAACACCACTCCCGACGATGCCCGAGCCGCAGCCGCCGCTGACCCCGTCGCCGGCGTGGATTCCGGTGACCACTGGGTCCAGCTCCTCCCCCTTTAGATGCGGCGCTTCACTAGCTAGCCGTAGCACTAAACCGCGCCCAAAACCGATGCTTGTGGCGTCCTTTAGCTCAACTCCGGCGAGTCCTTCGCCGCGCCCATGGTCGCCGCCGGCCATATTCCGGTGGGGGCTGACGTGGTCAACCTAATTACCCACTAAACATCCCCCTAGCCACTGAAAGTGGGCCCCAGGGTGGGTCAAACCCCAGTTAGGGGCTGGTCAACTCGGGGCTTAGTCCCTGGTCACTGACCAATGGACCCCACTGGTCAGGTTTGATCTGGCCCAGCCTCTGTTGACCAGAGACGTCACTGTGACGCAATAAAGGAATTTATAATATAAAAATAATTCCAAAAATGTCTAAAACTTCTAAAAATCATAGAAAATAATCTGTAAGTTCAATGAAAATAATTTATATATGAAAAAGTATCAGAAAAATTCAAGGAATCTGAATATGTCATTTTCAAACATGTTTGAAAATGTTACTAAACCCAAACATGTAGATTAATGAATAAGTTAACTCTTATAAATACTTTGGAGATGGAATTTGGAAATTATTTAAATTTCACTACAAATGATATGATCAAACACTGTCCAAATCACAAACCAGCAACCTAACATGTCATTCCATGCATGTTAAAAGCAAGTTGATGTGAGCATCAGGTCGAATCAATTAAAGTGGTATCCGAGAATACCTCGTTTGAAGTAATATTTGAATTTGAATCAAATCAACTTCAAACCTAATAAATGTTAGCTATAATAGTATACCACTTTGCATCCTCATGCCATGCTCATGCATCATCTTGTTGCATATGCTTGTTATTGATTGTTGTCACTCTTTTCGGTAGGCTCCGCTCCTCCGGATTCCACCGAATATCCGACTGACGGATATTGTCCCTCCTCTGAGCAACAAGGCAAGCAACCATTTTGATCACCCCGATAAATCCCATGTTCTCGCTCCTGCACTTACTTATTGCATTAGGATCAAATGCTTCAAATGCTTTTGCCACGTTAGTTGAAACCACTTCCTTTGCATGACCTATCCCTGTCACAGTAAATAGCTGAACCTTGCAACCTAGCATACCTGGTAGTTGCTTGAGCCATGATGTGCCTTATCCTGCTATGCATGCTATGCTTAGAGTTGTGTATGGTCTGTCATCTGGAAGATGAACAGAATTGTGAGAATGTGTTCAGTAAGTAAAGGTGGTGTGTTGAACCTGATTTTGTAAAGGTACCGGTGAAAGGCTGTGTAGGAGTACATGGCGGGTTATTTCATTGGAACCGTCCTTAGGAACTGTTCCGTGTATGTAATCCAAGACGAGATACTACCACATGCTGGGCCCCGAAATATGACCCCGCTCGACTTATTAATCGCTTAGTACTCGGTCCAAGAGTTGCAAGTAGTTTCTGGTGTTTATAGTCATGCTGGAGGCCGTGCATAGTGCTGACCTGAGAGGTGGGCTGTGATGCGGTAGGAAGTGGCACGGTGTACCAAGTGGCACCCGGATGGTGGGCTTGGGAACCCCGCGCTCACCGTTTGGGGCCGTTGCGGAAACCTCGGCCGGACTTCCGTGCGGGTTACCCTCAGATAGGCAATAGACCTGGACTAGGTACTAGTGTGGTTAACGGTCGTGGCCGACTCCCTCGCTGGGCTTCCGCTTGAAGGTTGCCGAGGTGCATGACATGCACATGGCGATAAGTGGCGAGAGCTTGTGTGACGAAGTACACCCCTGCAGGGTTATGATCTATTCGAATAGCCGCGTCCGCGGATATGGACTACTTGGAGACATATGTTGTTCATAGATAACTTCAATGGCTACTCATAAAATTGTCAAGATAAGCGTGAGTGTCCTGGACGACATTTCCGTATGGAGACGGAATCATTCCATGATAGAGTATTGTTGTGGTGTTAGTGGACTCGTGTGTTGGGGAACGTCGCATGGGAAACAAAAATTTTCCTACGCGCACGAAGACCTATCATGGTGATGTCCATCTACGAGAGGGGATGAGTGATCTACGTACCCTTGTAGATCATACAGCAGAAGCGTTAGAGAACGCGGTTGATGTAGTGGAACGTCCTCACGTCCCTCGATCCGCCCCGCGAACAATCCCGCGATCAGTCCCACGATCTAGTACCGAACGGACGGCACCTCCGCGTTCAGCACACGTACAGCTCGACGATGATCTCGGCCTTCTTGATCCAGCAAGAGAGACGGAGAGGTAGAAGAGTTCTCCGGCAGCGTGACGGCGCTCCGGAGGTTGGTGATGATCTCGTCTCAGCAGGGCTCCGCCCGAGCTCCGCAGAAACGCGATTTAGAGGAAAAACTATGGATGTATGTGGTCGGGCAGCCGTGAGAAAGTCGTCTCAAATCTGCCCTAAAAGCCCCATATATATAGGAGGAGGGAGGGGGACCTTGCCTTGGGGTCCAAGGGACCCTCAAGGGGTCGGCCGAGCCAAGGGGGGGAGGACTCCCCCCCCAAACCGAGTTGGACTTGGTTTGGTGGGAGGAGTCCCCCTCCCTTCCCACTTCCTCCCTCTTTTTTTTCTTTTCCTTTGATTTCCTTCTCTTGGCGCATAGGCCCCCTTGGGGCTGTCCCACCAGCCCACTAAGGGCTGGTGTGTCTCCCCAAAGCCTATGGGCTTCCCCGGGGTGGGTTGCCCCCCCCCCCGGTGAACTCCCGGAACCCATTCGTCATTCCCGGTACATTCCCGGTAACTCCGAAAACCTTCCGGTAATCAAATGAGGTCATCCTATATATCAATCTTCGTTTCCGGACCATTCCGGAAACCCTCGTGACGTCCGTGATCTCATCCGGGACTCCGAACAACATTCGGTAACCAACCATATAACTCAAATACGCATAAAACAACGTCGAACCTTAAGTGTGCAGACCCTGCGGGTTCGAGAACTATGTAGACATGACCGAGAGACTCCTCGGTCAATAACCAATAGCGGGACCTGGATGCCCATATTGGATCCTACATATTCTACGAAGATCTTATCGTTTGAACCTCAGTGCCAAGGATTCGTATAATCCCGTATGTCATTCCCTTTGTCCTTCGGTATGTTACTTGCCCGAGATTCGATCGTCAGTATCCGCATACCTATTTCAATCTCGTTTACCGGCAAGTCTCTTTACTCGTTCCGTAATACAAGATCCCGCAACTTACACTAAGTTACATTGCTTGCAAGGCTTGTGTGTGATGTTGTATTACCGAGTGGGTGTTGGAAATATGCCCTAGAGGCAATAATAAATTAGTTATTATTATATTTCTTAGTTCATGATAATCGTTTATTATCCATGCTATAATTGTATTGATTGTAAACACAATACTTGTGTGGATACATAGACAAAACACTGTCCCTAGTAAGCCTCTAGTTGACTAGCTCGTTAATCAAAGATGGTCAAGGTTTCCTGGCCATAGGCAAGTGTTGTCACTTGATAACGGGATCACATCATTGGGAGAATCATGTGATGGACTAGACCCAAACTAATAGACGTAGCATGTTGATCGTGTCATTTTGTTGCTACTGTTTTCTGCGTGTCAAGTATTTCTTCCTATGACCATGAGATCATATAACTCACTGACACCAGAGGAATGCTTTGTGTGTATCAAACGTCGCAACGTAACTAGGTGACTATAAAGATGCTCTACAGGTATCTCCGAAGGTGTTAGTTGAGTTAGTATGGATCAAGACTGGGATTTGTCACTCCGTGTGAACGGAGAGGTATCTCGGGGCCCACTCGGTAATACAACATCACACACAAGCCTTGCAAGCAATGTAACTTAGTGTAAGTTGCGGGATCTTGTATTACGGAACGAGTAAAGAGACTTGCCAGTAAACGAGATTGAAATAGGTATACGGATACTGACGATCGAATCTCGGGCAAGTAACATACCGAAGGACAAAGGGAATGACATACGGGATTATATGAATCCTTGGCACTGAGGTTCAAACGATAAGATCTTCGTAGAATATGTAGGATCCAATATGGGCATCCAGGTCCCGCTATTGGATATTGACCGAGGAGTCTCTCGGGTCATGTCTACATAGTTCTCGAACCCGCAGGGTCTGCACACTTAAGGTTCGACGTTGTTTTATGCGTATTTGAGTTATATGGTTGGTTACCGAATGTTGTTCGGAGTCCCGGATGAGATCACGGACGTCACGAGGGTTTCCGGAATGGTCCGGAAACGAAGATTGATATATAGGATGACCTCATTTGGTTACCGGAAGGTTTTCGTGCATTACCGGAAAAGTTTCGGGCTCATCGGTAGTGTACCGGGAGTGCCGGGAGGGGTGCCGGGGACCATCGGGAGGGGTGTCACGCCCCAAGGGGTCTCATGGGCTATGGGAAGAGATAAACCAGCCCCTAGTGGGCTGGAATAAGTTCCCACTAAGGCCCATAAGGTTTGAGAAGGAAAAAACACAAGATGGAAAGAGTTTCCAAGTGGGAAGGTGGAATCCTACTCCAAGTAGGATTGGAGTAGGACTCCTCCACCTCCAATTTCGGCCAAACCTTTAGGTTTTGAGGCTGCCTCCTCCCCTCCCTCCCACCTATATATACGGAGGTTTTAGGGCTGATTTGAGACGACTTTCTCACGGCTGCCCGACCACATACCTCCATAGTTTTTCCTCTAGATCGCGTTTCTGCGGAGCTCGGGCGGAGCCCTGCTGAGACAAGATCATCACCAACCTCCGGAGCGCCGTCACGCTGCCGGAGAACTCTTCTACCTCTCCGTCTCTCTTGCTGGATCAAGAAGGCCGAGATCATCGTCGAGTTGTACGTGTGCTGAACGCGGAGGTGCCGTCCATTCGGTACTAGATCGTGGGACTGATCGTGGGATTGTTCGCGGGGCGGATCGAGGGACGTGAGGATGTTCCACTACATCAACCGCGTTCACTAACGCTTCTGCTGTACGATCTACAAGGGTACGTAGATCACTCATCCCCTCTCGTAGATGGACATCACCATGATAGGTCTTCGTGCGCGTAGGAAAATTTTTGTTTCCCTTGCGACGTTCCCCAACAGTGGCACCATGAGCTAGGTTCATGCGTAGATGTCTTCTCGAGTAGAACATAAAAGTTTTTGTGGGCGGTGATGTGCGTTTTGCTGCCCTCCTTAGTCTTTTCTTGATTCCGCGGTATTGTTGGATCGAAGCGGCTCGGACCGACATTACTCGTACGCTTACGAGAGACTGGTTTCATCGCTATGAGTAACTCCGTTGCTCAAAGATGACCGGCGAGTGTCGGTTTCTCCAACTTTAGTTGAATCGGATTTGACCGAGGAGGTCCTTGGATGAGGTTAAATAGCAATTCATATATCTCCGTTGTGGTGTTTGCGTAAGTAAGATGCGATCCTACTAGATACCCATGGTCACCACGTAAAACATGCAACAACAAAATTAGAGGACGTCTAACTTGTTTTTGCAGGGTATGCTTGTGATGTGATATGGCCAACGATGTGATGTGATATATTGGATGTATGAGATGATCATGTTGTAATAGAAATATCGACTTGCACGTCGATGGTACGGCAACCGGCAGGAGCCATAGGGTTGTCTTTATACTAACATATGTGCTTGCAGATGCGTTTACTATTTTGCTAGGATGTAGCTTTAGTAGTAATAGCATAAGTAGCACGACAACCCCGATGGCAACACGTTGATGGATGATCATGGTGTGGCGCCGGTGACAAGAAGATCGTGCCGGTGCTTTGGTGATGGAGATCAAGAAGCACGTGATGATGGCCATATCATGTCACTTATGAATTGCATGTGATGTTAATCCTTTTACGCACCTTATTTTGCTTAGAACGACGGTAGCATTATGAGGTGATCTCTCACTAAAATTTCAAGACGAAATTGTGTTCTCCCCGACTGTGCACCGTTGCGACAGTTCTTCGTTTCGAGACACCACGTGATGATCGGGTGTGATAGACTCAACGTTCACATACAACGGGTGCAAAACAGTTGCACACGCGGAACACTCGGGTTAAGCTTGACGAGCCTAGCATGTGCAGACATGGCCTCGGAACACATGAGACCGAAAGGTCGAGCATGAATCGTATAGTTGATATGATTAGCATAGGGATGCTTACCACTGAAACTATTCTCGACTCACGTGATGATCGGACTTGAGATAGCGAATTTGGATCATGTACCACTCAAATGACTAGAGAGATGTACTTTTTGAGTGGGAGTTCTTAAGTAATATGATTAATTGAACTAATTGTCATGAACATAGTCTAATGGTCTTTGCGAATTACGATGTAGCTTGCGCTATAGCTCTACTGTTTTTTTATGTTCCTAGAGAAAATTTAGTTGAAAATTGATAGTAGCAAACTTTGCAGACTGAGTCTGTAAAACCGAGGATTGTCCTCGTTGCTGCGCAGAAGGCTTATGTCCTTAATGCACCACTCGGTGTGCTGCACCTCGAGCGTCGTCTGTGGATGCTGTGAACATCCGACATACACGTTTCTGATGACTACACGATAGTTCAGTGCAAAGTACTTAATGGCTTAGAAGCAAGGCACCGAAAACGTTTTAAACGTCACGGAACATAAGTGATGTTCTAAAGAGATGAAATTGTGATTTCATGCTTGTGCCCTTGTTAAGAGGTACGAGACCTCCAACAAAATTCTTTGACCACAAAGTAAAGGAGAAAAGCTCAATCGTTGAGCGTGTGCTCAGATTGTCTGAGTACGACAATCACTTGAATCAAGTGGGAGCTAATCTTCCAGATGAGATAGTGATGGTTCTCCAAAAGTCACTGCCACCAAGCTTTGAGAGCTTCGTGATGAACTATAACATATCAAGGATAGATACAATGATCTTTGAGCGATTCGCGACGTTTGACACTGCGAAAGTAGAAATCAAGAAGGAGCATCAATAGTTGATGGTTTGAAAAACCACTAAGTTTCAAGAAAGGCGAGGGCTAGAAGGGATACTTCGTGAAACGGCAAAACAGTTGCTGAACTAATGAAGAGACCCAAGATTAAACCCAAACCCGAGACTAAGTGCTTCTGTAATAAGGGGAACAGTCACTGAGGCGGAGCAACTCTAGATACTTGGTAGATAAGAAGGCTGGCAAAAGTCGAGAGAAGTATATTTGATATACATAATGTTGATGTGTACTTTACTAGTACTCCTAGTAGCACGAGGGTATTGGATACCGGTTCGGTTGCTAAGTGATTAGTAACGCGAAATGAAAGCTATGGCATAAACGGAGACTAGCTAAAGGCGAGGTGACGATACGTGTTGGAAGTGTTTCCAAGGTTGATATGATCAAATGTCACACGCCCCCTTTACCATCGGGATTGGTGTTGAACCTAAATAATTGTTATTTGGTGCTTGCGTTAAGCATGAACATGATTGGATTGTGTTTATTGCAATACGATTATTCATTCAAAAGGAATAATGGTTACTCTATTTGCTTGAATAATCACCTTCAATGGTTTATTGAATCTCGATTGTAGTGTTACACATTGGTGCCAAAAGATACGAGTTAAATGATGATAGTACCACTTACTTGTGGCACTGCCGCTTGAGTCATGTTAGTATAAATTGCATGAAGAGGCTCCATGCTGATGGATCTTTACTCACCTGATTTCGAATCACTAGTGACATGCAAATCATACCACATGAGCAAGGCCTTGTTTTCATTGAGATGAAACAAGATAGTAACTTGTTGGAAGTGATACATTTTGATGTATGCAGTCCAGTGAGTGCTGAGGCACGCAGTGGATATCATTATGTTCTTACTTCACTGACGACTTGAGTATATACAGGAGTATTTACTTAATGAATCACAAGTCTGAAATATTGAAAAGTTCAATTCTGTTTCAGAGTGAAGTTCGTCGTAACAAGAGGATGAACTGTCTACGATATGATCATAGAAATGAATATCTGAGTTACGAGTTTTTGGTACACAGTTAAGACAATGTGGAAATTGTTTCACAGTTCATGCCACCTGGAACATCATGGTGTGATGATGTGTCTGAACGTCATAGCCACGCACTATTTAGTATGGTGCATGCTGGGATGTCTCTTATCGAATTACCACTATCGTTTATGGGTTATGCATTAGAGACAACCACATTCACTTTAAATGGGGCACCGCGTATTTCCGTTGAGATGACACAGTATAGACTGAGGTTTAGAGAAATCTAAACTGTCGTTTCTTGAAAGTTTGGGGCTTCGAAACTTATGTGAAAAAGTTTCAGTCTGATAAGCACGAACCCAAAGCAGGATAAATGCATCTTCACAGGATATCCAAAACAGTTGGGTACATCTCCTATCTCAGATCCGAAAGCAAAGTGTTTGTTTCTAGAAACGGATCCTTTCTCGAGAAAAGGTTTCTCTCGAAAGAATTGAGTGGGAGGGTAGTAGAACTTGATGAGGTTATTGAACCATCACTTCAACCAGTGTGTAGCAGGGCGTAGGAAGTTGTTCCTGTGGAGCCTACACCAATTGAAGTGGAAGCTGATGATGGTGATCATTAAGCTTCGAATCAAGTTACTACAAACCTCGTAGGTCGACAAGGTCGCGTACTGCTGCAGAGTAGTACGGTAACCCTGTCTTGGAGGTCATGTTGTTGAGCAACAGTGAACCTACGAGTTATGGAGAAAGCGATGGTGGGCCCAGATTCCGACAAATGGCTGGAAGCCATAAAATCCGAGAGAGGATCCATGTGTGAAAACAAAGTGTAGACTTTGGTAGAACTACTTGATGGTCATGGGACTATTGGGTAAAATGGATCTTTAAAAGAAGACAGATGATGATGGTGATAAGTCACTATTAAGAAAAGCTCGACTTGTCGCAAAGATGTTTTCGACAAGATCAAACAGTTGACTATGATGAGTCTTTCTCACTCGTAGCGATGCTAAAGGTCTGTTAGAATTATGTTAGTAGTTGCTGCATTATTTATGAAATATTGCACGTAGAATGTCAAAACATTGTTTCCTCGACGGTTTCCTTGAGCAAACATTGTATGTGATACAACCAGAAGGTTTTGTCGATCCTAAAGATACTAGCAAGTATGCAAGCTCCAGTGATCCTTCAATGGACTGGTGTAAGCATCTCGGAGTTGGAATAAGCACTTTGATGAGATGATCAAAGATTTTGGGTGTGTACAAGGTTTATGAGAAACTTGTATTTCCAAAGAAGTGAGTGGGAGCACTATAGAATTTCTGATAGGTATATGTGGTTGACATATTGTGGATCAGAAGTAATGTAGAATTTCTGTAAAGCATACAAGGTTGTTTGAAAGAAGTTTTCAAAGGAGTACCTGGATTACGCTACTTGAAGGTTGAGCATCAAAGATCTATGGAGATAGATCGAAAGCGCTTAATAGAAGTTTCAACAAGATGCATGCCTTGACAAGTTTTTGAAAGAGTTCAAAATAGACCAGCAAAGAAGGAGTTCTTGGTTGCGTTGTGAGGTGTGAATTTGAGTAAGACTCAAAACCCGACCACGGCAGAATAAAGAGAATAGACGAAGGTCGTCTTCTATGCCTTAGTCGTAGAATCTAAAGTATGCCATGCTGTGTACCGCACCTGAAGTGTGCCTTGACTCAAAGTATGTTGAGAGGTACAGAGAGTGATCCATGATTGAATCACTAGCAGCGGTCAAAATTTATCCTTAGTAACAAATGGACTAAGGAATTTTTCTCGATTATGGAGGTGGTTAATGAGTTCGTCGTAAAGGGTTACGTCGATGCAAGCTTTGACACTAATCTGAATAACTATGAGTAGTGAAACGGATTCATATAGTAGAGTGGATATTTGGAGCATTTCCGAATAGCACGTAGTAGCAGCATCTATAAGATGACATAAAGATTTGTAAAGAACGCACGGATCTGAAAGTTTCAGAACCATTGACTAAAACCTCTCTCACAAGCAAGACATGATCAGACCCCATAACTATATGGGTGTTGGATTCGTTGGAATCACATGGTGATGTGAACTAGATTATTGACTCTAGTGCAAGTGGGAGACTGTTGGAAATATGCCCTAGAGGCAATAATAAATTAGTTATTATTATATTTCTTAGTTCATGATAATCGTTTATTATCCATGCTATAATTGTATTGATTGGAAACACAATACTTGTGTGGATACATAGACAAAACACTGTCCCTAGTAAGCCTCTAGTTGACTAGCTCGTTAATCAAAGATGGTCAAGGTTTCCTGGCCATAGGCAAGTGTTGTCACTTGATAACGGGATCACATCATTGGGAGAATCATGTGATGGACTAGACCCAAACTAATAGACGTAGCATGTTGATCGTGTCATTTTGTTGCTACTGTTTTCTGCGTGTCAAGTATTTCTTCCTATGACCATGAGATCATATAACTCACTGACACCAGAGGAATGCTTTGTGTGTATCAAACGTCGCAACGTAACTAGGTGACTATAAAGATGCTCTACAGGTATCTCCGAAGGTGTTAGTTGAGTTAGTATGGATCAAGACTGGGATTTGTCACTCCGTGTGAACGGAGAGGTATCTCGGGGCCCACTCGGTAATACAACATCACACACAAGCCTTGCAAGCAATGTAACTTAGTGTAAGTTGCGGGATCTTGTATTACGGAACGAGTAAAGAGACTTGCCAGTAAACGAGATTGAAATAGGTATACGGATACTGACGATCGAATCTCGGGCAAGTAACATACCGAAGGACAAAGGGAATGACATACGGGATTATATGAATCCTTGGCACTGAGGTTCAAACGATAAGATCTTCGTAGAATATGTAGGATCCAATATGGGCATCCAGGTCCCGCTATTGGATATTGACCGAGGAGTCTCTCGGGTCATGTCTACATAGTTCTCGAACCCGCAGGGTCTGCACACTTAAGGTTCGACGTTGTTTTATGCGTATTTGAGTTATATGGTTGGTTACCGAATGTTGTTCGGAGTCCCGGATGAGATCACGGACGTCACGAGGGTTTCCGGAATGGTCCGGAAACGAAGATTGATATATAGGATGACCTCATTTGGTTACCGGAAGGTTTTCGTGCATTACCGGAAAAGTTTCGGGCTCATCGGTAGTGTACCGGGAGTGCCGGGAGGGGTGCCGGGGACCATCGGGAGGGGTGTCACGCCCCAAGGGGTCTCATGGGCTATGGGAAGAGATAAACCAGCCCCTAGTGGGCTGGAATAAGTTCCCACTAAGGCCCATAAGGTTTGAGAAGGAAAAAACACAAGGTGGAAAGAGTTTCCAAGTGGGAAGGTGGAATCCTACTCCAAGTAGGATTGGAGTAGGACTCCTCCACCTCCAATTTCGGCCAAACCTTTAGGTTTTGAGGCTGCCTCCTCCCCTCCCTCCCACCTATATATACGGAGGTTTTAGGGCTGATTTGAGACGACTTTCTCACGGCTGCCCGACCACATACCTCCATAGTTTTTCCTCTAGATCGCGTTTCTGCGGAGCTCGGGCGGAGCCCTGCTGAGACAAGATCATCACCAACCTCCGGAGCGCCGTCACGCTGCCGGAGAACTCTTCTACCTCTCCGTCTCTCTTGCTGGATCAAGAAGGCCGAGATCATCGTCGAGTTGTACGTGTGCTGAACGCGGAGGTGCCGTCCATTCGGTACTAGATCGTGGGACTGATCGTGGGATTGTTCGCGGGGCGGATCGAGGGACGTGAGGACGTTCCACTACATCAACCGCGTTCACTAACGCTTCTGCTGTACGATCTACAAGGGTACGTAGATCACTCATCCCCTCTCGTAGATGGACATCACCATGATAGGTCTTCGTGCGCGTAGGAAAATTTTTGTTTCCCTTGCGACGTTCCCCAACAGTGGGCCCCGAGATACCTCTCCGTCACACGGAGTGACAAATCCCAGTCTTGATCCATACTAAATCAACTAACACCTTCGGAGATACCTGTAGAGCATCTTTATAGTCACCCAGTTACGTTGCGACGTTTGATACACACAAAGTATTCCTCCGGTGTCAGTGAGTTATATGGTCTCATGGTCATAGGAATAAATACTTGACACGCAGAAAACAATAGCAACAAAATGGCACGATCAACATGCTACGTCTATTAGTTTGGGTCTAGTCCATCACGTGATTCTCCCAATGACGTGATCGAGTTATCAAGCAACAACACCTTGTTCATAATCAGAAGACACTGACTATCATCGATCAACTGGCTAGCCAACTAGAGGCATGCTAGGGACGGTGTTTTGTCTATGTATCCACACATGTAAATGAGTCTTCATTCAATACAATTATAGCATGGATAATAAACTATTATCTTGATACAGGAATTATAATAATAACTATACATTTATTATTGCCTCTAGGGCATAATTCCAACAGTCTCCCACTTGCACTAGAGTCAATAATCTAGCCCTCACATCACCATGTGAATAAATCTAACACCCATACAGTTCTGGTGTCGATCATGTTTTGGCCGTGGAAAAGGTTTAGTCAGCGGGTCTGCTACATTCAGATCCGTGTGCACTTTGCATATATTTACGTCCTCCTCCTCGACGTAGTCGCGGATGAGGTTGAAGCGTCGTTTGATGTGTCCGGTCTTCTTGTGAAACCTTGGTTCCTTTGCTAAGGCAATGGCACCAGTGTTGTCACAGAACAAGGTTATTGGATCCAGTGCACTTGGCACCACTCCAAGATCCGTCATGAACTGCTTCATCCAGACACCCTCCTTAGCCGCCTCCGAGGCAGCCATGTACTCCGCTTCACATGTAGAATCTCCTACGACGCTTTGCTTGGAACTGCACCAGCTTACTGCACCCCCATTAAGAATAAATACGTATCCGGTTTGCGACTTAGAGTCGTCCGGATCTGTGTCAAAGCTTGCATCGACGTAACCTTTTACGGCGAGCTCTTCGTCACCTCCATACACGAGAAACATCTCCTTAGTCCTTTTCAGGTACTTCAGGATATTCTTGACCGCCGTCCAGTGATCCACTCCTGGATTACTCTGGAACCTACCTGCCATACTTATGGCCAGGCTAACATCCGGTCTAGTGCACAGCATTGCATACATGATAGAGCCTATGGCTGAAGCATAGGGGACGGAGCGCATATGCTCTCTATCTTCATCAGTTGCTGGGCACTGAGTCTTACTCAATCTCGTACCTTGTAACACTGGCAAGAACCCTTTCTTGGACTGTTCCATTTTGAACCTCTTCAAAACTTTATCAAGGTATGTGCTTTGTGAAAGTCCTATCAGGCGCTTTGATCTATCCCTATAGATCTTAATGCCTAGAATGTAAGCAGCTTCTCCTAGGTCCTTCATAGAGAAACTTTTATTCAAGTAACCTTTTATGCTTTCCAAAAGCTCTACGTTGTTTCCAATCAGTAATATGTCATCCACATATAATATCAGAAACGCCACAGAGCTCCCACTCACTTTCTTGTAAATACAAGATTCTCCAACCACTTGTATAAACCCAAATGCTTTGATCACCTCATCAAAGCGTTTGTTCCAACTCCGAGATGCTTGCACCAGTCCATAAATGGATCGCTGGAGCTTGCACACCTTGTCAGCATTTTTTAGGATTGACAAAACCTTCGGGTTGCATCATATACAACTCTTCCTTAAGGAAACCGTTAAGGAACGCCGTTTTGACATCCATCTGCCAGATTTCATAATCGAAAAATGCAGCTATTGCTAACATGATTCTGACGGACTTAAGCATCGCTACGGGTGAGAAGGTCTCATCGTAGTCAACTCCTGGAACTTGTGAAAAACCCTTTGCCACAAGTCGAGCTTTATAAACGGTCACATTACCGTCAGCGTCCGTCTTCTTCTTAAAGATCCATTTGTTCTGAATAGCCTTGCGGCCCTCAGGTAGTATCTCCAAAGTCCACACTTTGTTCTCATACATGGATCCTATCTCGGACTTCATGGCTTCTAGCCATTTGTTGGAATCTGGGGCCACCATTGCTTCTTCATAATTTGCAGGTTCATTGTTGTCCAACAACATGATTGATAAGACGGGATTACCGTACCACTCTGGAGCAGCACGTGGTCTCGTCGACCTGCGTGGTTCAACAGAAACTTGAACTGGAGTTTCATGATCATCATCATTAACTTCCTCCTCAACCGGCGTCACAACGACAGAGGTTTCCCCTTGCCCTGCGCCACCATCCAGAGGGATGAGAGGTTCGACAACCTCGTCAAGTTCTATCTTCCTCCCACTCAATTCTCTCGAGAGAAACTCCTTCTCGAGAAAAGTTCCGTTCTTAGCAACAAACACTTTGCCCTCGGATTTGAGATAGAAGGTGTACCCAACTGTCTCTTTTGGGTAACCTATGAAGACGCACTTTTCCGCTTTGGGTTCCAGCTTTTCAGGCTGAAGCTTTTTGACATAAGCATCACATCCCCAAACTTTAAGAAACGACAACTTTGGCCTTTTGCCATACCACAGTTCGTATGGTGTCGTATCAACGGATTTCGATGGTGCCCTATTTAAAGTGAATGCAGCTGTTTCTAATGCATAACCCCAAAATGATAACGGCAAATCAGTAAGAGACATCATAGATCGCACCATCTCTAAAAAAGTACGATTACGACGTTCGGACACACCATTACGCTGTGGTGTTCCAGGCGGTGTTAACTGCGAAACAATTCCACATTGTCTTAAGTGAGTACCAAACTCGAAACTCAGATATTCACCCCCACGATCAGACCGTAGGAACTTGATCTTCTTGTTACGATGATTTTCCACTTCACTCTGAAATTGCTTGAACTTTTCAAATGTTTCAGACTTGTGCTTCATCAAGTAGACTTAACCATATCTACTTAAATCGTCAGTGAAGGTGAGAAAATAACGATATCCGCCGCGTGCCTCCACGCTCATTGGACCACACACATCGGTATGTATGATTTCCAACAAGTCATTTGCACGCTCCATTGTTCCGGAGAACGGAGTCTTAGTCATCTTTCCCATGAGGCATGGTTCGCACGTGTCAAGTGAATCAAAGTCAAGTGACTCCAAAAGTCCATCAGCATGGAGTTTCTTCATGCGCTTTACACCAATATGACCCAAGCGGCAGTGCCATAAAAATATGGCGCTATCATTGTTTACTCTAACTCTTTTGGTCTCAATATTATGTATATGCGTATCGCTATCAAGATTCAATATGAACAATCCTCTCACATTCGGTGCATGACCATAAAAGATGTTACTCATAGAAATAGAACAACCATTATTCTCAGACTTAAAAGAGTAACCGTCTCGCAATAAACAAGATCCAGATATAATGTTCATGCTCAACGTAGGCACTAAATAACAATGATTTAAGTTCATCACTAATCCCGATGGTAGTTGAAGTGACACTGTGCCGACGGCGATTGCATCAACCTTGGAACCGTTTCCTACGCGCATCGTCACTTCGTCTTTCGCCAGCCTTCGTCTATTCCGCAGTTACTGCTTCGAGTTGCAAATGTGAGCAACAGAACCGGTATCAAATACCCAGGCACTACTACGAGAACCGGTTAAATACACATCAATAACATGTATATCAAATATACCTGATTTTTCTTTGCCCGCCTTCTTATCTGCCAGATACTTGGGGCAATTGCGCTTCCAGTGACCCATACCCTTGCAATAGAAGCACTCTGTTTCAGGCTTAGGTCCAGCCTTGGGTTTCTTCGGCGGATTGGCAATAGGCTTGCCGCTCTTCTTCGAATTGCCCTTCTTGCCTTTGCCGTTTCTCTTGAAACTAGTGGTCTTGCTCACCATCAACACTTGATGCTCTTTACGGAGTTCAGACTCTGCGACTTTCAGCATCGCAAACAACTCGCCGGGAGACTTGTTCATCCCTTGCATGTTGTAGTTCAACACAAAGCCTTTATAGCTTTGCGGCAGTGATTGAAGGATTCTGTCAGTGATAGCTTCTTGCGGGAGTTCAATCCCCAGTTCAGCTAGACGGTTTGAGTACCCAGACATTTTGAGCACATGTTCACTGACAGACGAGTTTTCCTCCATCTTGCAAGCATAGAATTTATCGGAGGTCTCATACCTCTCGATCCGGGCGTTCTTATGAAAGATAAACTTCAACTCCTGGAACATCTCAAATGCTCCATGACGCTCAAAGCGACGTTGAAGTCCCGGTTCTAAGCCATACAAGACTGCACATTGAACTATTGAGTAGTCCTCCTTACGTGCTAACCAAGCGTTCTTAACATCCTGATCAGCCGTAGCGGGTGGTTCATCTCCTAGCGCAACATTAAGGACATAATCCTTCTTTCCAGCTTGTAAGATTAGCTTAAGATTACGAGCCCAGTCTACAAAGTTGCTTCCATCATCTTTCAACTTAGCTTTCTCTAGGAACGTATTAAAATTCAGGATGACACTTGCGTGAGCCATGATCTTTTCTGCGTGAATTAAGGACTAGGTTACTCATCTTCTTCTAGGCTCGTGTTTCTGATCGATAGATTAAAAGACTACGGTTCGAGAGTTATATTGGGTTTCTTTTATCCCTAGGAAAAGGAAGTAAGTTTGATGATCAGAGAATTGAACTTGATAGTTGAGTGGTTACGCCATCCTATTTTTGGGTTGTCTCAAAATTTGTTTTTGAGCATTTACAGCCGTTATGCTGCCCAATTTTGCATTCAGAGCTCTAATGCTTTTGCATTACTCTCTATTTTCAGATGCCTGGCCTTCCTTCTCGTCAGGTGGTACGTCTGGCCAGGTGCATTGATGTGACGGGTCATATGGCCATGCTGGTCAGGGTGATGTCGGTGTGCGGTTACCGTTGGTACCCCGAGTACACAGTGGAGGAACAGTACCGGGACTTTAACCAGAGCCAGTATATCTGCACTGTTAGGGTATTTCCAGACTACCCTGGAGCTGAGGAGCCAATCCATTGGTCCTATGGGTTGGGAGTCACTGTTGACATGGCAGTACAAGATGCTGCCTATTCAATGTTGACCATTATGAGAGTGAGGCATGCACTATTGCAGAATTCAGAGTTCTGCTATGTTCCTGCCTCTCAGCCCCGTGAAGAGGGATACCTCAGCGGAGTCTACTTTGATTCCTCTATGGAGGATCCGCTACTGCAGTCCACTGCTGAGATGCTAGAGAACAGAGACAGGGATGCTCGTGCTCTCCGCATGGAGCTTTATGCTACCCGTGCCCGTCTGTGGACGGCTTTGACACAGCTGGCACCGGTAGTCCAGACAGGGTACAGAGATATGGAGATGCTGAACCCTTTTAGGACCCATCTTCCGGCCCACGTTGACTGGCCAGCTATAGGAGGAGTCACCCCTCTTCGGGGACCCCTACTACCACCAGTCAGGGGACCGAGGCCACATCCGTGTCCTTATGGATCCCAGGGATCTCAGGCCAGAGTGTTTCATGATCCGCAGGTTGAGCTTCCAGGCCATGGAGGTAATCTCTATGAGATGTTCTATGCGGATGCCTGAGCTGTGAGCGGAAGGATAGTATGGTAGTAGCGTACGCTCACAGTCCTGCGTGACTTGTGAAGTATGCTTGTGATGTGAAATGAATTCCGGAGGCCTAGATAAATAATGTATAGGAAGCTTGTAAGCCTCTGATGAGTAGTTTCATAATTTCAGTAGTTTGCTCTTCGATTAAGGTTGTACTGAACTATGTAAGGGTGTGTATGAACCATGGTGTATATATAGCAGATGCTTGTTACCATGTTGTTCGGATATTCATTTCCGCATTCCGTGTGTTCAGTACATTCTTAATCCATAGCTAGTATTGATATGATATTGGTCTAAGCTGTGAGTTTGTTTGTCAGGATGGTGTTCACCAGGTTGAACCGTGCCCCTGCTCATGAGCAAGGCGAGGGTAGTCAAGCGTCGCAGGAAGACCTGCCTCACCCGCCCTCTCTGGCGGAAGTTATGCTTGAGGCAGAGAAGAACAAACGAGAGACCAACCGACTATTAGAGCGTATTGAGCAGAATACGGCTCGTCAGCCTAGGAATGCCGCAGTGTCCCTCAACGACTTTGTGAAGCTGAATCCTCCAAAGTTCCATCACTCCGTCGATCCCCTCGACGCTGATGACTGGCTGTGCAGCATCTCACGCAAGATTCGCTCTGTGAATGTTTCTGAGGCCGACAAGGTGACCTTTGCGGCGTATTTTCTGGAAGGACCCGCCAATCTGTGGTGGGAGAACTTTGAAGCTATGCGTCCTGCTGAACCAGCAGCCACATGGGCAGACTTCAGTGCAGCCTTCCATCTGCACCATATTCCAGAGGGCCTGATGGACAGAAAGAGAGAGGAGTTATGTGCTTTCACCCAGGGCAAGTTGACCGTGGATGCCTATAGCCGCGAGTTCGGTAACCTCGCCCGCTATGCAACAGAGGAGGTGTCTACTGACGCCAAGAAGCAAGCAAGATTCCGTAAGGGTCTGAGCCCTGAGCTTCGTCGTGATCTGCGCCTCCATGAGTGTGCAAGCTTTCAAGCCCTGGTTAACAAGGCGATCAGTGCCGAGACTGGCCATACCGACTTTGAAGCCACAAGGAAGCACTCCCGTGACTTTGGCTCGTCATCTGGTTCCACGTTTCCAAAACGTAGGCTGTGGGTTCCGAACAGTTCTCTGCCGCCAAGATACACTCCAAGGCCATCCTACGTGGCGCCTCAGACGAATCAGACCAGCCCTCCAGCAAAAACTTATGGTGGTCCAGCTAGCAATGCTACACCACGTGCCAACCAAGTGATATGCTACAAGTGTGGAGAACCAGGGCACTATTCCCATGAGTGTCCTCAAAACGTGGGTGACAAGCAACCCGGAAAGTCCGTCGGGCAAGGCAAGTCGGGCAAAGCCTACTACATGAAGCCAACTCCTGCACGTGGCCGTGTGAACTATGTCTCAGCAGAAGAAGCTTTAGAGGATCCCGACGTCATACTGGGTACGCTTCTTGTTAATCATCACCCAGCGTCTGTTCTCTTTGACACTGGGTCTTCTCATTCCTTCATATCAGAAAGTTATGCACAGTTGCATAACATGTCTTTTTGTGATATGTCAATCCCATTGGTTGTCCAAACTCCTCGTAGTAAATGGCAAACCTCTAGGATAACCTATGACAATGAAACCCTAGTAGACATGCTAGTTTTTCTAGCCTCATTGATAGCCTTGAAATCTTCGGATATCAATATCATCTCGGGTATGGACTGGATGTCAGCTCACTATGCCAAGATTGATACTCATTCTAGAAATGTTGAGCTTACCCATCCCTCGGGTGAGATAGTCAATGTCTCTACTCGAGTTGCCAAATGCCAACTCTATTCCCTAAATGCCAACCCTCTTTCGGAACTTGAAGACATCCCGATTGTCCGTGACTTCCGGGATGTTTTTCCAGAGGAACTGCCAGGAATTCCACCTGACACAGATGTAGAATTCGTGATAGATCTTGTTCCGGGAACTGTTCCAATAGCCAGAAGACCATATAAGATGGCACCCCTGGAGCTAGCCGAACTTAAAAAGCAACTAGATGAGGCCTTGAATAAAGGTTTCATTCGTCCTAGCTCTTCTCCTTGGGCTTGCCCCGTCCTCTTCATCAAGAAGAAAGACGGAACGGATCGGATGGTTGTAGATTATCGACCAGTTAATCTGGTCGCCATAAAGAACAAGTATCCGCTCCCCAGGATCAATGATCTGTACGATCAGCTCGCTGGATCCTCAGTCTTCTCCAAAATGGATTTGAGGTTGGGATACCATCAAATCAAGATCAAGAACGGGTACATTCCAAAAATGGCTTTTGTTACTCGTTATGGCCAATACGAGTACACCGTCATGTCCTTCGGATTAACCAATGCCCCACCACCTTCTCTCGTCTGATGAATTCAATCTTCATGGAGTATTTGGATAAATTCGTCATGGTATACCTCTATGATATTCTCATCTACTCGAAGAACGAACAAGAACATGCCGAGCATCTAAGGCTGGTATTGATGAAACTTCGAGAGCATCGCCTTTATGCCAAGTTTTCAAAATGTGAATTTTGGTTACCAGAAGTGACCTATCTAGGTCACGTAATCTCTGGTAAGGGTATTGCTGTCAATCCCGAGAGAGTTCAAGCCGTCCTTGATTGGACTCAACCTGAATCGGTTAAGCAAGTTAGGAGTTTTCTTGGTCTAGCGAGCTATTGTCGTCGCTTTGTCGAGAATTTCTCCGAGGTTGCAAAGCCTCTAACTGAACTCCTCAAGAAGGATAAAAAGTTCGAGTGGCCACCATAGTGTGAGCATAGTTTTCACGAACTGAAAAGACGCGTGACTTCCGCACCTGTGTTGCTACCACCAGATTTTTCTAAGGACTTTGTTATCTATTGCGACGCCTCGCGACAAGGATTAGGTTGCATTCTCATGCAAGATCGTCATGTGATCGCATACGCATCTCGACAGTTGCGTCCACATGAGGATAATTATCCCACACATGACCTTGAGCTCGCAGCTGTGGTCCATGCAATAAAAACCTGGCGACATTACCTTCCGGGTAATCGTTGCGAAATATTCACTGATCACCAAAGTCTGAAATATATCTTCACCCAGCCGGATTTGAATCTCAGGCAAAGACGGTGGGTTGAGTTGATCACGGATTACGACTTAGGGATAACTTACACCCCGGGGAAGGCCAATGTTATGGCTGATGCACTAAGTCGTAAATCTTATTGTAACAATTTGATGCTACAACAAGGTCAACCACATCTCTATGAGGACTTTCAGAAGTTGAATCTTCATATTGTTCCTCAAGGATTTCTTTCCACCCTGGTGGCGAAGCCTACCCTTAAGGATCAAATTATAGCTGGCCAGAAGCGTGACAAGGGTATATCACGGATCAAGGAGAATATTATTAGCGGAAACGCTAAAGAATTTTCCATGAATGATCAAGGTGTTGTGTTCTTCCAGAATCGTCTAGTGGTTCCTAAGAACCTACATCTAAGGCAGTTAATTCTTAAGGAGGCCCATGATTCTCCTCTCACCATTCATCCCGGTAGTACTAAGATGTATCAGGACCTACGCCAGAGGTTCTGGTGGAATAGGATGAAGAGATAAATTGCTGAGTTTGTTGCTAACTGCGACGTTTGTCGTCGAGTTAAGGCAGAACACCAAAGGCCTGCTGGCACCCTTCAACCTTTAGCTATTCCTGAATGGAAATGGGATAAAGTTAGTATGGATTTCATTACCGGATTTCCCAAGACCAAGAAAGGAAATGATGCTATCTTTGTGGTCATTGACCGTCTTTCCAAAGTAGCTCATTTTCTCCCCGTTCGTGAGAGTATAACAGCTAGCCAGCTAGCGGAGTTATATATCTCTCGAATAGTGTCTCTTCATAGTGTTCCCTTGGAGATTAACTCGGACCGTGGGAGTATCTTTACTTCTCGCTTCTGGGAAAGTTTTCAGAATGCCATGGGGACTCACTTATATTTTAGCACTGCTTTCCGTCCTCAATCAAGTGGTCAAGTAGAAAGAGTAAATCAAATCCTAGAGGATATGCTCCGAGCTTGCGTTATATCGTTCGGTATGAATTGGGAGAAGTGCCTTCCATTCGCCGAATTTTCTTATAACAATAATTATCAATCAAGCTTGGGCAAAACCCCTTTTGAAGTTCTCTATGGACGAAGATGTCGAACACCTCTTAATTGGTCAGAAACCGGAGAGAGGCAACTCTTTGGCCCGGATATGATCCAGGATGCAGAAGAGCAGGTTCGCATTATTCGTGAAAAGTTGAAAACAGCCAGTCTCGTCAAAAGAGCCAATATGATCGTCATCATAAGGCTGTGACCTTTGAAGTTGACGAGAAGGCTTACCTTCGGGTTACACCTTTGAAGGGTACCCATCGATTCGGTATCAAGGGCAAGTTGGCTCCTCGTTACATTGGTCCTTTTCGCATTCTTGCCAAACGAGGAGAAGTTGCCTACCAGTTGGAACTATTCCTCCGCATCTTTCCAAGGTTCATGATGTCTTCCACGTATCCCAACTCAGGCATTGCTTTTCGGATCCTATCCGTGAAGTGGACCACGAAACGCTTGATCTCCAAGATAACCTTTCTTATCGAGAATACCATGTTTGTATTCTCGACCAAGCCGAGCGTACTACTAGACGTCGGAACATTAAGTTTCTTAAGGTTCAATGGTAAAATCATTCTGAGAAAGAGGCAACATGGGAAAGAGAGGATCGTCTTCGACAAGAGTATCCCGCGCTATTCCCGACGACTTCTAAATCTCGGGACGAGATTCTTTTGAGTGGGGGTGAGTTGTCACATCCCTGGAACCCTAACCAAGGTTTAGCATTGTGCTCATATTTTCTTTGCATTGCATCCAAGAAAATGGCAACAAGATCAAAGTAAGTGGTGAAGGGAAACTCAAAAACCCTAGCCACTTCTCAAATTCAAAGGAATTATAAACTTATTCAAATCAATGAACCCAAAATGGCCTCAAGAAAAGATCAACTTTTCTGATAATTCTTGAAAACAAATAAGCAATGAAGGAAACCATTTCCTTAATACTTTTGGCATTTTAAATAAATGCAAAAGACTATTGGTTTCAAGTTTTAAATTTGAATTCAAAGAAATATAGCTTTCAAACATGCTGAAAACTTTATGGGTGATTGGAAATATTCCAACTAAACACCCCAGCATTTTTCAAACTATTTATAGTTTGATTGTGAAGCCAAAATAAATGGGAAACAATGTCAGTAAATAAAACAGAACAAAATAGAAGGAAAAGAGAAAAGAGAGGCTTACCTGTTATCTGTCGCCGGCCCAGCCCACCAGGGGCTCCCCGGTTATCTTCCTCCTCCTGCCAGTAGGCACAGGAGAAGATGAGCACGGCGGCCAAGCCCCGGCCACCGCCTGCCTGCCTGCTCGCCGCTGGAGGCCCCCAGGAGCGCCAGCGCGACGCCCCGAGCCTACTTCTCCTCCTCCCCGCGGCCTTATCTCCTCCCCTCTGCCTCTCGTTCCCCTTTCCCCTCTCGGATCTCTCTCTCCCCGAAGCTCCGGTCACCGTCGATCCGTCGCCTCCCGGTCCTCCCCGACCCTGCCGGCAGCTTCACAAGAACTTCCGTGAGCTCCTCTTCCCGTTCCCCCTCTTCCCGAGGCCATTCCCCTCCTCTAACCCCGTTAGCCGCCGGAGCCCGAAGGTCCTCGTCGCCGGCCATGTCGTTGTCGTCGTTGTGGTATTCCGTTCGCGAGACCGAGCTCAGAAATGAGCTCCTGGAGCTCTGTAGATGCCGTAGGGCCCCTCTCCCAGCTCGCTAGCGTCTCGCAACGCCACTCCCGACGATGCCCGAGCCACAGCCGCCGCTGACCTCGTCGCCGGCGTGGATTCCGGTGACCATTGGGTCCAGCTCCTCCCCCTTTAGATGCGGCGCTTCACTAGCTAGCCGTAGCACTAAACCGCGCCCAAAACCGATGCCTGTAGCGCCATTTAGCTCAACTCCGGCGAGTCCTCCGCCGCACCCGTGGTCGCCGGCGGCCATATTCCGGTGGGGGCCGACGTGGTCAACCTAATTACCCACTAAACACCCCCCCTAGCCACTGACAGTGGGCCCCAGGGTGGGTCAAACCCCAGTTAGGGGCTGGTCAACTCGGGGATTAGTCCCTGGTCACTGACCAGTGGACCCCACTGGTCAGGTTTGACCTGGCCCAGCCTCTGTTGACCAGAGACGTCACTGTGACGTAATAAAGGAATTTATGATATAAAAATAATTCCAGAAATGTCTAAAACTTCTAAAAATCATAGAAAATAATCTGTAAGTCCAATGAAAATAATTTATATATGAAAATGTATCAGAAAAATTCAAGGAATCTGAATATGTCATTTTCAAACATGTTTGAAAATGCTACTAAACCCAAACATGTAGATTAATGGATAAATAATTCTTATAAATACTTTGGAGATGGAATTTGGAAATTATTTAAATTTCACTACAAATCACAAACCAGCAGCCTAACATGTCATTCCATGCATGTTAAAAGCAAGTTGATGTGAGCATCAGGTCGAATCAATTAAGGTGGTATCCGAGAATACCTCGTTTGAAGTAATATTTGAATTTGAATCAAATCAACTTCAAACCTAATAAATGTTAGCTATAATAGTATACCACTTTGCATCCTCATGCCATGCTCATGCATCATCTTGTTGCATATGCTTGTTATTGATTGGTGTCACTCTTTTCGGTAGGCTCCGCTCCTCCCGATTCCACCGAATATCCGACTGACGGATATTGTCCCTCCTCTGAGCAACAAGGCAAGCAACCATTTTGATCATCCCGATAAATCCCATGTTCTCGCTCCTGCACTGACTTATTGCATTAGGATCAAATGCTTCAAATGCATTTGCCACGTTAGTTGAACCCACTTCCTTTGCATGACCTATCCTTGTCACAGTAAATAGGTGAACCTTGCAACCTAGCATAGCTGGTAGTTGCTTGAGCCATGATGTGCCTTATCCTGCTATGCATGCTATGATTAGAGTTGTGTATGGTCTGTCATCTGGAAGATGAACAAAATTGTGAGAATGTGTTCAGTAAGTAAAGGTGGTGTGTTGAACCTGATTTGGTAAAGGTACCGGTGAAAGGCTGTGTAGGAGTACATGGCGGGTTGTTCCATTGGAACCGTCCTTAGGAACTGAGTTCCGTTTATGTAATCCAAGACGAGATACTACCACATTCTGGGCCCTCAAATATGACCCCGTTCGACTTATTAATCGCTTAGTACTCGGTCCGGGAGTTGCAAGTAGTTTCTGGTGTTTATAGTCATGCTGGAGGCCGTGCATAGTGCTGACCTGAGAGGTGGGCTGTGATGCGGTAGGCAGTGGCACGGTGTACCAAGTGGCACCCGGATGGTGGGCTTGGGAACCCTGCGCACATCGTTTGGGGCCGTGGAGGAAACCTCAGCCGGACTTCCGTGCGGGTTACCCTCAGATAGGCAATAGACCTGGACTAGGTACTAGTGTGGTTAACGGTCGTGGCCGACTCCCTCGCTGGGCTTCCGCTTGAAGGTTGCCGAGGTGCATGACGTGCACATGGCGATAAGTGGCGAGAGCGTGTGTGACGAAGTACACCCCTGCAGGGTTATGATCTACTCGAATAGCCGCGTCCGCGAATATGGACTACTTGGAGACATATGTTGTTCATAGATAACTTCAATGGCTACTCATAAAATTGTCAAGATAAGCGTGAGTGTCGTGGACGGCATTTCCGTATGGAGACGGAATGATTCCACGATGGAGTATTGTTGTGGTGTTAGTGGACTCGTGTGCGAGAAATCAAGTTGTCAAAAGTTGTTTTAAAATGTAAGTTGTCTAGCCACGAGTCAAATGGTGGCTTTCCGCATGAACCCCACAATACCTTATTGATACATTGCATGAGTAGATAGTTATCCTAAAGTCTTGCTGAGTACCTCCGTACTCATGTTAGTTTAATAATTGTTGCAGAGGTTGTTAATGACCCTAACGGAGGGTTCTTCCTAGACATCGACGACGACGAGTAGCTGGTGTCCGAGCTACGATCTGGCCCTAGGTTGGGTCTGTAGTATAGTCAGGCCATGTGCCTTCTAGTTTCACCTGTCTGTACTCAGACAGTTTTAAACACTTCTGCTGGCTTGTAACTGAATGACTGCTATGATGGGTCGAGAGACCCTTACTGTGTAATATTATGTGTGTGGCTCTTCCGAGCCTCTTAAATAAATCTTGTATGTTTATGGTTATGTTGTGATGCCATCGATGTATCTATACATATCGGTATGCCATGCGTACGTGTGTCATACTTGATATGTATAGGGTTCGATTACCTAGCCATAAACTTTAGTAGCACTCCTTACAGGGAAATGCCCCTTTGTGATCCAACGAGACACGGTAGCTCGCTACTGCTCCGGACACATTGGTTGACCGGCGTGTGTCCTTCTTAGCTGTTGTGTCTGTCCCCTTTGGGGAAATGTCACGCGATGTAATGGAGTCCTTGTAGCTTGCTACGACTCGTCTACATTCGCTGGTGACCGACACCTGCTTTACTGGGTCATGTATGCCTATCCCTGTGCGGAACTGCCACTTTGGTTTATGACTAGACATGTCGATCCGGGTTCTTTGTCATTTGAATGCTAGCGACACAATTGCATACGTGAGTCAAAAGGCGCAAACGGTCCCGGCTAAGGTAAGGTTGCAGCCGTGGGGTTAACCGTGCGTGAGACCGCAAAGGGATGCGATGTGTTACAGGCTGGATTCCTACGGCTTAGGATCGGGGTCCCGACAGACCTGACGCTCTACTGTTCCAAGGTACGCATCCGGCTCGACTTGGCCTCAGTGGCACACCCTCAGTCAAACGGCCAAGCAGAGAGGGCCAACGGCCTGATCCTAGCCGACATCAAGCCAAGGCTGGTGGCACCACTGGTCATGTCAACCGGTTGTGCTATGGAGCCTCCGCACCACACCCAACTGGTCAACCGGCTTCACTCCATTCTTTCTGGTATATGGGTCTGAGGCTATTATCCCCACGGATGTCGAGTTCGACTTGCCTCGGGTCACCCTATACATAGAAACGAAGGCGAAGGAGGCCAGAGAAGATGGTGTGGATCTCCTCGAAGAAGCAAGGGACTTGGCTTTGAGCCGGACGGCCATCTACCAACAGAAGCTGAGATACTACCACAGCAAAAAGATCAGGCCTCTCTCTTTCAGGGAGGGAGACTTGGTCCTCAGAAGAATCCAGCGCATTGCCGGCCAGCACAAGCTCTCATCCCCCTGGGAGGGACCCTTCATCATCAGTGGGGCGCTGCACAACAACGCTTACTACCTGATTGACGCCCAGAAGCCAAGGAAGCGCAAGAGGGACGACTCCGGCCAAGAAACGGAACGCCCATGGAACGCGACGTTGCTTCGCCCGTTCTATTGCTAAAAGGCAGAAGTCAAGCAAAGGAAAGAGCATGCACATGTATCTTCCTCCCTCTTCAGGGAACAACGAAGGCAATAAAAAGAGCATGCTCCATGTTTCTTTTTATTGAGAGTTTTCACTCAGTGTACGGGCTACACCGCGTACCACCTCTTGCTGGCTTAATCAAGCCCGGAGGCTACGCAGCGCGGCCCCTTGCTCGCTTTAACAGGCTCGGGGGCTCGCTAGCCGCCTGGACGGCCCACCCTTGTAAATGGACACATAGTGTACCGGCTGATCCCTGGTCCCTCGCTCGAGCCTGTGGGCTGGCTCCGGTCGCTCGGTTCACGAGGTGACGCCAGGTCAGGTCGAATACATGCAAAGTCCGTCTACACTTGGGTCGCTGGCTCAGGCTGGCTCGATCATATATACGATCTCATTCAAGACTCAAGACAGCCTCCGATTGCCGGGAACAACAAATGCGATAAAAAGAGCATGCTCCATGTTTCTTCTTGCTAAGAGTTTTCACTCAGTGTACGGGCTACACCGTGTACCACCTCTTGCTGGCTTAATCAAGCTCGGAGGCTACGCCACGCGGCCCCTTGCTGGCTTTAAACAAGTTCGGGGGCTCGCTAGCCGCTCGGATGATCCACCCTTGTAAATGGACACATAGTGTACCGGTTGATCCCTCGTCCCTCGTACGAGCTTGCGGCTGGCTCCGGTCGCCTGGCTTGCGAGGTGACGCCAGGTCAGGTCGAATACATGCAAAGTCCGGCTACACTTGGGACGACCGGCTCGAGTTGGCTCATTCAAGCCGGCCTCTGATTAGCTTATGTCTTGTTCTTTGTGTCTTGATGGATTGGGATAAGAGAAGTCAACCAGGAATCAAAAGACGGGATCATAAGCCGACACGCTTGGTGACGAATATAATGATGAATATATACATTCACAAAAGCATTGGCCCACGGCCCACGGTCGTTACATCCCTCCGGGGGTAGAACCAAAAACACAGAAGGACACCGGTTACGGGACAGCGGCCTCAGTGGTCGTCTCGGCCGCTGCTCCTGACGTGGTGGCATCACCGCCTCCGGCTCCTCCCGAGGTGGTTGCGCCGTCTCCCCCGCTGAGGGCATCAGCTCCGCCAATCCTGGAGTCGGCATACGCCGCACCGCTGGAGGCGGCAACAGATTTTGCAGCCCGGACCGCTTCGTCGGAGCTGTCGTCGGCGTCATAGGGCTGAATGCCGTGCAGATCTTCAGCGATCACACCGCCATCTTCACCCCGCTCCAAGATGAAGTCATCCCAGGCTGCGTACTCGGCGACAACGCTGGCTCTCACACAGAGCTCCTCCTCCATACCTTGCAGCTCCGCCTCTGAGCCGTCGCGCTGGGCAGCCAGCTTGCCCAAGTTCAGGTTCCGATACCATGACTTGGCCAAGCGTAGGGCCATATAAGCCCCAGACCGCGCTGCGGAGGCATGCCAGGCGTCCAGGCGCTCTCCACCCACTGCGAGCCAGCGGGCAAGCCGGCTCATGGATGCCGGCTCCACGCCCTCCGGCCACAGGGCCGCCACCATCGACGAACCTGCAACCTGGAGCTGAGACACATACTCGCCCAGGGCGTGCAGGCAGGCCCGAAGGCCCACCCCGATCTCCTCCATGCTCCAACCGGAGGTAGTGTCTACCTCCTGCCCGGCCGCGCGGCGTTCCTCACGGCACACCTCAACGGCGGTGTCGGCTGCGATCTGGGTCTCGGGGAAGAGATCTGGAGTAACGGCAACCAGGACATAAGAACACAACAAGAGGAGGAGACGGCAAAAATACCAAACACAAAACAAGGAAAAGAGACCCACGATGGAAGGCGCCGTCGGTCTCATGAGAGACCTCGAGGACCTCGCGCTCCCGCACCTTACTCGCATGAGTAAGGCGGGCGACTTCCTCCTCGAGGGTCGCAGCAGACTCCAGAGCCTTGGCTAGCTGCGTCTGCTTCTGGGCAAGGGCTTCATCCTTCTCCCTCAAGGCGGCGTCCTTGAGGTCCACCTCCTTGAGGTGAAGCGACGCGAGGCGGTCCACGTCAGCACAGTAGGAGGCCTCCTTCTCCTGCAGCGTGGCCCGCAGCCACTCCAACTCGACCCGGCCAGCCGCCTCGAGCTCCTTCTTCTCCGCCTGAAGAAGGTCCAGCTGCTCTTGGAGCCGGCCGCCGGCGTTGCACATGGCATCACGCTCCGCAGCAACCTCGCCCAGTCGGGCTTCAAGCTCGGCAATCCGGCTATCAGCCCCCAGGTGCTGGTCCCGTAGCTTGTTGTACGCCTGTACCTGAGCATCGTAAAGCGCCTGCCAAAGGGGAGAGAAAGGGAGCAGGATTGAGATTCGACCTGGTTAAAAGCCTAACCAACCCGATTCTCGGGGGCTACACCCAGTGGGTGCGCTTGTGCACCCCCACTGAAGAAAACTATGCGGGGAAAAAGGCCTCCAAGAGATTCGGACCGGTTGGCCATCAACCCGCCCGATTCTCGGGGGCAACACCCGCTGGGTGCGCTGTCGCGCCCCCACCAACGGCAAGAGAAGAGAAAGAAGTACAAATAAAAACCAAAGAAGGTAATGCCTACCTGGGTGCGGGCTTCCAGGCGCTCCATGTCGCCGCATACCACGCGGGCCGCCTGCTCCACCTTCGACCGGCTGCTGGTAAACATCGTCACCAGCTCCGGTA
This sequence comes from Hordeum vulgare subsp. vulgare, assembly GCF_904849725.1. Taxonomy (NCBI): domain Eukaryota; kingdom Viridiplantae; phylum Streptophyta; class Magnoliopsida; order Poales; family Poaceae; genus Hordeum; species Hordeum vulgare. The sequence goes on along the minus strand of NC_058521.1, from coordinate 604,915,770 downwards.
CGCCGGAAAGAACGGTGCCGACGGGCAGTGGCCGGCGGGCCAAGTTCACTGCCCGCCATGTCTTCATGGGCCGGCTCCCAGCCCGGCCCCCGGCCCTAGGCGCAACAGGGTTGTGTTGGGGAACGACGATGGCGCCGGCTCCTGGTGCCGGCTCGACAGCCCGCTCGGGCGCCGTCCCGACCGGCGCTACCTCCCCCGCAGGAGGCGGATGAGCCGCGTCCGACGCATCCATGGTCGCCCCTGGGGCATCGGGGGCCGCGTCCGGCGCTGTCAGGTCCAGCACCGGCGCATCAGGAGCCGCTTTGGCCTTGGGAGAAACAGGGATCGTCTCCAGGTCCACCTGCTCCGAGGCTGTCGGTTCAGATGGCTGGGCCCCTTCGGTCCTTGGGGCCGGCCCGGAGGCGGCCTCGCTAGCTGGCTCCTCCGCACGGCCATGTGCGGAGGGGTCATGTATAGCCTTCGCATGCTTCTCCGCCGGCCTCTCGACCCGGCTGGGGCAAGGCTGACCCACGGCGGCCTTCTCCGCAGCCGTGTCCCACCGGCGCTTGGACTCTATCTCAAGCTCCCTCTCGGCAGCATCAGCTGCTGCCCAGCCGGCCCGTTCGGCTGCGGAGGCGGTGTCTTCATCCGCATCCTCCGCCTCCCTGTCAAACAAAGCTCCTAAGGAACAAAGCTCATCTCAAGATGGGCAAAGAAAAAAAGGGGAGGAAACCATACCCTGCAACTACCTGGACCTGCCTCCGGCCACCACCACGGCGCCTCTTGGCACCGCCTGCTCGCTGCCCGGCTGGGGGACCTGGCGCCGGCCGCTTGGAGGCCGGCCGGGAAGCTGTGGCACCCTTGCCCTTCTTCCTGACTGCCTCGTCAGCAGTGGTCGCTCCGCCACCCTGATGCCGGCCACGCGTCAGAAGTGGGCTGGTGACCTCCTCCACCTCGTCGGAGTCTTCCTCGAAGGCTGCATCAGAACAGAATGAGGCTACCTCGTTGTCATCCATCCAGTCTGCTACGACGTGTCGCTTGTACTCACTAGACGGCTCGGTCCCTTCCGACTCCAGGGGATCTTCCGAGTCGACGGAGGAGTCTGAGCGGGGCTCCATCACGCCCTCGTCCTCCATCTCAGAGGCGTCGGACACCTCCACATCGGGAGCAGGCCGACAGAGGGACCCCTGCAGGGTCTTGAACAACTACAAAAAAGGAATTCAACCAAAGGCTCAACAACGCCACCGGCTTCAAGACAAAACAACAGAGAAGAATGGAGTAAGGCTACCATCGGAGGCGGGTGAGCCCGGTTGAACGGGGACATCCCCCGTGTCCATTCCCCGCCCTCATCCATGCGGGCGGTGGAGATCAGGTTCACCCTTCGCGCTACAGCGCCCGGGGTAAACCTCTTGGTGGACAGCCGACAGGGATCAAGCCGACCGCTCATCTGGCAGACCAGATGCGGCCGCCTCTGCAGAGGCAGAATCCGGCGGACTACCATGATGACGAGAAGGTCGCGACCGAGGAGGCCGCTCTTCCCCAAGATGTCGAGGTGGGCGCAGATAAGCGCCACCTCAGGATGCGGCCTGGGAGTCTTCGCGTCCCAGTTCCGCCGCGTCGGAGGAGCGATGGCGAACGGGGGCATGTTGAGGGCGTCCTGGGCCGGGTCGACACTCTTCACGTAGAAGAAACCCTTCTGCCAATGCTTGATGGAGTCTTGCAGAGGCATCTGGGGGAAGCCAGACTTCAGGTGATGGTGCACCAGCGCGGCCCCGCACGGCGTCATGGGGCGCAGCCCCCGAAGTTTCTCCACCTCGGATTTCTCCATGGCGATGGACTGTTGCTTAAAGAAGAATAGGTTGCGCCATAGATCAACGCGAGGCTCGATCCCCACGAAGCCCTCGCACAGGACCACGAAGGCGGCCAACTGCAGTATGGCGTTCGGCGCCAGATGATGCGGCTGCAGGCCGAAGAATTGGAGCCATTCGGCGAAGAAGGAGCTAGCCGGGAGCCCTAAACCCCAGTAGAAGTGCTCGACGAAGACCACAACCTCTCCCGCGGCGGGTGCGGGAGCGGTCTCGGAGCTGGGAAGGCGCACCGACACTTGGGAGGCCGGGGGCAGCAGTCGATGGTGACGAAGCGCCTCGATGTGCCCCTCGTCGACGTCGCTGCCCAGCGAGGCCCCCAACGAGGACGCCTGCTGTGCCGACGACTTCTTCGAGGAAGAACCACCGGCCATGGCTGCGGATGGCGAAAGCTCGAAGCGGTCAACGATGCCGCAACGGCGAGGATGAAGAAGACGAAGGACGCGAGCTCTTCTTCTCAGGGCGCACGGAGGAAGAGAGCGCGGACGCAGGGCGAGAAGAGGGGTGAATGGCTTCCTCGGAACCCTCGCGTCCCATTTAAACCCCCACGAAGCGTCGTGGGGAGGGGATCCGGTGCGCGCTGGGCCCCATTAATCCCGTGTATTACGCGCGGTAACGCTCCCCTAGGCCCAACCGTCGCGGAGTAAATCCGCAGAGGATCTCCCGCGCGGAGGCCGAGGGGGCGTCGTGGCGGGACCCAGGGCCCAGGCCCGGTCCCGTCAGCAGTAATCGCCATCATTATGCCAGGCGGGGCCTGGCACGTGGCATTCTCCGGGTCAGTTACGACTGGACCGAGGCGTCGCTTCGAAGCCACCCGGTTCCGAAGCCGGCGTCCTTCGCCGCGAATAACAGCCAAAATATCAAGACAAATCAACAAGCCGGTGAGGCCGCCCGCCCGCAGGCGGCAGACCTCGCCAGCTTCGGGGACTACTGTCGGGGGGATAACCCCAGGGTAGGCTCATCAAGCCTACTCCTTCATTTCCGGCCCAATGGACATGAACGTATGAAGATTCCCAAGGCCCAAGTCTTCTGACCGGCTAGGCATCACCTGCCGGCTAGAAGACGAGGCGACCACCTTTCTGGCCAGCCAGGCAACCCCTGCCGGCTAGAATCCAGGCGGCCTCCCCTTCAGAGCCGGCCTGGTCCCGCCAGCCGGACTGAGGAGGAGGCGGCCACACTCAAGCCGGCTGACCAAGCAGGCTAGCCGGCCAAGGATTACAAGTCACATCAGATGGTAGGTCAGGAAGAGACCTCACTATTAAAGGTAGCTACGCATCAGCAAAGGTACAGGATCAGGGCGCCCGGCAGGTACGAGCGTCAGCGGCCACGCCGCCGACCTACCCCAGCTCTGATCCATCACCTAGCATAGTGTTGGACTGTCACACTCCCACTCCATTACCGCACTCGGCGTGGGGAACAGTGGAGGCGGTCGTACTACCTGCCCATGAAGAATCTCTCGGGGCAACGCTTGACGTACAGCGCGTGCTCAGCGTCGGCCTTACGCGAAAGCCCCATTGGCCAGCCGACGGGTCCCACAGGCAATCGAGACCATGGAGCCGGCGGGCCCCTCATCGACAAGACAAGACCCTTGTGGGCCCCTGGCCAGCCGGCGAAGCAGCCAGCCGGGTCCCACGCTTGTACCCTTTATCCATATTGTAGGCCGGCGGGTTCGTCTATAAAATCCCCCGGTCGCCCCCCATGCAAGGGGGCCGATCATTCACCAGTCATTCAACACTACACACTCACCAACCACATAGAGAAAGGTAGAGACGAGCCGGCTGCTCCCCTCTTCCTCCTCCCAACACAACCCCAGGAGCGACATTGTACTCTGTTCCTATACATCAAACACTCCGGCAGGATTAGGGGTATTCTCTTTACGGAAAGCCCTGAACCTGGGTACATCGTGCGTCCCATGCGTGTACCAACCTCGTTCCCAGCGTCCACCTTTGTCCCTTCGGTTCTCATCGACTTTAGCCTACCTATGACATATGTTATGAGTATTCACCGACAGAAACATATTCAAATTTAGGGATGATGGGAGTGCATACGACAATTTGTCTTACTTGCAGAAAAGATATGCGAATTTAACTTGGGTGGCAATGTTGAACTGAAGCCAAGTGTGTGGTACTCATTTGTTTTATTTGAAATGAGGTAGCAACGTAGCAAAGTAATAACACAAATGATTGAAGATCAAAAGTTGTGGGACTCATATCAAATATATTTATTGATCCGTAACAAAGCGTGAGCGTTTTACTAGTACTCGTCAGCTCAGTGTTAATTCCTCATATGTAGAGAGAGAGCGAGCGAAGAAGAAGAAGAAGAGAGAAGAGAACAAAAATGCTCGGGAGTAGCGGAAATGCATTTCGGCTCCTGGAAGAAAATAAAAAAAAATCTAGATAAAATTCATTTGTATAGTTAAACATTTTGGCTTGTGCAAAAAGACAAATTGAATACCAAAAGTTATCCCAAAATTACTATTTTTATCGATGAAACACCGTTGCTCCTTATCGCACGAAAAAGTATCAAATATGTTTGCGACACTAATACAATCATCTATAATTTTTTTAAACATTTGCTATTATTTTATGCGTTACTGTTCATCTGGAGCCAAAACACCTCTCCCCTAGAGTAGTTCCAAATTTGTAATGCTGGGGTGGAGTGGCCGTAACTAACCACCACTCGATTGACAATAAGAAGAGAGAAGAGAACAAAAGGCATATTCACACACAAACAAAAAAAGAAGAGGTCGTAAACCCTGGAAGGAAGCCATCCATCCATGCATGTGCTCCCATGTGATGACCAGCGCACGCCCATCTGGCCTTGGCTCAAGCCCAAACCAACGAGGCAATGGGATGGGATGATACAGCTCGATCGAGTATTCCGTTCCGTGTGCGTGCTTGTGCTTGTGTGATTAAGCACCCCGCAACCGCAATGGACCACACGCAAGCTTAGAGCATCTCCACCCGTTAGGTCTGAAATAGCATCACTTGGGGGTCGCAATGGACCACACGCAAGCTTAGAGCATCTCCACCCGTTAGGTCTGAAATAGCATCACTTGGGGGTCGCAATGGACCACACGCAAGCTTAGAGCATCTCCACCCGTTAGGTGGCCCAGGGGCTGAAATAGCATCATTTGGGGGTCAACCGACGAAAATAACGGCTTGAGGGGCTCAGGTTTTCAGTCCCCAAAGGTCGGCACCAGACACCTTTTTTAAGATAAATTCGTTTAAATTGAAGCTGAAATTCGACGAAACTTATATGAATTCATTGAAATTTGTACAAATTTTAAAATAAGTACATAAAAAAAAGAAACATGCCGTTGGCGCCGCCCTCCTGCCACGCCTAGTTCATGCCGAGGAGCTGGTAGAAGGCTGTGTAGTCGTCATCCTGCGCGCCGTCGTCATTCCTGCAGCCCTGCCCTGCGTCATCGATGCGGGTGGGGGCAGTCTGCGTCGGCGTCTCCTTCTCGTCATCGGAGAGGACCGATGACGCCGGCTCCTCGAGGCGGCGTCACGTGTGGCTCAATTTAACTCCGTCTGATCGATCCAAACGAACAAAAAACAGAGAAAATACATGCCCAGTTGGCTCGACGGGTTGTAGTTGGTCTGAGGGAATACTTGCCGGAGGAGGTGGCCGAGAAAATATTTGGTGCACCAGAGCTTGTAGTGGTACCGATGCACCAAACTTACATTGTGTTTTTAAAATATTTAAAAAATTAAAAAAAAAATTAGCACACTCAGGTAATATTAATGTAGGTTGTCACAAAATCTCAAGTGAAAATTTAAAACATAAGTTGACAAACAAAAATAATAAATTTAACGCTGAATAGTACGCAACATAAGTTAGGCTTCAGATTTGATCCATTATCACACTGAAGTCGAATTTGTCACTTTTTATATCTCAAAAAATATTTTTATTTTTTATATAATTTTTTCTGACATCATACGTTGATGTTATTTTTTTTTTAAGAAAAACATCGTATGACATTCGATATAGCGGTAGCATAACAAGTGCGGGTGCATCCCGGAGGTGGCCGACCGTTTTACTAGGCACGGCCTGCAGTGCAGTGCAGCGGTCAAACCCAAACCCAAACCCAACGCCAAAGGAGGCGAATCCATTCCAGACGTTACCTTTCCTCCCCTTTCCTCCCCTCCCATCATAAATAAATGCTACACTGCTCATCCATCCATGTGCTCCTCCTCCTCTTCCTCTAGCTAGCCAGCCACAAGACCCAAGACCCAATCCAAGCTCGCTCGCTGGTGCTGTGCATCCGGAGCTTGAGCTGAGAAGCAGAGGAGAGGATGGGCATGCCGACTCTGCTTCTGCTTCTGGCGGCGCTGCTGCTCCTCCTCATGTCCATGTCCATGTCCGGCTGCTCCGCGGCGGCGACGTACAAGGTTGGCGGGCTGGACGCGTGGGGGGCGCCGCCCTCCACAAAGCCGGACGTCTACATCCGCTGGGCCAAGTCCGTCCCCGTCAAGCTCGGCGACGCCGTCTTCTTCCTCTACCCGCCCAGCCAGGACAGCGCCGTCCAGGTCACCGCCAAGGCCTTCGCCGCCTGCGACGTCTCCGACCCGCTGCTCAAGCTCCACGACGGCAACTCCCTCTTCAACCTCACCAAGCCGGGACGGGTCTACTTCACCAGCGACGCCCCCGGACGCTGCCGCAAGGGCCAGAAGCTCTCGCTCGACGTGCCCGCCGCCGACGGGAAGCTGCTCAAGCCGTCCGCCGACGACGAGGCGGCTCTCAAGGCGCTTGCGTCGCTGCCGCCTGCCGCTGCCCCCACGGAGGCGCTGCCATCGCTCTCCCCCGACGACGACGACGACTCCGGCTCCGTGCCCCGGCGAGCCGGATCCATAGCTCTCGCTGCCGCCCTGTCTCTCGCCGCTGCTCTCATGCTGTGAGATGAGATGTAATCTTTCTTGTTCATCAAATCAAATCAATTCATTTTTATTTTTATTTTTTGTTTTTGTCACAAGAAGAAGAAGAAGAAGAAATTTATTAAATTTGTTTGGATTGGATTGATGTGGATGATCTTGATTTCTTCGGATCCCCAATTGGAATTGGCCTCCAATCCAACTACTCGTACTCGTGCCTCGTGTGAGTGATGCTCATCTCTTCTCTTCTCTTGTCCATGGGCTGATTAGATTAGATTAGATTAGGCTAATCTCTTGTCCAAACAGGACAGGACAGGCACAGCTCATGCGCACATGGTGGCTGCCCCACCTTTGTTTTTGTCGGTGCATCAAATCAAATCCACCTCACCTGTCTGTCTGTCTGTCACGCCAAGGAATTGAATTTATTTATGGACCTAACTAACTACTCCTACTGTAGTAGGCAGCCACACCGCATATTAATATGCGTTACTGTGCAGCGATTAGTGTAGTGTATGTGATCTGCGGATTCCTTGGCTAGCTAAGCTGGGCCTCATGTACTTTTTTTTAGGTTTGGCCTCTCGCATGAGTATAACAGTCACATGCAATATTTTTTTTGATGTTTGAAATTTAAAAAAAATTATCTATAAAACCGTTAATTCAATCGATGATCCGTTTTTATTATTGACTTTCTCGCAACGAGTTGTTCCAAACTAGATTCCATATCGACATATGTTTCGTCAACTATTTTTTTCGTTCACATTTTTTGACCGAGTTGTCATATTATTAACCACTTACTTGCCTGAAAAAAATAACTTGATTGACACTTTTTAATGTTGTTTCATACAAAGCCTTGTAGCAGTTTTCATTATACATGATATCAAAGCATGTCATAGATTGTGTTGCCAATTTCAAAATAATGTCCCTAGCAAGCCTTTAGTTGGTTAGCCAGTTGATCAAGGATGGTTAAGGTTTTATGACCATATGCAAGTATTGTCACTTGATAACTGGATCACACCATTAGGAGAATCATGTGATGACCTAGACCCAAACTATAAACGTATCATGTGATCGTGTCATTTTGTTGCTATTGTTTTCTGCGTGTCAAGTATTCATTCATACGACCATGAGATCATGTAACTCACTCACACCGGAGGAATACCTTGTGTGTATCAAACGTCACAACCTAACTGGGTGACTATAAATGTGCTCTACATGTATCTCTGAAGGTGTTCGTTGAGCTAGTATGGGTCAAGACTGAGATTTGTCACCCCGTATGACAGAGAGGTATCTCGGGGCCCACTCGGTAATACAACATCACATACAAGCCTTGCAAGCAATGTGACTTAAGTGTAAGTCACGGGATCTTGTATTACAAAATTAGTAAAGAGACTTGCGGTAACGAGATTGAAATAGGTATACGGATACCGACGATCAAATCTCGGACAAGTAAATAACCAAAGGACAAAGGAAATGTTATACGAGATTATATGAATCCTTGGCACGGAGGTTCAACCGATAAGATCTTCGTAGAATATGTAGGATCCAATATGAACATCTAGGTCCCGTTATTGGATATTGACCGAGGAGTGTCTCGGGTCATGTCTACATAGTTCTCGAACCCGCAGGGTCTGCACACTTAAGGTTCGATGATGTTTTAGTATAGTTGAGTTATATGTGTTGGTGACTGTTGGGGATATTACCTGCGGTATGACCCGCCCTATTTGGCCGGGTTAGGAAAGCGGCGACTCATACATACATGGTTAGTGTAAACCTTGGCCCAGGCCTGAGGCGTGTTGAGAGATCTTCGTCAGAAGGCTGTCAGGGCCCATGAGCCAGATGGCGGTTCAGGATTGATGAAGAAGATAAGTCGCCAAGGAGGTTTCTTGGCTTGGCAAACACGACGAATTAGAGATATGGAAGGCCATGATTTGTAACGTGGCCAGGACTTTTGTAAACCCTAGGGCCTCGACCTGTATATAAAGGCGAGTCTCTGGGGCAGATAGATTAAGTTCGCCCTCCTTGTAGTCGAATTCACCATCAATATACACAAGCAGGACGTAGGCTTTTACCTCCACACGAGGGGCCGAACCTGGATAAATCTGAGTCTCGCTTCCGCTCACCCCCTTTGAGTCGCCACCAAGGCGCGATGGCTCTTTCACTAACCCAGCTCGCTTTGAGTCACCACCAAGGTGCGATGGCCCCTTTGAGTCTCGCTTCCGATCGACCTTGGCAGGACGCTCCAGGGGATGATCCGGCGCGCCGGCCGCCTAACCCGCAACCACCTCAGCTAACGGAGGCCCGCGCGCCCCATTTCCAAACACCACGGGGTCACTTCTTGAATCCCGTGGATAACGTGCTGGCGTCAACCCGCCACGTGGAGTCTCTCCCAATTTACGAAAACTCCCCGACTGAAGTGGAGGCGAGAAATGCCATCGAGATGCTGAAAACAGCGGTGGTCCAACATGCGCAATATTCACATAGCCGTGACCGGTTACACTCCATGCCCCATGCGAGTCACATCAGGAGTCGCCATGATGACCAATATTCACATATTAAGCTCGGTCATCGTATACCTCACTCCGTTTTGTGATTCTTTTACCATGCCTCTATAATTGTCAGAGATTACGTACTTCACAATCTTAACTCCATTTAATTAATGATTTTCTAAAGTTCTCATTGTTGTCAGGTTATTCATTGTGTGTACTTCATTTAGCAGTTAGAGTGCATATTGCTCTCCATGTTCAGTACTGTGACCGGAATAACGATGTGGTTTTAGGCTCGGACATGGCAATTTCCCAATAGAAGTTTGATGTGTTATTCTTTATTTTTTTGTTTCGTAAAACAGTTATTGGTATGCTCTCTGAACCCAATAGTTTTCAGCATCCACACACGGAACCAGTGCAAACAGTGTGTTGAGGGGATCTACTTAAAAGTGATTTACTTAAGAGTGGGAGGGGCAACACGACGATGGGGGGATGTTGAGGGGAGGTCGGGGAAGTGATAGCAAGTGGCCGCACATGTGGAGGCGGGTGGTTAGGCCTGTGGAGGCCACGGGAAAGTAGGAGGAACCGTCGTAGGATAGGGGAAAAATGGTGTGGGAGGAATGGCTTGCTCCTAAATGTTGGATATTGATGTGATGGTCAAAAATAAAAGTGACTAGCATGAGAAATGTTTTTAGGTATAGATGCTCCTTTAATTCATTAACCATCATTTTTTTTTGAAGAAGCACGGGTATATAGAAGAAAAAAAGGAAGGTCACATCAAGAGCCCAGCGGCGTGAGCGAGCCCATCAAGAGCTCATCAGCCAGGCTGGCTGCACACACACACCCTAGCTAGGGTTTTACCATCCTCTCTCGCCGTCGCCGCCGCCGCCGCCGCCGGGATCTGCTCGTCGGCGCTCGATCCTTCACCGACTGGCCGGGGATTCCGAGCGCCGGAGGGACCTCATCTGACCTGGTTGGTTGGTTGGTTGGTTGGGAATCGGAAGGGAAGGGACTGACGATGAGGCCGGTCTTCTGCGGCAACTTTGACTACGAGACGCGGCAGTCCGACCTGGAGCGCCTCTTCTCAAAGTACGGCCCCATCCGCCGCATCGACATCAAATCCGGTATGTATGCTCCTCTTTTCTCTCCACTCCCTACTGACCTCTCAGGTTGCCGATTGAATCTATGTATGTATGCTCTGTGGATTAAATGAATGCCATCAATCCTCTGCTCAATGGAATGGGTGTGTTTGCTGCTTGATTTGGGTGTTTTTTTTACTACTGTACGTACTTAGGACTAGTATGCTATGCTATGCTATGCTCTGTTCTATGGATTATTACTGTGTCATCAATAAATGAATGTTTGCTCAAACGCCACATGTAGTAGTATTCACTTGTTCAATGGCATGTACCTCAACCAATTCCCTGCTTTGTTTGGCACTTTTTGCACCTTGTTTTATTTTATCCACAGACCATACCACACTTATACTCCAGTCTAGTACAGGGTAAAAGAAACAACTTTCAACCCTGTTTGCCTGTCCGTCCGTCTGCTTCTACTGCAGGCTACGCCTTTGTCTACTTCCAAGACGAGCGCGACGCTGAGGACGCAATAAGGCGGCTCAGCAACGCCGAGTTCGGCCACAGCAGGCGAAGGCTCTCCGTCGAATGGTCAAGGGTAACCTCTCACTGTCTCACTTGTCTATTCCATCTTTCCCAGTACAAGCACACAAAAGGCTGCTCTTCTCCTCTCATGCATGTGTTGGTTCGTTCGTTCATTCGTCCAGCAAGAGGAGCCCGTGCCCAAGAACCGCGACAGGCCTACAGGGGCAGATGCAAAGCCCACCAGGACGCTCTTTGTTATCAACTTTGATCCCGTCCGCACCAAAGTCGTGGACATCGAGAGGCATTTTCAGCCCTACGGCAAGATTGCAAACATTCGTATCCGCAAGAACTTTGCTTTCGTCCAGTATGAGATGCAGGAGGACGCCAGTGTAGCCGTCAACAAGACTGACAAGAGGTATCATCTGTTTGCTCTCTTCTTCCCACTGCCCATCCTCCATCCAGTATGCACAAGGCTCCTGCAAACTTTCTATCACACGTACACACAACTGATTAGTTTGTTGCTACCCAATTCAATGTCGAATGCATCTCCCCGCATACTACTGCATCTAACAATGCACCTGACTTACTGGAGTGGACTGACTCCATTATCTAGTCTGGTTTATTTGGCTGCTGAGGTGTTGAATTCTCTGTTACGTTATGTCACTAATGTGATACCTGACATTGATATTGATGCTAGCTGGATGGTCTTAGCTCTTACAATAATTATACTCCCTCCGTCTCAAAATAAGTGTCCAAACTTTGTACTAAGCTTAAGACACTTATTTTGAGACGGAGGGAGTACTTTGCATCGATATGAAAGCAAAGCTATTTTTTAGTCCCTCAAATATTATCTGCGTGCTTGCTCCACTGAAGCACCGTCGAGTCATTAACTCTCCAATATCGTAGGAATGCTTGCTCTGCTCAAGGACTGTCTAGTTCTGCTTCATACACTTTGACAAGTGGATTTGGTAACCAGTTATTCTTCTTTGAATTCTAAACCCCATTTGTCTGGGTGTTGAGCTAGATTCGTGTGGACAGCCTCAGTTTTGGTTTGCTGAATTTACACTGCCATTACATATGCAATTGCAATGTTCCCTTGTAACCCAGCTGATTTTCTAGGTTTTGAAATTTCATCAAGTATGTTTGCTGCTCAAGTTTTTCTCATTGTCTTTCATGCTTGGTATTGTCCGGCACCGGGATAATAACCCCTCTTATAATATCATACATAGCACACATGGAATAGACAAGTGGTGATTATTTTCTGGGATATTAGCTTCTACTCCCTCTGTACCCCAACTACAAGTATTTAGGTTTCTTCCTATGAACTAGTCAGATGCATCTTTAAACTGTAATATTGTCGCCATCTTGCTTTACTTGTGCGGACTTTTTACATTGCATTTCTCATTGCTGGGTGTCATTTCTTGCTGTTTCTGCGCAGCACGATATTGGACAGGGTAGTGACAGTTGAATATGCCTTCCGGGATGATGACAATGAAAGAGATGACAGACATGGCAGTCCCAGGCAAGGCCGTGACAGATACGGCAGCCCGAGACGAGGGGGTGACAGATATGGCAGCCCCAGACGAGGCGGTGACAGATATGGCAGTCCAAAGAGAGCCAACCAGGGCAGACGTCCCTACGAGCGCTCCCCTAGCCCTAGGTACCGAAGGGATTACAGTCCAGATTACGACCGCCGTCCACGTTATGATCGCCAGTATGGAGCACCATATGGTAGGAGCCGAAGCCCTGTGTATGATCGTTATGAAAGAGGTAGGAGCCCCGGCTATGGTCGTTACTAGGTAAGAATATTACTGAGTAAGTTTCTGAAAGCGTCAGAAACCATTATTATCTTTTACCCTTTGTAGCATTATCGTTGAAGTGCTTATTCTGTTTGGCGGCGCTACATTTGATTTTCTATGTCACTGATTATCATTGACCCACACGTGAAACACCTTTCAGGGTGGATGGATTTCGAAGGATCTCAAAGGAAGGAATTCCAGGGAGGATGAAGACGCTCGACCTTTTATGGCCGTGTGCTAGAACTAGAAGAGCGAGGGAAAAGCACAAGGCGATGCTAGTTTTTTCATATCAACACCTTGTGTATTTGAGATGAATAGTTCATCCATGGACCAAAGCTTCTTGATGGCCTGGCCTCTTTAACGACACGGATGATATAGGCCTCTTGATGGCCTGGCCTCTTAACCAACTAGGACGGTGAATACCACCTGACAAACGTGCGACTTTGGAGAACTAGTTTGTTTGTCTCTTCTTGCTGCCTGTATGCTATACCAGTCAAGGCCCAAAATATGTATGCATGCTGTGTTTGCCATCCATTGGTGTCACGAAAGCTAGTAGTAATATGGATCGGAGGGAGTATCTTATTTGTTTTCCCAATGATGGATCTTATTTTATATTTGACTGAAAAATCATTTTCTACTTGAAATTCAGTGGGGAAAAAGAATTTGCATTTCATTTTTATTTTGAGAAAAATTTGCATTGCAGCCCACTCTGTTTCACACAGACTATCAAGTCTTAAGGTGCCTCATAAAATGAATTTTGATATATTATATGTCTGCAGCGACCAACAACTGCCATCTTGTGTTTTTTTTTTGAGATGGCAGATGGCAGTGCAGTGCAGTGCCATCTTGTCTTGTGTTTTCTCACCATAAGCTGTGTATGCACCAAAGTTCCGGCCTTTGCACACAGCTGACATTGGTACTACCGCTTCCTTGCCAGCGATGATACTTCCGGTTAGTATAGGAGAAGAGGACTTTGCGAAAATATACGACGTCAGCACCACAATACCGTGCTCTAAATACGCTCAAGTAGAGAGATTATCCATGGAGCAAAAAACAAACGCTAGTTGGCCGAAAGTCCGTCCGAGCGGTACTACTGCTTCCACCATAACGGTACTTTCGCTTAAATGATGCGAAGGCACCAACAAAACATATAAGAGGAAGTGTCCATTGCACCTCATGGTAGTGGAGCAGTACTACCGCTCTCCAGCGCGTTACCTCCGCTTATATGAAACCGAGGAGACCTAAGATAGATCAGAACCTCAAAAGTGCAGGGAAAGGAAAGGGGTGCATATGTATACGTGATAATTCCACCCACCTTTGCAAATGCGGATCCCCTCTTGATAGTACGGATTTTCCTACAACTCAAATCCACCGACACTAAATCGGTAGAAAATAACCGTTCTCTCTTTTAACCGTTGAGGGGATAAAATAACCGCCGAGGGATGAAAACAATCTCGTGCCACTTGTTAATCTCTGAAAGCTTCACTAGTGGAGAACATGGCCTTAGTCCCGGTTGGCAATGGTCTTTAGTCCCGGGTCACCAACCGGAACTAAAAGGTGGGGACTAAGGGTGTGTTTGGTTACTGTCATCAAGTGGAATGTAACGGGTCCATTCCGTTTCCGAGGGTCATTCTCGTGTTTAGTTGGGTAGAGGAATCGGAACCAACTGATTCTCCGGAACGGCATATTCCCCCAAGATACGGAATGCGCTGGTACCTCCAAATCGGAGGAACCACGCGGAACCGAGCAGGTGCGGCTCCCTCTCCCTCTCTGGCGTCGCCCTCTCCCTTTCCATCTCGAGCGCCACCTCTCCGGCGCCTCCCTCTCCCTCTCCAGCGCCGCCCTCTCCCTCTCCCTCTCCGGCGCCGCCCTCTCCCTCTCCCTCTCCGGCGCCGCCCTCTCCCTCTCCCTCTCCGGCGCCGCCCTCTCCCTCTCCCTCTCCGGCGCCGCCCTCTCCCTCTCCCTTTGCGGCGGCTCGAGGAGCAGGTGCGCGGCAGCCCGAGCAGGTGCGGCGACGGCCCGAGCAGGTGCGCCGCCCTCTCCCTTTCCATCTCCGGCGCCACCTCTCCGGCGCCGCCCTCTCCCTCTCCCTCTCCGCCGCCGCCCTCTCCCTCTCCCTCTCCGCCACCGCCCTCTCCCTCTCCCTCTGCGGAGGCTCGAGAGCAGGTGCGGCGGCGGCTCGAAGAGCAGGTGCGGTGACGGCGACGGACCGAGCAGGTGTGGCGGGGGCGACGGACCGAGCAGGTGCGGCGGCGGTGGCAGGCCCGTTCCATCTATTGTTTTAACCAAACATAGGAACGCAACCTGGTGGAATGGAATGTCATGGAATCATTCCATTACGTTCCACCTCGTTCTTCAACCAAACACACCCTAAAGCCCCCACCCTTTAGTCCTGGTTGGCCGCGAGCGTGCGGTGGGGCTGGAGGACCTTTAGTCCCGGTTAGTGACACCAAACGGGACTAAGGATTTTGTGTTTTTTTGTTGGGTTTAGGGTTTTAGGGTTTATTTTTTTTGAATTTTATGGTTTGTTTTTCCTTTTCCTTTTGTTTTTTCCATTCAATTTATTTTCATTTCAAACATATTTTACGCTACTACATACTGTACACGTTGATGCATATATAATATAACTTCTCGTACGACCATACATATATATACATAATTTGGTATATACAATTTATCCTACAATTTGGAGATCATTTCATGCAATGGTATTCTCCGCTTTGAGATATGACCTCGATAAGCAAAGATCCCACAATTTCCTCTTGAATTTTTCGTAGGCGGTTCTATGGTAGGAACTTCTCCCGCATGGCTTCAATCTTTAAAGAAGGAGATCAATATAAATATATTAGTTGTGTGTATATATATTAGATGTGTTGGAAAACGTTGCATGGGAAACAAAAAATTTCCTACGCACACAAAGACCTATCATGGTGATGTCCATCTACGAGAGGAGATTAGATCCACATACCCTTGTAGATCGCGGGAAGCGTTAAGAAACACGGTTGATGTAGTGGTACAACTTCGTGATTCAAATTACCGTCGTCCCACGATCCATCCCATGATCCGTTCCGATCTAGCACCAAACGGACGATACCTCCGCGTTCAGCACACGTACAACTCGATGATGATCTTGGCCTTCTTGATCCAGCAAGAGAGACGGAGAAGTAGATGAGTTCTCCGGCAGCGTGACGACGCTCCGGTGGTGGTGATGATCTACTCCTGCAGGGCTCCGCCCGAGCTCCGCAGAAATACGATCTAGAGGAAGAATTACGTGGTATAGGTTTGAGTTGCACGTGGCAAAAGTTGTGTCTCAAAAGCCCTAAAACCACTAGTACATATAGGAGGAGGGGAGGGGCTAGCCTTGGGGCTCTGATCCATTCTGACTAGTTTTTTATGCTATTACTCACAAATTTTGGGTCCCGGGGTGATACGAACGTTCGTGGAACTTCGGGGTCCGGTTATGGGGACCTCGTCTAAACTCGCAGATTTGGTCCATTCTGGCCAGTTTTGTGTGCTATTACTTACTGTGTTTGGGTCCCGGGGCGCTACAAACGTGGAGGGAACTCCTGGGTCCAGTTACAGGGGCCTCGTCAATAATCATAGATTTGGTCCAGTTTTGTATAATATTACTCACTAATTTTGGGTACCGGGGCGATCCGAACGTCCCGCGAACTCTAGGGACCGGTTAAGGGGACCTCATTAAAACTCGCAGATTTGGTCCATTCAGGCCAGTTTTCCATGCTATTACTCATTGATTTTAGGTCCCGAGGCGATACGAACGTTCCGCGAACTCCAGGGACCGGTTACGGGGACCTCGTTTAAACCCACAAATTTTGTCAATTCTAGACAGTTTTCCATGCTATTACTCACTGATTTTGGGTCCTTTGGTGATATGAATGTTAGGGGAACTTCATGGTCCGGTTACGGTGACCTTGCCAGAACTCGTATATATTATACATTCTAGCCAGTTTTGTATGCCATTACTCACTGATTTTGGGTACCGGGGCGATCCGAACGTTCCCCTAACTTTGGGGTCCGGTTACGGGGACCTCATCAAAGCTCGCAGATTTGGTCCATTCTCGCCATTTTTCATGCTATTACTCACTGTTTTGTTCCTGGGGCGATACGAACGTTCGGGAACTTTGGGGTCCTATAACGGGGACCTTGTCAAAACTCGCAGATTTGGTCCATTCTAGCCAGGTTTGTATGCTATTACTCGCTGTGTTTGGGTCCTCGGGTGCTACAAACATTCAGGGAACTCCTGGGTCTGGTTACAGAAACCTCGCCAAAACTCATAGATTTTATACATTCTGGCCAGTTTTGTATGCTATTACTCACTGATTTTGGGTATTGGGGAATCGAGATGTTCCGCGAGCTCCGGGGACCGGTTACATGGACCTTATCAAAACCTACAGATTTTGTCAATTCTGGCCAGTTTTCCATGCTATTACTCACTGATTTTGGTTCCCGGGGCAATAAGAACCTTCGGAGAACTTCGGGGTCCGGTTACGGGAACCTCGTCAAAACTCACAGATTTTATACATTCTGTCCAGTTTTGTATGCTATTACTCACTGATTTAGGGTACCGGGACAACCCGAACATTTTGCGAACTTCGAGGTCGGGTTACAGGGACCTCGTCAAAGCTCGCTGATTTGATCCATTCTGGCTAGTTATCTATGCTATTAGACACTAATTTTGGGTACCGGGACAACCCGAACATTTTGCGAACTCCAGGTCCGGTTACGAGGACCTCGGCTAAACTCGCAGATTTGGTCCATTCTGGCCAGTTTTGTGTGCTATTACTCATTGTGTTTGGGTCCCGCAGCGCTACAAACGTGCGGGGAACTTTTGGGTCCAGTTACAGGGACCTCGTCAATAATCATAGAGTTCGTCCACTTTTGTATAATATTACTCACTAATTTTGGGTACCGGGGCGATCCGAACGTCCCGCAAACTCTAGGGACCGGTTACGGGGATCTCATCAAAACTCGCAGATTTGGTCCATTCAGGCCAATTTTCCATGCTATTACTCACTGATTTTAGGTCCCGAGGCGATACGAATGTTCCGCGAACTCCAGGGACCGGTTACGTGGACCTCATTTAAACTCACAGATTTTGTCAATTCTAGACAGTTTTCCATGCTATTACTCACTGATTTTGGGTCTTGTGGTGATACGAATGTTAGGGGAATTTCGTGGTCCGGTTACGGGGACCTTGCCAAAACTCGTAGATATTATACATTCTAGCCAGTTTTGTATGCTATTACTTACTGATTTTGGGTACCGGGGCGTGCTGCCTCTTGAGCTTGCGTTGGTTTTTCCCTTGAAGAGGAAAGGGTGATCACCCAACGCTATAAAGGGGTTGTCAATCCCTTCAAGATTGATTGCAAAGTGAGATCTGAAGGCGGAAAGTGCAACGAAGTAAAAGTGTAAGGCTGAAAATATGATGTGAAGTAGACCCGGAGGCCATAGTGTTCACTAGAGGCTTCGCTCAAAATAGCAAATATGACGGTGGGTGAACAAATTACTGTCGAGCAATTGATAGAACCGCAAAGTCATGACGATATCTAAGGCAATGATCATACATATAGGCATCACGTCTGAGACAAGTAGAGTGATACTTTCTGCATCTACTACTATTACTCCAGACAACGACCGCTATCCAGCAGGCATCTAGTGTATTGAGTTCATGACAAATAGAGTAACGCCTTAAGCAAGATGACATGATGTAGAGGGATAAATTCATGCAATAGATATAAACTCATCTTTTTACCCTTGATGGCAACAACACGATGCGTGCCTTGCTACCCCTTCTGTCACTGGGTGAGGTCACCGCATGGTATGAACCCAAAACCAAGCACTTCTCCCATTGCAAGAATCATAGATCAAGTTGGCCAAACAAAACCCACAACTCGAAGAGAATTACAAGGATATGAAATCATGCATATAAGAGATGAGAAGAAACTCAAATAAAATTCATAGATAATCTGATCATAAATCCACAATTCATCGGATCTCCACAAACACACCGCAAAAGAAGATTACATCGGATAGATCTCCATGAAGATCATGGAGAACTTTGTATTGAAGATCCAAGAGAGATAAGAAGCCATCTAGCTACTAGCTATGGACCCGAAGGTCTATGGTGAACTACTCACGCATCATTGGAGAGGTCATGGTGTTGATGAAGAAGCCCTCCGTATCCGAATCCCCCTCCGGCAGGGCACCATAACGTGCCCCAGATGGGATCTTGCGGACACAGAAGCTTGCGGCGGCGAAAAAGTATTTTCGTGGATCTCTCTCGCAGTTTTGGATTTTTCAGGAATTTATAGGCGGAAGAGGTAGCGCAGACGAGCCACAGGGGCCCACAAGCCTGCCTTGGTTCTCAAGTCTCGTGTGTATCTCCTGTTCCGGAAAAATCTTTCGGAAGTTTTATTCCGTTTGGACACCGTTTAAAATCCTCCTCTGAAAAGGGTCAAAAAACACGGAAAAATAGGAACGGGCACTTGGCACTGAGTTAATAAGTTAGTCCCAAAAAATATATAAAAGGCATACAAAATATACAAAGTTTGACAAGATAATAGCATGGAACCATAAAAAATTATAGATACCTTGGAGACATATCAAGCATACCCAAGCTTAACTCCTGCTCGTCCTCGAGTAGGGAAGTGATAAAGACAAATTTTTTGATGTGGAATGCTACCTAGCATAGTTGTCCTTTGTAACTTCTTTCATGTGACATGAATGTTCAGATCCGTAAGATTCAAAACAATAGTTTGCTATTGACATGAAAACAATAATATTTCAAGCAAACTAGCAAGGTAATCATGAACTTTCGAAACAACAAGGCCAAAGAAAGTTATCCCTACAAAATCATATAGTCTGGCTATGCTCCATCATCCCCACACAACTAATTTAAATCATGCACAACCCCGGTATTGACCAAGTAATTGTTTTCGCACTCTTACTTTCTCAAACCTTTTTCAACTCTCACGCAATACATGAGCGTGAGCCATGGATATAACACTATGGTAGAATAGAGTGTGGTGGTGGTTGTGAGACAAAAAAAGAGGAAATGGTCACATTGACTCGGCGTATCAAAGGGCTATGGAGATGCCCATTAATAGATATCAATGTGAATGAGTAGGGATTGTCATACAAAGGATGCACTAGAGCTATAAGTATGTGAAAGCTCAAAAGGAGAACTAGTGGGTGTGCATCCAACTTGCTTGCTCATGAAGACCTAGGGCAATTTTGAGGAAGCCATCATTGGAATATACAAGCCAAGTTATATAATGAAGATTCCCACCAGTATGTGGTGGTGACAAAACAAGAGGCTCTCAATCATGAAGAACATGGTGCTATTATGAAGCACAAGTGTGGAAAGAGATAGTAGCATTGTCCCTTCTCTCTTTTTCTCTCTTTTTTTGTTTTTTGTTTGGGCTCTTTGGCCTCTTTCCATATCTCTTTTTTTTGTGGGCAACTTTGGCCTTTTTTTATTATTTCCTCACATGGGACAATGCTCTAATAATGATGATCATCACACTTTTATATACTCACAGCTCAAAGCTTAGAACGATGATGACTCTATAGGAAATGCCTCCGGCAGTGCACCGGAATGTGCAACGATCTAGCTTGGCGTATGATGTTGAAACATCTCGCTAGCTATCTTACAATCATGCAAATGCAATATGAGAGTGAGGACACAAGTCATGAGACGGAACGGTGGGAGTTGCATGACAATATATCTCGGAATGGCTATGAAAATGCCATAGTAGGTAGGTATGGTGGCTGTTTTGAGGAAGGCATATGGTGGGTTTGTGCACCGACAAAAATTGCGCGGTACTAGAGAGACTAGCAATGGTGGAAGGTGAAAGTGCATCTATACCATGGACTCACATTAGTCATGAAGAACTCACATACTTGTTGCAAAAGTTTTTATTAGTAATCGAAACAAAGTGCTAAACGCATACTCCTAGGGGAAGGGTTGGTAGGTGTTAACCATCGCGCGATCCCGACCTCAACACAAAGGAAGTAATACTTAATACAAAGTTTTGTTTTCATACCCACATGCCACATAACCTCCTTTACCATATAGCATTTTGACGCTCTTACCAATTTACCTCCATTACCAAATACCACCTCACCAACACCATAACTAGCACTAAGGTTGTACTAAGCAAATACAAGGTTTCGTTTTGGGACCCATAGGCCACATACGACCAAGATCAGATTGAATTTATCCTAGAGTAAAACTTGTTCAACTCGACGACCAAGACACTTTTATTATTGATTTGTTTTGTTCAATTCCATCTTGCTTTTGATCAATATATGGTCTTTGCGCGGGATTATGATGAAAAACACCAAAATATGAATCCAAGAAGCTAGCAAACGAGGCTAGTTTTGGATGCCTGCTATTGCAACAAAAGACCTTCCAACGGCGCCAGAAATAGGTGTGTTGACGGCACCAGGAATCCTTCTGCTACGGCTATGCCTTAAGGGACTTCCTAGGCAAATATGCAAAGGATTTCCCCCGTGGCCTTGGAGCCTTGCGTTGGTGTTCCCCCGAAGCGAAAAGGGTGATGTAGTGCAGCGGTGGTAAGTATTTCCCTCAGTTTGAGAACCAAGGTATCGATCCAGTGAAGGAGTATCACAAGTGCGTGCGCAAACACAAAAAGCTTGCTCCCAGCGCTATGAAGGGGTTGTCAATCCCTTATAGATTGTTCGCCAAGTGAGAACTGAAAGCAACAAAGTAACAAAGCAAAGTAAAAGCGAAAGTGGAAACGATAGGTGTGAATAGGCCCGGGGGCCGTAGTGTTTACTAGTGGCTTTTCTCATGAAAGCAAGTAGATGGTGGGTGAACAAATTACTGTCGAGCAATTGATAGAACCACGCAAAGTCGTGACGTCATCTATGTCAATGATTATATATATATAGACATCAAGTCCAAAACAAGTAGACCGATACTTTCTGCATCTACTACTATTACTCCACACGTCGACCGCTATCCAGCATGCATCTAATGTATTAAGTCCAAAAGAACAGAGTAACGCCTTAAGCAAGATGACATGATGTAGATGGACAATCTCATATCTACGACAAAGCCCACCTTGTTACCCTTGATGGCAACTACACGATGTGTGCCTTGCTGCCCCTACTGTCACTGGGAAAGGTCACCACACGGTAAGAACCCAAAACCAAGCACTTCTCCCATTGCAAGAATCATAGATCTAGTTGGACAAACAAAACCCAAGACTCGGAGAGACTTAAAAGGATATCAAATCATGCATATAAGAAATAAACAAAGACTCAAATAGATATCATAGATAATCTGATCACAAATCCACAATTCATCGGATCTCGACAAACACACCGCCAAAGAGGATTACATCGGATAGATCTCCATGAAGATCATGGAGAACTTTGTATTGAAGATCCAAGAGAGAGAAGAAGCCATCTAGCTACTAACTACGGACCCGTAGGTCTGAAGTGAACTACTCACGAGTCATTGGAGGGGCGATGATGTTGATGTAGAAGCCCTCCAACTCCAAAGTCCCCTCCGGCAGGGCACCGGGAAGGGTCTCCAGATGAGATCTTGCAGAAACGTAAGCTTGCGGCGGCGGAAAAGTATTTTCGTGGATCCCTTGATTTTTTTCTGTATTTTAGGGAATATATAGGCGAAGGATCTAGGCCAGGGGGGGCGAGGGAGGCCACAAGCCTGCCCACCGCCGCCCCTGGTGGCGGATGGGGGGCTTGTGGGCTCCGTGTAGCCCTCCTGGCTTGGCCCACAAGCCCCCCGATCTTCTTCCATCCAGGAAAAAATCATTTCGGGAATTTTATTCCGTTTGGACTTCGTTCCAAAATCAGATTTGAAAAGAGCCAAAAACACAGAAAAAACAGGAACTGGCACTTGGCACTGAATTAATAAGTTAGTCCCAAAAAATATATAAAAGGTACATAAAACATCCAAAGATGACAAGATAACAACATGAAACCATCAAAAATTATAGATACGTTTGTGACGTATCAAGCATCCCCAAGCTTAACTCCTGCTCGTCCTCGAGTAGGGAAGTGATAAAGAATGAATTTTTGATGCTTTCATGCTACCTAGCATAGATGTCCTTTGTAACTCCTTTTATGTGACGTGAATGTTCAGATCCATTAGATTCAAAACAATAGTTTTCTATTGACGTGGAAACAATAATAATTCAAGCAAACTAGCAAGGTAATCATGAACTTTCAAAATAACAAGGCCAAAAGAAAGTTATCCCTACAAAAGCATATAGTATGGCTATGCTCTATCATCATTGCACAACGAATTTAAATCATGCACAACCCCAGTATTGGCCAAGTAATTGTTTCACACCTTTACTTTCTCAAACCTTTTCAACTCTCACACAATACATGAGCGTGAGCCATGGTTTTAGCACTATAAGTGGTGTGGAGTGTGGTGGAGGTTTGCAAGACAAAATAAGGAGAAGATGATCACATTAACTAGGCATATTAATGAGCTGTGGAGATGCTCATCAATAGATATCAATGTGAATGAGTAGGGATTGCCATACAAATGATGCACTAGAGCTAAGAGTATGTGAAAGCTCTTAAAGAAAAGTAGTGGGTGTGCATCCAACTTGCTTGCTCACGAAGACCTAAGGCAATTTTGAGGAAGCCTATCATTGGAATATACAAGCCAAGTTATATAATGAAAATTTCCCACTAGCTATATGGTGGTGACAAAATGAGAGACTCTCAATCATGAAGATCATGGTGCTTAATATGCACATGTGTGGAAAAGTGGTAGCATTGTCCCTTCTCTCTTTTTCTCTCATATTTATTTTTATTTTTTTGGTGGGCTCTTTGGCCTCTTTTTTTTTATTTTGATGGGCATCTTTGGCCTCTTTTATTTCCTCACATGGGACAATGCTCCATCAATGATGATCATCACATTTTCAACTCAAAACTTAGAGCAACGATGATTCTATATGGAATGCCTTCGGTAGTGTACCGTGGCAATGATCTAGCACGACATAGACATTATTGGAAACATCATGCTCGCTATCTTACGATCATGCAATGGCAATGTAGACGTGGTGGAACATGTCATGGTGGTAGTTGCATGGCAATATATCTCGGAATGACTTTGAAAAAGCCATAGTAGGTAGGTATGGTGGCTGTTTTGAGGGAGGCTAATGGTGGGTTTTGTGCACCGACGAAAGTTGCACGACACTAAGAAGATAGTGATGGTGGAAGGTGAAAGTGCATCTAAACCATGGACTCAACATTTGTCATGAAGAACTCATATACTTGTTGCAAAAGTTTTATTAGTAATCGAAACAAAGCATTCAACACATACTCCTAGGGGAAGGGTTGGTAGGTATAAACCATCGCGCGATCCCGACCGCCATGCAAAGGATGACAATTAATAGACTAATCATGCTCAGATTTCATCACATAACGGTTCACCATATGTGCATGCTACGGGAATCACTAACTTCAACACAAGTATTTCTAGATCCACAACACCTTACTAGCATAACTTCAATATTACCATAACCACAACTCAAAACTAATTCAGATGAATCAAACTTCTCTAACTATTCAATGCACATGAAGGTGGAAGTTTTAGTATACCTTTGGATAACTACCCCTTTTGAGACTACTTTCAAAGCATAGATCAACTACCAAGCCACACACCGCTGTGCTCTAAAAGATATAAGTGAAGCACACATATCAAAAGTATCTAGCTCAAAAGATATAAGTGAAGCACATGTGAGCTGAATTGTCTACCAAAAGATATAAGTGAAGCTCGACAAAATCACGGTGAGTGCATGTCTCTCTCTCTAGGTGTGCAGCAAGGATGATTGTGACACAAAAAAAATAAAAGACTCCTACGATACAAGACACTCCAAGCAAAAACACTTAACATGTGGTGAATAAAAATATAGCCCCAAGTAACGTTACCGATGGATTGAAGACGAGAGAGGGGATGCCTTCCCGGGGCATCCCCAAGCTTAGGCTTTTACGGTATCCTTGAATCTCTTGGGGTGCCTTGGGAATCCCCAAGCTTGAGCTCTTGCCACTCTTTATCTCTTTGTCCATAAGAACTTCACCCAAAATTTGAAAACTTCACAACACAAAACTTAAACAGAAACTCGTGATAACATTAGTATGAGAAAGCAAACCACCACTTCCTTAGATACTGTAGCAAACTTAAATTCTACTTATGCTGATGTTGGGTTACTGTATTTTCAATCTTCCATGGCTAATACCCCCCGATACTATCCATAGTTTCATCAAAATAAGCAACCCACACAACAAAAACAGAATCTGTTAACAGCAGAACAGTCTGTAGCAATCTGTATATTTCGTATACTTCTGGTACTTAAAAAACTCTGAAAACTTACGGCAGTCTGAAGAATTTGCGTAGCAATCAGCACGAAAACGAATCAACTCAAAAGCTCTTACAGAAAAAAATGAAAATTCTTTTCGTGAGCATAAAGTTTCTGTCTTTTCCAGCATGACCAAACGATCATCCCCAAGACTAATAATAACGGTTTTGCTTGGCACAAACGCAAAAAGAAACAAAAAAAACACAATCATAACAGAATTATGAAAGTGTGGAAAACACAAAACAGAAAGAAAAAGGATAGATTCGTTCGGTTGCCTCCCAACAAGCGCTTTTGTTTAACGCCCTTAGCTAGGCAAAAGGTGATGGAATCATGTATAGTCATCTTTGG
Organism: Hordeum vulgare subsp. vulgare; assembly: GCF_904849725.1. Lineage (NCBI taxonomy): Eukaryota > Viridiplantae > Streptophyta > Magnoliopsida > Poales > Poaceae > Hordeum > Hordeum vulgare. The sequence goes on along the minus strand of NC_058521.1, from coordinate 604,890,429 downwards.
TGCTCAAACCATAAGTAGCCCTCATCATAAATTCATAAGGCAATCTTATTTTCTTTCTAGGAAAGTGCTCCATGCCCTTCTTTAAAGGAAATTGAAATATAATATTCCCTTCCTTCATATCGATGATAGCACCAATAGTCCTTAGGAAAGGTCTACCAAGAATAATGGGACATGAAGGATTGCAATCTATGTCAAGTACAATGAAATCCACGGGTACATAGTTCTTATTTGCAACAATAAGAACATCATCGATCCTTCCCATGGGTTTCTTGACAGTAGAATCCGCAAGATGCAAATAAAGAGAACACTCTTCAATCTCATGAAAACCAATAATATCACATAAAGACTTTGGAATCGCGGAAACACTAGCACCCAAATCACACAAAGCATTGCACTCATAGTTTTTGATCTTGATTTTTATAGTAGGTTCCCACTCATCATGAAGTTTTCTAGGTATAGAGACTTCTAGTTCGAGCTTCTCTTCAAGAGATTTCATCATAGCATCTACGATATGCGCGGTAAAGGCTTTGCTTTGGCTATAAGCATGTGGAGAGTTTGCAATGGATTGCATCAAAGAAATGCATTCAAACAAGGAGCAATTATCATAATTGAATTCCTTGAAATCCAAAGTGGGAGTTTCATTACTACCCAAAATTTTGATTTCTTCTACTCCACTCTCCACACCTTTATCATCAAGATGGGTGGACTCCGAATCATTGGGGCGTTTTTCAACCAAAGTGGATTCATATCCAGCCCCTCCATCAATAGGTTTGACATGCGAAAACAAAGATTCAAGAGGAGACACACCAAGCACTTTAAGATCTTCGTGATTTGCATCACTAGAACGCACCCTTTTAAACCATTCATGCCTAGCGCGAATTTGGGTGGTTCTTTCTTTGCTCTCATTCATGGAGACATGCTTAGCTTTAAAGTTTCATCCAAGTTGACCTTGGGAGGAGCGCATCTAACTTTCAAAGCATCAATATCACAAGACATCCTATCAATGCTCTTAGCCAAATCGTCTATTCTGAGTAGTTTTTCCTCTATGGACGCATTGAAAATCTTTTGAGAGTTGATGAACTCTTTGATATTACTCTCTAAATCAGAGGGTAATTTGTTGTGATTTCCATAAGTGTTGTTGTAGGAATTGCCATAATTGTTAGAGGAGTTACTAGGAAAAGGCCTAGGAAAATAGTTTTCTCTAAAAGCATTGTTGTTGCCAAAATTGTTCCTACCAACAAAATTCACGTCCAAACTAGCGTTGCTACTCTCAATCAAGGAAGATAGTGGCATGCCATTAGGATCTACAGTAGCGTTTCTACTAGCAACCAAATTCATCAACTCGTCCATCTTAGCACTAAGCGAGTTAATTTCTTCTATAACGTGCACCTTTTTGCTAGCAGGTGACTTTTCAGTGTGCCACTTAGAGTAGTTGGTCATGATATTGTCTAGGAGTTTTGTAGCGTCTCCTAACATGATTTCCATGAACGTTCCACCTGAGGCGGAGTCCAAGATATTGCGGGAAGAAAAATTCAAGCTATCGTAAAAGATTTGTATAATCATCCACAAACTCAAGCCATGAGCGGGACAATTTCTAATCATAAGCTTCATCCTCTCCCAAGATTGTGCAACATGTTCATGATCAAGTTGCTTGAAATTCATGATATCGTTACATAAGGAGATGATCTTAGCCGGCGGAAAATACTTGGATATGTAAGCATCTTTGCACTTATCCCAAGAATCGATACTATTTTTAGGCAAAGAAGAAAACCAAGTTTTTGCGCGATCCCGCAACGAGAAAGGAAAAAGTTTCTACTTAATCACGTCATTACCCACATCTCTTTTCTTTTGCATATCACAAATTTCAATGAAGGTATTGAGATGGGATGCGACATCTTCACTAGGAAGGCCAGAGAATTGCTCTTTCATAACAAGATTCAGCAAAGCTGCGTTGATTTCATACGATTCCGCACTAGTGGCGGGAGCAATCGGAGTACTAATAAAATCATTATTATTGGTACTCGATAAGTCGCAAAGTTTGTGTGACGCCCCCGGTTCAATCGTACGCTAACCATACACGCAAATGCGTACGATCAAACCCAAGGACTCACGGGAAGATATCACAACACAACTCTAGACACAAATAAAATAATATCAGCTTCATATTACAAGCCAGGGGCCTCGAGGGCTAGAATACGAAAGCTCGATAAACACACGAGTCAGCGGAAGCAACAAATATCTGAGTACAGACATAAAACATGGGGTACCTTAGAGAAGGCTAGCAAAAAAGATACAACGATCGAACGAGGTGAGGCCTCCTGCCTGGGAACCTCCTAACTACTCCTGATCATCAGCGGCCTCCACGTAGTAGTAGGCACCGTCGGGGTAACAGTCGTCGTCGGCGGGGATCTCCATCTCCCGGGCTCCATCATCTGGTCGCAACAACGGATCGAGGGGAGAAGAGGGGGAGCAAAGCAGCGGTGAGTACTCATCCAAAGTACTTGCAAGTCTTACATCAGAACTATTCTTATTATGCATCAGTATCAAAGAAGGGGGGGGGGGGTTATATGTGGACTGACTGCAACAATGCGAGAATAGAGAGAGAAGGCCTAGTCCTATCGAAGACTAGCATCTTCAGGGTCTTGCAGCAATAGACGAGAGTAGAACAGGGGTAAAACATTAATAGTCATATTGTTGCAGCAATATTAAAGTGAGGTCACGCCTAAAGATCCTCCCTCGACTCCCTGCGAGGAAGCAATCCCGAGACAAACTAATTCCAGTTAAGTAACAATTGTAGTTGTATAAGATCGGGGCACAACTCCAAGTCGTCCTGTAACCGTGGACACGGCTATCCGAATAGTTAATTTTCATCCCTGCAGGGGTGCACCACATGTAACGTCACGCTCGATAACACTCTGGCCGGACATACTTTTCTGGGTCCTGCCCGGCCTCGGAATATCGACACGTCGCAGCCCCACCTAAGACTAATCAGAGAGGTCAGCCCGCCGGTCTAAATCCTAAGCGCAAAGGGTTCATGGGCCCAGTTCCCCTCCGCGCTCCTGCACGATGCGAGGGCGGCCGACGTCAGTCCTAGCATCCCTTAATCACAAGCGCAATGCATCTCGGGACCACTCGGGCGCGTGCCACTATGATTGCTGACATCTGAAAAGCTTCGGCTGATACCGCGACGCCGAGTACCCATAATTCTTCCCGCGTAGATGGTTAGTGCGAAAAGGTCTCCGACCAACCCAGATCAAATACCCAAATTCATTAACATTTTAATTAGGCCAACAACACAGTCTCACGGGAATCCACCCGTCTTACAACTAATCACCAATGATCCTAGTAACATGGTCGAGTAACTGCGTGGTTGTAACATCGGGGGGGAATCCGAGGTATCACCCTCGTTGGATTTTGAATGATGTACCCGTCAAGGTGGGCTTAGAGGAATCACCCTCGGGGGTCCCACACTTGAGGGGTTGCACGACAGAGGCGTCATCGGGAATGGTGAAAGAGGAATCACCCTCGATAACCACGACCAACTAGCTATACTACAGAGATATTGTTGGAATTATGCCCTAGAGGCAATGATAAATATAGTTATTATTATAATTCCTGTATCAAGATAATCGTTTATTATCCATGCTATAATTGTATTGAATGAAGACTCATTTACATGTGTGGATACATAGACAAAACACCGTCCCTAGCAAGCCTCTAGTTGGCTAGCCAGTTGATCAAAGATAGTCAGTGTCTTCTGATTATGAACAAGGTGTTGTTGCTTGATAACTGGATCACGTCATTAGGAGAATCACGTGATGGACTAGACCCAAACTAATAGACGTAGCATGTTGATCGTGTCATTTTGTTGCTACTGTTTTATGCGTGTCAAGTATTTATTCCTATGACCATGAGATCATATAACTCACTGACACCGGAGGAATACTTTGTGTGTATCAAACGTCGCAACGTAACTGGGTGACTATAAAGATGCTCTACAGGTATCTCCGAAGGTGTTAGTTGAGTTAGTATGGATCAAGACTGGGATTTGTCATTCCGTGTGACGGAGAGGTATCTCGGGGCCCACTCGGTAATGCAACATCACACACAAGCCTTGCAAGCAAAGTGACTTAGTGTAAGTTGCGGGATCTTGTATTACGGAACGAGTAAAGAGACTTGCCGGTAAACGAGATTGAAATAGGTATACGGATACCGACGATCGAATCTCGGGCAAGTAACATACCGAAGGACAAAGGGAATGACATACGGGATTATATGAATCCTTGGCACTGAGGTTCAAACGATAAGATATTCGTAGAATATGTAGGATCCAATATGGGCATCCAGGTCCCGCTATTGGATATTGACCGAGGAGTCTCTTGGGTCATGTCTACATAGTTCTCGAACCCGCAGGGTCTGCACACTTAAGGTTCGGCGTTGTTTTATGTGTATTTGAGTTATATGGTTGGTTACCGAATGTTGTTCGGAGTCCCGGATGAGATCACACACGTCACGAGGGTTTCCGGAATGGTACGGAAACGAAGATTGATATATAGGATGACCTCATTTGATTACCGGAAGGTTTTCGGAGTTACCGGGAATGACGAATGGGTTCCGGGAGTTCACCGGGGGGGGGGGGGCAACCCACCCCGGGGAAGCCCATAGGCCATAAGGGTGGCGCACCAGCCCTTAGTGGGCTGGTGGGACAGCCCAAAAGGGCCCTATGCGCCATAGAGATAAAAATCAAAGAGAAAGAAAAAAAAGGGAGGTGGGAAGGAAGGGAAGGACTCCCACCCACCAAACCAAGTCCAACTCGGTTTGGGGGGGGGGAGTCCTCCCCCCTTGGACTCGGCCGACCCCCTTGGGGCTCCTTGAGCCCCAAGGCAAGGTCCCCTCCCTCCCACCTATATATACGGAGGTTTTGGAGCTGATTTGAGACGATTTTCCCACGACAGCCCGACCACATACCTCCACGGTTTTTTCTCTAGATCGCGTTTCTGCGGAGCTCGGGCGGAGCCCTGCTGAGACAAGGTCATCACCAACCTCTGGAGCGTCGTCACGCTGCCGGATAACTCTTCTACCTCTCCGTCTCTCTTGCTGGATCAAGAAGGCCGAGATCATCGTCGAGCTGTACGTGTGCTGAACGCGGAGGTGCCGTCCGTTCGGTACTAGATCGTGGGACTGATCGCGGGATTGTTCGCGGGGCGGATCGAGGGACGTGAGGACGTTCCACTACATCAACCGCGTTCACTAACGCTTCTGCTGTACGGTCTACAAGGGTACGTAGATCACTCAGCCCCTCTCGTAGATGGACATCACCATGATAGGTCTTCGTGCGCGTAGGAAATTTTTTGTTTCCCATGCGACGTTCCCCAACAGATATCATCAGGAGTACTTAGCGAGGTGTCACCCTCGGTACTCGATAGTATCTCTGTAGCGTCGTACAACGAAGGGGGCTGTATGTGTTGTGTCGGGTCTGGCTCGTCGATCAGGGATCGAGGTTTGAGAACAAGCGGGGCAACTGAAATACGGGGTTAGAGGGGATGACTGCTCCACCTATACTAGGCATATTAAAGGTACATGACTGAAAGTAGCAGTTCATCAAAAACAGGCTATGCATCAGATATAGGAGCTAACTACAACAGTAGCAAAATAGTAATGCAAGTAGTAGGAAGAAAGACATAGGCAATATAGGAATGATCAAGGGGGATTTCCTTGCCTTGCTGCTCTGCGGCAAAGGACTGATCGGCAGGGTCGTAGATGTACCCGGCATCAGCGTCAGTCTCGGGGTCTACCGGTAAGAAGAGGGGGAAGAAACAATAAATAATAGCAACGGTGCAACACAAAGCATGACATGGCAAGATGGAGGCTAGACATGAGCTAACGCAGCAACATCCGTCATAGACGGGTCGAAAGAATATCTGACGATATTTTGCGGGTCTCGGGATACTACCGTTTATACTGGAAACGATGGAAATGTTCCATGTTTGCTATGCTAGGGACGCGTGACAGACGAATGGACCCTGTATCCGGGTTCGTCTCGTTCTGCTGATCAACTTTCATGTTGAAAATATTTTGATGTGACTTATGGATTATTTAATATTAAATTTTAAAGTTTTATTCAATAATTAGGAATTAAAAACAGATTTAAATAATTTAATAAAAAGCTATTATGACATCAGCATGATGTCATGCTGACATCAACAGTTGACTGGTCAACTGACCAGCGGGTCCCGAACGTCATAGGCACAAGTTTTAATTAAGATTAAATATTAATTAATCAGATTAATTTAGTGGGGGGCCCACGTGTCATACTCTAATTATTCTAATTATCCAATTAATTAATTTAACTAATATATCTATTTATTTATTTAATAAAAACATTAACATTATTTTTATTTTTTTAACTATCGCGTGGGGCCTCCCTGTCATAGACAGCGGGTGCGTTGGCCCCACCGGTAAGTGACGTTAGGCCATATACTCATCTTTTTTCACAGATACATAATCATGCAATTATCGAATTCCTCCAAATACCTATATACGCAATACATACATCGCATCTCATACATACATACATACATACGACATCTAATACATCTTTTATTTTATTTTCATTTAACTCTCAACACTCCCATCTTTCTGTATGTTAACAGAGTTACAAAGAACTCTCTGCTCTAACTCAACATAGAAGAACACATCTCCAAATCTTCCTACCGGTCACTACCGTCGACAGATCGGAGTCCCGTTTGCCGGAACGGAACCGGGACGGTGAGGGGAACGCGATGGTGGGAGGAGCCCGAGGAGGGGCTCACCACGTTGATGAGACGGACCGGTGAAGCCGGAGTTCGCGGGAAGGCGGAGGTGACGGTGGTGATGGCGCGGTTCCGGTGGTGACGGTGACGGCGAGGACGGTGGTGGCGGCGGTGACGGTCGCCAGAGAGGGCCTCCCGGAGTCGTGGCCGGAGAGGTGAGCCCTCCGATGAAGGGGCCGCCGGATCCGGCGAGGTGGAGGTCCTCCTTGCCCGGTCCCTCCTGGACCGAGCGGAAGGAAGGGCCGACAGGGGTCGGGGCCAACCGGCGGGGTGGGGGCGCCGGAGCTTGGCCGGTCGGGGAAAGGTGGGATGGCTCGGTGGGGGGGGGGGGGGGTGAGGCAAGGTGAGGAGTAGGGGGCCTCGGGGTGGCTCGCCGGTGAGAGGAGGAGGCCGAGAGGGAGGTGGCCTCGGCCGACGGTGAGGGAGAGAAGAGGGAGGCCGGTGGGGGAGGGGGTGAGGGGCCGATCTGGGGGAGGGAACGAGAGGGAGAGTTGGGATCGGGGGGGGGGGGCGACGGGGGTCTGTGCGTGGGGGTGAGTGGATGGTACCGAGAGGAGAGGGAGGGAGACTCTCGGTGGGGAGGGGTAGGTGGGACGGGAGGTGTCGGTGGGGGTGGGAGCCTCGTGACCGAGAGGGAGACATCTCGTGGGAGGGGGCCCTCAAGGGGAGTTGGCGGCAAGGTGGGAGGCGAGCGGGAGGGGGGCTGGTGGCGGCTAAGGGGAGCGAGGGGAGCCACGGGGTTCACTGCTTGCTAGCTAGGGTTTGGTGCTTGTGGCTGGCTGGGCCACTTTGGCCCAGTCGGCCAGGGGGGGCTCGGTTGCCTCTTTTTTTTGTTAGTTTCTATGTTTTAATTATTTTAGTAACAAAATCATTTATAAAAAGTAGAGGACATGCCCAATATTAAAAAGGTAATATTAGGCAGCAACATAAAAAGTTTAGGGGCCTTTTGAAAATAATTGAAACTTACACACATCAAAAAGGACATTTAATAATTGTTTTGTCATTGATATAAATGTCTTACAGGCACTAAACCAATTGATAAAATGTTGGTTCAATTTTTTGAATAGCTTAGGGAATAATTGTAACCTAGGCATGATTTTTAATTTGAAGTTTGCAAAACTTTTAATTTCACATCCCAAATAATTTTGAATTGCATAGGGATTCGAACGAGAGTTTGATTCCTACAGTGATCACACATGGCTTAGCAAAATGGATTAACATAAACCTCAGAATACCGTAGCTTGATTACAGAGTTTACTGTAGCACAAATCCAGGGCGTCACAGTTTGGTGTTTTCAGCCATGATGACTTCAACAAACAAACAAGCACACAAGCAAGCAAGAAAACCGGCAAAGGAAAACGACAAAAGGCAAAAGGCAAAAGAAAACGGCAAAGGAGAAAGGCAAATGAAAACGGAAAATGTGAAGTGGGGGAGAGGAAAACGAGAGGCAACTGGCAAAAAAAAGTAAATGCAAGAGATGAGTTTGTGAGACCTACTTGGATAGATCTCTCCTTCCCCGGCAACGGCGCCAAAAATACTTCTGCTACTGCAACAAAAGACCTTCCAACGGCGCCAGAAATAGGTGTGTTGACGGCACCATGAATCCTTCTGCTACGGCTATGCCTTAAGGGACTTCCTAGGCAAATATGCAAAGGATTTCCCCCGTGGCCTTGGAGCCTTCCGTTGTTGTTCCCTCGAAGCGGAAAAGGTGATGTAGCGCAGCGGTGGTAAGTATTTCCCTCAGTTTGAGAACCAAGGTATCAATCCAGTGAAGGAGTATCACAAGTGCCTGCACAAACACAAAAAGCTTGCTCCCAACGCTATGAAGGGGTTGTCAATCCCTTATAGATTGTTCGCCAAGTGAGAACTGAAAGCAACAAAGTAACAAAGCAAAGTAAAAGCAAAAGTGAAATGATAGGTGTGAATAGACCCTGGGGGCGTAGTGTTTACTAGTGGCTTCTCTCATGAAAGCAAGTAGACGGTGGGTGAACAAATTACTATCGAGCAATTGATAGAACAGCGCAAAGTCGTGACGTCATCTATGGCAATGATTATATCTATAGGCATCACGTCCAAAACAAGTAGACCGATACTTTCTGCATCTACTACTATTACTCCACACGTCGACCGCTATCCAGCATGCATCTAGTGTATTAAGTCCAAAAGAACAAAGTAACGCCTTAAGCAAGATGACATGATGTAGATGGACAATCTCATATCTACGACAAAGCCCACCTTGTTACCCTTGATGGCAACTACACGATGTGTGCATTGCTGCCCCTACTGTCACTGGGAAAGGTCACCACATGGTAAGAACCAAAACCAAGCACTTCTCCCATTGCAAGAATCATAGATCTAGTTGGCCAAACAAAACCCAAGACTCGGAGAGACTTACAAGGATATCAAATCATGCATATAAGAAATCAGCAAAGACTCAAATATATATCATAGATAATCTGATCACAAATCCACAATTAATTGGATCTCGACAAACACACCGCCAAAGAGGATTACATTGGATATATCTCCATGAATATTATGGAGAACTTTGTGTTGAAGATCCAAGAGAGAGGAGAAGCCATCTAGCTACTAAATACGGACCCGTAGGTCTGAAGTGAACTACTCACGAGTTATTGGAGGGGCGATGATGTTGATGTAGAAGCCCTCCAACTCCAAAGTCCCCCCCGGCAGGGCACCGGGAAGGGTCTCTAGATGAGATCTCGCAGAAACGGAAGCTTGCGGCGACGGAAAAGTATTTTCGTGGATCCCTTGATTTTTTTTCTGTATTTTAGGGAATATATAGGCGAAGGATCTAGGTTAGGGGGCGCCAGGGAGGCCACAAGCCTGCCCACCGCCGCCCCCTGGTGGCGGATGGGGGGCTTGTGGGCTCCATGTAGCCCTACTGGCTTGGCCCACAAGCCCCATGATCTTCGTCTGTTTGGGAAAAAATCATTTCAGGGATTTTATTCCGTTTGGACTCCGTTCCAAAATCAGATCTGAAAAGAGCCAAAAACACAGAAAAAACAGGAACTGGCACTTGGCACTGAATTAATAAGTTTGTCCCAAAAAAGATATAAAAGATACATAAAACATCCAAAGATGACAAGATAACAGCATGAAACCATCAAAAATTATAGATACGCTTGAGACGTATCAATGCCCGCCCAGACACACGAAAGGGGAACGTGGCACATCCCATTGGCTAAGCTATTGTGATCAATATGTTGTTGCCAGTCTCCTTGAGGGTTCCTTCCCAATGGGCAGTAGACCAAATCTGTTGGAAATTATTTAATTATACAATGGGGTATTCTAAGTGCAAGAGTGTCCTTGCAGCCATGATGCATAGTGATCCATCACCACCTCATATCATTGTATTGCTCTTACCACTTTTATCTCCGTTGGCATATAAGACTTTGACACTCTTACCGATTTATCTCCATTAGCATATAGTAACCTACCACTAGCACAACTAGTGCTACAACACTAAGCTAGTTCTACAACAGTAAGTTAGTACTAAGCTAGTGCTACAACATTAATTTAGTACTAAGCTAGTGCTACAACACTAAGCTAGTGCTACTGTACTAAGCTAGTGCTACAACACTAAACTTGTGCTACATTACTAAGTTAGTACTAAGTGAATACCAAGTTTGGTTTTAGAACCCACATGCTACATAACCTCCATTACCGTATAAGACTTTGAAGATCATACAATTTACTTCCATTACCATATAGTACCTTGTCTATATTACATTTAGCATTAAGCGCGTGCTATAGTATCATATCAGTACCCAACGAATACAAGGATGTGTATTGGGACCCATAGGCCACAAACGACCTAGGATTAAAATGATCCAATATTAGAAGTTGTTCAAATCGACAAGTCAAAGGCTTTTAATATTGACTTTTTATGCATTCAATTCCATCTTGGACTCCAACAAATAGTTAGTCTTCGCGTAGGAACAGGACGAAGAGCGTGAGAATCAGAATCCAAGCTAGCAAGCAAGGCCGATGACTACCGCCCGCCATGACCCTTGAAAGGAACATCCAATTGGCTAAGATACTCCATCTGATGTGTCCTATATAGCCTCCTCATATGTTCTTCTAACCTCGTGATGGGCTGAATCTGTTGGGAATGACTCTAATGCACAACGTCGAATTTTAAGTGGTAGAGTGCCTTTGTATCAACTTCCATTTAGATCCATCACTACCACATATCAGTTTTCTGATCTTTCCAGTTTACCATCATCATCATATAATGTTTTTACCGATTTACCTCCATCAGCATATAACTTAGTGCTAAAGTACTAAGTTAGTAGTACACTAGTACAAAGTTTGGTTTTCGGACCCACATGTGATATAAACTCCATTACCATATAGTATTTTGACGTTCTTACGATTTACCTCCATTACCAAATAGTACCTTGCCATTATTATAGCTAGCACTAAGGTAGTTCTACATTACTAAGTTAGTACTAAACCAATACAAGGTTTCGTTTCGGGACCCATAGGCCACATACGACATCAGATTAAATTTATGCAAGACTAATAATGGAAAATCTTTGCACCCAGAAGCTTTTATTATCTTGCATTTCGATAAACAGTTGGCCTTTGCACCGGATAATAACGGAAAACATAAAAGTATGAATCCAAGCAGCTAGCAAATGAGGCCGGTGTTGGCTGCCCGCCCCGACACACGAATGGGGACCCTAGCCTGTCCCATTGACTAAGCTATTCCAATCGATGTGTCTTCATCAGCCTCCTCGAAGGTTCCTTCCCAATGGACGATGAGCTGAATATGTTGGGAATTAATTAAATACGCAGTAGGCATTCTGAGTGCAAGATTGGGCTTGCAGCCATGATTCATTGAGATTCGTCACCACCATATATAAGTTTGATTCTCTTACCACTTTACCTCTATTAGCATATAACACTTTGACGCTCTTACTGATTTATCTCCATTACCACGTAGTACCTTACCTTTGTTACATCTAGCACTAAGCTAGTACTACAATATCACGTTAGTACTAATCCATGACCAATTTTGGTTTTGGAACCCACATGCGACATATCCTCCATTACCATAGAACGCCTTGATACACTTACCGATTTACCTCCGTTAGCATAGAGTAGCCTACCACCATTACAACTAGCACCACGCTAGTGCTACAACATGAAGCTAGTGCTACAACACTAAGTTAGTCCTAAGCAAATATAAAGTTGGGTTCGACGACTCACATGCTACATAACATCCATTACCATATAACAGTTTCAGATCATACTTACTTACCTCTATTACCATATAGTACCTTGTCTATATTACATTTAGCATTAAGCGCGTGCTACAGTATTATGTCAGTACCAAGCTAATACGAGGGTTTGTATTGAGACCCATAAGCCACATACGACCTTGGATTGAAATGATCCAATATTAGAAGTTGTTTAGAACGTGGAGTCAAAGGCTTTTAATATTGATTTTTTATGCATTCAATTCCATCTTGGACTCCGATAAATATTTAGTCTCCATGCAAGAATAGGAGGAAGAGCCTCAAATTTAGAATCCAAGCTATCAAGTGAGGCTGGTACCGGTGTCTACTGCCCGCCAAGACTCATGAAACGAACATCCCATTGGCTAAGATACTCCGACTGATGTGTCCTATATAGCCTCCTAATAGGTTCTTCCAAACCCGCGATGGGCTGAATCTATTGGGAATGACTCAAATGCGCAACGTGAAATTCTAAGTGGTGGAGTGGCTTTGCATCAACGTTCCATTTAAATCCATCATTACCATATATCAGTTTGCCGATCATTTTAATTTACCGTCCTCACCATATAGTGTTGTTACTGATTTATCTCCATCAGCATATAATACCTTGCCATTATTATAGCTAGCACTAGCATAGTGCCTAAGTACTAAGTTAGTAGTAAACCAGTACAAAGTTTGGTTTTTGGACCCACATGTGACATAACCTGCACTACCATATAGCATTTTGACGTTCTTACCGATTTACCTCCTTTACCAAATAGTTCCTCATCATTATTATAGCTAGAACTAAGGTAGTGCTATAGTAATAAGTTAGTAATAAGCCAATACAAGATTTCGTTTTGGGACCCATAGGCCACATACAACCTCGGATTGAATTTATCCAAGAGTAAAAGTTGTTCAGATCGAGCACCCAAATGCGTTTATTATTGATTTGTTTCATTCAATTCCATCTTGCATTTCAATCAATAGCTGGTCTTTGCACCTGATAATAACATAAAATAGAAAAGTATGAATCCAAGCAACTAGAGAACGAGGCCGATGTTGGCAGCCTGCCCCTACACACAAATGGGGACCCTGGCACGTCCCATTTGCTAAGCTATTCCAATCGATGTGTCGTCATCGGCCTGCTTGAAGGTACCTTCCCAATGGGCGGTGAGCTGAATATGTTAGGAATTACTTAAATATGCAGCGGGCATTCTAAGTGGAAGATTGGGCTTGCAGCCATGATTCATTGAGATTCATCACCATCATATATAAGTTTGCTGCTCTTACCTCTTTACCTCTATCAATATACATACCAACACTAGTTTTTCATTTAGAACTTCTTTTTTGATAAAACTTTGAATTTATATTTTTGATGATATAATACATCACGTAAAACAAGAAAAATACAAAGTCCTCACATAACCAAATATTGGACCCCTCTTTATTATATTTCCTCTATATATCTAAGTTGCATCTACATATTAGTGGTCATGTTCGTTATTGGGTCCTGCATGTCATGTATCGTTAGCGAGCATGGGTTGGTTAGTGGGCCTCACATGTCATATTGATCTGATGGGGGACATAGAAGTCAGGTAGAATGTATATTCAGTTATCTTAGACATGTGGAGACAATTGACACGTAGCCATGACACATAGGAAAAAGTATAGCTCACGTGTCTGCCGAGTCCCCCACGTTCAAGGCTAAATAAGGCCTTAGCCAAACTAGTCGTCAACCCGTGCGATTGCACGGGCCGGCTAGTTATTTAAACAATAGCTTAGTGGTACAATCTTTAAAAATATTGTTTATACATAAAAAAGGAAAACTAACTACGATTCCATAGACTTTGTATTAACCTCTTGAAATAACGTCATCATCCAAATAAAATGAATGGTTGGACGATTGTACACTCTGAACATCAGTAATACAATGAATTTGTTATCACATATAAATTATCAAGACTCCCGGTACCAAATATAACTTAGTCAAAGTTGGCAGCAGTACACCGTATCATCTCTCTTCCCTATAACTGCTTAAAACAAACATCTCTTTGCGGTAAATAATAAAAATATATCTTTCATTAATCCATTAGTAGCACCATTTACATATCTTTCTAACCATAAATCAAGTGGAAGTGCTATTGAATATTGAATGGTTATACAGATGAGATATATTACTATCGATCACTTATGTCATGTATGTACACCGACGTACAAAATATAAAAAAAATACCTTCAGTAAACGTGAAAAAAAACTGGACTATGTATATAGTTGAACTCAGAACCTTTGGAACATGCACCAAAATTACATGTTGTTTCTAATTAGAAGGAGAAATAAAAATCTTATATGTACAGAAATTTTAATGTATAAATGAATGTCTCCTTGTTTTGAAACCCCGAGGAATAACAATACACCAAATTATAAGCGGAAGCATGCAATCATACTTCCTTGCAAGTGATCCCTCTTTTATCGCCTTTTTATTGGATATCAATAGACCATATCTTAAAAAATGTGATCATGCCAAAGGTGGAATTAGTACCATCTAAGCTAGCCTTTCTATGGTTCTGATGACAACTTCAATTGTCTTGAGGAAAGTAAATATATTTTTTCATGGATGATTTTGTTTGTTCTATGCTACAACATGAGTTATGTGTGGTTTGCAGTAGTATTTAGGTCACAAACAATCATCTCATAATTTGGAGATGGAAAATAACGTTGACTGGACTGCATCAAGTACAAAGAAGAACTTCCTCCCAAAACTAGCACTATTGGCGACATGGGCAGACAGCCACACTGCATGTATAAGAACTCAGTTTTTTCCTAGGAAGGATACAATTAATGTCATGAATGTAAACAATATGAACGAACCGGTACGTCCGTTGATCATGGTGCACACCTATTGTGACCTTTGTTGAAGCACCATTACCCTGGCTTCCGACACCTTTTCCTGCAATTAGTGAACATCATACATAGAAGATCAAGAATTATTTTTACATCATGGTGGACATACTAAAATAACTATTTCGTAACACTTAGTGGTAGACTCATCTTCAAGACTTGGAAAGTTTCTTAATGCACTAAAACAAAACCAACCAGCTGGCTGGCAATGACATGTGTCAATCGGTACTCGGTAGGCCCAATGATTAAATCTAACAATCTGCAGTACTCGACTGAAACCAAACCAGGGAGCTCACCCGGGATCATCAAGGGTCTATTTGATCTCTGATTCAGGTATTACCTAGGACATGGGAAGGCATATGTAACTTCTCCACCTTCCATGGGCATGGCACAATAGATCATTTATAACTCTAATCATACTGAAATCCAATCATTTATATATGTATGCGTATATTTATTTCATTTATTCATCGTCAAGTGTTGAACTATGCATCCATTAATCCTACTTATCCATTAGTTCCATATATGTATAACTAAAAGTACAATGGAGATAAATCATGGGGCGTAAAAAAGAGATCACACCTAACATTAAAGGAGCTAGAGCATGGCCACCGTATATTTGTAAAGATAATGGATTGAGGCAATATGTTTAGAGGCGCATGAGCTGAATGGAGAGGGCATCCTGCCTCCGGTGACGACATACATGCGAGGTTCCTGATGGCAAGGGAAAGAGAGAACACATAGGATCGGGCATGAAATAACTTGGGAGGGTTTCGAAGTAGGAGACACCGCTCAGATTTCGCATCCTTTTTCTTTCCAAAGGAAACGTGGAGAGGCCAAGGAGAGTGAAACGTGGGGAGATCAAGGTCAGTACGACTCCCATGACCATAACAAAGGGTATAAAAATCAAGGATTTAGAACATGGTCTTAGAACAAAACTGCTGAAAGCCATTGCTCGAGACCTTCAATCGAAGCAAGACTAAAAAGTTATGATTTTAATAAGACTTTATACGGAAGAAAATGGAAATATAAAGAATGAGCCATGAAGTGCATGGGGGACAACAGTCTGAGGTTTAATGCATAAATATGGTGTAAGAAAGTTCTAGACCACGTATGGAATGTAATGTTCAACAGTAGAGGCTGTAGAAAAGCTGAATAGGACCGGCCAAATTTGAGCTGGAACTGGTATTGCTAAATTCCTCCTCCATTTATGGCATACCTACACACGGAGGTTAGCCCATGTGAATATATGTTTTTGTTGAATATGAAATAACCATAATTTTTTTAATGATACATACCTGATCGAGAAACCATGTTAATATATAATCAAGATTACTGATTGCTGATCTATGGCATCAATCAGCAGTGGTCGAGTGCTAACATACCTGATCGGAAAAACATGGATGGAAGCTGCCGCTGTTGCCATCATTCAGCAGTGGTTGAGTTCCCACGTACCTGAAGGGACATAGGAGAATACGTAATTACATATCCCTGCATCCGAGATGAGGGTAGAGTACCGTTATCCCACCGCCCAAGAGATGTCTGGCTTGTATAGATATTGATCACTGCTGCCGAAGTTGCACGACGCGCGTTTCCCCATTGCACCGGCCTAGCATGAATCAATCGGAAGGTAGGCGAGCATCCCCCGCCAGATCGGGTGGCAAAGGCAATCAGATACTTTTTCTTTCCGTTTGACGATGATGCGCGGCATATGGCAAACAGGAGCTCGATCAGGTAGGGCAGCGGCATGCCGGTTTTTGTTTTTGGAGATCGAGAACATGAAAAGAGATGGCATGGAAATAAAAATTGAAAGAGCAATCTGGAGAGAAATTGATATATCTCGGGAGTTGTGAGAGAGATTACGTGCTGGATAGGTTAAGTGTCTATGAGATTTTTTTTCTTCTCGAGAGAGATTCAAGAGAGATCTAGACCGTAATAATTTGGCCCCACAAGATTAACGGTCCGAGATTTTTTTCTTCTTGAGAGAGATCTAGACCGAAATAATTTGGCCCCACAAGATTAACGGTCCCTAATTACTAATTAACGTGGGAATTTCTTGGGAGTGCCTAATTAGTAGAAGTATAGATTTACATATTTCAATGACCATTTGGTGCCATCAGATTATGACCTTATGGGAATAAAAGGTGACCGTTCAAGAGTTTGGACCGTCTCACACGCTTCATGACCATTTGGCAAATTTTAGTCATAGATCTATGACTAATTTGAGCGTGGTCAATTTTTTTTGTCATAAATGAGCATATTTCTTGTACTGCCAATAAAAGGTTTCGTTTTGGGACCCATAGGCCACATACAACCTCGTATTGAATTTATCCTAGAGTAAAAGTTGTTCAGATCAACCACCCATATGCTTGTATATATTATTGATTTATTTCATTCAATTCCATCTTGTATTTTGATTAATAGTTGATCTTTACACCGGATAATAACGGAAAACAGAAAATTATGAATCCAAGCAGCTAGCAAATGAGGCTCGTGTTGGCTTTTCGCCCCGACACACGAATGGGGACCCTCGCACGTCCCATTGGCTAAGTTATTCCAATCGATGTGTTGTCATCGACCTCGTAGAAATTTCCTTCCCAATGGGCGGTGAGCTGAATATGTTGGGAATTACTCAAACACGCAGCATGCATTCTAAGTGGAAGATTGGGCTTACAACCATGATTCATTGAGATTCATCACCACCATATATAAGTTTGCTGCAATTACCACTGTACCTCTATTAGCTTATAACGCTTTGATGCTCTTACAGATTTACCTCCATTACCATGTAGTACCTTGTTGTTATTAAATCTAGCACTAAGCTAGTACTACAATAATACGATAGTACTAAGCCATGACCAATTTTGGTTTTGGAACCGACATGCCACATATCCTCCATTACCATAGAACACCTTGATACACTTACCAATTTACCTCCGTTAGCATATAGTAACGTCCCACTATTACAACTAGCACTAAGGTAGTGCTACTGTACTAACCTAGGGCTACAACACTAAGCTAGTGCTACGTCACTAAGTTAGTACTGAGGAAATACCACGTTTGGTTCTAGGACCCACATGCTACATAACATCCATTACCATATAACAGTTTCACATCATACCGATTTACCTCCATCAGCATACAATACCTTGCGACTATTATAGCTAGCACTAGCATAGTGCTAAAGTACTAAGTTAGTAGTAAACGAGTACAAAGTTTGGGTTTCGGACCCACTTGTGACATAACCTCCATTACCATATAAATTTTGTATGTTCTTACTGATTTACCTCCATTACCAAATAGTACCTCATCATTATTATAGCTAGCACTAAGGTAGTGCTATAGCACTAAGCTAGTACTGAGCCAAAACAAGGTTTCATTCCGGGATCCATAGTCCACATATGACCTTGGATTGAATTTATCCAAGTGTAAAAGCTGTTCAGATCGACTACCCACATGCTTTTATTATTGATTTGTTTCATTCTATTCTATCTTGCATTTCGATCAACGTTTGGTCTTCGCACCGATTAATAACAAAAAACAGAAAAGTATGGATCCAAGCAGCTAGCAAACGAGGCCGGTGTTGGATGCCCGCCCCGTCACACGAATGTTGACCCTAGCACGTCCCATTGGCTAAGCTATTCCAATCAATGTGTCGTCATCGGCATCCTCCAATGTTCCTTCCCAATGGACGGTGACCTTAATATGTTGGGAATTACTTAAATATGCAACGGTCATTCTAAGTGGAAGATTGGTGTTGCAGCCATGATTCATTGAGATTCATCACCATCATATATTAATTTTGCTGCTCTTACCACTTTACCTCTATAGTACTAAGTTTGTACTAAGCCAATACAAGGTTTCGTTTTGGGACCCATAGGCCACATACAACCACAGATTGAATTTATCCAAGAGTAAAAATTGTTCAGATCAACCACCCAGATGCTTTTATTACTGATTTGTTTCATTCAATTCCATCTTGCATTTCGGTTAATAGTTGGTCTTTGAACCGGATAATAATGGAAAACAGAAAAGTATGAATCCAAGCAGCTAGCAAACGAGGCTGGTGTTGGCTGCCCGCCCCGACACTTGAATTGGAACCCTGGCACGTCCCATTGGCTAAGTTACTCCAATCGATGTGTTGTCATCGACCTCCTCGAAAGTTCCTTCCCAATGGGCGGTGTGCTGAATATGTTGGGAATTACACAAATACGCAACACACATTCTTAGTGTGAGATTGGGCTGACAGCCATGATTCGTTGAGATTCATCACCACCATATATAAGTTTGCTACTCTTACCAGTTCACCTCTATTAGCTTATAACACGTTGAATCTCTTACAGATTTACCTGCATTACCATGTAGTACCTTGTTGTTATTAAAGCTAGCACTACGCTAGTACTACAACAATACGATAGTACTAAGCTATGACCAATTTTGGTTTTGGAACCGACATGGCACATATCCTCCATTACCACCTTGATACACTTACCAAATTACCTCCGTTAGCATATAGTGACATACCACTATTACAACTAGCACTAAGCTAGTGCTACAACACTAAGCTAGTGCTAAGCAAATATCACGTTTTGTTTTAGGACCCACATGCTACATAACATCCATTACCATATAACAGTTTGAGATCATACCGATTTACCTCCATTAGCATAGAATACCTTGCAACTCCTATAGTAGCACCATTGTAGTGCTAAAGTACTAAGTTAGTAGTAAACCAGTATAAAGTTTGGTTTTCGGACCCACTTGTGACATAAGCTCCATTACCATATAATTTTTTTGACGTTCTTACTGATTTACATCCATTACCAAATAGTACCTCACCATTATTATAGCTAGCACTAAAGTAGTGTTATAGGACTAGGTTAGTACTAAGCAAATACAAGGTTTCATTTTGGGACCCATAGTCCACATATGACCTCAGATTGAATTTATCCAAGAGAAAAGTTGTTCAGATCAACCACCAGATGCTTTTATTATCAATTTGCTTCATTCAATTCTATCTTGCATTTCGATCAACAGTTGGTCTTTGCACCGATCAATAATGCAAAACAGAAAAGTATGGATCCAAGCAGCTAGCAAACGAGGCTGGTGTTGGATGCCCGCCCCGACACACGAATGGGGACCCTGGCACGTCCCATTGGCTAAGCTATTCTAATCGATGTGTCGTCATCGGCATCCTCCAAGGTTCCTTCCCAATGGGCGGTGACCTTAATATCTTTGGAATTACTTAAATAAGCAGCGGGCTTTCTGAGTGGAAGATTGTGTTGCAGCCATGATTCATTGACATTCCTCACGATCATATAATAATTTTGCTGCGCTTACCACTTTACTTCTATAGTACTAAGTTTGTACTAAGCCAATATAAGGTTTCGTTTTGGGACCCATAGGCCACACACGACCTCGGATTAAATTTATCCAAGAGTAAAAGTTGTATAGATGAACCACCCAGATGCTTTTATTATTTACTAGTATAGTACCCGTGCGTTGCCACGGGGCAAACGAAGTATGATATGAAACGATAGCTTGATAGAGTGATAGCATGAACTTGAGATTTTTAGATGAGTGCTTCTTATGGACTACAATCCAACACCCAAATAATGTCAAAGATAATTCAACACTGTATGCATATTATTGTTTTTCTTCTATTTGTGTTACCCGTCATTTAGTTCAACAGAATAAAATGTCTAACTAATTAAAATGGAAAAATAAATCTATAATTAAATGGTAGTTTCATTTTACAATGCATGCACACACCAGTTCAATTCATGGCATGTTATCTCCTTCCACACACATCTTCGTCTCATCTTCATATCTCTCACCTCCATCCATGAGTCGACCCATCTCCACTTCAAGTCTCTACCATCATCATTTCTAGATATTCCCATCCTATCACCATGTGCACATCCTACCTTCTCCTCCTTGTCTTCTCTGGATTCACTCCATTTGATTCTCAAACTTTAAGAGTCGTGCATGTTTTTTGACAATGATTAGCAACACCTGTACATAATGCATATATGCAGTACATGGGGTGAGGGTTACATGATAATGATGGAATACATTGGCACACCGTTGACATTTGGCGACGATGAGCTGCAACACCACGCCCTAGGCTTCACCTTGTAGCTATAACAGTTACACTCATCTATCCTTGTCTGCTCACACTTCCAACGCTACAGTCCACCTCCGAGACGGCGTCTAAATAAAGTTAACATTGTTTTTATCACATAAACTTATAATGGCTCACACTCTCAACGCTACAGTCCACCTACCGACGTACATGTTCATAAATTTAACATTTTTATCACATAAACTTCTAATGGCTCGCGCTCTCAACGCTACAGTCCACCTTCCACACATACATGTAAATAAAATTAACATTTTGATCAAATAAACTTATAAATCCAGAGGAATTTATTTTTTCTTAAACTGGAAGGATGAACTATCGCTCGCATAATATACCTATTAGAAACATACAGATGTACATTTTCTTGAGATAATTCAGTCGGATTAGGAAATAAATCACAAATGAAATATTTTGATGCGAGTAAAACTTTTCAGTGAAATGAGAAATATCATGCTACAGAACAGATTGTTGAAGAGGCACCCCTTAATGTATGATGCATGTTGACGAGATACATAATAATATTTTTGTAAATAATGGTAGCAAAAAGAAAACATCAACTTTGACTTCATTCAGCACCATCAAATGACAACCTTATCTATGATGTCTGCTATCGAAAAATGGCGTAAAATATGATCGAAGCAAAAAAGCGAGCACACATCTTCAGGTTACTGTCTTACATTCAGATACTTGCTAGCTATATATATGGTCAGACCATAATTAATTATTGACAGTCTTACTCGTATCCATATCCAACATATATAACCGCTCCCAAAAGCATTTATAAATGCTAAAATGCATAAACTGAAGCACAATCGTAACTCTTTACCACATTCATTGCTGTTGTCATAGGTATAAAGATCCTGCTGTCTGACTGACTTTAGTCACTCCACTTTATTCCGTCAATGAATGACTTCAGTAACTCTCACAACCACAGACACATCTTTTTTGTTGGAAAGGTCGAGATGGCGATGCAGTTACCCATGTCAAGAGAAAACATGACATAATCATATACAATGCAATGTATTGCAACATATAATGGAAAAATTCATAGGAAATCTACGGGGAACAAGCACACACTTTGTAAGATCCCTATACCCCCATGGAGTCACAAACTTTTTGGTACACGTTATCCTTACCCACTCGTTTTTCTCATGAGCGCAAGGAGTCACGAAGTCTTGACCACACAATATGCTTACCTACTCCGTTCTCTGTTCTCTGATGATCGCGTCTTTCTCTACTATTGTTATGTATCAGAATTAGTTACACGGTGGAGATAAGAATGCCGGTAATTGTGTGTGCTCACCTCAAGGTGGCGCCTGACACCCTTATAGAGAAATCCATGCTGCCTCCCATGCTCAAGCGTCTACAAGCTTACATTTCAATCTATAGAATTACACAATAAGCAATTATGTTAAGCCCAAAGACCATGATTACCTTTAGCAGAAAAAATAATTTCTCTGCATAAAGAAATTGCATTATGTACTTTGACCAGGTTCATTGTAAAGAAAATGTCTTGTTTTTTCCTGAAACCTTAACCCTAGCTAAATGATTTTGATGCATAGCAATCACGTCATATACTTTTCTTTAAGAACTCGTTGACCACTGTTTGTTGTAGAAGGTAAATGCTCTGCAAGGCCTGAACAAAATGTAGAAATTAGGGTAAAGCATAATTTGTTAACAAAACATATTTTAGGTCTAATATGCTTAGATGGAAGACATTTTCGTAAAACAAAAATAGTCTATGTCTATTAATGTTTTTCTTCTTTTGCTAGATAGGAATTGGCTAGTTTGATAAAGAAAAGAGAGAAAATATAACACGTGACATTTTACTGATCCAAGTACACGCTCATCCTTTGTGGCAGCCTTTATTCCTGTATCACCAAATTTAATCAACAGCTAGATGAGAAATTGAGAAACACAATATAAGTGTGCCCCCCCCTTGAAATGACTAACAAGTTAAGTTTGTACATAAAAGATATCTTTCCACAACAGAATGATGCTCTGTCCAGTACTATTACCATTAGCAAATAACAACCAAAGCCCACTATTACTTCGCTGTCATATTTATTATTTAGCATGCAAAATGGCATGAAAAGCTGCCTATGTACCCGTCTCCGTCTTGCGACCCTCATCTCAGTTGTCGTCGCGCTACCTCTGTATCCAACGCTCGTCTCCGACTATGTCTACCTTCACTCGTCCCGTCGCGTCGTGTCACCTCTCTACAGCAGCCGAGCAAGCTAACAAGCATGATACCAAAAACCACCAACGAAATCAATGTCGAAAAACAACAACACTTGGCAGGTAGCAAAATCAATGTAGTTCTTCAGCTTTTTTATTACAGCTGCAGATTTCTTCAGCTTTTTTATTACAACTGCAGATTATATCAAATTCAATAGTAGCTTCATGGAAGAAAATACCCACCATCTTGTAGTTTAAGTCAGCTGAAAGGAAATAGAGTTTAAGCTAACTTCTGATACAAACTAACTTTTAAAAGAAACTCATAACTGATATAAGTATTCATCTACGTGAGCAGCAAGCATCAAACCTTAAACATGTAGGACGCCACTGCTTGCCAGCCTTCTCGCAGCAACCTCTGCACCTTCCACCGCTGCAACTCGCTGGTCCCCTGTCTCACCAACACAAATATGACACTACTTCAAAGTGGCGGCATCTGGTAGTATCTGATAATTTCCATGTCTTAGATGAATAATTAGTTACCGTAATCATGAGAGGTTGGCACTTATTGTTTTTCAAACATAAGTATGTGTTCAAGTCTAAACCATAATTAAACAATAACACACACTTAAGAGAAGTAACCTCCGTGCATGAACACTCGATCTAATAGCATGAGTATGAAATGACAAGTTGGGTCAGTTAGAGGATATAATAGGAACAAACATAGCAATTAATAAAAAAGACCATCAGATCATATACACCAAAGTGAATCATTCTCCCCTATAAAAAGAATAATCACCTTCAATTTAAAGATCAGTGCTTGCGTAGAATTGTAGTTGCATATTAACTTCACTTTTAACAAATTTGAATATTTTATTTTTCAAATAATTCACTTGTTCCAAGAGGCCTCTTTCCACATGTAACAGACTAAAAAAAATTAATTTTCAAATAATTCACTTGTTCCAATAATTCACTTTCTCCGGTTCAGCATCTAAAAAGGGATCAGAAGTATAGATGACAAATTCTTGACCTTAACATATGTGTTTTATGTAATAATGGAGTAGTGACTCAATGAACAGATTGTTAACAAACTAAAAAGCGATACAACCTAAATTTTTATTTCTTCTTTGAAGTGATTAACAATGCCATTTTTTCCAGTCAAATAATACATGGTAAATCCGAACAAAGGTAGGCAATCTAAGAACTGAACATGGATAAACTGGATTAAGTGGACGTGGTGATATGTCCCTGACAGTTCATGCAGAGAAATATTATGATGTATTCCACTTCATCTTGACTAACAACCTGAAAATACATACCTCGATCGTGCACTCCCTGTTTGCATGAGGTGCTACTGCTAATTACCCCTTGAACCACACCTTTCCCAAAGTCATTTCACAGGAACTACTTAACCTAGCAAAACAAAAAATACATTAGAAAAGATACCAAGTGTGATGGTCACAAAGTCAAAGTTATTCAAATGTAGGCAAACATGTATAGATCAAGTGTAATCACACATCTCCAGATTTTGTAAATATTCGCCTAATATACTGAAGCAGTGCTACTGCCTGTCATCTTCCAACAAAAGTGCAAGGACGTCCAATGAAGTTTATGAGAGTATTGGCTGATGTATTGACTTGACCACCAAAAATCCCCTGTGCTGCAAGAATTGACAACAAAATCATGTTTCATACCCTCATGCATAAGAAAGAATACGCATGCTTAGTACTTGGAAGCGATCAAATTTCTTGATCCCCAATTTTTATGAGGCCTATGTGAAAAAAATGGATCTGAAAAGGAAGAAAAAGAACACATCAATTAAGTTAGCTTGACTTGATTCTATTGTTAACTGTATTCCCAAAACATAATGCTCACATTCTAAAATTTGAGTCATCTAGGTAAACGTAGTTCAATCTATAAAGTTGTTGGTGCAGGCATCCACTCTGCCTTTTTTGCAGAATTTAGTTGGAGCCATCAAGTGAGCTTGAGTTAACTCATAAGCTTATATGCATCTAGAACTTTAAGTGATACTCAAATCTCTACAGAAAGGTGAAAAAACATGCTGGAACTAAGAACAGATCATGAACTTCTAACAAAATCTCAAAACTGGCACATGAGAGGACATATCCTAATATTAATCGTAAGTCGGCATCAAGATGTCCCCAAGATACAAACTACCAGTAATTTATATCATGAAAATTCTCCCTGATACGGTCTAAAATTCCTGATGCGATCCTTGTCGGGCACCGGGTCGCACCGGGGCGGGGTCATGACGGCGTCCGTGACACCCCAGACCTCGAGCAAGGAGCAAGAAGTGACGGGGCCAATGAGGAGCGCCTCTTCTTAGTAGGAGCAGGAACGACGACACCGACCCCCATCGCCGTGCCCTAGGTTTCCACGACAACAACGGTGGGATCCCACGTCCTTCATCCGCGTGAGGGCGGATCCACTCAGTCAACTAACTCAGAATTGCATGATCCAAGCCCATATTCAGAAGAAGAAAAAAGTTCGAGCTTTACGAATCGTCAAAAGTGGGGAGGAGATCTCACCTGGATGCGCAGGTAGAGGCGGCGCCTATAGAAATCCTCGTACCCCAGGCAAATGGGCGCGTAACCCTGCGGAACCGACAGCACGAGCAGCGTCAGCACCGGACATAAGAGCACGGCGAATCTGAAGTAACGGGATAGACCTTGAGGTTGTTGGATTTGTCGGCATCGAGGATCCGGCGGAAGAAGTCGCGGAAGTGGCCGAAGGGGAAGAGGAGGCCGTAGCTGAAGGGCGTGGTGAGCGCGGTCAGGTACGGGAGCCTCACCATCCTCGCCCTCCTCGCTCCCTTCGACGCGGCACGCGGCAGGGGTCGGGGGGAGGGAGCGGTGTTTATTGGCTGCCTGGACGCGCGATGGGGTCGTCAACGACGGTGTGGGTTGGTGACCGGCCAATCGTTTTCGATGGCGACTGGCTAGATTGGAAAAATTGGAATCTTTGGGATTAGGGTGGGGGGGGGGTGAGACTAACGGGGCAGTGGCGACGCGCGTTTGGGGTAGGCGGCGTGGCGTGGGTTTCGACGGGGCTGGGTTCGGTGGCGGCGAGGGGGTCGGGGTGGGCGGGGCGTCGTGTGGGCTGGTGGGGCGGGTGCGGGGGTGGGCGGGCGTGGGGCTGAGTGATGGGGAAGACGTGCGCGAGGTGGTGGGGATTATCGTTTCGTTAAGACAGAGGGCTTTTTTTTATAAACTGGTTGTTTTCTTTATTTAATCGCCTGGTTTACGAAGGGATGGTAAAAACCGATGGAAGTGCTAGCGGGAGGAAGTGGGAATCGTACGAGGTCGAACCATCGTACAAGGTCGAACCATCACGACGACAGATCCCCCTTTAATAGTAGAGATTTGTTTCATTCAATTCCATCTTGCATTTCGATTAATAGTTGGTCTTTGCACCAGATAATAATGGAAAACAGAAAAGTACGAATCCAAGCAACTAGCAAATGAGGCTAGTGTTGTGTGCCCGACCCGACACACAAATGCGGACCCTGACACGTCCCATTGGCTAACTTATTCCAATCGATGTGTTTTCATCGACCTCCTCGAAAGTTACTCCCCAATGGGCGGTGAGCTGAATATGTTGGGAACTACTCAAGTACGCAATAGGCATTCTAAGTGGAAGATTTGGTTTACAGCCATGATTCATTAAGATTCATCACCACCATATATAAGTTTGCTGCTCTTACCACTGTACCTCTATTAGCTTATAACACTTTGATGCTCTTACAGATTTACCTCCATTACCATATAGTACCTTGCTGTTAATAAAGCTAGCACTAAGCTAGTACTACAATAATTTGATAGTACTAAGCCATGACCAAATTTTGTTTTGGAACCGACATGCCACATATCCTCCATTACCATAGAACACCTTGATACACTTACCAATTTACATCCGTTAGCATATAGTAACCTACCACTATTACAACTAGCACTAAGCTAGTGGTACAGTACTAAGCTAGTGCTACAACACTAAGTTAGTACTAAGCAAATACGACGTTTGGTTCTAGGATACACATGCTACATAACATCCATTACCATATAACAGTTTCAGTTCATACCAATTTAGCTCCATGAGCATACAATACCTTGCCACTATTATAGCTAGCACTAGCATAATGCTAAAGTATTAAGTTAGTAGTAAATTAGTACAAAGTTTGGTTTTCGGACCCACCTGTGACATAACCTCCATTACCATTTAATTTTTTGACGTTCTTACTGATTTACCTCCATTACCAAATAGTACCTCACCATTATTATAGCTAGCACTAAGGTATTGCTATAGCACTAGGTTAGTACTAAGCCTATACAAGGTTTAGTTTTGGGAACCATTGTCCACATATGACCTCAGATTGAATTTATCCAAGAGTTAAAGTTGTCCAGATCAACCACCCAGATGATTTTATTATTGATTTGTTTCATTCAATTCTATCTTGCATTTCGATTAACAGTTGAACTTTGCTCCGATTAATAACGGAAAACAGAGAAGTATGGATCCAAGCAGCTAGCACACGAGGCCGGTGTTGGATGCGCGCCCCGACACATGAATGGGGACCCTAGCACGCCCTATTGGCTAAGCTATTCCAATCGCAGTGTTGTCATCGGCATCATCCAAGGTTCCTTCCCAATGGGCGGTGACCTTAATATCCTGGGAATTACTTAAATATGGAGCGGACATTCTAAGTGGAAGATTGGTGTTGCAGCCATGATTCATTGAGATTCATCACCCTCATATAATAAGTTTGCTGCTCTTACCACTTTACCTCCATAGTACTAAGTTGGTTCTAAGCCCATACAAGGTTTCGTTTTGGGACCCATAGGCCACACAAAACCTCGGATTAACTTTATCCAAGAGTAAAAGTTGTTCAGATAAACCACCGAGATGGTCTTGTTACTGATTTATTTCATTCAATTCCATCTTGCATTTGGATTAATAGTTGGTCTTTGCACCAGATAATAATGGAAAACAGAAAAGTATGAATCCAAGGAGCTAGCAAACGAGGCTGGTGTAGGCTGCCCGCGTGACACACGAATGGGGACCGTGGCACATCCCATTTTCTAAGTTATTCTAATCGATGTGTTGTCATCGACCTCCTCGAAAGTTCCTTCCCAATGGACGGTGAGCTGAATATGCTGAGAATTACTCAAATACGCAGCAAGCATTCTAAGTTGAAGATTGGGCTTACAACCATGATTCATTGAGATTCATCACCATCATATATAAGTTTGTTGCTCTTATAACTTTACCTGCATTAGGATATAACACTTTGACGCTCTTACACATTTACCTCCATTACCATGTAGTATCTTGCTATTATTATAGCTAGCACTAAGATAGCACTACAATAATACGATAGTACTAAGCCATGACCAATTTTGGTTTTGGAACCGACATGCCACATATCCTCCATTACCATAGAACACCTTGATACACTAACAATTTACCTCCGTTAGCATATAGTAACCTACCACTATTACACCTAGCACTAAACTAGTGCTACAGCACTAAGCTAGTGCTACAACACTAAGCTAGTACTACAATAATACGATAGTACTAAGCCATGACCAATTTTGCTTTTGGAACCCACATGCCAAAAATCCCCCATTACCATAGAACACCTTGATACACTTACCAATTTACCTCCCTTAGCATATAGTAACCTACCTCTATTACAACTAGCACTAAGCTAGTGCTATAGTACTAAGCTAGTGCTACAACACTAAGCTAGTGCTACATTACTAAGTTAGTACTAAGCAAATAACACGTTTGGTTCTAGGACCCACATGCTACATAACATCCATTACCATCTAACAGTTTCAGATCATACCAATTTACCTCCATCAGCATACAATACCTTGCCACTATATAGCTGCCACTAACGTAGAGCTAAAGTACTAAGTTAGTAGTATACGAGTATAAAGTTTGGTTTTCGGACCCACATGTGACATAACCTCCATTACCATATAAAATTCTGACGTTCATACAGATTTACCTCCATTACCAAATAGTACCTCGCCATTATTATAGCTAGAACTAAGGTAGTGCTATAGCACTAAGTTAGTACTAAGACAATACAAGGTTTTGGTTTGGGACCCATAGTCCACATATGACCTCGGATTGAATTTATCCAAGAGTAAATGTTGTTCTGATCGACCTCCCAGATGCTTTTATTATTGATTTGTTTCATTCAATTCTATCTTGCATTTCGATCAACAATTGGTCTTTGCATCGATTAATAATGGAAAACAGAAAAGTATGTATCCAAGCAACTATCAAACGAGGCCGGTGTTGGATGCGCGCCCCGACACACGAATGGGGACCCTGGCACGTCCCATTGGCTAACCTATTCCAATTGATGTGTCGACATCGGCATCCTCCAAGGTTCCTTTCAATGGGCAGTGACCTTAATATGTTGGGAATTACTTAAATACGCAGCGGGCATTCTAAGTGGGAGATTGGTGTTGCACCCATGATTCATTGAGATTCATCACCATCATATATAAGTTTACTGCTCTATTAGAGGTTGTTTAGATCGATGAGTCAAAGGCTTTTATTTTTGATTCTTATGCATTCAATTCCATCTTGGACTCCGATAAATAGGATGGAGGACTTGTGAGTCAGAATCCAAGCTAGCAAGCGAGGCCGACGTTTTGACGTTCTTACCGACTTACCTCCATTACCAAATAGTACCTCAACATTATTATAGCTAGAACTAAGGTAGTTATATAGTACTAAGTTAGTTCTAAGCCAATACAAGGTTTCATTTTGGGACCCATAGGCCACATACGACCTTATATTGAACTTATCCAAAAGCAAAATTGTTCAGATCGACCATGCAGATGCTTTAATTTTTGTTTTGTTTCATTCAATTCCATCTTGCATTTCATTAAATAGTTCATCTTCGCACCCGATTATAACGAAAAATATGAATCCAAGCTGCTAGCAAACGAGGCCGGTGTTGGCTGCACTCCCCGACACATGAATGGGGACCCTGGCACATCCCATTGGGTAAGCTATTCCTATCGATGTGTCGTCATCGGCCTCCTCGAAGGATCCTTTCCAATGGTATGTGAGCTGAAAATGTTAGGAATTACTTAAATACGCAACGATCATTCGAAGTGGAAGATTGGGCTTGCAGCCATGATTCATTGAGATTCATCACCATCATATATAAGTTTGCTACTCTTACCACTTTACCTATATTAGAATATAATACTTTGACGCTCTTACTGATATAACTCCATTACCATGTAGTATGTTTCTATTATTACAACTAGTTCTACAATAATACGTTAGTACTAAGCTAGGACCAATTTTTGTTTTGGAACCCACATGCCACATATCCTCCATTACCATAGAACACCTTGATATACTTACCGATTTACCTCCTATAACATATAGAAACATACCACTATTACAACTAGCACCAAGCTAATGCTACAGTACTAAGCTAGTGCTACAACACGAAGCTAGCACTAGTAGGAAAAACCTTATAGGTAGCAGCCTAGTAGTAGCGCTGGAAAACAGCATGCGCGGGATAATGATTTGTTTAGCTTGATGACTTGTTCAGCTCGATGACCAAGACGTTTTTATTATTGATTTGTTTCATTCAATTCCATCTTGCATTTTGATCAACATATGGTCTTTGCGCGGGATAATGACGAAAAACACCAAAGGATGAATCCAAGCAGTTAGCAAACGAGGCCAGTTTTGGATGCCCGCCCAGACAAACGAAAGGGGAACGTGCCACGTCCCATTGGCTAAGCTATTGCAATCAATATGTTGTTGCCAGCCACCTTGAGGGTTCCTTCCCAATGGGCGGTGAACCGAATCTATTGGAAATTATTTAATTATGCAACGGGGTATTCTAAGTGCAAGAGTGGCCTCGAAGCCATGATTCATTATGATCCATCACTACCTCATATCATTATGCCGCTCTTACCACTTTTACCTTCGTTAGCACACTACTAGAAAAAAGCCTATAGCGAATATGGACATTAATGGCGCACCATGCATGTGGTGCGCTACTGCTATATAGCAGTGGCGCACCACATACTGGTGCGCCATTAGTGTGCATATTACTAATGGTGCACCTTGTGTGTGGTGCGCCATTACTATCTTTGTCCTGACCCCACACCCTTTACTACACTTATCAGTAGCGCACCATGGAAAGTGCGCCATTACTAGCTTTAACTAGTAATGGCGCACCACCTCCACGGTGCGCCATTACTAACATTTTTATTTCAGTTTTTTTAAAACTACAAATGGCGCATTCTTACCAGGTGCGCCATTAGTAACCCTGGAGATCGATCAGTTTTTCACCTTCCTCGTAGGAGTAAAACTTCCTTATGGTTACGCGGGGAAGATACGCAGATACCTAGACTCAGCGAAGCAGAAGTTCAGCGGGATGAAGTCTCACGACTGTCACGTGCTGATGACGCAGATACTTCCAGTTGCAATCGTGGGATCATGGACGCGCACGTCCGTGAAACGCTATTTGGCCTATGCAACTTTTTCGACGTCATCT
Organism: Hordeum vulgare subsp. vulgare; assembly: GCF_904849725.1. Classification (NCBI taxonomy): domain Eukaryota; kingdom Viridiplantae; phylum Streptophyta; class Magnoliopsida; order Poales; family Poaceae; genus Hordeum; species Hordeum vulgare. The sequence continues at coordinate 604,858,589 of NC_058521.1, read as the reverse complement.
GTCGAAAGTCGGTTGGCGTGAGGCAACTCAGAAGGCTACAGGAAGAGATCATGGTGATACTATGCGACCTTGAGATGTACTTACCGCCCGCATTCTTCGACGTTATGGTGCATCTGCTGGTCCATATCGTGGAGGATATCATCCAACTCGGGCCGACGTTCGTGCACAACATGATGCCGTTCGAAAGGATGAATGGTGTCATCAAAGGATACGTTCGCAACAGGGCACGTCCAGATGGAAGCATAGCCCAGGGCTTTCTCATCGAAGAGTGCATCTCCTTCTGCACGTATTATCTAGGAATCGAGAACCCCGTTGGTCTGCCCATCAACAGGCACCTCGGCAGGCTCGCTGAATGGGGTTACCGCGAGGGTCGCCGTGAAATGCATGTCGACTTCAAGGGTCGACTCGCCGACTTTGAAAGAGCAAACCTAGTCGCGCTACAACACATAGACGTGGTCGAACCATGGGTGGTAGAGCACAAAACCTTTATTGAGAAGACGTGCAATGACCGAAGCCAATAGAGGACGGACGGAGATATAATCAAAGAGCACAACTCATATTTCACGCGTTGGTTGAAGGACAAGCTTCTGTCGTACCATTTACACGAGGATTCTTCCACGGAAGGAAAACTCATATTCGCCTTGTCACAGGGTGCCGAGCACAACCTGATGACCTATGAGGCTTACGATGTCAACGGGTACACATTCTACACCGAGGAAAAGGACATGAAGAGCGATTGTCAGAACTTCGGGGTAACGATGGGATCCTACACCGGTAACGACAAGGACAGATACTATGGAAGGATCGAGGAGATCTGGGATCTGAGCTACGCTGGAGAGAAAGTTCCAATTATCTGTGTTAGATGGGCCAAGAGCATCCTAAAAGAAGACCGGTATTTCACCACCATGGGTATACACGAAGCCAAATCGAAGACCGCGGGCGCAAATGTCACTGCGAAAAATGAGCCATGGGTACTTGCTTGCCAAGTGGACCAATGCTTCTTCATTACCGACCCGTCAAAGCCCAGTCGTGTTGTCGTGAGGAGAGGCAAAAGGAACATCATCGGAATGGATGGAGTCGCCAATGAGCAAGACTTCGACAAGTACGGAGACCCGAAGATGGAAGATGACGATGACGATGAAGTAGCACACATCAAAGAAGAAGCAGGACCACCCTACCTAAAGGACGTCCGTTCAAGAGAAGAATTCAAGGGGTTCCGGGGCTAAATTATTCAACCGCGAGAAAGAAGGGAAATAAGATCATTGTGAAAAGATAGCTAATTAAGATCGAATCACGACGTGTCGGCCGCGTGTGTGTGTCAGTGGCAAGCTCAATCTTTGATGACTGTTATTTCACGTCACTTGATTTCAACCATGTCATGTAATTCTAAATCTTTGCACAATGTGATATCACCTCATAACATGATTTTTTGTAAGTGTCTCTCTCCGTGAGCTTTATGGATGGCTTAGGTGTAAAACATGCTTTCCTCGGGCTACTCGTAAAACACATTAGCTCGTTTGGCTAAACAAGTGGAAATGAGTGATTGGCTCTTTTCATAGTTCTTAGTAAGAAAATAGATAAAGTAAATACAAAGTATACTAGATAGGCGGAGAAACTATTACATGCATGCAACTAAAAATAAATAAAAAAGTTAGTAATGGCGCACCAGGGGAAGGTGCGCCATTGCTACCACCTTACTTATGGCGCACCACTAGAAGGTGCGCCATTGCTATCACCTTACTTATGGCGCACCCCTAAATGGTGCACCATTGCTAACCCTCCCCCACTATACCAATTCATTCCCCCTCCCCTAACTACTCTCCCAACAGCACGCCAGTCGTTTCTCCCTCACCTCTCCTTGATCTCCTCCTCCTCCTCCTCCGGTGACTGTGTCGCCGGTGACTCCCTCCTCCTCCTCCACGGGGACGGCGCCACCGGGGACTCCCTCCTCCTCCTCCATGGGGACTGCGCCGCCGGGAACTCCCTCTTCCCTCCACAGCAGCGGCCTCCTCAACGGCAGCGCCCCCCTCAACGGCGGCGGCCCCCTCTCCGACAGCCCGCCCGTCTCCTCCTCCTCCTCCTCCGGTGACTGCGCCGCCGGTGTATAGTGCTATCTCACCACCCCCACAGCCCCCTGTGCATTTTTATTCTTACTTGGAACTAGCAGTTTTCGTATTTTAGGTTAAATGTAGCATTGTGGCACCACCAACTAAGGAACCTCCATGGCTGGCTGGCAGAGGAATTAGATGCATGTTTAGAAATTATTAGATGGCATCAACTGTCATGATTTATGCTGGGCTAGGTGGTAGCAGTGTGCTCATGGATCCCCTCTTCCCCTCCACTTAAGCCACTAATCCCATTACATGGCATCAAGTAACATGAACTCATGATAATGTACTTCCATCTAGTGGATAATGTTATTCTTTGCCAGTGGTGTATACAGTGTCACATAGATGCTTAAACATGGCACAAGCCTAATTTTCCGATTGTCGCCGAGACAAAGTGTACTCATTAACAGTAGTAATTACCAAGGAAATCAACATCATTATCTCTAAATCCTCAGGAACTCCATGAACTTTTTTAACGTGCATGCTTAGCAGGCTGGCACACATATTTTTTTCCCAGCTCCCCTGTTCTTGTTCTACTTAATCCTGCAAAGATATACTGACACAACTTGAAGTGGGATTTAACCAATTAATTAACCCATGCATGATGTGGATGAGCTGTGCTTGTGTATACAATCAGGCCACCCTGCCTGTCTGATGTGTGGATTAATCCCTGGACCAGAGCATTGACTTGCATCCCATCATTGCCAGTACACTAACAAATCACAAGCATCTGTGAATTAGGGTTTAACTGTACATGTGAGGATTATTGATGAATTTTGTTTGAAGAACTAGCTACAAAAGGGAGGGAGGGGGGAGGGGGTGATGAGGACAGTTGATGTACATTGGAGCTGAGGCATGTAAGTGTAGTAGATGGATGGATACTTAGTTGTTCCCCTCATTATTATTTTGGGGATAATTTTTCCCTTGTTTCTTTTGTTCCTTTGTTCCTTAGTTAAGAATATATACATCCTTGTGGGGAATAATAATATGAATAAAGCATGTATTCTATTATTTGATGTCCTTAAAGAATTGATGCTGTTTTTGGCACTGATATCACCGTAAGTTTCCGCCTTCTTTCGTTTCGACATTATTTAACACAAGTGGGAAAAGAATTATGAGCCTTGAAATGGCCCTGATTTCAGCCTAACTATGAAAAAAGAGCAGGGAAATCTTATATTACAAGAAGTAGGATGAAGTTAAACATACCAACTACAGAAAAATAATGGAATTGATGGTTAATTGGTACTCATCCACTCTTTGAAACACAACCTTTTCTTTACCTGTTTCTATCATGATATATCGGTAAACGTGTTAAAATTGTTTAAAATTGACAAAGATCCATGATAAATCTATACACGCGTATGAATTCTGTTACAGTATATGTCCAAATGTCACACTAAGCATATTTTCTCTTATTTGCCATTAACCTGTATCAACATCGAATAGGGTAATATGTTAAAATGTGGGTCACCGCCAGTATAATAGAAATAAACCAATTAATCCCCAGCAATTGCCTGTTAGATGCTACAACACACATATTTATAATTCAAAAGTGGATAGTGTTCATTAAACATCATACAAATAAACTAGCGCAAAATATCCAGTGGAAGAAAAAAACAGTTAAACATCACTATTCATACTGATCTGTTTTTTATGTATCTGCCATGTCTAGTCAATTAAAATTAACTACTTTGAGTTAGTGAAGCGTGTGAAAGGCTACATATTATAGCAGAATTATACTTCTTTTTTGTGAGAAACATAGCACAGTTGAAGCAAATCCTGTCATTTGAGAATTTTTTTGTGGTTGGGACATCCAGACTAGGTACAGAGATCCTTTTAAACTGAAGGGTACTTCTGTCCATTCTTATTTAAGTCATGATGTTTGATGAAAACTAGAAAATAATGATGTTTCAGAATTTACATACTGGAATCCTTATGAGCTTGATGGAACCGCTGCCTCATATTTGTTGCCCTTTCTCCTGAAACGTAGATTAATTTCCGTTTCGGTTGAGAATTGGGCACTCCTAGGTCAAGAAAATTAGCAAAGGTCATGCCCAATTTTCTTGACCTAGAAGGTGCCCGATTCTCAACTGAAACAAAATCCTTATCCTTTCGAAAATAGAGCTTATTTCTTTTTTAATTCTTATGTTTATTTTTTATGTGAGTGAAATGGGTCCAAAATGATCTATTCAAATGTTAGATTACATGACATTATCAATACTACCACACTACTGGATTAGTGTTATCTTGTTATACTAGCACATTATTTTTGTTTTCTTTTGCTTCACTAAAAGGGCCCTAAAAATGAAACACCGACTATTACTACTTTTTGGTATGGATACGTTGGAACTTCTCGTGTGTCATGTTTTGCGCTCCTATGGAGTAAAAGAAAAGTAAAATTGAATATGCTGGAATTATAGTTGGTGATAATTCAACCCCGTGCAATAACTCTAGTAGCCTTTTTTTTCCTATTTAGAGTGAACATGGCCAACAACGATGAGGCCGGCGGTTCGGGAAAGCCATTCTGGGAGCTGTCCCAGGAGCTGGAGGAAGAACCTCACCGCTATGAGGACGCCGCGGAAGACACCGATCACGACTACACAACCCCTAGTGGCGTCGGGGATGACACCACTGATGGTGCCGCCGGGGATGCCACCAGTGATGATGGCAGCGAACGCACAAATGGCAGCCAACCGAAGAAGCAACGGAAGGACCGGCGCCCAAACGTGCTCGGCACCGTCAGGGAGGAATTTACTGAAGTGTCCTCCAGTGGGCATCCAACGGCGCCCAAAGAATTAGTCGGTGGCTACGCGGGACAACTGGGGTGCATTTTCGGAGCACCGTATCGATCAACACCGAGAACCTAAGGCATCAAGGCCGAGCGAATTTGTGCAACCTCCTCTTCATGAAGTTGCACGAACAATACAAGTTCCCCGGTAACGTTGTAAACACACGCCTCGCAGGGAATAAAGTGAACAGTGCCGCCCTCACGAAGATGACCACGGCCCTGGCTACTTGGAGAGCCTCGGTGAAGAGAAGGATTCTAAGAGGTGATACTTATGAGAAGATCAAGGAGGCAAATCCTTCGATCAGCGAAGCTGACTACCAGGAGTTCAAGATCAAGTGCGATAGCAAAGCATCCACGGAATCAAGTCAGTGGGGGAAAGATATGCGGGACTTGAACTTAGGGGTCCACAAACTCGGTCCCGACGGTTACAGAGTGGCGGAACTTAAATGGGACAAGGAGGACGCAGAGCATGCCGAGCAAGGCCTACCGCCCCTCTTCGATAAATACCCTGAAAAGCAGACCAGGAACTATGTGAGGGCCCGGTACAAGGTGGACCCGGTAACAAAGGAGCTTACCACGCATCCGAAGGTGAAGGAGCTTGAGAGTGTTCTGGTATGGAATACACCCCCGCGTAATTAGATCCATATGGTTGCATTCTAATTAATGAAGCCAAATTTCTAAATGGTTCACGTTCCTTCCACAGGAAACTTAAAGCAGTAGCATGTGGTCTCTGCTACGACAACAAAAGTCCTTCCCCGACAATGCCAGGAATTCTTCTTGCTACTTCTCTTGCTTGCGTCTGTTTTTCCCTTGAAGAGGAAAGGGTGATGCAGCACAGGAGCAGTAAGTATTTCCCTCAGTTTGAGAACCAAGGTATCAATCCAGTAGGAGAATCTCGTCAAGTCCAGAGTACCTGCACAAACACAAAGAGCTTGCACCCAACGCTATAAAGGGGTTTTCAATCCCTTCAAGATTGATTGCAAAGTGAGATCTGAAGGTGGAATGTGCAACGAAGAAAAAGTGTAAGGCTGAAAATATGGTGTGGAGTAGACCCCGGGGCCATAGTGTTCACTAGAGGCTTCTCTCAAAATAGAAAATATTACGGTGGGTGAACAAATTACTGCCGAGCAATTGATAGAGCCGCGCAAAGTTATGACAATATCTAAGGCAATGATCATACATATATGCATCACGTCCAAGACAAGTAGACCGATACTTTCTGCATCTACTATTATTACTCCACACATCGACCGCTATCCAGCATGCATCTAGTGTATTGACTTCATGACGAACAGAGTAACGCCTTAAGCAAGATGACATGATGTAGACGGATAATCTCAAACCAATGATGAAAACCCCATCTTTTTACCCTTGATGGCAACAACACGATGCGTGCCTCGCTACCCCTTCTGTCACTTGGTGAGGTCACCGCACGATATGAACCCAAAACCAAGCACTTCTCCCATTGCAAGAATCATAGATCTAGTTGGCCAGACAAAACCCACAACTCGAAGAGAATTACAAGGATATGAAATCATGCATAAGAGAGATCAGAAGAAACTCAAATAAGATTAGTAGATAATCTGATCATAAATCCACAATTCATCGGATCTCGACAAACACACCGCAAAAGAACATTACATCGGATAGATCTCCATGAAGATCATGGAGAACTTTGTAGTGAAGATCCAAGAGAGATAAGAAGCCATCTAGCTACTAGCTATGGACCCGTAGGTCTATGGTGAATTACTCACGCACATCGGAGAGGTCATGGTGCTGATGAAGAAGCCCTCCATATCCGAATCCCCCTCCGGTAGGGCACCAGAATGTGCCCCAGATGGGATCTTGCGGAGATAGAAGCTTGCTGCGGCGGAAAAGTACTTTCGATGATCTCCTGATTTTTTCTGGGATTTTAGGGAATTTATAGGCGAAAGTCCTAGGGCAGAGGTGGCCCAGGGAGCCCACAAGCCAGGGAGGCGCGGGCCCCCCTGGACACGGCTAGGGGGCTTGTGGGGTCCCTGCAGGCCCCCTGCCCTGATTCTTAGGCTTCCCGATCTTTTTCTGTTTCGGAAAAAATCTTTTTGGCAGTTTCGTTCCGTTTGGACTCCGTTCAAAATCCTCCTCTAAAAGGGGTAAAAAACAAGGAAAAAACAAGAACTGGCACTTGGCACTGAGTTAATAAGTTAGTCCCAAAAAATATATAAAAGGTATACAAAACATCCAAAGTTTGACAAGATAATAGCATGAAACCATCAAAAATTATAGATACGTTGGACACGTATTAGTCTCTGAGCTCCCCGTCTGCCCCTTGGGACAACACTTTAAATAGGGCGTTGAACATAATGAAACACAAGGATAAGCTCAGTAAGCCGTCGTCAGCTGGTCGTGTGGCCGGCGATGGCTTGTCCACGAAATGGTCGGAATACTATAAGGCTGGGCGAAAGGACAGAAAGACCAGCTCGGAAAGCCAGGAGCGCGAGGTTAAAGAACTCAAGGCACAAGTGGCGCGGATTCCGGAGATAGTCCAAGAGCAAGTGCGAGACCAACTTGGAGCGACGATCACCGCCATTATGCCTTCCTTGCTTGAGGGGCTGCGGGGGTGGATTGCGAGCGGCCAACAGGGGCCGCCCCCCGATTCCCAGCTTCACGGGAGCAACTCGCACAACGCACCGACATCAGTGTCTATGGCGGAGGCGACGTTGTAGGTGCCTCCGCCGTCGGCGCCGGTATTGGAGGTTAATGCACCCGTGTGTGGGAAGAATACGCCGGCCGGCACCTCGGCATCAAGCGGCCCCTCCGTCACTTGCACGCCCGCCATTGGCGGTGCCTCGACATTAGCTAGCTCGACGCCATCATGGTAACTATAAGCCTCGGCCGATGACTTCATCTCCTTGCCTTTTTGACTGGGCATCCCTGACGCCCTACATGTTTTCGCACGGCGCAGCCAACGTTCCATGCACTCTCCTGCACTTCGTAGATGGTGAGTTGATCGATGTCGCCAAGGCCAAAATCGTTGAACCGGACAACCACCTATTCCACGGTAAACCGATGGCACCCACCGTGTATAGGGTTCAACTGGTTCGGGTGCTGCGGGGCTGCGACGACTTGTTACCTCCGTATCGACCTGCTGGGGCCGACGAAGATGATGTGATGACCCTCAGCGCCTGCTTAAACTGGTCCATGCTTTGGCCGAAGAGCCAGATTCATTTAGGGCGGGGGACACCACCCCACAGACAACACCGCCAGTCGTGCCGGCGCCAAGCCATGGCAAGACCGCCGCAACGCTACCACCGTCAGCTGATCCGGACATGCATATGGCACAGGATCCGGACGACGACGACGATACAATTTCCAACGTCGATAAGTACATCAACGAACATGGGTACGGTGACGATGATGACTTTTTCGGGCCTCCTTCTCAAGAACCCAACCCTGCAAAAGATGATGGTGATCTAGCTGGTACCGTGGAGAAACCCAATTTCAACAGGCGTCGGCTGTTCAGTTCTTAGGATACGCCTCGAGCACCCGCCTTCACCGAGACTCAAATAGCCGAGGTGCGTAATATTATCAGCCCCAACACACTCAAGAAGGTGGTCTCTGAGCAGAAATCGATCCCATTACACCAGAAGAAGCAGAAGGGACGAAAAAGAAAAACTAACAAGGGTGCGAACCAGACGACACCGAGTATGATCCATGCTCAGGACGGGCCACCAATATCTAAGGATATTGAGAGGAGGGTGCATGTGGCGGGTAGGCCGATGCTACTGAATAATATGCTCAATGCTGCAACCAGTGCTATGCGGAGTCTGCATGACGCTGTTCTTTATATGGAGAAGCGGCGTCTCTCCGAGAATGATGGGGCATACGCGGTTTTCGTGGCCAAGGTGCCAGAGGGCAAGAGCTTTGTCGATAGCAACATCGGGCGTATGATCGTCCTCCGGTTTGATGACATCTTCGCTATGCTTAACCTATATCCACTGCACTACACCTTCATTCGGCTTTTTCGCTCAGTATGGAGATGCGGATCATTAGAGACAAGAGCCGGACATCGTGATAGTCGACCCCTTCTACATGCGTGCCAAGCTCTTGGACGGCGCCGGGGACCGGCAATTCACGAGTTCATACCTCGAAGGCGTCATTCTGGCGAACGCAGATAAGGATAACTTCCTCGTGCCTTACTTTTCTGAGTAAGTCATCCCCTCGTCGCCCCGTAACATATGATTTCTTAGATTTTGATCGTTCTTTTTTCCCCTAACATTCCATGTTTTGTGCAGTGACACACATTGCACACTCATCCTCTTAAGCCCGAAATATTCCATGGCCACGTATTTCGACTTGGACCGTCAGTCGAAGAAAGACTACACAAATATCAAGAAAATTCTTGATGATGTCCTCCCCCGCTATGCCAAATCTGGAGGCACCTTCAGGAGGCCAATTCTTAGATATGGCAAGCACGTGTTCACCCACGTAACGACGTTCCCCTGCGTCAAGTAGCCGCCCGGCAGTCAGAAGGATGCCTACTACACCCTCCATCACATGCGAGCGATCGTACGGGACCAGCATCACCGTATGCTACCAAATGAGCTCAAAGATTGGGCCGCACGCTTGTCGGAAATCCAGGACGAGGACATCAGACAAGAATTCTTCCGTATCGAGTCGGAGTTGGTGGAAATCATCTATCAAGGTGTCCTTGCTAGATCGGGGCAGTTGTACCTAAACTGTCCACCGTCCAACAGTGATATTGACAGAACGCTACAAATGCAGGCTGAGAACGACCGCACATTCATGACCATCACGCAAGACGGCGGCTTCATCCACGCCCTGGTCCCTGAGTCGAGTCAAAAGTACTGATGCTATGTTGTAATTAAACTTTAATGAACTTGTATGTCTCTTTAGTTTGGACAGTCGTTGAACTTATATGTGTAGTCGATGCTATTTATTAGTAGGAGCATGAATCGTGCTATTAATGTGTTGCTTTTCTCTTCCGATCCTTATGTTGCATACTTATATATTGCTTATATATTATCTGTGAATTGCTTTTGTTTGTCTAGTGCATAGAGATGCCGTCGTATGTCGTGTACAAGGGTGAGGTTCCCGGAGTCTACGACGACTGGGAGGAGTGTCGGAGACAGGTTCTCCGTTTCAGCGCTAACAGTTACAAAGGGTACACCACTAGGGTGGAGGCGGAAGCTAGATACGCGTGCCATCTAGCGGGAGAGAGGAGGGAGCGGAGGAGTAACTGGATGAAGATCAGTTTCATCGCGATGATGCTCATCGTGACCGCAACCCTCTTCTATATGATGGTAGTTTAGATATCGACTTGTAATGTGAAGACAAACTCGCTACTCGCGGTCTCGAGACTTGTAATGTTCTAACTTTGTTCGATATTTTGAATTCGGAGACTAATATGATGAATTGTATTCGGAGACTAATCTTCTATTGTATTCGATAAATCTGTTGTTTATATATATGTTGTGCTATTTATATTCTGTGCTATAATGTATATTTTAACCTGTACAAATATCAGAAAAGAAAAAAAATATCCTAATATTCATAGTAGTGGCGCACCTCCAGGAGGTGCGCCATTAGTATCTAGGATAGTAATGGCGCACCAGGTGTTGCGCCATTAGTGTCTTGGATAGTAATGGCGTACCAGATGGTGCGCCACTATTATGTATATTAATAGTGGCGCACGAGGGGTGCGCCATTACTATTTATTAGAAGTGGCGTGATAATAATGGCGCGCCTATAGTGCGCCATTAATAGGTAAAGTAGGTGCGCCACTAATAGCCCTTTTTCTAGTAGTGGCATATAATACTGTGACGCTCTTATCAATTTAATTCCGTTAGCATATAGTAACCTACCACTAGCACAACTAGTGCTACAACCCTAAGCTAGTAATACATCACTAAGCTAGTGCTACGACACTAAGCTAGTGCTACAACAGTAAGTTAGTTTTAAGCTAGTGCTACAACACTTAGTTAATACTAAGCTAGTGCTACAACACTAAGCTAGTGCTACAGGACTAAGCTAGTGCTACAACACTAAGCTAGTGCTAAGAAAATACCACTTTGGTTCTAGGACCCACATGCTACATAACATTCATTACCATATAACAATTTCAGATCATACCAATTTACCTCCATCACCATACAATACCTTTCCACTATTATAGCTAGCACTAGCGTAGTGCTGACGTACTAAGTTAGTAGTAAACCAGTACAAAGTTTGGTTTTCGGACCCACAAGTGACATAATATCCATTACCATATAATTTTTTTTACGTTCTTACTGATTTAGATCCATTACCAAATAGACCTTACCATTATTATAGCTAGCACAAAGGTAGTGCTATAGCACTAAATTAGTACTAAGCCAATACAAGGTTTCGTTTTGGGACCCATAGTCCACATATAACCTCGAATTGAATTTATCCAAGAGTAAAACTTGTTCAGATCGACCACCCAAATGCTTTTATTATTTGTTTGTTTCATTCAATTCTATCTTGCATTTTGATCAACAGTTGGTCTTTGCACCGATTAATAACGAAAAATAGAAAAGTATGGATCCAAGCAGCTAGCAAACAAGGCTGGTGTTGGATGCCCCCCCGACAAAATAACGGGGACCCTAGCATGTCCCATTGGCTAAGGTATTCCAATTGATTTGTCGTCATCGGCCTCCTAGAAGGTTCCTTCCCAATGTGCGGTGACCTTAATATGTTGGGAATTAATTAATTACGCAGCGGGAATTCTAAGTGGAAGATTGGTGTTGCAACCATGATTCATTGAGATTTATCACCATCCTATAATAAGTTTGCTCCTCTTCCCACTGTATCTCTATTAGCATATAACACTCTGACGCTCTTACAGATTTACCTCCATTACCATCTACCACCTTGCTGTTATTAAAGCTAGAACTAAACTAGTACTACAATAATACGATAGTACTAAGCCATGAACAATTTTGATTTTGGAACCGACATGCCACATATCCTCCATTATCACCTTGATACACTTACCAATTTACCTCCGTTAGCATATAGTAACCTACCACTATTACAACTAGCACTAAGCTAGTGCTACATTAATTACTAAGCTAGTGCTATAACACTAAGCTTGTGCTACATCACTAAGTTAGTACTAAGCGAATACCACGTTTCGTTCTAGGACCCACATGCTACATAACATCCATTACCATATAACAGTTTCGGATCATACTGATTTACCTCCATCATCATACAATACCTTGCCACTACTGTAATAGCACCAGCATAGTGCTAAAGTACTAAGTTAGTAGTAAACCAATACAAATTTTGGTTTTCGGACCCACATGTGACATAACCTCCATTACCATATTATTTTTTGGTGTTCTTACTAATTTATCTCCTTTAACAAATAGTACATCACCATTATTATTGCTAGCACTAAGGTAGTGCTATATCACTAAGTTAGTACTAAGCCAATACAAGGCTTCGTTTTGGGACCCATAGTCCACATATGACCTCGGATTGAATTTATCCAAGAGTAAAAGTAGTTCAGATCGACCACATAGATGCTTTAATTATTGATTTGTTTCATTCAATTCTATCTTGCATTTCGATCAACATTTGGTCTTTGCACCGATTAATAACGGAAAACAGAAAAGCATGGATCCAAGCCGCTAGCAAATGAGGACGGTGTTGGATGCCCGCCCGACACACGAATGGGGACCCTGGCACATCCCATTGGCTAAGATATACCAATCTATGTGTCGTCATCGGCATGCTCCAAGGTTCCTTCCCAATGGACAGTGACCTTAATATATTGGGAATTACTCAAATACGCAACGGGCATTCTAAGTGGAAGATTGGTGTAGCAGTCATGATTCATTGAGATTCATCACCATCATATAATAATATTGCTGCTCTTACCACTTTACCTCTATAGTACTAAGTTTGTACTAAGCCAATACAAGGTTTCGTTTTGGGACCCATAGCCAACATTCAACCTCGGAATGAATTTATCCAAGAGTAAAAGTTGTTCAGATCAACCACCCAGATGCTTTTATTACTGATTTTTTTCATTCAATTCCATCTCGCATTTCGATTAATAGTTGGTCTTTGCACCTGATAATAACAGAAAACAGAAAAGTATGTATCCAAGCAGCTAGGAAACAAGACTGGAGTTGGCTTCCCGCCCCGACACACGAATAGGGACCCTTGCACGTCGTATTAGCTAAGTTATTCCAATTGATGTGTTGTCATCGACCTCCTCGAAAATTCCTTCCCAATGGGCGGTGAGCTGAGTATGTTGGGAATTACTCAAACACGCAACACACATTCTAAGTGGAAGATTGGGCTTACAGCCATGATTCATCGAGATTCATCACCACCATATGTAAGTTTGTTGCTCTTACCACTGTACCTCTATTAACTTATAACACTTTGGTGCTCTTACATATTTACCTACATTACCATGTAGAACCTTGCTATTATTAAAGCTAGCACTAAGCCAGTACTAGTATAATACGATAGTACTAAGCCATGACCAATTTTGCTTTTGGAACCGCCATGCCACATATCCTCCATTACCATAGAACACCTTGATACACTTACCAATTTCCATCCGTTAGCATATACTAACCTACCACTATTACAACTAGCACTAAGCTAGTGCTAAAGTACTGAGCTAGTGCTACATCACTAAGTTAGTACTAAGCAAATACCACGTTTGGTTCTAGGACCCACATGCTGCATAACATCCATTACCATATAACAGTTCCAAATCATACCGATTTACCTCCATCAACATACAATACCTTCCCAGTATTATAGCATAGTGCTAATGTACTAAGTTAGTGTTGGGGAACATCGCATGGGAAACAAAATTTTTCCTACGCGCACGAAGACCTATCATGGTGATGTCCATCTACGAGAGGGGATGTGTGATCTACGTACCCTTGGAGACCGTACAACAGAAGCGTTAGTGAACGCGGTTGATGTAGTGGAACGTCCTCACGTCCCTCGATCCGCCCCACGAACCGTCCCGCGATCAGTCCCACGATCTAGTGCCGAACGGACGGCACCTCCGCGTTCAGCACACGTACAGCTCGACGATGATCTCGGCCTTCTTGATCCAGCAAGAGAGACGAAGAGGTAGAAGAGTTCTCCGACAGCATGACGGCGCTCCGGAGGTTGGTGGTGATCTTATCTCAGCAGGGCTCCGCCCGAGCTCCACAGAAACCCGATCTAGAGGTAAAACCGTGGAGATATGTGGTCGGGCTGCCGTGGCAAAGTTGTCTCAAATCAGCCCTAAAACCCCACTATATATAGGAGGAGGAGGGGGGGACATGCCTTGGGGTCCAAGGACTCCCAAGGGGGTCGGCCGAACCAAGGGGGAAGGTCTCCCCCTCCCAAACCGAATTCTACTTGGTTTGGAAGGTGGAGTCCTTCTTCCCTTTCCCACCTCCTTTTTTCTTTTTTCTTTTCTCTTTGGTTTTTCTTCCAATGCGCATAGGGCTCTTTTGGGCTGTCCCACCAGCCCACTAAGGGCTGGTGCGCCACCCTAAATGCCTATGGGCTTCCCCGGGGTGGGTTGCCCCCCGGTGAACTCCCGGAACCCATTCGTCATTCCCGGTACATTCCCGGTAACTCCGAAAACCTTCCGGTAATCAAATGAGGTCATCCTATATATCAATCTTTGTTTCCGGACCATTCCGGAAACCCTCGTGACGTCCGTGATCTCATCCGGGACTCCGAACAACATTCGGTAACCAACCATATAACTCAAATACGCATAAAACAACGTCGAACCTTAAGTGTGCAGACCCTGCGGGTTCGAGAACTATGTAGACATGACCCGAGAGACTCCTCGGTCAATATCCAATAGCGGGACCTGGATGCCCATATTGAATCCTACATATTCTACGAAGATCTTATCGTTTGAACCTCAGTGCCAAGGATTCATATAATCCCGTATGTCATTCCCTTTGTCCTTCGGTATGTTACTTGCCCGAGATTCGATCGTCAGTATCCGCATACCTATTTCAATCTCGTTTACCGGCAAGTCTATTTACTCATTCCGTAATACAAGATCCCGTAACTTACACTAAGTCACATTGCTTGCAAGGCTTGTGTGTGATGTTGTATTACCGAGTGGGCCCCGAGATACCTCTCCGTCACACGAAGTGACAAATCCCAGTCTCGATCCATACTAACTCAACGAACACCTTTGGAGATACCTGTAGAGCATCTTTATAGTCACCCAGTTACGTTGCGACGTTTGATACACACAAAGCATTCCTCCGGTGTTAGTGAGTTATATGATCTCATGGTCATAGGAACAAATACTTGACACGCAGAAAACAGTAGCAACAAAATGACACGATCAACATGCTACGTCTATTAATTTGGCTCTAGTCCATCACATGATTCTCCTAATGATGTGATCCCGTTATCAAGTGACAACACTTGCCCATGGCCAGGAAACCTTGGCCATATTTGATCAACGAGCTAGTCAACTAGAGGCTTACTAGGGACAGTGTTTTGTCTATGTATCCCCACAAGTATTGTGTTTCCAATCAATACAATTATAGCATGGATAATAAACGATTATCATGAACTAAGAAATATAATAATAACTAGTTTATTATTGCCTCTAGGGCATATTTCCAACAGTTAGTAGTAAAGTAGTACAAAGTTTCATTTTCGGAGCCACGTGTGACATAACCTCCATTACCATATAATTTTTTGACGTTCTTACTGATTTACCTGCATTACCAAATAGTACCTCACCATTATTATAGCTAGCACTAAGGTAGTGCTATAGCACTAGGTTAGTACTAAGCCAATACAAGGTTTCGTTTTGGTATACCATAGTCCACATATGACCTCAGATTTAATTTATCCAAGAGTACAAGTTGTTCGGATCGACCACCCAGATGCTTTTATTATTGATTTGTTTCAGTGAATTCTATCTTGCATTTTGATCAACAGTTGGTATTTGCACCGATTGATAACGGAAAACAGAAAAGTATGGATCCAAGCAGCTAGCGAACGAAGCTGGTGTTGGATGCCCGCCCCGACACACGAATGGGGACCCTGGCACGTCCTATTGGCTAAGCTATTCCTATCGAAGTGTCGTCATCGGCATCATCCAAGGTTCCTTCCCAACGGGTGGTGACCTTAATATCTTGGGAATTACTTAAATACTTAGCGGGCATTCTAAGTGGAATATTGGTGTTGCAGCCATGATTCATTGGGATTCATCACCATCATATAATAAGTTTGCTTCTCTTACCACTTTACCTCTATAGTACTAAGTTTGTTCTAAGCCAATACAAGGTTTTGTTTTGGGACCCATAGGCCACACAATTCCTCGAATTAAATTTATCCAAGAGTAAAAGTTGTTCAGATCAACCACCCAGATGGTTTTCTTACTGATTTATTTCATTCAGTTGCATCTTGCATTTTGATTCATAGTTGGTCTTTGCACCAGATAATAACGGAAAACAGAAAAGTATGAATCCAAGGAGCTAGCAAACGAGGCTGGTGTAGGCTGCCCGCCTGACACACGAATGGGGACCGTGGCACATCCTAGTGTCTAAGTTATTCCAATCGATGTGTTGTCATCGAACTCCTCAAAAGTTCCTTCCCAATGGACAGTGAGCTGAATATGATAGGAATTACTCAAATACGCAGCAAGCATTCTAAGTAGAAGATTGGGCTTACAACCATGATTCATTGAGATTCATCACCGATGACTCACAAGTATAGGGGATCTATCGTAGTCCTTTCGATAAGTAAGAGTGTCGAACCCAACTAGGAGCAGAAGGATCTGACAAGTGGTTTTCAGCAAGGTAATCTCTACAAGCACTGAAATTATCGGTTACAAGTAGTTGTGTGACAAGATGATTCGTAGCAAGTAGCAAGTAGCAAAGGTGCAGCAAAGTGGCCCAATCCCTTTTGTAGCAAGGGACAAACCTAGAGAAAGTCTTATAGGAGGTAAAGCGCTCCCCAGGACACATGGGAATTTCTCTCAAGCTAGTTTTCATCATGTTCATATGATTCGCGTTCGCTACTTTGATAGTTTGATATGTGGGTGGACCGGTGCTTGGGTACTGCCCTTACTTGGACAAGCATCCCACTTATGATTAACCCCTCTCGCAAGCATCCGCAACTATGAATGAAGAATTAAGACAAAGTCTAACCATAGCATTAAACTAGTGGATCCAAATCAGGCCCTTACGAAGCAACACATAAACTAGGATTTAAGCTTCTGTCACTCTAGCAACCCATCATCTACTTACTACTTCCCAATGCCTTCCTCTAGGCCCAAATAATGGTGAAGTGTTATGTAGTCGACGTTCACATAACACCACTAGAAGAAAAACAACATAGAACACATCAAAATATCGAACGAATACCAAATTCACATGACTACTTATAACATGACTTATCCCATGTCCTCAGGAAAAAAAGTGACTACTCACAAAGCCTAATCATATTCATGACCAGAGAGGTAATGAGTAGCATCAAAGATCTGAACATATAATCTTCCACCAAGTAATCCAACTAGCATCAACTACAAAGAGTAATTAACACTACTAGCAACCTTACAAGTACCAATCGGAGTCGCGAGACGGAGATTGGTTACAAGAGATGAACTAGGGTTTGGAGATGAGATGGTGTTGATGAAGATGTTGATGGTGATGAGCCCCCTCCGCTGAGAGGAGTTTTGGTGATGACGATGGCGACGATTTCCCCCTCCGGGAGGGAAGTTTCCCCGGCAGGATCGTCCTGCCGGAGCTCTAGATTGGTTCTGCTCAAGTTCCGCCTCGTGGCGGCGGCGATTCCTCCCGAAATCCTCCTCTTGATTTTATCTGGAACAAAACCCTTCTTGTAGCAAAAGAGGGGGGCCAGAGGGCCAGTTAGGAGCCCACAAGCCCCCTAGGCGCGGCCAGGGGGGAGGCCGCGCCTAGCAGGCTTGTGGCTTCCTGCTGGCGCCCCACTGGTACTTCTTCGGCCCAGTATTTTTTATAAATTCCAAAATAAGTCCTCGTTGATTTTCACGGCTTTTGGATTTGCGCAGAATAGGTATCTCAAACTTGCTCCTTTTTCAGGCCAGAATTCCAGCTGTCGGCATTCTCCCTCTTCATGTAAACCTTGCAAAATAAGAGAGAAAAGGCATAAGTATTGTGCCGTGAAGTGTAATAATAGCTCATAAAGCGATAAATATCAACATGAAAGCATGATGCAAAATGGACGTTTCAACTCCCCCAAGCTTAGACCTCGCTTGTCCTCAAGCGAAAACAAGGATCAATAAATATGCCCACATGTTTAGAGAGAGAGATGTCGACAAAACAAGATACGGACATGCAGGCATCATGATCATAGTTAGAACAACAATACCACCATATAAACTCTTATGCTAAAGAGACAATTCCTTCACAAGGTAAAGTATGGATCAAGAGCCTTACCAAGAATTAAGAACTGATAGCCTTTAGTCATTGAAGCAATTGCAATTTATCATAACATTAGAAAGAGTCAAATAAGAGCTTGTAAAGCAAATCCACATACTCAATCATCCTTTTGTCTTCTACAATTGATAAAACTCACGTGGTACTCATGAGATCAAAGTTTCAGTCGGACACAGAGAAAGATAGGGGCTTATAGTTTCGCCTCCCAACCACTTACCTCAAGGGTAATTTCAACAATAATAGTTCATGAATACTTACTTCCAAGTTGACATATGAATATAGATCTTTCCCTATCATATGACGTTAGCCAAGATAAAGGCGAAATAAGGAATTGGTGTAGACCACCATGACTCTTTCAAGGGCAAAAAGTAAAGGTACAAGATAGGCCCTTCGCAGAGGGAAGCAGAGGTTGTCATGCGCTTTTGAGGTTTGGATGTTTGTCCTCTTAGTGTGGAGGAACGTCACTTTATATTGCCTCCTGTGATAAAGAACTTTATTATGCAGTTCATCGCTTTTATGTATTCCTCATCACACGTTCGTACAATGCTTATTTTCCACACACTAATAGATCATACATATTAGGGAGAAATTTTATTGCTTGCACCGATGACAACTTACTTGAGGGATCTTATTCAATCCATAGGTAGGTATGGTGGAGTCTCATGGCAAAACTAGGTTGAAGGTTTATGGATGCACAAGTAGTATCTCTACTTAGTGCGAAAGTTTTGGCTAATATGAGGTGGAAGCAATCGTCACATGCTAAGGGATCTCTAGTCATATAATCATTGTTTGGAACCAAGCAAACACAATTCATTATGTTGTCTTCCTTGTCCAACATCTACTTCTAAGCATGTAATAGTTTAGTGAGTGCTCACAATCATAGATGGTGTTAAAGATGATATATTTATATGTGAAACTCTCCTTCTTTATCACTTCCTATTAATTGCAACAATGACCAAGGTCTACGTTTGTCTACCCTCAACAAGTTTCAATCAATATCATTTTTATATATGAAGCCATCACTTCTGATAAGATCATTACATGATCTTTCATGCTTTTGTTCTTTTAACATTCTCTTGATCATGGCATGAGGCAAGGCCCTTAACTAAGACACTCTTTATTATATGGCTCACGAGCTCGAATACATCGGGGGTGACACAAAGCAAAATTCAAGCCTAAAACACTAAGAACTTAATTCTACTAGAGAAAGAGAAAACCAAAAAGGATCGAACTAAGAAAAGGTAAAGGCAAACGATGTGATGGTGATACAATACCGGGGCAACTCCCCCAAGGTTGGAACAAGCCAAGGGGATTGCCCATACCCATGCTTAGTTGTCTTCCTTTGGAGGTGATGGTGGTGGAGTTGTTTTGTCCTTTGATTCCAAGAGGGCCATCAATCTTTGATTTATACCTTGGAGTTCTGCGATATGTTTCTCCAACAAAACAACTTCACGAGTGAGATAAGTATTGCGAACACGAGTTGTTTCACAAAACCTCAAGAGTTCAATCAAGGATGGAGACAGTAGGTGGAGGTAGGGTTGAAGGAAATCCACTTCTTCAACTTCTTCCTTGTTGAACACAGATTGCCCTTTGTTCCACGCCTGATTCTTCTCCTTAATTTTCCCTTGGCTTCTGTGACATCCACTCTTTTCAGATCAGCATCTACTTCTTCATAGACTTGAGGGAAATTTTTCTCCCCGACAGATTCCTGAGACGACATCCTTGCTCCAAATCTACGGCAGAAAACAAGCTCGAAACAAAAACATAGGAAATTTGCGTGATACGAGGGTCAGACCTTTCGGAAGAATATATAATGAATTTTTTTCCGACCAGAAGGAGTACTCCGCAAGAAAACGGAGTCCGAGAGGCACACGAGGTGGCCGCAAGCCCCCCAGGCACGGCCCGCGCCTGGCAGGCTTGTGGCCTCCTGGTGCGCTTTCCGGACTGCTTTAAATTTTTCTATTTTTTCAAAAATTCCAAAACGGAGGAAAATTCCTACTGGAAAAGTTTTGGAGTCGGTTTACTTACCGAATCACATACCTCTTTGTTTTCGGAGTCTGAAACAGGCTGATAAATATCCCTTATGTACTCCTCCGGAGTTATGGTATTGATTACATTGCTTTCAACATTTATGGGAGTACCTGACATATAATGCTTGATTCTTTGCCCATTTACCACTCTCGGAAAATTACCTTCCGTGTTGTTGATCTTGATGGCACCGGAACGATATACTTCCTCAACAATGTAAGGAGCTTACCATTTAGAGAGAAGCTTGCCTGCAAAAAATCTTAAACGAGAACTATATAGCAAGACATAATCACCTACATTGAATTCACGTTTTTGTATCCTTTTATCATGCCACCTCTTAACCTTTTCTTTGAACAACTTGGCATTTTCATATGCCTGAGCTCTCCATTCATCGAGCAAGCTAATATAAAATAACCTCTTCTCACCAGCAAGTTTGAAATCAAAGTTGAGCTCTTTGATTGCCCAATAAGCCTTATGCTCTAGCTCAAGAGGTAAATGACATGCTTTACCGTAAACCATTTTGTACGGAGACATGCCCATGGGATTCTTATAGGTAGTTCTGTAAGCCCATAGTGCATCATCGAGCTTCTTAGACCAATTCTTTCTAGACCTATTGACAGTCTTTTGCAGAATTAGTTTAATCTCTCAATTGCTTAGCTCTACTTGACCACTGGACTGGGGATGATAGGGATACACAATTCTATGGTTGACATCGTACTTAGCAAGCGTTTTACGGAAAGCACCATGAATGAAATGTGAACCACCGTTGGTCATTAGATATCTAGGGACTCCAAATCTAGGGAAAATAACTTCTTTAAGCATCCTGATAGAGCTGTTGTGATCAGCACTACTAGTTGGGATAGCTTCTACCCACTTAGTGACGTAATCGACAGCAACTAGGATATGAGTATACCCGTTGGATTTTGGAAAAGGTCCCATATAATCAAAGCCCCAAACGTCAAATGGTTCAATGACAAGTGAATAGTTCATAGGCATTTCCTGACGTTTACTGATATTACCTATTCTTTGGCATTCGTCACAAGACAAGGCATTCGTCACAAGACAAGGCGGGCATCCTTGAAGAGAGTGGGCCAATAGAAACCTGATTGCAATACCTTGTCTGCAATTCTATCTCCCGCATGGTGTCCTCCGTAGGCCTCGGAGTGACACTTCTGTAGGATCTGTCCCTATTCATGTTTAGGTACACAACGTCTAATAGCACCATATTCTCCTTCCTTATAAAGGTGAGGATCATCCCAAAAGTAATGTCTCAAATCAATGAAGAATTCTTCTTTTGCCGGTATGTGAAACTAGGTGGTATATATTTGGCAACGATATAGTTTGCATAATCAACATACCACGGTGTACTACGTGAAGTATTGATGACATTCAATTGCTCATCAGGAAAGCTGTCATCAATAGGTTGTGGGTCATCAGGAACATTCTCCAACCTAGACAAGTTATCTGCTACTGGGTTCTCAGCACCCTTCCTGTCGACAACATGCAAATCAAATTCTTGTAGCAAGAGAACCCATCTGATAAGTCTAGGTTTAGCGTCTTTCTTTTCCATGAGGTACTTAATAGCAGCATGATCAGTGTGAATAGTGACTTTGGAATCAACTATGTAAGATCTAAACTTTTCACATGCAAACACGACTGCTAAAAATTCCTTTTCAGTAGTAGCATAGTTTCTTTGGGCACTGTCTAGAGTTTTACTAGCATAGTGAATAACATTCAACTTCTTATCAACTCTTTGTCCTAGAACAACACCAACAACATAATCACTAGCATCACACATGATTTCAAAAGGTAAGTTCCAATCAGGTGGTTGAACAATATGCACAGTTATCAAGGCCTTCTTAAGTATTTCGAAGGCTTCCTCACAATCATCGTCAAAAACAAAAGGAATATCCTTTTGCAAGAGATTGGTAAGAGGCCTAGAAATCTTAGAGAAGTCTTTAATGAACCTTCTATAGAAACCAGCATGACCAAGGAAACTTCTTATACCTTTGATATTTGTGGGGCATGGCATTTTCTCGATCGTATTAACCTTAGCCTTATTGACTTCAATACCTCTTTCAGAATTTTTATGTCCTAAGACGATGCCTTCATTAAGCATAAGGTGGCACTTCTCCCAATTCAAGACAAGGTTGGTGTCTTTACATCTCTGCAAGACTCAATCAAGGTTGCTGAGGCAATCATCAAAAGAAGACCCATAAACGGAGACGTCATCCATGAAAACCTCAACAATATTTTCACAAAAGTCAAAGAATATAGCCATCACACAACTTTGAAAGGTGGCAGGTGCATTACATAAGCCAAAAGGCATACGTCTGTAAGCAAAGGTACCGAAAGGGAAGGTGAAAGTGGTTTTCTCCTGATCAGATTGTGCAACAGGTATTTGGGAGAAACCAGAATAACCATCTAGAAAGCAGAAGTGTGTGTGTTTAGATAGTCTTTCTAGCATTTGGTCGATAAAAGGAAAAGGGTAATGATCTTTCCTAGTGGATTTATTCAACTTCCTAAGATCAATCACCATCCTACAGCCAGTAATAATCCTCTGTGGGATCAATTCATCCTTATCATTAGGGACAACGGTAATATCTCCCTTCTTAGGGACGCAATGCACCAGACTTACCCAATCACTATGACCAACATGATAGATAATACCTGCTTCAAGAGCTTTAGTATTTCTTTTCTTACTACCTCTTTCATATTAGGATTTAATCCCCTTTGAGAGTCTAGCAACTGATAAAGATAGAGAGCATATGAGCACCGTCCCCTATGCTTCAGCCATAGGTTCTATCATGTATGCAATGTTGTGCACTAGACCGGACGTTAGCCTGGCCATAAGTATGGCAGGCAGGTTCCAGAGTAATCCAGGAGTGGATCACTGGACGGCGGCCAAGAATATCCTGAAGTACCTGAAAAGGACTAAGGAGATGTTTCTCGTGTATGGAGGTGACGAAGAGCTCGCCCTAAAAGGTTACGTCGATGCAAGCTTTGACACAGATCCGGACAACTCTAAGTCGCAGACCGGATATGTATTTATTCTTAATGGGGGTGCGGTAAGCTCGTGCAGTTCCAAGCAAAGCGTCGTAGCTGATTCTACATGTGAAGCGGAGTACATGGCTGCCTCGGAGGCGGCTAAGGAGGGTGTCTGGATGAAGCAGTTCATGACGGATCTTGGAGTGGTGCCAAGCGCACTGAATCCAATAACCGTGTTCTGTGACAACACGGGTGGCATTGCCTTAGCAAAGGAACCATAGTTTCACAAGAAGACCAGACACATCAAACGACGCTTCCACCTCATCCGCGACTACGTCGAAGGAGAGGACGTAAATATATGCAAAGTGCACATGGATCTGAATGTAGCAGACCCGCTGATTAAACTTCTTCCACGGGCAAAGCATGATCAACACCAGAACTGTATGGGTGTTAGATTTATTACAATGTAATTCGCATGGTGATGTGAGGGCTAGATTATTGACTCTAGTGCAAGTGGGAGACTGTTGGAATTATGCCCTAGAGGCAATGATAAATAAGTTATTATTATAATTCCTGTGTCAAGATAGTCGTTTATTATTCGTGCTATAATTGTATTGAATGAAGACTTATATACCTGTGTGGATACATAGACAAAACACTGTCCCTAGCAAGCCTCTAGTTGGCTAGCCAGTTGATCTAGGATAGCCAGGGTCTTCTGACTATGTACAAGGTGTTGTTGCTTGATAATTGGATCACATCATTGGGAGAATCATGTGATGGACTAGACCCAAACTAAATAGACGTAGCATGTTGATCGTGTCATTTTATTGCTACTGTTTTCTGTGTGTCAAGTATTTATTCCTATGACCATGAGATCATATAACTCACTGACACCGGAGGAATGCTTTGTGTGTATCAAACGTCACAACGTAACTGGGTGGCTATAAAGATGCTCTACAGGTATCTCCGAAGGTGTCCGTTGAGTTAGTATGGATCAAGACTGGGATTTGTCACTCCGTATGACGGAGAGGTATCTCGGGGCCCACTTGGTAATACAACATCACACACAAGCCTTGCAAGCAATGTGACTTAGTGTAAGTTGCGGGATCTTGTATTACAGAACGAGTAAAAAAGACTTGCCGATAAACGAGATTGAAATAGGTATGCGGATATTCACGATCGAATCTCGGGCAAGTAACATACCGAAGGACAAAGGGAATGCCATACAGGATTATATGAATCCTTGGCACTGAGGTTCAAACGATAAGATCTTCGTAGAATATGTAGGATCCAATATGGGCATACAGGTCCCGCTATTGGATATTGACCGAGGAGTCCCTCGGGTCATGTCTACATAGTTCTCGAACCCGCAGGGTCTGCACACTTAAGGTTTGACGTTGTTTTATGCGTATTTGAGTTATATGGTTGGTTACCGAATGTTGTTCGGAGTCCCGGATGAGATCACGAACGTCACCAGGGTTTCCGGAATGGTCTGGAGACGAAGATTGATATATAGGATGACCTCATTTGATTGCCGGAAGGTTTTCGGAATTACCGGGAATGTACCGGGAATGACGAATGGGTTCCGGATGTTCACCGAGGGGGGGGGGGGCAGCCCAACCCGGGGAAGCCCATAGGCCTTAGGGGTGCCACACCAGCCCTTAGTGGGCTGGTGGGCAAGCCCAGAGAGGCCCCTGCGCAGGGAGATAGAAAATCAAAGGAGAAATAAAAAAAGGGGGAAGTGGGAAGGAAGGGAAGGACTCCACCTTCCAATCCTAGTTGGACTAGGATTGGAGGAGGAATCCTCCTCCCCCCTTCGGCCGAACCCCTTGGGGACACTTGAGCCCCAAGGCAAGGCCCCTCCCCTCCCACCTATATATATGGAGGTTTTAGGGCTGATTTGAGACAACTTTTCCACGGCAACCCGACCACATACCTCCACGGTTTTTCCTCTAGACCGCGTTTCTGCGGAGCTCGGGCGGAGCCGTGCTGAGATTAGATCACCACCAACCTCCGGAGCGCCGTCATGCTGCTGGAGAACTCATCTACCTATCCGTCTCTCTTGCTGGATCAAGAAGGTCGAGATCATCGTCGAGTTGTACGTGTGCTGAATGCGGAGGTGCCGTCCGTTCGGCACTAGATCGGAGCGGATCGTGGGACAGATCGCGGGACGGTTCGTGGGACGGTTCGCGGGGCGGATCGAGGGACGTGAGGACGTTCCACTACATCAACCGCATTTATTAACGCTTCTGCTGTGCGATCTACAAGGGTTCGTAGATCTGAAATCCCCCTCGTATATGAACATCACCACGATAGGTTTTCGTGCGTGTAGGAAATTTTTTGTTTCCCATGTGACATTTCCCAACATAAAGCGATAAATATCAACATGAAAGCATGATGCAAAATGGATATATCAATCACCATCATATATAAGTTTACTGCTCTTACCACTTTACCTCTATTAGCATATAACACTTTGACGCTCTTACAGATTTACCTCCATTACCATGTAGTACCTTGCTGTTATTATAGCTAGCACTAAGCTAGTACTACAATAATACGATAGTACTAAGCCATGACAAATTTTGGTTTTGGAACCGACATGCCACATACACTACTGGAATCCAGTAATTTGCCATCAGCCAGTTCTTTGCCGTCTGCTGGATGATGGAAAACAACCTGTGCGCCGTCAGCTTTAAGAAAACACACGGTAAAGATCCGACTGATGGCAAAGAGCCTGTTTGGCATCACCCGCCTCTTTGTCGTCTGCCAACCGACGATAGAGAAGCTGTAGGCAGACGACAAAGGATCGGACGTAACGGTCGGAGACCACCCCACCCACCCCACCCCACCCCTTTTCCCTCTGCCTCACAAGCTTTGGCGTCTGGTGTAGATGGCAAAGGGGAAGAACCCCTAACAGTCATCAGCCCCACCCGCTCCCCCACTCTCTCTCCCACTCACTGTGCACTCTCTCCACTCCATGCGCAGCGACCTCTCTCTCTCGCCCCTGCCCACCCCACCACTGCTGCCGCACCACCAGAGCCGGTTCGCCCCGCCACCCCGCCCGACCCACCCCAACACAGCCGCCGCACCGCCGGAGCCAACCCTCACTCCAACCCTCGCCGGCCATCCTCCCTGAGCCGGTCCCCCACTCCACCCCTCACCGGCCTTCTACTCCCTGCGCCGCTGCCCCACCCCACCCCACTCGACCCCTCGCCTGCACTCCTCCCAGCGCTGCTCCCCCCACTCCACCCCTCGCCGACCCTTCCTCCCTGCGCTGCTCCCGCGTCCCACCCACCCACCCCACCCTACCCGTCCCCCCCACACCGACGCCCTGCCACGCCCGGCGCCCCCATCGCCCCCCGTGCCCCTACCACCCCCGGTGCCACTGCCGCCCCCGCCGGTGAGAACTACCGCCCCCTTTTTTCCCATTTTGTTTTGTTTTTTTTAAATTTCGGTTAATTTAGTTAGTTTATAATTAGGTTAGTTTTATTTTTTATTAGGTTAGTTTATTAGTTTATTAAGTTAGTTTATTAGGTCAATTAGGTTAGTTAGTTAGGTTAGAAGAAAAAAAGAAGATTAGAAGAAGGAAAAAAATGAAAAAGAAAAAAGGAGAAGAAGAAAAGAATTAGAAGAAGAAGAAGGAAAACATGAAGGAAAAGAAGAAGAAGAAGAAGAGGAAGAGGAGGAGAAAGAAGAAGAAGAAGAAGAAGAAGAAGAAAGAGGATAGAGGAGAAGAAGAAAGAAGAGGAAAAAGGAAAAGAAGGAAGAAGAAGAAGAATAAGAAGAGGAAAAGGAAAAGAAGGAAGAAGAAGAAAAAGAAGAAGAAGAAGAAGAAGAAGAAGAAGAGAAGAAGAAGAAGAAGAAGAATAAGAAGAAGAAATGGAAGAAATGGAAGAAGAAGAAAAGGAAGAAGAGGAAAAAAGAAGAGGAAGAAGAAGAAAATGAGACCCTGTCATGATGCCCCGACACGACGCCCCGAGACGACATTCCGACACATCGGCACAAAACCCCGTGCAACTGTTAATACGCCGCCCCCGACGCGACTAACCCCCAACCCCCGACCACCGACACCTCTTTGGCCTCTTGTTGACCGAAAAGGTGATCTTCGGCCTTCTAGAGGCCGACGACCATAGACCTCACTAGAAGAATGCTCATAGAGCAGAGGAGAGGTAGAGAAGAGAGGTCTCCGGAACCGAAAGAGTTGGCGTGCTGACCCTTCGACCGTGCGTCGCCATACCTAAGGGCGACGGGGACGAGCGAGTTAGGGGGTTCCTCGACGTTGATGGATTCCTAGATGACATCTATATAGGTCATATATTTGTGTTAGGCCATACATTTTTCGATTTTATTAATGAACACAAAATATTTGTGTTGATCGGGTGGATTTACATGTGATAGTTGGCTCGTCGATGTGAGATCTGTTGTGCGAAGACCTCCCCGTGCGTTCTTGAGCTCCGCCCCTGCATTCGTGGGTGAGTAAAAATGTCATCTCCTCCTCGCCCCTTCATTTGCTGTGGGTCGGTCTTCGGATGAAACTTGCTAGATATAGGAAATTAAATTAATTTATCAGTATGCGTCACCAGTATGCGTCTCCCGTTCAAAAGGGTTACAGTTATAAATATGCATGCATTTGCATATATTTATAACCGTGATTCTTAAGAATTGTCCAACGTTATCCATGGATAGCCCGAGTATGTGTACATTGGGTTCATTTTCCCATATGCTTTGTTCTGGATCCAATGCATAATTTCGTCAATGCCTCCCTATTGTTCTCCGGATACACATCCTCTCCGTTTATTGCGGAGACGTGTATCAGGAGAACATCAGGGAGGTGCTGCCAAAATTTTGCGTTGGATCTGGAGCAGAGCATGGGAAAACGAACCCAATCTACACATACTCGAGTGCGATTAGGATATATCTTTACCTATTAGCGTCTAGGTTGCATGGACGTAATAAAACTGGCAAACTTGATGAACTAATGAATATATATATGTTGAATTATATATAAATATATTTCTTGTGTGTTTAGTAGCTAGGCAAGATGAGTGATCATGCGTGGATGTACACCGGTAACCCTAGTCAGAAAGAGATGACGAAAGAATGGTTTCTAAAAACCAAGGAGTTTGGGAAAGCCACATTTACAAATGGCTAGGAAACAAACTTGTGCCCTTGTCCTGAATGCGGCAACTATAAAAAGAGGACAGAGGTTGTAATGATTAAACACCTGCAGAGGAGGGGTTTTAAGCCTAATTATATGGTTTGGACATTTCATGGTGAATCTATACAACGCACCAGAGCTGAGGTGGTTCGTCGTCGCACCGACGAGCATGGTACCGGGATCGAAGACATGGTGCAAGACTTTGATGATGCTCGGGATATGGAAGATGAGATGGAGGAATCTGCAAAGGCCTTCTATGAAATGTTGGAGTCTTCAAAACGTCCTCTCCACGAGCACATTGAGCTTTGTCAGCTCGATGCCATTGCACAAGTAATGGCTCTGAAGGCTCAGTTCAACTTGGGAAGGGAATATTACGACACGATGATGACACTATTTGGACGCTTTCTACCCAAAGGCCATGTCATGCCTGCAAACCTGAACCAGTCGGACAAAATACTTCGTGTACTTAAGATGCCCTATGAGAGGATAGATGCATGTGAGAAAGGATGTGTCTTATTTAAGAAGGAGTATGCACACTTGAACTATTGTCCCAATTGCGAGTCTTGCACGTATCTTGTGGTAGACAACAGTATGGGTGAGAAGAGGCAGACCAAAATCGCAGTTAGTGTTCTTTAGTGTATGCCAATCATACCAAGGCTTCAATGTCTTTTCATGGTCGAAGAGACAGCCAGACAGATGACATGGCACAAATTGGGCAAAAGAACTGAACTAGATGCGGATGGGAATAATATGGTGGTACACACATTGGATGGGGAAGCGTGGAAACATTTTGATGGATTAGATCAGGATAAAGCGGCAGATCCAAGGAATCCTCGACTCCGCATCGCCACAGATGGTTTTAATCCCTTTGGCATGACGACAACCCAATATAGTTGTTGGCGTGTATTTTTAATTCCACTCAATCTCCCCCCGGGCAGATTATGCAAAGAAAGAACATATTTTTGACGTTGATAATTCCATGGCCCAATTATCTGGGGAAGAATATGAATGTGTACATGCATCCGCTTAAGGATGAATTGCAAGAAGCTTGGGATAATGTGGTCAAGACATACGATGCCGCTAGAAAAGAAAACATCAAAATGCTTGTGTGGTACATGTATTCTATGCATGACTTGCCGGCGTATGCGCTATTCTTTGGATGGTGTGTGCATGGAAGGTTCCCGTGCCCCACATGCAGAGCAGCTCTTCAGTTTCATTTGTTGCAGGAGGGTCAGAAGTATTCTTGCTTTGACTTGCATAGACAATTCCTGGATCCTGACCATCAGTTCAGAAAAGACAAGAAGAACTTTACCCAAGGTAAAGTTGTCAAAAACTTGGCACCACCTGTGTTGACACGCAAAAAGATCCTGGATTAGTTTAATGCCCTCGAGCCTGATCCAGAGCGTCCAGGGTATTTCAAGGAGTATAATGCAAAACACGCCTGGACTCACAAGCCATGCTTGTGGGATCTGCCTTACTTCAAAGGCCTCCTTCTTCCACACAATGTCGACATGATGCACACTGAAAAGAATATCCGAGAGGCTATTTTGGTACATTGTTCGACATAGATGGGAAGACAAAGGATAATACTAAGGCTAGAGTCGATCAAGAGACACTATGTCATAGACCGTTACAAAACATGCGAGAAGGCAAAGGAAAGCAGAAGTGGTCGAAGCCAAAGGCCTCGCTCAATCTTGGAAGGACAACTAAGAGGGAAATTATCTTGTGGGTCAAAATGCACTTGATGTTCCCCGATGGGTATGCAGCGAATCTAAAGAGGGGAGCGAGTCTTGAAAAATGAAAAATCTTTTGTCTCAAGTTTTCTATATACCGTGGGCATGCCAAACTGATAAGAATCTAGAAGGTTGGTACGTTGTTTATGAAGTGCCGCCACATGTTAAACCACCTCCCCCAAATGAATAGGATTATGAACCTCATATTAACCCAGACACATATGATGGAGAATTCTTCCAAGAAACACGTCTTTCCAAGAAACTTTTCAAGAACCGTCGTGCTTCACCCCAGAAGATGGAAGTAGACAACGACAATGAATCCGACTTCACCCCTGAGCTGGAACCATCAAAGCTGGAACTAGAAGAGGTTACTAATGCAGATGACCTATCAATACTTGACCGATTATAGAAAGGCCTTCCACAACTTCATGCCGGTGAACCCGATGAAAAGTCATTCATAATAATCTCAATTGAAATAGGAAAAACGAAAAGAAGGAAGAAGAAGAAGAAGAGAAGAAGAAGGAGAAGGAGGAGAAGAAGGAGAAGGATCCATCCTTCTTCTCCTTCTTCTTCTCTTTCTTCTTCTCTCATCCTTCTTCCCCTTCTGCTTCTCCTTCTTCTTCTCTTCTTCCTTTCCTTCTCCTTCTTCTCTTCTTGCTTCTTCTCTTTCTTCTTCTACATAGCTTATTTTCACCAACAAAGACATACTTACCTAATTGTCCTCCAAAAATACATAATTAGCTTAGTTAGGTAAAAACATCATAAGAACCTTGGTTAACTCATAACTTAGCTAATTTAGCTCCAAAATTACATAATAAGCTCAAAATGGCATAAGAACCTTGGTTAGCTCATGAATATTATATACTTAGCTTGTTTTCCTATGAAATGACGTAATTAGCCCATTTAGCTCCCAAAATACATACTTAACTTATTTAGCTCCAAGAAGAGGAGAAGAGGAGAAATGTAAAGAAGGAAAAAGAATAAGAAGAGAAGAAAAAGAGAAGGAGAAGGAGAAGAAGAAGGAGAAGGAGTCCTACTTCTACTCCTTCTTGTCCTTCTTCTTGTCCTTCTTCTCGTTCTTCTTCTCCTCCTCCTCTTTCTTCTGCTCTTTCATATTCTCCTTACCTTATTTTCCCCAACAATGACATAATTAGCCCATTTAGCTCCAAAAAGGCGTACTTAGCTGATGTAGCTCGAAGAAGAGGACAAGAGGAGAAGAAAGAGGAAAAATGAAAAGAAGGAAGAAGAAGAAGAAGAGAAGAACACTACTGGAAACAGAAAATTTGCCATGTGCCTAAACTTTGGCGTCAGCTTCCAAAAAATGGACGGCAAAGAACACACTAATGGCAAAGATATTGTTTGCCATCAGTGCGTTCTTTGTCGTCTGTTGGGTGACGACAAAGATGCGGCGGGCTGATGGCCAAGATGGTTGTCGTCAGCTCCATCTTTGCCATATGCCTCTCCGTCTTTGCCGTCTGCTAGAAGACGACAAAGGGGATGGCCACATAATGGCAGCGCTTGGTCCCTCCCACCCCATCTCCCACCTCTCTCTCTCCCCACTCCCGACATCTATCTCTCTCCCCCACTCCCCACCTCTCTGTCTCTCCCGCGCCACCCGCACCACCACCACCGCGCCGCCCCTTCCCTACGACTCCCTCTCCGAGGTTCTTAGTCACGCCGACCACTCCTCCCGCGGGCTCTCTGATGCCCTCTCCGGCTGTGTCATCCCCCTCGGTAACCACATCTGACCCCCACCCTTCCCCCGCTAGGGTTTTGCCAACTGGCGCTTCCTTCCTCCCTTCCTTCCTGCTCACGAAGGACGTGTGCACGTGTTCCCTCGCAGGTTTGGCGACGAATGCGTTCCTGCAAAGGCTGGAACGGATTCCATTTGGAGGCGAGGTGATGGTGGAGTGAAGATCTCATCTCCCCCTGATTGCGACGAATGTGTTCCTGCAAAGGATGGACCAGATTCCATTTGGTGGCGAGGTGACGGTGGAGTGAAGATGTCATCTCCCCTTGATTGAATTAGATAGACCTGCATGTGCCCCTCCCTCTGCCCTCCGCTCCCTCGCTCTCCACGGAGGTGACACCCACCAGCGACGCGCGGCGAGGTAACCCTCGTTCCCTTTCCCCCTCCTCTGCTCCAGTCGCCTCATTAGTGAGCTTTTTCAGACATAGGCCGTCGGACATAGGAGGATTTGGTATAGGATGAAGGGGATCGATCATCGGAGAGGAGGGGAGACGGATCCATTTTCTCCTGCCTTGGCCGAGAGAGTGAGCTGAGCGATGAGATCATCTGAGCGAGCGCCATTTTAGAGAGAGAGAGAGAGGTGAACGCGTCAACCTACTGGTGGTGGTGGCTCTACTGTTTCTTTACTAAATGAACTAGCCACTGGAGATCTTCCCTGAATTCATGCGTGCAAGCATAAACACTTGGAGTGATTCACTTGAAAATAAAAGGTCGTTTCGGGTATCCCGACGAATTTATACTTGATACTGCTAGTTGTATGAGTGTGATTTCATCATGTCCTTCCTATAAAAAAACAAAACTTCCATTATATCTGATTTTGAGGGCTTTGGTGACAGGTCAGGACTAACTTTCCCATTGCGTTCTTTGCATTCTCGTCCCCACAAAAGCTTTCTGAATTCTTTATTTTTGTAGGAATGTCTCATGCGCTCTTAATTTTGCTTTACTACTGTAGAATGGGATGTGGTTGCTCTAGGAATTGCACCTGGAGCATAATTTGTTACTAAAATGCTGCTTAATGTTTTGCGTGCAGTGATGTGCCCGGTGTCCATCTACCGCCAGAAGCGCGGAGTCAACCTGATGCTGCTCGGTGTCTTCACAGTGGCCATCAGCTTCTTTGTGGGCTTGACATGTACCTTTAATAGCGGTAATATTCTTCCCACCATCAGATTATGTAAATCAGCTCCTGCTGCCAGCTCCTAGCTTATTCTTGAGTCACTCTAGTGCTTATGTAAATCATCACAATGCTCCTGCACCATCAGATTCTTGAGTCACATCCGCAAGCTCCTAGCTTGTCCACCATCTGCCTTTAATGCCCCTAGCTTGTTAGTTCCTATTAGCTCCTAGCTTGTTCACTATGTGTAGCAATTGTAGTTTCCTACTGCTATTGTGAAGCATTTTGTTTGTTTGTGGACATGGTTCAGAAATAGATGTGTTATCAATTTGCCATGGCTATGGAAATGGTAGACACGACCAAGCAGCCCATGTGACTGTAGTTGATGCATTTTCCTAGTCTGTGTTGAGGGTTAAATTGTAGTTGTCGGTCACCATTTATGATTGATATGCTTGCCTGATTTAGAAGCATTTTTTGTATTGCCAGCTAGCAGTATAACTTTTTTAGAAGACCATGGTTTCCTATTTTTCAGCTGTTATTTTTTGAACTCAGAAATTGGCAAACAGTAACCTTCTCTTTTCAATCAACATTGGTTGAATCTTGCATATTTGTTTACTGTTTCTTCCGGCCACTATTTGTTGTAAGATAGGCAACGTTGTGGTAGTATCAATCTGATCTGAAGGTCCTGTTTCTCTAATAATATGCGGTGCGGCCCGATGAACCAAGCCAGGGAGCCGCCTGGGCCGGATCTCCCCACGCCCACGAATGAGTCGCCCACCCCTGCTGTTGTTCCCGTCACCACTGGAGAGGAGCATCAACAACTTCCCACCATCACTGTTGAGGAGTAGCAGCCACTTTCATCCGCAACGCTATCGGTCGCCGTCGTGCTGCTGGCTACGCCTATAGGGATTTCCTTGGCAAATATGCAAAGGATTCCCCCGTGGCCTTGGAGCCTTGAGTTGGTGTTCCCTTGAAGAGGAAAGGGTGATGTTGTTGGGGAACGTTGCATCGGAAACAAAAAATTTCCTAAGCACACGAACACCTATCATGGTGATGTCCATCTACGAGAGGGGATGAGTGATCTACATATCCTTGTAGACCATACAGCACAAGCGTTAGTGAACGCGGTTGATGTAGTGGAACGTCCTCACGTCCCTCGATCCGCCCCGCGAACAATCCCGCGATCAGTCCCACGATCTAGTACCGAACGGACGGCACCTCCGCGTTCAGCACACGTACAGCTCGACGATGATCTCGGCCTTCTTGATCCAGCAAGAGAGACGGAGAGGTAGAAGAGTTCTCCGGCAGCGTGACGGCGCTCCGGAGGTTGGTGATGACCTTGTCTCAGCAGGGCTCCGCCCGAGCACCGCAGAAACGCGATCTAGAGGAAAAACCGTGGAGGTATGTGGTCGGGCTGCCGTGGAAAAGTCGTCTCAAATCAGCCCTCAAACCTCCGTATATATAAGTGGGAGAGAGGGGACCTTTCCTTGGGGCTCAAGGAGCCCCAAGGGGGTCGGCCGAGCCAAGGGGGGGAAGGTCTCCCCCCCAAACCGAGTTGGACTTGGTTTGGTGGGTGGGAGTCCTTCCTTCCCTTCCCACCTCCTCTTTTTTTTCTTTCTCTTTGATTTTTCTTCCAGTGCGCATAGGGCCCTTTTGGGCTGTCCCACCAGCCCACTAAGGGATGGTGCGCCACACTCAAGGCCTATGGGCTTCCCCGGGGTGGGTTGCCCCCCCGGTGAAATCCCGTAACCCATTCGTCATTCCCGGTACATTCCCGGTAACTCCGAAAACCTTCCGGTAATCAAATGAGGTCATCCTATATATCAATCTTCGTTTCGGGACCATTCCGGAAACCCTCGTGACGTCCGTGATCTCATCCGGGACTCCAAACAACATTCGGTAACCAACCATATAACTCAAATACGCATAAAACAACGTCGAACCTTAAGTGTGCAGACCCTGCGGGTTCGAGAACTATGTAGACATGACCCGAGAGACTCCTCGGTCAATATCCAACAGCGGGACCTGGATGCCCATATTGGATCCTACATATTCTACGAAGATCTTATCGTTTGAACATCAGTGCCAAGGATTCATATAATCCCGTATGTCATTCCCTTTGTCCTTCGGTATGTTACTTGCCCGAGATTCGATCGTCAGTATCCGCATACCTATTTCAATCTCGTTTACCGGCAAGTCTCTTTACTCGTTCCGTAAGACAAGATCCCGCAACTTACACTAAGTCACATTGCTTGCAAGGCTTGTGTGTCATGTTGTATTACCGAGTGGGCCCCGAGATACCTCTCCGTCACACGGAGTGACAAATCCCAGTCTTGATCCATACTAACTCAACTAACACCTTCGGAGATACCTGTAGAGCATCTTTATAGTCACCCAGTTACGTTGCGACGTTTGATACACACAAAGCATTCCTCCGGTGTCAGTGAGTTATATGATCTCATGGTCATAGGAACAAATACTTGACACGCAGAAAACAGTAGCAACAAAATGACACGATCAACATGCTACGTCTATTAGTTTGGGTCTAGTCCTAATGACGTGATCCAGTTATCAAGCAACAACACCTTTTTCATAATCAGAAGACACTGACTATCTTTGATCAACTGGCCAGCCAACTAGAGGCTTGCTAGGGACAGTGTTTTGTCTATGTATCCACACATGTAAATGAGTCTTCATTCAATACAATTATAGCATGGATAATAAACGATTATCTTGATACAGGAATTATAATAATAACTATACTTATTATTGCCTCTAGGGCATAATTCCAACAGTCTCCCACTTGCACTAGAGTCAATAATCCAGCCCTCACATCATCATGCGAATTACATTGTAATATATCTAACACCCATACAGTTCTGGTGTTGATCATGCTTTGCCCGTGGAAGAGGTTTAGTCAGCGGGTCTGCTACATTCAGATCCGTGTGCACTTTGCATATATTCACGTCCTCCTCTTCGACGTAGTCGCAGATGAGGTTGAAGCGTCGTTTAATGTGTCTGGTCTTCTTGTGAAACCGTGGTTCCTTCGCTAAGGCAATGGCACCCGTGTTGTCACAGAACAAGGTTATTGGATTCAGTGCGCTTGGCACCACTCCAAGATCCGTCATGAATTGCTTCATCCAGACACCCTCCTTAGCTGCCTCCGAGGCAGCCATGTACTCCGCTTCACATGTAGAATCTGCTACGACGCTTTGCTTGGAACTGCACCAGCTTACCGCACCCCTATTAAGAATAAATACGTATCCGGTTTGCGACTTAGAGTCGTCCGGATCTGTGTCAAAGTTTGCATTGACGTAACCTTTTACGGCGAGCTCTTCGTCACCTCCATATACGAGAAACATCTCCTTAGTCCTTTTCAGGTACTTCAGGATATTCTTGACCGCCGTCCAGTGATCCACTCCTGGATTACTCTGGAACCTACCTGCCATACTTATGGCCAGGCTAACATCCGGTCTAGTGCACAACATTGCATACATGATAGAACCCATGGCTGCAGCATAGGGGACGGAGCGCATATGCTCTCTATCTTCATCAGTTGCTGGGCACTGAGTCTTACTCAATCTCGTACCTTGTAAAACTGGGAAGAACCCTTTCTTCGACTGTTCCATTTTGAACCTCTTATAAACTTTATCAAGGTATGTGCTTTGTGAAAGTCCTATCAGGCGTTTTGATCTATCCCTGTAGATCTTAATGCCTAGAATGTAAGCAGCTTCTCCTAGGTCCTTCATAGAGAAACTTTTATTCAAGTAATCCTTTATGCTCTCCAAAAACTCTACGTTGTTTCCAATCAACAATATGTCATCCACATATAATATTAGAAACGCCACAGAGCTCCCACTCACTTTCTTGTAAATACAAGATTCTCCAACCACTTGTATAAACCCAAATGCTTTGATCACCTCATCAAAACATTTGTTCCAACTCCGAGATGCTTGCACCAGTCCATAAATGGATCGCTGGAGCTTGCACACCTTGTTAGCATTCTTAGGATCGACAAAACCTTCGGGTTGCATCATATACAATTCTTCCTTAAGGAAACCGTTAAGGAACGCCGTTTTGACATCCATCTGCCAGATTTCATAATCGAAAAATGCAGCTATTGCTAACATGATTCTGACGGACTTAAGCATCGCTACGGGTGAGAATGTCTCATCGTAGTCAACTCCTTGAACTTGTGAAAAACCCTTTGCCACAAGTCGAGCTTTATAAACGGTCACATTGCCGTCTGCGTCCGTCTTCTTCTTAAAGATCCATTTGTTCTGAATAGCCTTGCGGCCCTCAGGCAGTACGTCCAAAGTCCACACTCTGTTCTCATACATGGATCCTATCTCGGACTTCATGGCTTCTAGCCATTTGTTGGAATCTGGGGCCACCATTGCTTCTTCATAATTTGCAGGTTCATTGTTGTCCAACAACATGATTGATAAGACGGGATTACCGTACCACTCTAGAGCAGCACGTGGTCTCGTCGACCTGCGTGGTTCGACAGAAACTTGAACCGGAGTTTCATGATCATCATCATTAACTTCCTCCTCAACCGGCGTTGCAACGACAGAGGTTTCCCCTTGCCCTGCGCCACCATCCAGAGGGATGAGAGGTTCGACAACCTCGTCAAGTTCTATCTTCCTCCCACTCAATTCTCTCGAGAGAAACTCCTTCTCGAGAAAAGCTCTGTTTTTAGCAACAAACACTTTGCCCTCGGATTTGAGATAGAAGGTGTACCCAACTGTCTCTTTTGGGTAACCTATGAAGATGCACTTTTCCGCTTTGGGTTCCAGCTTTTCAGGCTGAAGCTTTTTGACATAAGCATCACATCCCCAAACTTTAAGAAACGACAACTTTGGCCTTTTGCCATACCACAGTTCATATGGTGTCGTCTCAATGGATTTTGATGGTGCCCTATTTAAAGTGAATGCAGCTGTTTCTAATGCATAACCCCAAAACGATAATGGCAAATCGGTAAGAGACATCATTGATCGCACCATCTCTAATAAAGTACGATTACGACGTTCGGACACACCATTACGCTGTGGTGTTCCAGGCGGTGTCAACTGTGAAACAATTCCACATTGTCTTAAGTGAGCACCAAACTCGAAACTCAGATATTCACCCCCACGATCAGACCGTAGGAACTTGATCTTCTTGTTACGATGATTTTCAACTTCACTCTGAAATTGCTTGAACTTTTCAAATGTTTCAGACTTGTGCTTCATTAAGTAGACATAACCATATCTACTCAAATCGTCAGTGAAGGTGAGAAAATAACGATATCCGCCGCGTGCCTCTACGCTCATCGGACCACACACATCGGTATGTATGATTTCCAACAAGTCACTTGCACGCTCCATTGTTCCGGAGAACGGAGTTTTAGTCATTTTGCCCATGAGGCATGGTTCGCACGTGTCAAGTGAATCAAAGTAAAGTTACTCCAAAAGTCCATCGGCATGGAGTTTCTTCATGCGCTTTACACCAATATGACCTAAGCGGCAGTGCCACAAAAATATAGCGCTATCATTGTTAACTCTAATTCTTTTGGTCTCAATGTTATGTATGTGTGTATCTCTATCAAGATTCAATATGAACAATCCTCTCACATTGGGTGCATGACCATAAAAGATGTTACTCATAGAAATAGAACAACCATTATTCTCTGACTTAAAAGAGTAACCGTCTCGCAATAAATAAGATCCAGATATAATGTTCATGCTCAACGCAGGCACTAAATAACAATGATTCAAGTTCAGAACTAATCCTGATGGTAACTGAAGTGAAACTGTGCCGACGGCGATTGCATCAACCTTGGAACCATTTCCTACGCGTATCGTCACTTCATCTTTCGCCAGCCTTCGTCTATTCTGCAGTTCCTGTTTCGAGTTGCAAATATGAGCAACAGAACCGGTATCGAATACCCAGGCACTACTACGAGAGCCGGTTAAGTACACATCAATAACATGTATATCAAATATACCTGATTTTTCTTTGGCCGCCTTCTTATCTGCCAGATACTTGGGGCAATTGCGCTTCCAGTGACCCATACCCTTGCAATAGTAACACTCTGTTTCAGGCTTAGGTCCAGCTTTGTGTTTCTTCGTCGGATTGGCAACAGGCTTGCCGCTCTTCTTTGAATTACCCTTCTTGCCTTTGGCGTTTCTCTTGAAACTAGTGGTCTTATTCACCATCAACACTTGATGCTCTCTCGAAACGACGAACTGTAGCAACGGTGCACAGTCGGGGAGAACACAATTTCGTCTTGAAATTTTAGTGAGAGATCACCTCATAATGCTACCGTCGTTCTAAGCAAAATAAGGTGCATAAAAGGATTAACATCACATGCAATTCATAAGTGACATGATATGGCCATCATCATGTGCTTCTTGATCTCCATCACCAAAAGCACCGGCATGATCTTCTTGTCATCGGCGCCACACCATGATCTCCATCAACGTGTTGCCATCGAGGTTGTCGTGCTACTCATGCTATTACTACTAAAGCTACATCCTAGCAAAATAGTAAACGCATCTGCAAGCACAAACATTAGTATAAAGACAACCCTATGGCTCCTGCCGGTTGCCGTACCATCGACGTGCAAGTCGATATTATCTATTACAACATGATCATCTCATACATCCAATATATCACATCACATTGTTGGCCATATCACATCACAAGCATACCCTGCAAAAACAAGTTAGACGTCCTCTAATTTTGTTGTTGCATGTTTTACGTGGTGACCACGGGTATCTAGTAGGATCGCATCTTACTTACGCAAACACCACAACGGAGATATATGAGTTGCTATTTAACCTCATCCAAGGACCTCCTCAGTGAAATCCGATTCAACTAAAGTTGGAGAAACCGACATTTGCCAGTCATCTTTGAGCAACGGGGTTACTCGTAGCGATGAAACCAGTCTCTCCTAAGCGTACGAGTAATGTCGGTCCAAGCCGCTTCAATCCAACAATACCGCGGAATCAAGAAAAGACTAAGGAGGGCAGCAAAACGCACATCACCTCCCATAAAAACTTTTGTGTTCTACTCGAGAAGACATCTACGCATGAACCTAGCTCATGATGCCACTGTTGGGGAACGTCGCATGGGAAACAAAAAATTTCCTACGCGCACGAAGACCTATCATGGTGATGTCCATCTACGAGAGGGGATGAGTGATCTACGTACCCTTGTAGACCGTACAGTAGAAGCGTTAGTGAACGCGGTTGATGTAGTGGAACGTCCTCACGTCCCTCGATCCACCCCGCGAACAATCCCGCGATCAGTCCCATGATCTAGTACCGAACGGACGACACCTCCGCGTTCAGCACACGTACAACTCGATGATGATCTCGGCCTTCTTGATCCAGCAAGAGAGACGGAGAGGTAGAAGAGTTCTCCGGCAGCGTGACGACGCTCCGGAGGTTGGTGATGACCTTGTCTCAGCAGGGCTCCGCCCGAGCTCCGCAGAAACACGATCTAGAGGAAAAACCGTGGAGGTATGTGGTCGGGCTGCCGTGGAAAAGTCGTCTCAAATCAGCCCTAAAACCTCCGTATATATAGGTGGGAGAGAGGGGACCTTGCCTTGGGGCTCAAGGAGCCCCAAGGGGGTCGGCCGAGCCAAGGGGGGGAAGGTCTCCCCCCAAACCGAGTTGGACTTGGTTTGGTGGGTGGGAGTCCTTCCTTCCCTTCCCACCTCCTCTTTTTTTCTTTCTCTTTGATTTTTCTTCCAATGCGCATAGGGCCCTTTTGGGCTGTCCCACCAGCCCACTAAGGGCTGGTGCGCCACCCTCAAGGCCTATGGGCTTCCCCGGGGTGGGTTGCCCCCCCGGTGAACTCCCGGAACCCATTCGTCATTCCCGGTACATTCCCGGTAACTCCGAAAACCTTCCGATAATCAAATGAGGTCATCCTATATATCAATCTTCGTTTCCGGACCATTCTGGAAACCCTCGTGACGTCCGTGATCTCATCCGGGACTCCGAACAACATTCGGTAACCAACCATATAACTCAAATACGCATAAAAGAATGTCGAACCTTAAGTGTGCAGACCCTACGGGTTCGGGAACTATGTAGACATGACCCAAGAGACTCCTCGGTCAATATCCAACAGCGGGACCTGGATGCCCATATTGGATCCTACAAATTCTACGAAGATCTTATCGTTTTAACCTCAGTGCCAAGGATTCATATAATCCCGTATGTCATTCCCTTTGTCCTTCGGTATGTTACTTGCCCGCGTTTCGATCGTCAGTATCCGCATACCTATTTCAATCTCGTTTACCGGCAAGTCTCTTTACTCGTTCCATAATACAAGATCCTGCAACTTACACTAAGTCACATTGCTTGCAATGCTTGTGTGTGATGTTGTATTACCGAGTGGGCCCCGAGATACCTCTCCGTCACACGGAGTGACAAATCCCAGTCTTGATCCATACTAACTCAACTAACACCTTCAGAGATACCTGTAGAGCATCTTTATAGTCACCCAGTTACGTTGCGACGTTTGATACACACAAAGCATTCCTTCGGTGTCAGTGAGTTATATGATCTCATGGTCATAGGAACAAATACTTGACACGCAGAAAACAGTAGCAACAAAATGACACGATCAACATGCTACGTCTATTAGTTTGGGTCTAGTCCATCACGTGATTCTCCTAATGACGTGATCCAGTTATCAAGCAACAACACCTTGTTCATAATCAGAAGACACTGACTATCTTTGATCAACTGGCCAGTGAACTAGAGGCTTGCTAGGGACAGTGTTTTGTCTATGTATCCACACATGTAAATGAGTCTTCATTGAATACAATTATAGCATGGATAATAAACGATTATCTTGATACAGGAATTATAATAATAACTATATTTATTATTGCCTCTAGGGCATAATTCCAACAGATGTAGCACAGCGGCGGTAAGTATTTCCCTCAGTTTGATAACCAAGGTATCAATCCAGTAGGAGGATCGCGTCAAGTCACAAGTACCTGCACAAACACAAAGAGCTTGCACCCAACGCTATGAAGGGGTTGTCAATCCCTTATAGATTGTTTGCAAAGTGAGAACTGAAAGCAAAAAGTAAACAAAGCAAAGTAAAAGTAAAATCTGAGATGATAGTTGTGAATAGACCCGGAGGCCGTAGTGTTCACTAGTGGCTTCTCTCATGAAAGCAAGTAGACGGTTGGTGAACGAATTACTGTCGAGCAATTGATAGAACCGCGCAAAGTCATGATATCTATGGAAATGATCATACATATAGGCATCACGTCGAAAACAAGTAGACCGATACTTTCTGCATATACTACTATTACTCCACACGTCGACCGCTATCCAGCATGCATCTAGTGTATTGAGTTCATAAGAACAGAGTGACGCCTTAAGCAAGATGACATGATGTAGATGGACAATCTCAAATCTATGATGAAAGCCCATCTTGTTACCCTTGATGGGAACAACACGATGCGTGCCTTGCTTCCCCTTCTGTCACTGGGAA
Organism: Hordeum vulgare subsp. vulgare; assembly: GCF_904849725.1. NCBI lineage: Eukaryota > Viridiplantae > Streptophyta > Magnoliopsida > Poales > Poaceae > Hordeum > Hordeum vulgare. Next base: position 604,815,961 of record NC_058521.1, on the reverse strand, counting down.
AGGTCATCGCACGATATGAACCCAAAACCAAGCACTTCTCCCATTGCAAGAATCATAGATCTAGTTGGTCAAACAAAACCCAAGACTCGGAGAGACTTACAAAGATATCAAATCATGCATATAAGAAATCAGCAAAGACTCAAATATAATTCATAGATAATCTGATAACAAATCCACAATTCATCGGATCTCGACAAACACACCGCCAAAGAGGATTACATTGGATAGATCTCCATGAAGATCATGGAGAACTTTGTATTGAAGATCCAAGAGAGATAGGAAGCCATCTAGCTACTAACTACGGACCCGTAGGTCTGAATTGGACTACTCACGAGTCATTGGCGAGGCAATGATGTTGATGTAGAAACCCTCCAGCTCCAAAGTCGCCTCCGGCAGGGCACTGGGAAGGGTCTCCAGATGAGATCTCGCGGAAACGGAAGCTTGCCGCGGCGGAAAAGTGATTTCGTGGACGCCGTGATTTTTTCCGGGATTTTAGGGAATAAATAGGCCAAAGAGCTAGGGAAGGGGAGCTCCAGGGGGGCCACAAGCTTGGTAGCCGCGGGCCCCCTGGCCGCGGCTACAGGGCTTGTGGCCCTCCTGTGGGCCTCTTGCCTTGGCCCTCAAGTCCCCCGATCTTCTTCTGTTCTGGAAAAAATTATTTCGGGGATTTTATTCCGTTTGGACTCTGTTCCAAAATCAGATCTGAAAAGAGTAAAAAACACAGAAAAAACAGGAACTGTCACTTGGCACTGAATTAATAAGTTAGTCCCAAAAAAGATATAAAAGGTATATAAAACATCCAAAGTTGACAAGATAACAACATGAAACCATCAAAAATTATAGATACGTTTGAGACGTATCACGCCGCGACAGCAATCTTCGACGTCGGGGAGAGGGGCATCCCAGTGCAGCATCTCCCTCCAACGACCTCAATTTCTAAGGTGAATCCCCTTCCAATTTGTAAGTTTGATGGGTGAGGATCTCTGGATCTGGCTGATTAAATTAGCAAATAATTGACATATGATTTGTCTCTGAATTCTAGCCAATTTTTTTACAACCAACCATATTGAAGTATGAAAAAGCTCCTTATCAGAAAACAAGTCAGAAGACTATCAACATGATCACATAGTGAATCACGGAGAAGTATAGGACGAATTTATCCTACAACTATGCATGGTTTTCACACATGGAGAATAACTCCATCTTTTTTTTCTACTACTCTATCAAATGACTATAGAGATTAACATATAGACTCATGTGCACATTTTTATTGCAAAAGAGGATCAACAATATGCACATTTTGATTTTATAGTTTTATAAGAGCCAAATCAAGTTGTTATATTTTCATTTTACTTTTTAACACAACATTAGCTCAGAACTGAAAGGAAAAAGGAGATTTTTTTTTTACAAATAGGCTGAAAATGTTCCACAACAGAACCTATAGTTTGTACGGGTTCCAGGATTATACTACATAATATACTTTCATGCTCCAGGTTGGATTTGGAAGCAATCTAGCTGCACAAATATGAGCCATCGTTCACACCGTGAATCCTGATTATAGCTGCAGGAGAAGAATATGATACCTTGTCAGCCATATAAAACAGAGCTAATTACTCGAGCTTCTAAAATAAGGGATCATTTTGAAGAGAACACATGGAAAGATATTCTCATCTCAATAGTTATCTAAAATATGAACATATCACAGTCTTTCTACTTTTGTATTTGTTTTGATATATGTATGAACTGAACATTTGGGGTGATGCGACCTGGTCCTCGAGCGTTCTTAGTTGTTTTGGCCGTTTTGCTTTTTCTAAATCCTATAATGTACTTTATCCAGCTAAAAAAATGTACATTATCAATCAAACTTGTAGCTAGCTAAATAATGTCCATTCTCCCCTGTTTCAATTGTACAGACTCGTCCTTTCAGAGTTTTTTTCTAGGGCTGATTCCTAAGGTTCTTATTTTTTTCCAGCTCATTGTAGCTTGTGTCGAGGGAGGAACGAGCATTGAAGATCTTGCAAAAAAGTTCCCTGATAAGATTGTTAAGGTCATCTATTTCTTCAACTTGACTTTGGCTCAATGTATATATATCTTGAGTAGCAGGTTCACTTGTCATAACAGAGATACAACACTACGTTTAGTTTGCATCGATTTCATAATCTGTTGGGTAGTCCTATTTCATTGATTGTATGTTGAAAGAAGATGTAATCTCATTTATTTTCACATTAGATGCCTCTTGTAACGTTAGTATTTTTTTGTCAGGCCTTAACAAGTTGTCTACATATATGCAATGAACATTCCCACATACATGCACCTTCTACTACTTCTTCTTTTACTTCTTATTCTTTTAGTCTTTTTTCTTATTCTACTTCTTCTAACTTTCTTAATTACTCTTGTTTTTGCAGATTTGATTCATTTCATGGAAGATGTCATTGATGGACTGTTAGTGTTTAGTTTTTTCATTTCTATTGATGAACAATGTAAAACTTATGTATGTATATATATGGATGAACTATGTGAAACTACGTATTGTGCTAGCCTATGTGTTCTCTAGTTGTGAAATATATGTGTTGAAGATGTCTGAAACTATATATATACTATGAAAATGTAGGGAAATAAAAGAAAACAGACAAAAAAGGAGCAATACAGGCTCGTTGCCATCTGCCAATAGATGGCAAAGCCCTTTGCCATCTGCCAGCACACGGCAAAGGGGTGCCCCATGGCAGACGACAAAGGGACCAAAGCACTGGGCTGAAGCAGACTGGGTGCCCCCCTTTGCCGTTTGCCCACAAGCATGGCAGACGGCAAAGGGTTGGTGGGACCAACAGGCTGCCGTTGACACTTGACGGGGAGCCCCGCGGATCTGCCATCCCATGTTCTTTGTCGTATGCCCCCACGGCAAAGGTTCTTTGCCGTCCGTACGCCCAAGGCAGATGGCAACGAACCCCTTCACCAGATATATTTTTGTTGTCTAGTTTGCCGTCTGCTCATCCGGGGTGCTCCCCTTTGCCGTCTGCCATGGCAGACAGAAAAGTCTCTGATTCCTATAGTCGAATAAGAGAGGACAAAGGAGAAGGAGGAGAACAAGGAGAAAGAGTCCTCCTTCTTCTCCTTCTTCTTCTTCTTCTCTCCTCCTTCTTCTTCTGCTTCTTCTTCTCTTTTTTTTTCTTCTTCTTCTTCTCCTCCCCGTCCTTCTCCTTCTCCTCCTCCTCCTCCCCTCCTCCTCCTCCTTCTTTTTCTTCTCCTTCTTCTTCTCTTCTTGCTTCTTCTCTTTCTTCTTCTACGTAGCTTATTTTTCCCAACAAAGACATACTTAGCTAATTATCCTCCAAAATGGACATAATTAGTTTAGTTAGGTAAAAACATCATAAGAACCTTGGTTATCTCATAACTTAGCTAATTTAGCTCCAAAATGACATAATAAGCTCAAAATGGCATAAGAACCTTGGTTAGCTCAGGAATATTATATACTTAGCTCGTTTTCCTTTAAAATGACATAATTAGCACATCTAGCTACAGAAATACATACTTAGCTAATTTAGATCCAAGAAGAGGAGAAATAAAAAGAAGGAAGAAGAGGAAAAGAAGAGAAGGAGAAGGAGAAGAAGAAGAAGAAGGAGAAGGAGTCCTACTTCTCCTCCTTCTTCTCCTTCTTCTTCTCCTTCTTCTTCTTCTCATCCTCTTTGTTCTCCTCTTTCATATTCTCCTTACCTTATTTTCCCCAACAATGACATAATTAGCCCATTTAGCTTCAAAAAGGCATACTTAGCTAATTTAGCTTGAAGAAGAGGACAAGATGAGAAGAAAGAGGAAAAATGAAAAGAAGGAATAAGAAGAAGAAGAAGAAGAGAAGAAGAAGGATAAGGAGGAGAAGAAGGAGAAGGAGCCCTCCTTCTTCTTCGTCTTCTTCTCCTTCTTCTTCTGTTTTTCTTTTCTTCTTCTTCTCCTCCTCCTCCTTCTCCTTCTCCTTCTCCCCCTCCTCCTTCTTTTTATTCTCCTTCTTATTCTCTTCTTGCTTCTTCTCTTTCTTCTTCTATGAAGCTTATTTTCCCCAACAAAGACATACTTAGCTAATTATCCTCCGAAATGACATAATTAGCTTAGTTAGGTAAAAACATCATAAGAACCTTGGTTAGCTCATAACTTAGCTAATTTAGCTCCAAAATGACATAATAAGCTCAAAATGGCATAAGAACCTTGGTTAGCTCATGAATATTATAAACTTAGCTTGTTTTCCTCTAAAATGACATAATTAGCCCATTTAGCTCCAAAAAGACATACTTAGCTAATTTAGCTCCAAGAAGAGGAGAAGAGGAGAAATTAAAAGAAGGAAGAAGAACAAGAAGAGAAGAAGAAGTGAAGGAGAAGGAGAAGAAGGAGGAGAAGAAGGAGAAAGAGTCCTACTTCTCCTCCTTATCCTTCTTCTTCTCCTTCTTCTTCTCCTTCTTCTTCTCCTTCTTCTTCTCTCCTCTTTCTTCTCCTTCTTCTTCTCCTTCTTATTCTTTTCTTCTTCTTCTCCTTCTGCTTCTCCTCCTCCTCCTTCTTCTTATTTTTATTCTCCTTCTTGTCTTCTTGCTTCTTCTCTTTCTTCTTCTACGTAGCTTATTTTCCCCAACAAAGACATACTTAGCTAATTATCCTCCAAAGTGACATAATTATCTTAGTTAGGTAAAACATCATAAGAACCTTGGTTAGCTCATAGCTTAGCTAATGTAGCTCCAAAATGACATAATAAGCTCAAAATGGCATAAGAACCTTGGTTAGCTCATGAATATTATATACTTAGCTTGTTTTCCTATGAAATGACGTAATTAGCCCATTTAGCTCCCAAAATACATACTTAACTTATTTAGCTCCAAGAAGAGGAGAAGAGGAGAAATGAAAAGAAGGAAGAAGAGGAAGAAGAGAAGAAGAAGAGAAGAAGAAGGAGAAGAAGAAGGATGAGAAGAAGGAGAAGGAGTCCTACTTATTCTTCTCCTTCTCTTTCTTCTCCTTCTTCTTATTTTCTTCTTCTTCTTCTTATCCTCCTCTTTCTTCTCCTCTTTCATATTCTCCTTACCTTATTTTCCCCAACAATGACATAATTAGTCCATTTAGCTCCAAAAAGACATAATAAGCTCAACATGGTATAAGAACATTGGTTAGCTCATGAATATTATATAATTAGCTTGTTTTCCTCTAAAATGACAAAATTAGCTTAGTTAGGTACAAAATGATATAATAACCTTCTTACCTCATAAATGTCAGATAGTTAGCTTATTTCCATCCAGATTGACATAATTAGCTTAGTTAGGTCAAAAATGGCATAATTACCTTGGTTAGCTCAAAAAGGTAATATACTTAGTTTATTTTCCTCCACAATGACATAATAAGCTCAGAAGCATCATATGTTTTTGTTGTTCTTTTCCTGACTTTCTTATTCCCATTTTGCAGATGGGATGTACTACATGCATGGAAGCTGGCATTGATGGAGTGCTTTAGTTCTAGTTTTCATTTGAGATGATGAACAATGTGGAACTATATATATATATGTATATATGGATGAATAGTATATGTGAAACTATATGTATATGTATATATATGGATGAAAGTTTGTATCTGTTGGTTCTTTCGATATATGGGATGTACATTGATGAACTTTATATGTATATCATATATGTGTTGTGACCTATATATCATATATGTGATATGAATTATATATATATATATATATATGTTGTGAAATAACATAAAAAACAAAACCGAGACAATATGGGCTCTTTGCCATTTGTCACCTCAGGGCAAAGACCTTTGCCATCGGGCAGGGGACGGCAAAGGTGCCAGGTGGCACCCAGCTGTGCAACCTGGGGCAGCAGCAGCTGGCCCATATAGGATGGGGAGGCAGACTAGAAAGAGATGAGGGAGACGACACAGAGCCTGGGGAGGCCACGGCAAAGAGAGGAGGGAGACGACACAGAGCCTAGTAGGTAGACGGCAAAGATATGCGGGAGGCAGACGACGAAGAAATGACAAAGAGACGGCTGGGCGAACTGAGTGCTGGCCCATATAAGCAGACGACAAAGGAATGAGGGACGCAGACGACAAAGCCTCCGTTAGCCCTAAGGGAGGCGTTGCCTGTCGGCTGCCGTCTAAATATGTTTGTCATCTGCTCGGTGCCAAAGGCTCACGACAAAGACCTTTGTTGTGTGCTTATGACAGTCAGACGACAAAGAAGGTGATATGCCGTCGAAAGTAGTCGTAGGAACTTTGCTAGCATCTCTACATATTCCACTCGCCTTTCCATCATTTCAATTTTTAAGAGTAGTTACCGTTGTATTGTATACCTCACATAATGACTTACATGTGGAAATCGGATAATTTGTAATATTATTCGTATTGTTTCGGTCCATCATGGTGTATTTTCTCTTATGTGAAAATAAAAAGTTGTTTAAATAGACAAATCGACATATGCTAGTAGTCCAGCTTCATTTCTTGCTTCCGAAGTTGTCTCTACAGCAATATGTAGCTGCTTCAACAACTTATATGTGGAATTGATACAATTTCAACACTTTTCTCGTAACCGTTTTATTCATTACTATAGATTTTCTCTTCCTAGGGAAGTGGAATATTTTTCAAATAGGGTAGTCACCATATTACGACATCATTTTCTTCATTTCATAGTTTACAACTACTCTGTACAACAGTATGTGGCTCCGCCTTATATAGTAAGTATACATCATTAGCATCATTTTCGCATCATCTTAATCTGTCACTTTAGATTTCCGGTCGTCTAAAACTGAAAATTATATTATATGGCATCGTCGACAGATAACAGTAGCCTTTCAATCATTTCATTATTACATGGTAGTTTTTGTTGCATGATGTACCTCAAACAACAACTTACATGTGGAAATCGGACCATTTGTAATATGTTTTGTACCATTTCGATCCATCATGGTATATTTTCTCTTCTGTGAAACTGAAAAGTTGCTTAAATAGCAAAATCGACATATGCTATCAGTCCTACTTCATTTGTTGATGTCAAAGTTGTCTCTGCAGCAGTATGTAGCTCCTCCAAAAACTTATTTGTACAAATCATACAATTTTAGCACATTTACATAACCTTTTCATTCATTACTGTAAATTTCCCTACCCTGTAAACTGAAACATTTTAAAAACAGGATAGAAGTCATATTACAACAACCTTTCCTTCATTTCATGCTTCGGGATTAGTCCCTGCAGTATGTGGCTCCTCTTATATAGAAACCATACATCTTTAGCACCATTTTTGTACCCTCTTGATGAATCACTCTAGATTTTTACTTCATGTTAAAATGAAAACATATTTATATAGCATCCCGACATATTCCATTCGCCTTTCCATCATTTCAATTTTCAAGAGTTGTTACCGTTGCATTGTATATCTCAGACAATGACTTGCATGTGTAAATCGGACAATTTTTAATATTATTCATATTGTTTCTGTCCATCATGGTATATTTTCTTTTATGTGAAAATAAAACATTGTTTAAATAGACAAATCGACATATTCTAGTAGTCCGGCTTCATTTCTTGCTTCCGAAGTTGTCTCTAAAGCAATATGTAGCTGCTCCAACAACATATATGTGGAAATGTTATAATTTCAACACTTTTCTCGTAACCTTTTTATTCATTACTATAGATTTTCTCTTCCTGTGAAGTGGAATATTTTTCAAATATGGTAGTCGCCATAATACGACATCATTTTCATCATTTCGTAGTTTGCAATACACTGTGCAACAATATTTGGCTCCCCCTTATGTAGAAATTATACATCATTAGCATCATTTCCGCATCATCTTAATCTGTCACTTTAGATTTCTGTTCGTCTAAAACTGAAAATTAATTAATATGGTATCGTGGACAGATAACAGTAGCCTTTCGATAATTTCATTATTATAGGGTAGTTTTTGTTGCGTTATGTACCTAAAACAACAACTTACATGTGGAAATCAGACAATCTATAATATGTTTTGTACCATTTCGAACCATCACGGTATATTTTTGACTTCTATGAAACTGAAAAGTTGTATAAATAGCAAAATCGACATATGCTATCAGTCTTGCTTCATTTGTTGCTTTCAAAGTTGGCTTTGCAGCAGTATGTAGCTCCTCTAAAAACTTATTTGTACAAATGATACAATTTTAGCACATTTTCATAACCTTTTCATTCATTACTGTAAATTTCCCTACTGTGTAAACTGAAACATTTTTCAAACATTATAGAAGTCACATTACAACAACCTTTACTTCATTTCATGTTCGGGATTAGTCTTTGCAGCAGTATGTGGCTCCTCTTATATAGGAATCATATATCTTTAGCACAATTTTCGCATCCTCTTAATTCATCACTCCAGATTTTCACTTGATGTGAAAATGAAATCTTATTTATATAGCATCTCGACATATTCCACTCGCCTTTCCATCCTTTCAATTTTCAAGAGTAGTTACCGTTGCATTGTATACCTCACACAATGACTTACATGTGGAAATCGGACAATTGGTAGTATTCTTCGTATTGTTTTGGTCCATCATGGTATATTTTCTCTTATGTGAAAATAAAAAGTTTTTGAAATAGACAAATCAACATAGGCTAGTAGTTCCGCTTCATTTCTTGCTTCCGACGTTATCTCTACAACAATATTTAGCTCCTCCACCAACTTATATGTGGAAATGATATAATTCCAACACTTTTATCATAACCTTTTTATTCATTACTATAGGTTTCCTCTTCCTCGGGAAGTGGAATATTTTTCAAATAGGGTAGTCGCCATATTACGACATCATTTTCTTCATTTCATAGTTTGCCACTACACTGTGCAGCATTATGTGTCTCCCCTTATGTAGAGATTGTACATTATTAGCATCATTTTCGCATCATCTTAATCTGTCACTTTAGATTTCCGTTCGTCTAAAACTGAAAATTATATTATATGGCATCGCCGACAGACAGTAGCCTTTCGATCATTTCATTATTACAGGGTAGTTTATGTTGCGTTATGTACCTCAAACAACAACTTACATGTGGAAATCGGACAATTTGTAATATGTTTTGTAACATTTCAAACCATCATGGTATATTTTTCACTTCTGTTAATCTAAAAAGTTGTTTAAATAGCGAAATCGACATATTCTATCAGTTCTGCTTCATTTGTTGCTGTCAAAGTTGTTTCTGCAGCAGTATGTAGCTCCTCTAAAAACTTATTTGTACAAATGATATAATTTTAGCACATTTTCATAACCTTATCATTCATTACAGTAAATTTTCCTACCATGTAAACTGAAACATTTTTCAAAGAGGAAAGAAGTCATATTATAACAACCTTTACTTCATTTTATGCTTCGAGATTAGTCTCTGCAGCAGTATGTGGCTCCTCTTATTTAGGAATCATACATCTTTAACACCATTTTCGCACCGTCTTGATTCATAACTCTAGATTTTCACTTCATGTGAAAATGAAAACTTATTTATATAGCATCTCGACATATTTCACTCGTCTTTCCATCATTTCAATTTTCAATAGTAGTTACCGTTGCAATGTATACCTCACAGAACGACTTACATGTGGAAATCGGACAATTTGTAATATTATTCGTATTATTTCGGTCCACCATGGTATATTTTCTCTTATGTGAAAATAAAAGGTTGTTTAAATAGACAAATTGACATATGCTAGTAGTCCGGCTTCATTTCCTGCTTCCGAAGTTGTCTCTACATCAATATGTAGCTGCTTCAACAACTTATAGGTGGAAATGATATAATTTCAACACTTTTCTCGTAACCGTTTTATTCATTATTATAGCTTTCTCTTCCTGGGGAAGTGGAATATTTTTCAAATAGAATAGTCCCCATATTACGATATTATTTTCTTCATTTCATAGTTTGCCACTACTCTGTGCAACAATATGTGGCTCCGGCTTATGTAGGAAGTATACATCAGTAGCATCTTTGTCGCATCATCTTAATATGTCATTTTAGATTTCCGTTCGTCTAAAACTGAAAATTATATGATATGGCATCGTCGACAGATAACAGTAGCCTTTCGACCATTTCATTATTACAGGGTAGTTTTTGTTTTATGATGTACCTCAAACAACAACTTACATATGGAAATCGGACAATTTGTAATATATTTTGCACCATTTCAATCCATCATGTTATATTTTCTCTTCTGTGAAACTGAAAAGTTGCTTAAATAGAGAAATCGACATATGCTATCAGTCCCGCTTCATTTGTTGATGTCAAAGTTGTCTCTGCAACAGTATGTAGGTCCTCCAAAAACTTTTTTTTACAAACGATACAATTTTAGAACATTTACATAACCTTTTCATTCATTACTGTAAATTTCTCTACCCTCTAAACGGAAACATTTTTCAAACAGGGTAGAAGTCATGTTACAACAACATTTACTTCATTTCATGCTTCGGGATTTGTCTCTGCAGCAGTATGTGGCTCCTCTTATATAGAAATCATATATCTTTAGCACCATTTTCGTACCCTCTTGATTCATCATTGTAGATTTTCACTTCATGTGAAAATAAAAACATATTTATATAACATCTCGACATATTCCACTCGCCTTTCCATCATTTCAATCTTCAAGAGTAGTTATCGTTGCATTATATACCTCACACAACGACTTACATGTGGAAATCGAACAATTTTTTATATTCTTCGTATGGTTTCGATCCATCATGGTATATTTTCTCTTATGTGAAAATAAGAAGTTTTTTAAATAGACAAATCGACATAGGCTAGTAGTCCCGCTTCATTTCTTGCTTCCGAAATGATCTCTACAACAATATGTAGCTCCTCCACCAACTTATATATGGAAATGATATAATTTCAACACTTTTATTATAACCTTTTTATTCATTACTATAGGTTTTCTCTTCCTAGGGAAGTGGAATATTTTTTAAATAGGGTAGTCGCCATATTACGACATCATTTTCTTTATTTCATAGTTTGCCACTACACTGTGCAGCAGTATGTGGCTCCCCTTTATGTAGAAATTATACATCAGTAGCATCATTTTCGCATCATCTTATTCTGTCACTTTAGATTTCCGTTCGTATAAAATTGAAAACTAATTTATATGGTATCGTCGACAGATGAAAGTAGCCTTTCGACCATTTCATTATTACATGATAGTTTTTGTTGCATTATGTAACTCAAACAACAATTTACATGTGGAATCGGACAATTTGTAATATGTTTTGTACCATTTCAAACCATGATGGTATTTTTCATTTCTGCAAAACCGAAAAGTTGTTTAAATAGCGAAATCGACATATGCTATCACTCCTGCTTCATTTGTTGCTGTCAAAGTTGTCTCTGCAGCAGTACGTAGCTCCTCCAAAAACTTATTTGTAAAAATGATATAATTTAGCACATTTTCATAACATTTTAATTCATTACTGTAAATTTCCCTACCGTGTAAACTGTAACATTTTTCAAACAGGATAGAAGTCATATTACAACAACCTTTCCTTCATTTCATGCTTCGAGAACAGTCTCGGCAGCAGTATGTGACTCCTTTTATATAGGAATCATACATCTTTAGCACCATTTTCGCACCCTCTTGATTCATCACTCTAGATTTTCACTTCTTGTGAAAATGAAAACTTATTTATATAGCATCTCGACATATTCCACTCGCCTTTCCATCCTTTCAATTTTCAAGAGTAGTTACTGTTGCATTGTATACCTCGCACAACGACTTACATGTGGAAATCGGACAATTTGTAATATTATTCATATTGTTTCGGTCCATCATGGTATATTTTCTGTTATGTGAAAACTAAAAGTTGTTTAAATAGACAAATCGACATATGCTTGTAGTCCGACTTAATTTCTTGCTTCCGAAGTTGTCTCTACAGCAATGTGTTGCCGTTTCAACAACTTATATGTGGAAATTATATAATTTCAACACTTTTCTCGTAACTGTTTTATTCATTACTATAGATTTTCTCTTCCTGGGGAAATGTAATATTTTTCAACTAGGGTAGTCGCCAGATTACGACATCATTTTCTTCATTTCATAGTTTGCCACTACTCTGTGCAACAGTATGTGGCTCCGCCTTAAGTAGGAAGTATACATCATTAGCATCATTTTTGCATCATCTTAATCTGTCACTTTAGATTTCCATTCATCTGAAATTGAAAATTATATTATATGGCATCGTCGACAGATAACAGTAGCCTTTCAACCATTTCATTATTACAGGGTAGTTTTGGTTGCATGATGTACCTCAAACAACAACTTACTTGTGGAAATCGGACAATTTGTAATATGTTTTGGACCATTTCGATCCATCATGATATATTTTCTCTTCTGTGAAACTGAAAAGTTGCTTAAATAGCGAAATCGACATATGCTATCAGTCCCGCTTCATTTGTAGATGTCAAAGTTGCCTTTGCAGCAGTATGTAGCTCCTCCAAAAACTTATTTGTACAAATGATACAATTTTAGAACATTTACATAACATTTTCATTCATTACTGTAAATTTCTCTACCCTATAAACTGAAGCATTTTAAAAATAGGATAGAAGTCATATTACAACAACCTTTCCTTCATTTCATGCTTCTGGATTAGTCTCTGCAGCAATATGTGACTCCTCTTATATAGGAATCATACATCTTTAGCGCTATTTTCGTACCCTCTTGATTCATCACTCTAGATTTTCACTTCATGTGAAAATGAAAACATATTTATATAGCATCTCGACATATTCAACTCCCTTTCCATCATTTCAATCGTCAAGAGTAGTTACCGTTGCATTATATACCTCACACAACGACTTACATGTTGAAATTGGACAATTTGTAATATTATTCGTATTGTTTTGGTCCATCATGGTATATTTTCTCTTATGTGAAAATAAAAAGTTTTTTAAATAGACAAATCGACATATGCTAGAAGTTCGGCATTATTTCTTGCTTCCGAAGTTATCTCTACAGAAATATTTAGCTCCTCCCCCAACTTATATGTAGAAATGATATAACTTCAACACTTTTATCATAACCTTTTTATTTATTACTATAGGTTTTCTCCTCCTGGGAAAGTGGAATATTTTTGAAATAGGGTAGTCTCCATATTACGACATCATTTTCTTCATTTCATAGTTCGCCACTGCACTGTGTAGCAGTATGTGGCTCCCCCTTATGTAGAAATTATACATCATTATCATGATTTTTGCATCATCTTAATCTGTCACTTTAGATTTCCGTTCTTCTAAAAATGGAAATTAATTTATATGGTATCGTCGACAGATAATAGTTGTCTTTCGACCATTTCATTAGTACAGGGTAGTTTTTGTTGCGTTATGTACCTCAAACAACAACTTACATGTCGAAATCGGACAATTTGTAATATTTGTATCATTTCGAACCATCATGATATATTTTCACTTGTGTGAAACTGAAAAGTTATTTAAATAGCGAAATCGACATATGCTATCACTCCTGCTTCATTTGTTGCTGTCAAAGTTGTCTCTGCACCAGTACGTAGCTCCTCCAAAAACTTATTTGTACAAATGATATAATTTTAGCACATTTTCATAACCTTTTGATTCATTACTATAAACTTCCCTACCGTGTAAACTGAATTTTTTTTCAAACATGATAGACGTCACATTACAACAACCTTTCCTTCATTTCATACTTCGGGATTAGTCTTTGCAGCAGTATGTGGTCCTCTTATATAAGAACCATACATCTTTAGCATCATTTTCGCACCTTCTCGATTCATCACTCTAGATTTTCACTTCATGTGAAAATGAAAACTTATTTATATAGCATCTCGACATATTCCATTCGCCTTTCCATCATTTCAATTTTCAAGAATAGTTACCTTTGCATTGTATACCTCACACAATGACTTACATGTGGAAATCAGAAAATTTGTAATATTATTCGTATTGTTTCGGTCCATCATAGTATATTTTCTCTTATGTGAAAATTAAAAGTTGTTTAAATAGACAAATCGACATATGTATGTAGTCCAACTTCATTTCTTGCTTCTGAAGTTGTTTCTACAACAATATGTAGCTGTATCAACAACTTATATGTGGAAATTATATAATTTCAACACTTTTGTCATAATCGTTTTATTCATTACTATAGATTTTCTCTTCGTGGGGAAATGGAATATTTTTTAAATAGGGTAGTCGCTATATTACGACATCATTTTCTTCATTTCATAGTGTGCCACTACTCTGTGTAACAGTATGTGGCTCCGCCTTATGTTGGAAGTATACATCATTAGCATCATTTTCACATCATCTTAATCTGTCACTTTAGATTTCCATTCGTCTCAAAGTGAAAATTATATTATATGACACCGTCGACAGATAACAGGAGCCTTTCAACCATTTCTTTTGTTGTATGATGTACCTCAAACAACAACTTACATGTGGAAATCGGACAATTTGTAATATGTTTCGTACCATTTCGATCCATCATGCTATATTTTCTCTTATGTGAAACTGAAAAGTTGCTTAAATAGCGAAATCGACATATGCTATCAGTCCTGCTTCATTTGTTGATGTCAAAGTTGTCTTTGCAGCAGTATGTAGCTCCTCCAAAAACTTATTTGTACAAATGATACAATTTTAGCACATTTACATAACCTTTTCATTCATTACTGTAAATTTCTCTACCATGTAAAATGAAACATTTTAATAATAGGATAGAAGTCATATTACAACAACCTTTCCTTCATTTCATGCTTTCGGATTAGTCTCTGCAGCAATATGTGGCTCCTCTTATATAGGAATCATACATCTTTAGCATCATTGTCGTACCCTCTTGATTCATCACTCTAGATTTTCACTTCATGTGAAAATGAAAACATATTTGTATACCATCTCGACATATTCAACTCCATTTCCATCATTTCAATTTTCAAGATTACTTATCGTTGCATTATATACGTCACACAACGACTTACATGTGGAAATTGGACAATTTGTAATATTATTCATATTGTTTCGGTCCATCATGGTATATTTTCTCTTATGTGAAAATAAAAAGTTTTTTAAATAGACAAATCAACATATGCTAGTAGTCCGGCTTCATTTCTTGGTTCTGAAGTTATCTCTATAGAAATATGTAGCTCCTCCACCAACTTATATGTGGAAATGATATAACTTCAACACTTTTATCATAACCTTTTTATTCATTACTATAGGTTTTCCCTTCCTGGGGAAGTGGCATATTTTTCAAATAGGGTAGTCTGCATATTACGACATCATTTTCTTCATTTCATAGTTCGCCACTGCATTGTGCAGCAGTATGTGGCTCCCCCTTATGTAGAAATTATACAACATTATCATGATTTTCGCATCATCTTAATCTGTCACTTTAGATTTCCGTTCTTCTAAAAATGGAAATTAATTTATATGGTATCGTCGACAGATAATAGTTGTCTTTCGACCATTTCATTAGTACAGGGTAGTTTTTGTTGCGTTATGTACCTCAAACAACAACTTACATGTCGAAATCGAACAATTTGTAATATGTTTTGTATCATTTCGAACCATCATGATATATTTTCACTTGTGTGAAACTGAAAAGTTATTTAAATAGCGAAATCGACATATGCTATCACTCCTGCTTCATTTGTTGCTGTCAAAGTTGTCTCTGCACCAGTACGTAGCTCCTCCAATGTGACATCCTCGACTTTTGCTACAGTAGTAATTGTAATTAAGCTACAGTGATCAACCGTTAATGATGCCACGTCATCGAATTCCCATCTCGGACCCGCGTGGATTCGCGTCTGTCCGGATCGATGATTTGAAAGAAAAGGGAAGCCCTTTATCGGTTCATTACAAGTGTTAAAAGGATATATATGTAAGGGGAAAGTATTAAAGAAATAATAATAAAAGAAAGGAAAGAAAACTGAAAGAAAGAAATAATAAAAAGAAAAGGGAAAAGAGAAAACAAAATAAAAACCAAACAAAACAAACAAAAAAAAAAAGAAGGAGAAAGCCCCCCCAGCCGGCCCAAACTGGGCCAAGTGGCCCAGCCGGCCCCCCCCGCCAAACCCTAACGCCTCCTGGCGCCACCCCACCCCCACGCCAACTCCCTCCCCCCCCCTGGGCGCCGCCGCCGCCAGCCACCCCACCCTCGTGGTGGGGCCCCACCCCCACGCGCCACCTCCCTCTCTCTGCTCCCGTGACTCCCTCCCCTCCTGTCGCCCCTCCTCCCCACGATCCCTCCCTCTCTCTCGGCCACCCAACCGAGAGCCCCATCTCGCCTTCCCCCACCTCGCCCCTCTTCCTCCCCAACCGGCGGCCGGCCTTCCCCCTCCCCGCCGGCAGCCCTCTCCCCCGCCGGCCCCCCTCCCTCCTTCCTCTCCACGACCTCCTCCCCCCACGGCCACCTTCCTCCCCGGTGGCCCCTCCCCTCGCCCCGCCGGCCAAGCCCTCCTCCCCGCCGGCCGCGCCCCTCCCTCCTCGCCGGCGAGCCACCCACTCCGCCGGCAGGGGGCCCCGGTTGCCTCGGCCCCCCATCTCGGCGGCCGGCCCCTTCCGGGAGGTCCCTCTCCGGCGGCCGCCCCTCACCGCCGGCGGCTCCACCTCCGGGGGCCTCTCCTCACCGGGGCCCTCCTCACCGGCTCCTCCTCGCCGGCACATCATCACCGGAACCTCACCGTCACCGTCTCCACCGTCACTTCGCGCGAACTCCGGCTTCACCGGGCCGTCACGTCACCGTCGGTGAGCCCCTCCTCGGGCTCCTCCCACCTTACCGTTCTCCTCGGCGTCACGGTTCCGTTCCGGCAAACGGGGCCTCGATCCGTCGACGGTGGACTCCGGTAGAAGGATTCGAAGTTGGTGTTCTTCTAGGTGGTGTTAGAGAAAATTGTTCTCTGTCTCTGTTAACAGAGAGAAGAGAGATGAGTGTTGAGAGAAAAGAAAAATGAAAAAAAAGAATAAATTGTGTATTAGATGCGTATGTATGAATGTATGTATGAGGTGTGATGTTTGTATTTGTGTATTTGGGTATTTAGAGAAATACGGTATTTGCACGGATAGGTATCTAATAAAAATAAATGCGGAATTAACCTTAAGCCACTTACCGGTGGGGCCAATGCACCGCTGTCAATGACAGGGAGGCCCCACGCGATAATTAAAAATAATGTTTTTCTTAAATAAATAAATAAATAGATATATTAGTTAAAATAATTAATTAACATAATTAGAGTATGACACGCGGGTCCCCCGCTAAATTAATCTGATTAATTAATATTTAATCTTAAATAAAAACTTGTGCCTATGACGTTCGGGACCCGCTGGTCAGTTGACCGGTCAAATGTGATGTCAGCCTGACATCGCGATGATGTCATAATAGGATTTTACTAAATCTTTTAAATCTGTTTTTAATTCTTAAATAATTAATAAAACTTTAAAAATTAATATTAAATAATCCGTAAGTCAGATCAATATTTTTTCAACATGAAAGTTGATCAGCAAAGCGAGACGAACCCGGATCCACGGCCCGTTCGTCTGTCACGCGTCCCTAGCATAGCAAACATGGAACTTTTCCATCGTTTCCAGTGTAACCGGTAGTAGCCCGAGACCCGGAAAATATCGTCAGATATTCTTCCGACCCGTCTATGACGGATGTTGCTGCGTTAGCTCATGTCTAGCCTGCATATTTCCATGTCATGCTTTGTGTTGCATCGGTGCTATTATTTATTGTTTCTTCCCCCTCTTCTTACCGGTAGACCCCGAGACTGACGCTGCTGCCGGGTACATCTACGACCCTGCCGATCAGTCCATTGCCGCAGAGCAGCAAGGCAAGCAAATTCCCCTTGATCATTCCTATATCGCCTATGTCTTTCTTCCTACTGCTTGCATTAGTATTTTGCTACTGTTGTAGTTAGCTCCTATATCTGATGCATAGCCTGTTTTTGATGAACTGCTACTTTCAGTCCTGTACCTTTAACCTGCTTAGTATAGGTGGAGCA
Source organism: Hordeum vulgare subsp. vulgare (assembly GCF_904849725.1). Lineage (NCBI taxonomy): Eukaryota > Viridiplantae > Streptophyta > Magnoliopsida > Poales > Poaceae > Hordeum > Hordeum vulgare. Next base: position 604,797,970 of record NC_058521.1, on the reverse strand, counting down.
GTCATCCCCTCTGACCCCGTAGTTCAGTTGCCCCGCTTGCTTTTCAATCTCGATCTCTGATCGACGAGCCAGACCCGACACAGCACATTCACCCCCCTTCGTTGTACGACGCTACAGCGATACTATCGGGTACCGAGGGTGACACCTCGCTAAGTACTCCTGATGATATCTCTGTAGTATAGCTAGTCGGTCGTGGTTATCGAGGGTGATTCCTCTTTCACCATTCCCGATGACGTCTCTGTCGTGCCACCCCGCGAGTGTGGGACCCCCGAGGGTGATTCCTCTAAGCCCACCTTGACGGGTACATCGTTCGGAATCCAACGAGGGTGATACCTCGGATTCCCCCCGATGTTACGACCACACAGTTACTCGACCATGTTACTGGGATCATGGGTGAATAGTTGTAAGACGGGTGGATTCCTGCGAGACTGTGTTGCTGGCCTAATTAAAATGCTAATGGATTTGGGTATTTGATCTGGGTTGGTCGGAGACCTTTTCGCACTAACCGGCTACGCGGGAAGAATTATGGGTACTCGACGTCGCGGTATCAGCCGAAGCTTTTCAGATGCCAGCAGTGTAGCGGCGCGCGCCCGAGTGGTCCCGAGATGCATCGCGCTTGTGATTAAGGGATGCTAGGACTGACGTCGGCCGCCCACGCCACGTGCAGGAGCGTGAAGGGGAACTGGGCCCATGAACCCTTTGTGCTTAGGATTTAGACCGGCGGGCTGGCCTCTCTGATTAGTCTTAGGTGGGGCTGCGACGTGTCGATATTCCGAGGCCGGGCAGGACCCAGAAAAGTATGTCCGGCCAGAGTGTTATCGAGCGTGACGGGACATGTGGTGCACCCCTGCAGGGATGAAAATTAACTATTCGGATAGCCGTGTCCACGGTTACAGGACGACTTGGAGTTGTGCCCCGATCTTATACAACTAAAATTGCTACTTAACTGGAATTAGTTTGCCTCGGGATTGCTTCCTCGCAGGGAGTCGAGGGAGGATCTTTAGGCGTGACCTCACTTTAATTTTGCTGCAACAATATGACTATTAATGTGTTACCCCTGTTCTACTCTCGTCTATTGCTGCAAGACCCTGAAGATGCTAGTCTTCGATAGGACTAGGCCTTTCTCTCTCTATTCTCGCATTGCTGCAGTCAGTCCACATATAACCCCCTTCTTTGATACTGATGCATTATTAGAATAGTTCTGATGTAAGACTTGCGAGTACTTTGGATGAGTACTCACCGCTGCTTTGCTCCCCCCTTGTTCCCTTGGTCCGTTTGCTGCGACCAGATGATGAAGCCCAGGAGATGGAGGTCCCCGCCACCGACGACTGCTACCCCGACGGTGCCTACTACTACGTGGAGGCCGCTGATGATCAGGAGTAGTTAGGAGGTTCCCAGGCAGGAGGCCTCGCCTCGTTCGATCGTTGTATCTTTTGTGCTAGCCTTCTCTAAGGCACCCCATGTTTTATGTCTGTACTCAGATATTTGTTGCTTCCGCTGACTCGTGTGTTTTTCGAGCTTTCGTATTCTAGCCCTCGAGGCCCCTGGCTTGTAATATGAAGCTGATGTTATTTTATTTGTGTCTAGAGTTGTGTTGTGATATCTCCCCGTGAGTCCTTGGGTTTGATCGTACGCATTTGCGTGTATGATTAGCGTACGATTAAGCCGAGGGCGTCACAAGTTGGTATCAGAGCCAACTGCCTGTAGGTAGCCCCCTTTCCAACTCCTTGGCCGAAGTTGAGTCTAGTGTTTGAAAAACTTTACTAACACTGATGTTGTGGCTTACGGGCCCACATCTCAATTGGGTGGTATTAGTATCTTTTACTCCTTTCCTATACTCTGGGCTCTACTTTCTCTTCTCTTTCGGGTCAAATATTTTACTAACTCTAACATTAGGTTCTCGAATCACATCAATCCGGAGCGCTGGACTATCTACTCTTTTTCTCCTGAATATGTATTACACACACTGTCATTGACATTCGTCAATCTTATTTTCAGATGCGTCCCGCAAGACAGCACGTGCGCCTGACACAGGCCACCGAGACGACTGGGTTCCCGGCCATTTTGGTCGATCTCCTGACCAGGCTGGGATATCGCTGGTACCCCGAGTACACTGTGTTCGAGGATTTCCGCGAGTACAACCAGTACCAGTACCAGGCTGAGGTTCGCATCTTCGACCAGAGGGGCGGCGAGACCCTCGAGCGCCACGTGTTCTGTGGTATTGGAGTGTCGGTCGAGATGGCCGTCCACGATGCGGCCTACATCGCCATCACCCGACTCCGTGGAGCGTACCCTCACCTGGAGGAGAGCCCTTTCAGATACATCCCGCATGCTCCTGCTGGGGATGAGACTGGGTCTGATCTCACTGCCTACGCTTCTGACGTTCGGGAGCGCAACGACCGTTCCTACGTCGCTGTCTGCGCCCCCTACGTGACGCGTCGGTACGACGCGCGGATTTTGGTGCAGTACACTGAGGCAATGGATCGTGCTTTCCGAGCTCTGACTGTGGAGTTGTATGCTACACGCGCTCGTCTTTACGACGCGTTGACAGAGCTGCAGCCATCACACTGTCCGAGGGATCCCCCTTTGCGCATCCGCGAGCCGAGCAGGACAGAGCTACCATCAGCTCTCGAGTGGACTGATGTTGGGGGTAGAACCCCTGCACTTGGACCTCAGCTGCTCGACTGGATGCGGTACCCTCATCAGAGTCACAACGGGACACAGGGTCCTGTCCCTACCTTCTATCACCGCCAGCTACCAGGATTCGATCGTCCTCTCCGACGTTGATGTAGCCTTATCGCTACATCTCGTTGTGGTACTCTTCCACCGCGTGCCTGCGCGCCGCCTACTGAGTCTAGGGTATCGTCAAATGCGTCCGGGCTATCGCCAAATTTCGAGTTTTTAATCGTTAGTCTGTAATCGAACTTATGCATGGGTCTGTATGTCGAACTCAACTACTATGGAGTATCTATCGCGTTTCCCTTTCATTATGCTTGATTACTTCATGAATGCGTGCGATGCCTTTCGATTACTTTAAGCTAAACTACCCCTGCTAAATATTTAACAGGATGGTTAGACCAGCTGGCCGCCCGCGTGGCCGTGCCAACGATGCACCACCCCCGCCTCCTGAGTATATGGCGGGGATGATCCAACAGTTTGAGCTGAACCGCCAGTTTATGCAAGGGCTCATGGATCAGTTTCAAAGGCCAAACATGAACCAACCACAAGGCGTGACACTGCAAGACTTCTGCCGTCTCAACCCTGCGATCTACCGCAGCTCAACTCAGCCTCTAGATGCTGATGACTGGCTCCGTGACATTTCTTATGAGCTAGAGTCTGCCAATGTGCCCCTGGAGAGCTATGTCAACTTTGCCGCATACTTTCTGAAGGGTCCCGCTGCTCAATGGTGGGACAGCCACAGGCGCTCTCAGCCCGTTGGAGCTATCATCACTTGGGAAGAGTTCAAGGCTGCTTTCCGTGCTCGATACATTCCCCAGGGAATCATGGACCGGAAGAAGCGTGAGTTCCGCAACTTAGTCCAGGGCAACAAGACTGTGGATGCTTATCAGCGGGAATTTCTGGAATTATCTCGCTATGCTGAAGAAGACATTGCGACTGATGCACGCAGGCAGGAGAAGTTCCGTGAAGGCCTCCACCCTGATATCAAGCTGACACTCCTCGTTCAGGACTATGCTGATTTCGCCACCCTCGTGAACAAGGCTATTCAGGTTGAGACTGGTCTGCAGGAATACAAAGATAGCAGCAAGCGCAACCGTGACATGGGCTCATCTTCGGGCTCATCTGCACAGAAGCGGAAGATCTGGATCCCCAACAACATGTACCATGCACCTGCTCCTACTCCGAGGCCGTCCTATGCTGCACCTCGCCTGCCTCCTCCACCACCTAGGCAGCCGAGGCTTCCAGCTCCACCACCTCGAGTTCCTCCATCCCGTCCTGAGGACGGGCTGTGCTTCAAGTGTGGCCGTCCAGGTCACCGTGCTAGAGACTGCAGGCAGAATCAGAATCAGCTGGCACTTCCCGCAACTGGCCGTGGCAACAACCAGAACCGCAACTTCAACGCTAAGCCTGCTTATGTTCGTGGTCAGGCCAACAACATTGATATGGGTCAAGCTCAAGACCAGCCTGCTACCGTGATGGGTACACTTCTCGTTAACTCAGTACCTGCTTCTGTATTGTTTGATACAGGAGCATCGCATTCCTTTATGTCGGAAAATTTTGCATACATGCATGACATTAGGAGCGAAGAGATGAACCTCCCGATAGTGGTAAACACCCCTGGGGGCGAATGTCGAACCTCTGTGGTTTGCCCCCATGTTCCAGTTGAAATTGAAGGATTAGAATTCCTTGCCAACCCCATCCTACTAAAGTCATCCAACATTGACCTCATATTGGGGATGGACTGGTTGAAGGCTCATACGGCATCGATCGTTTGTGCCACCAAAACCGTCCACCTCCTACACCTTTCAGATGAACTCGTAAGCTACCATGCTCATCTCGTCCGTAATGCTGAGGCACGGTTGTACGCCTTGAATGCATTAAATGCGTCGCCTCTTGAAGGGATTGAAAACATTCCAGTGGTCCGAGAATTCCAAGATGTCTTTCCAGAAGAACTTCCGGGGATTCCCCCTGCTCGAGCTGTCGAGTTTGTCATTGACTTGGTACCCGGTACCACTCCTATTGCCAAGCGTCCTTATAAAATGCCACCACATGAACTCCTTGAACTTAAGCAAGAAATTGACAACTCGCTCCGTCTGGGTTTCATCCGTCCGAGTTCCTCTGCTTGGGGAGCACCTTCTCTCTTTGTTAAGAAGAAGGATGGGACAAATCGATTGGTTCAAGACTATCGTCCTATCAACCAGGCCACTATTCAAAACAAATATCCTCTCCCTCGGATAAATAATTTGTATGATCAACTTGCTGGTTCCACCGTTTTCTCTAAGCTCGACTTGAGATTGGGATACCACCAGATCCGTGTTCGCAAGGAGGATATTCCAAAGACCGCCTTTGTTACTCGATATGGATCATACGAGTACACCGTCATGTCCTTCGGCTTAACCAATGCACCGGCAACCTTCTCTCGATTGATGAATTATATATTCATGGACTACCTCGACAAATTTGTCGTGGTATATCTGGATGATATTCTGGTGTTTTCGAAGAACAAAGAAGAGCATGCTGAACATCTTCGTCTTGTACTGGATAAGCTTCGGGAGCATAAACTCTATGCGAAGTATTCCAAATGTGAGTTCTGGCTAGATGAAGTGACTTACCTTGGTCATGTGATTTCCAAGAATGGTATTGCGGTCAACCCCGAACGAATTCAAGCTATTCTTGACTGGACTCCCCCAAAGAATGTCAAGCAAGTCAGAAGTTTTCTCGGACTCGCCAGCTATTGCCGTCGATTCGTCGAGAACTTCTCCAAGATTGCGAAGCCCTTAACCAACCTGCTTCACAAAGGTGTTAAGTATGAATGGACTGATAAATGTCAGGAAAGTTTTCAGGCACTCAAGGACAAACTGACGTCCGCTCCAGTACTTGCTCCTCCAGATACGAAAAGGGATTTCGTCATATACTGTGATGCTTCTCGTCAAGGAATAGGTTGTGTCCTAATGCAGGATCGCAAGGTGATCGCTTATGCTTCACGTCAACTGCGTGCTCATGAAGAGAACTACCCAGTTCATGATCTCGAGCTTGCCGCAGTCATTCATGCATTGAAGGAATGGCGACAATACCTTGTCGGTAATCGCTGTGAAATCTACACCGACCATCAAAGTCTGAAGTACTTGTTCACTCAACCGGAGCTGAACCTGCGTCAACAAAGATGGATGGAGCGTATAGCAGATTTTGACTGTAGTATATCATATACCCCTGGCAAGGCTAATGTAATGGCTGATGCCTTAAGTCGCAAGTCATACTGCAACCACCTCCAGGTTCATCAGGTTCACGATCGTCTGCAAGAGGAATTCCGTAAGCTGAACCTCCACATTGTTCCTCAGGGTTACCTTGTTCCTCCCCCTGAAGAGTATCAAAAGATGAACCTTCGTGTTGTTAATCAGGGTTCCCTCAGTAACCTAGTGGTTGAACCAGATCTTGTGAGCTCCATAAAGAATATACAAAACTTTGACGATGATGTCGACAGGATTAAGAGCTATATTGCAAAGGGTAAACCCTCCTTTTTCACTGTTGATGAAGGTGGCGCCTTGTATTTCAAGGGTCGCCTATTCGTTCCAAATAAGAAGGAAAATCTCAGGATGACTGGGAAGGTGATGGAAGAAGCTCATGACACACCATTGTCTATTCACCCGGGTAGTACCAAGATGTACCAAGACATCCGGCAAAGATTCTGGTGGCCCAATATGAAACAAGACATTGCACGCTATGTGGCAGAATGTGATATATGCCGGCGTATCAAGGCAGAGCACCAAAAGCCTGCTGGAACTCTGCAACCTATCTCTATTCCCGAGTGGAAATGGGACCATGTTGAAATGGACTTCGTCACTGGTTTTCCCAGGTCTCAGAAAGGTAATGATGCTATTCTTGTCGTCATTGATCGACTGTCCAAAGTTGCACATTTCCTGGCCGTCAAAGAAACGATTAATGCTAGTCAGCTGGCAGATCTTTATATGTCAAGAGTTGTTTCACTTCACGGTATTCCGTTGGTGATCAGTTCGGACCGTGGCAGCTTGTTTACTTCAAAATTCTGGGAAAGTTTTCAGAAGGCTATGGGGACTCATCTGTCCTTCAGCACTGCATTTCATCCTCAATCCCAGGGACAAGTTGAACGAGTCAACCAAATTCTCGAGGACATGCTTCGAGCTTGTGTCATTTCTTTCGGTAAGAAATGGGAGGAATCTCTCCCGTATGCCGAGTTCTCGTACAACAATAGCTATCAAGCTAGTCTGAAGATGGCCCCTTTCGAAGTATTGTATGGGCGAAGGTGTCGAACTCCTCTGAATTGGTCAGAAACTGGGGAACAATCACTCTTTGGTCCGGATATTATTCAACATGCCGAAGATCAAGTCCGCATTATTCATGAGAATCTGAAGGCTGCTCAGTCTCGTCAGAAAAGTCAGTATGACCGTCATCATCAAGATATGGTCTATCAACCTGGCGAAAAGGCTTATCTTCGTGTCACACCAATGAGAGGTGCACACCGTTTCGGAATCAAGGGCAAGTTAGCTCCTCGTTATATTGGTCCTTTCACTGTTCTCGAAAGGCGTGGAAGAGTGGCTTATCAATTGGAACTGCCGGCGAACCTTTCTCAGGTTCACGATGTCTTCCATGTTTCTCAACTCCGCCGCTGCTTCAAGGATCCTATTCGAGCAGTGGATCACGATATGCTAGAGCTACAACAAGACCTCTCTTATAAAGAGCATCCGGTCCGCACTCTCGACCAAGCTGAACGTAAGACTCGTCGCAAGGTCACTAAGTTCCTTAAGGTGCAGTGGTCAAATCACTCTGAAGATGAAGCCACTTGGGAACGCGAGGATCATCTTCATGATGAATACCCCGGGCTTTTTCCCTCTACCTCTTAATTCTCGGGACGAGAATTCTTGTTAGTAGGGGAGAATTGTGACATCCTCGACTTTTGCTACAGTAGTAATTGTAATTAAGCTACAGTGATCAACCGTTAATGATGCCACGTCATCGAATTCCCATCTCGGACCCGCGTGGATTCGCGTCTGTCCGGATCGATGATTTGAAAGAAAAGGGAAGCCCTTTATCGGTTCATTACAAGTGTTAAAAGGATATATATGTAAGGGGAAAGTATTAAAGAAATAATAATAAAAGAAAGGAAAGAAAACTGAAAGAAAGAAATAATAAAAAGAAAAGGGAAAAGAGAAAACAAAATAAAAACCAAACAAAACAAACAAAAAAAAAAAGAAGGAGAAAGCCCCCCCAGCCGGCCCAAACTGGGCCAAGTGGCCCAGCCGGCCCCCCCCGCCAAACCCTAACGCCTCCTGGCGCCACCCCACCCCCACGCCAACTCCCTCCCCCCCCCTGGGCGCCGCCGCCGCCAGCCACCCCACCCTCGTGGTGGGGCCCCACCCCCACGCGCCACCTCCCTCTCTCTGCTCCCGTGACTCCCTCCCCTCCTGTCGCCCCTCCTCCCCACGATCCCTCCCTCTCTCTCGGCCACCCAACCGAGAGCCCCATCTCGCCTTCCCCCACCTCGCCCCTCTTCCTCCCCAACCGGCGGCCGGCCTTCCCCCTCCCCGCCGGCAGCCCTCTCCCCCGCCGGCCCCCCTCCCTCCTTCCTCTCCACGACCTCCTCCCCCCACGGCCACCTTCCTCCCCGGTGGCCCCTCCCCTCGCCCCGCCGGCCAAGCCCTCCTCCCCGCCGGCCGCGCCCCTCCCTCCTCGCCGGCGAGCCACCCACTCCGCCGGCAGGGGGCCCCGGTTGCCTCGGCCCCCCATCTCGGCGGCCGGCCCCTTCCGGGAGGTCCCTCTCCGGCGGCCGCCCCTCACCGCCGGCGGCTCCACCTCCGGGGGCCTCTCCTCACCGGGGCCCTCCTCACCGGCTCCTCCTCGCCGGCACATCATCACCGGAACCTCACCGTCACCGTCTCCACCGTCACTTCGCGCGAACTCCGGCTTCACCGGGCCGTCACGTCACCGTCGGTGAGCCCCTCCTCGGGCTCCTCCCACCTTACCGTTCTCCTCGGCGTCACGGTTCCGTTCCGGCAAACGGGGCCTCGATCCGTCGACGGTGGACTCCGGTAGAAGGATTCGAAGTTGGTGTTCTTCTAGGTGGTGTTAGAGAAAATTGTTCTCTGTCTCTGTTAACAGAGAGAAGAGAGATGAGTGTTGAGAGAAAAGAAAAATGAAAAAAAAGAATAAATTGTGTATTAGATGCGTATGTATGAATGTATGTATGAGGTGTGATGTTTGTATTTGTGTATTTGGGTATTTAGAGAAATACAGTATTTGCACGGATAGGTATCTAATAAAAATAAATGCGGAATTAACCTTAAGCCACTTACCGGTGGGGCCAATGCACCGCTGTCAATGACAGGGAGGCCCCACGCGATAATTAAAAATAATGTTTTTCTTAAATAAATAAATAAATAGATATATTAGTTAAAATAATTAATTAACATAATTAGAGTATGACACGCGGGTCCCCCGCTAAATTAATCTGATTAATTAATATTTAATCTTAAATAAAAACTTGTGCCTATGACGTTCGGGACCCGCTGGTCAGTTGACCGGTCAAATGTGATGTCAGCCTGACATCGCGATGATGTCATAATAGGATTTTACTAAATCTTTTAAATCTGTTTTTAATTCTTAAATAATTAATAAAACTTTAAAAATTAATATTAAATAATCCGTAAGTCAGATCAATATTTTTTCAACATGAAAGTTGATCAGCAAAGCGAGACGAACCCGGATCCACGGCCCGTTCGTCTGTCACGCGTCCCTAGCATAGCAAACATGGAACTTTTCCATCGTTTCCAGTGTAACCGGTAGTAGCCCGAGACCCGGAAAATATCGTCAGATATTCTTCCGACCCGTCTATGACGGATGTTGCTGCGTTAGCTCATGTCTAGCCTGCATATTTCCATGTCATGCTTTGTGTTGCATCGGTGCTATTATTTATTGTTTCTTCCCCCTCTTCTTACCGGTAGACCCCGAGACTGACGCTGCTGCCGGGTACATCTACGACCCTGCCGATCAGTCCATTGCCGCAGAGCAGCAAGGCAAGCAAATTCCCCTTGATCATTCCTATATCGCCTATGTCTTTCTTCCTACTGCTTGCATTAGTATTTTGCTACTGTTGTAGTTAGCTCCTATATCTGATGCATAGCCTGTTTTTGATGAACTGCTACTTTCAGTCCTGTACCTTTAACCTGCTTAGTATAGGTGGAGCAGTCATCCCCTCTGACCCCGTAGTTCAGTTGCCCCGCTTGCTTTTCAATCTCGATCTCTGATCGACGAGCCAGACCCGACACAGCACATTCACCCCCCTTCGTTGTACGACGCTACAGCGATACTATCGGGTACCGAGGGTGACACCTCGCTAAGTACTCCTGATGATATCTCTGTAGTATAGCTAGTCGGTCGTGGTTATCGAGGGTGATTCCTCTTTCACCATTCCCGATGACGTCTCTGTCGTGCCACCCCGCGAGTGTGGGACCCCCGAGGGTGATTCCTCTAAGCCCACCTTGACGGGTACATCGTTCGGAATCCAACGAGGGTGATACCTCGGATTCCCCCCGATGTTACGACCACACAGTTACTCGACCATGTTACTGGGATCATGGGTGAATAGTTGTAAGACGGGTGGATTCCCGCGAGACTGTGTTGCTGGCCTAATTAAAATGCTAATGGATTTGGGTATTTGATCTGGGTTGGTCGGAGACCTTTTCGCACTAACCGGCTACGCGGGAAGAATTATGGGTACTCGACGTCGCGGTATCAGCCGAAGCTTTTCAGATGCCAGCAGTGTAGCGGCGCGCGCCCGAGTGGTCCCGAGATGCATCGCGCTTGTGATTAAGGGATGCTAGGACTGACGTCGGCCGCCCACGCCACGTGCAGGAGCGTGAAGGGGAACTGGGCCCATGAACCCTTTGTGCTTAGGATTTAGACCGGCGGGCTGGCCTCTCTGATTAGTCTTAGGTGGGGCTGCGACGTGTCGATATTCCGAGGCCGGGCAGGACCCAGAAAAGTATGTCCGGCCAGAGTGTTATCGAGCGTGACGGGACATGTGGTGCACCCCTGCAGGGATGAAAATTAACTATTCGGATAGCCGTGTCCACGGTTACAGGACGACTTGGAGTTGTGCCCCGATCTTATACAACTAAAATTGCTACTTAACTGGAATTAGTTTGCCTCGGGATTGCTTCCTCGCAGGGAGTCGAGGGAGGATCTTTAGGCGTGACCTCACTTTAATTTTGCTGCAACAATATGACTATTAATGTGTTACCCCTGTTCTACTCTCGTCTATTGCTGCAAGACCCTGAAGATGCTAGTCTTCGATAGGACTAGGCCTTTCTCTCTCTATTCTCGCATTGCTGCAGTCAGTCCACATATAACCCCCTTCTTTGATACTGATGCATTATTAGAATAGTTCTGATGTAAGACTTGCGAGTACTTTGGATGAGTACTCACCGCTGCTTTGCTCCCCCCTTGTTCCCTTGGTCCGTTTGCTGCGACCAGATGATGAAGCCCAGGAGATGGAGGTCCCCGCCACCGACGACTGCTACCCCGACGGTGCCTACTACTACGTGGAGGCCGCTGATGATCAGGAGTAGTTAGGAGGTTCCCAGGCAGGAGGCCTCGCCTCGTTCGATCGTTGTATCTTTTGTGCTAGCCTTCTCTAAGGCACCCCATGTTTTATGTCTGTACTCAGATATTTGTTGCTTCCGCTGACTCGTGTGTTTTTCGAGCTTTCGTATTCTAGCCCTCGAGGCCCCTGGCTTGTAATATGAAGCTGATGTTATTTTATTTGTGTCTAGAGTTGTGTTGTGATATCTCCCCGTGAGTCCTTGGGTTTGATCGTACGCATTTGCGTGTATGATTAGCGTACGATTAAGCCGAGGGCGTCACATCCAAAAACTTATTTGTACAAATGATATAATTTTAGCACATTTTCATAACCTTTTGATTCATTACTATAAACTTCCCTACCGTGTAAACTGAATTTTTTTTCAAACATGATAGACGTCACATTACAACAACCTTTCCTTCATTTCATACTTCAGGATTAGTCTTTGCAGCAGTATGTGGTCCTCTTATATAAGAACCATACATCTTTAGCATCATTTTCGCACCTTCTCGATTCATCACTCTAGATTTTCACTTCATGTGAAAATGAAAACTTATTTATATAGCATCTCGACATATTCCATTCGCCTTTCCATCATTTCAATTTTCAAGAATAGTTACCGTTGCATTGTATACCTCACACAATGACTTACATGTGGAAATCGGAAAATTTGTAATATTATTCGTATTGTTTCGGTCCATCATAGTATATTTTCTCATATGTGAAAATTAAAAGTTGTTTAAATAGACAAATCGACATATGTATGTAGTCCAACTTCATTTCTTGCTTCTGAAGTTGTTTCTACAACAATATGTAGCTGTATCAACAACTTATATGTGGAAATTATATAATTTCAACACTTTTCTCGTAATCGTTTTATTCATTACTATAGATTTTCTCTTCGTGGGGAAATGGAATATTTTTTAAATAGGGTAGTCGCTATATTACGACATCATTTTCTTCATTTCATAGTGTGCCACTACTCTGTGTAACAGTATGTGGCTCCGCCTTATGTTTGAAGTATACATCATTAGCATCATTTTCACATCATCTTAATCTGTCACTTTAGATTTCCATTCGTCTCAAAGTGAAAATTATATTATATGACACCGTCGACAGATAACAGGAGCCTTTCAACCATTTCTTTTGTTGTATGATGTACCTCAAACAACAACTTACATGTGGAAATCGGACAATTTGTAATATGTTTCGTACCATTTCGATCCATCATGCTATATTTTCTCTTATGTGAAACTGAAAAGTTGCTTAAATAGAGAAATCGACATATGCTATCAGTCCTGCTTCATTTGTTGATGTCAAAGTTGTCTTTGCAGCAGTATGTAGCTCCTCCAAAAACTTATTTGTACAAATGATACAATTTTAGCACATTTACATAACCTTTTCATTCATTACTGTAAATTTCTCTACCATGTAAAATGAAACATTTTAATAATAGGATAGAAGTCATATTACAACAACCTTTCCTTCATTTCATGCTTTCGGATTAGTCTCTGCAGCAATATGTGGCTCCTCTTATATAGGAATCATACATCTTTAGCATCATTGTCGTACCCTCTTGATTCATCACTCTAGATTTTCACTTTATGTGAAAATGAAAACATATTTGTATACCATCTCGACATATTCAACTCCATTTCCATCATTTCAATTTTCAAGATTAGTTACCGTTGCATTATATACGTCACACAACGACTTACATGTGGAAATTGGACAATTTGTAATATTATTCATATTGTTTCGGTCCATCATGGTATATTTTCTCTTATGTGAAAATAAAAAGTTTTTTAAATAGACAAATCAACATATGCTAGTAGTCCGGCTTCATTTCTTGGTTCTGAAGTTATCTCTATAGCAATATGTAGCTCCTCCACCAACTTATATGTGGAAATGATATAACTTCAACACTTTTATCTTAACCTTTTTATTCATTACTATAGGTTTTCCCTTCCTAGGGAAGTGGCATATTTTTCAAATAGGGTAGTCTGCATATTACGACATCATTTTCTTCATTTCATAGTTCGCCACTGCATTGTGCAGCACTATGTGGCTCCCCCTTATGTAGAAATTATACAGCATTATCATGATTTTCGCATCATCTTAATCTGTCACTTTAGATTTCCGTTCTTCTAAAAATGGAAATTAATTTATATGGTATCGTCGACAGATAATAGTTGTCTTTCGACCATTTCATTAGTACAGGGTAGTTTTTGTTGCGTTATGTACCTCAAACAACAACTTACATGTCGAAATCGGACAATTTGTAATATGTTTTGTATCATTTCGAACCATCATGATATATTTTCACTTGTGTGAAACTGAAAAGTTATTTAAATAGCGAAATCGACATATGCTATCACTCCTGCTTCATTTGTTGCTGTCAAAGTTGTCTCTGCACCAGTACGTAGCTCCTCCAAAAACTTATTTGTACAAATGATATAATTTTAGCACATTTTCATAACCTTTTGATTCATTACTATAAACTTCCCTACCGTGTAAACTGAATTTTTTTTCAAACATGATAGACGTCACATTACAACAACCTTTCCTTCATTTCATACTTCGGGATTAGTCTTTGCAGCAGTATGTGGTCCTCTTATATAAGAACCATACATCTTTAGCATCATTTTCGCACCTTCTCGATTAATCACTCTAGATTTTCACTTCATGTGAAAATGAAAACTTATTTATATAGCATCTCGACATATTCCATTCGCCTTTCCATCATTTCAATTTTCAAGAATAGTTACCGTTGCATTGTATACCTCACACAATGACTTACATGTGGAAATCGGAAAATTTGTAATATTATTCGTATTGTTTCGGTCCATCATAGTATATTTTCTCTTATGTGAAAATTAAAAGTTGTTTAAATAGACAAATCGACATATGTATGTAGTCCAACTTCATTTCTTGCTTCTGAAGTTGTTTCTACAACAATATGTAGCTGTATCAACAACTTATATGTGGAAATTATATAATTTCAACACTTTTCTCGTAATCGTTTTATTCATTACTATAGATTTTCTCTTCGTGGGGAAATGGAATATTTTTTAAATAGGGTAGTCGCTATATTACGACATCATTTTCTTCATTTCATAGTGTGCCACTACTCTGTGTAACAGTATGTGGCTCCGCCTTATGTTTGAAGTATACATCATTAGCATCATTTTCACATCATCTTAATCTGTCACTTTAGATTTCCATTCGTCTCAAAGTGAAAATTATATTATATGACACCGTCGACAGATAACAGGAGCCTTTCAACCATTTCTTTTGTTGTATGATGTACCTCAAACAACAACTTACATGTGGAAATCGGACAATTTGTAATATGTTTCGTACCATTTCGATCCATCATGCTATATTTTCTCTTATGTGAAACTGAAAAGTTGCTTAAATAGAGAAATCGACATATGCTATCAGTCCTGCTTCATTTGTTGATGTCAAAGTTGTCTTTGCAGCAGTATGTAGCTCCTCCAAAATCTTATTTGTACAAATGATACAATTTTAGCACATTTACATAACCTTTTCATTCATTACTGTAAATTTCTCTACCATGTAAAATGAAACATTTTAATAATAGGATAGAAGTCATATTACAACAACCTTTCCTTCATTTCATGCTTTCGGATTAGTCTCTGCAGCAATATGTGGCTCCTCTTATATAGGAATCATACATCTTTAGCATCATTGTCGTACCCTCTTGATTCATCACTCTAGATTTTCACTTTATGTGAAAATGAAAACATATTTGTATACCATCTCGACATATTCAACTCCATTTCCATCATTTCAATTTTCAAGATTAGTTACCGTTGCATTATATACGTCACACAACGACTTACATGTGGAAATTGGACAATTTGTAATATTATTCATATTGTTTCGGTCCATCATGGTATATTTTCTCTTATGTGAAAATAAAAAGTTTTTTAAATAGACAAATCAACATATGCTAGTAGTCCGGCTTCATTTCTTGGTTCTGAAGTTATCTCTATAGCAATATGTAGCTCCTCCACCAACTTATATGTGGAAATGATATAACTTCAACACTTTTATTATAACCTTTTTATTCATTACTATAGGTTTTCCCTTCCTGGGGAAGTGGCATATTTTTCAAATAGGGTAGTCTGCATATTACGACATCATTTTCTTCATTTCATAGTTTGACACTACACTATGCAGCACTATGTGGCTCCCCCTTATGTAGAAATTATACATCATTATCATCATTTTCGCATCATCTTAATCTGTTACTTTTAATTTCCGTTCGTCTAAAAATGAAAATTACTTTATATGGTATCGTCGACACATAACAGTAGCCTTTCGACCATTTCATTATTACAAGGTAGTTTTTGTTGCGTTATGTACCTCAAACAACAATTTACATGTGGAAATCGGACAATTTGTAATGTGTTTTCTACCATTTCGAACTATCATGGTATATTTTTCATTTCCGCAAAACCGAAAAGTTGTTTAAATAGCGAAATCGACATATGCTATCACTCCTGCTTCATTTGTTGCTGTCAAAGTTGTCTCTGCAGCAGTACGTAGCTCCTCCAAAAACTTATTTGTACAAATGATATAATTTAGCACATTTTCATAACATTTTAATTCATTACTGTAAATTTCCCTACCGTGTAAACTGTAACATTTTTCAAACAGGATAGAAGTCATATTACAACAACCTTTCCTTCATTTCATGCTTCGGGATAGTCTCGGCAGCAGTATGTGGCTCTTCTTATATAGGAATCATACATCTTTAGTGTCACAGCCCTGAAATCCTAACCGAAGTATGGCATTGTGCTCATATCTTCTTTGCATTGCATCCAAGAAAATTGCAACAAGATCAAAGCAAGTGGTGAAGCAAAACTCAAAAACCCTAGCCACTTCTCAAATTCAAAGAAATTCTAAACTTGTTCAAATCAATGAACCCAAAATGGCCTCAAGAAAAGTTCAAATTTTCTGATAATTCATGAAAGCAAATAAGCAGTGAAGAAAACTATTTTCATAACACATTTGGCATTTTATTTAAAGGCAAAAAGCTACTGGATTCAAGTTTAAATTTGAATTCAAAAACTTTAAGTTTTCAAAAATGTTGAAAACTTCAGGAATGGTTGGAAATATTCCAACTATTATTCTGGTGGGTTCAAAATATTTTTATAAACTATTTTGGAGCTGAAATAAATAGCAACTCAAAATAGTTAGCAAAACAGAAACAAAACAAAAAAATGAAGAAAGACTTACCTGTCGCTCACCTCAGCCGAGGCCCAGCTCGTGTATCGTCTTCCTCCTCGCCAGTAGGAGCAGGAGGTAGCCGCCGCGACGCCCGACGCCTCCACGCAGCTCCCTGCCTGCCTGGCCACCCCTTCGCGCTGGCACGCGCGGGGATAACCTCTCCGAGCACGGCCCTATCCATTCCCGCGAGCCATTCCTCCCCTCTCCTCTCGGTTCCTTCCTCCCCTTCTGTCGCCATTGACACGAGCTTGAGCTCGAGCTGCCCGTGCCTCTGGCCACTAGTTCTTTCCCCCGAGTGCCCCAATCGCTCCGCCTCGACGAGCTGGACATCCCTGCAGAAGTAGAAGTCCCCCCGAGCCCTGCAACGCCCACGACACCGTCGTCTTCATGCTTCGGCCGCCGGCGAGCTTCGTTCGATTCGTCGCCTACAACGCCTCCCCAAGCCGTCTAAGCCCTCCACGGCACTCCTCGTGAGGTTGCGATCATTTCCCCTCTTCTTCCCCTCGGTTTCGTGCCCCCTAGCCACTGGACCGACGAGCCTGAGCTCCGGCCGTCGCCTCCGCTCGTCGCCGGTGACCTCCGGTCCTCCCGAGCCCTCCCTGCGGCTAGTACTGGATGAGGCCGAGCCTGGGGATCCTCCCAGTGCTCTCGGCTCTCGATCACGAGCACTACAGCCATCTCCGGCACAGATCCGCCGCGGATCTGGTCGCCGCCGGTCAGTCTCCAGCAGGGGATGACCTGGCCTTGCTAATCCATGTTTTAAACACTAATCAGCCACTGACCAGTGGGCCCCAGGCCAAGTCAAACGCAACCAGGAGCTGATCAGCGCGGGATTATCCCTGTGAGGCTGACCAGTGGGTCCCCCCTGTCGGGTTTGACCTGATCAGGTCAGCCGACGGCTGACGCCATGATGACGTGGGCCTGACGCAATAAGTGGATTTTCGGATTTAAAAGAATTCGAGAAAATGCCAAAAACTTCTAAAAATCATAGAAATTAATCTGTAACTCCAATGAAAATAATTTATATATGAAAAAGTATCAGAAAAATCCAAAGAATTTGAATATGTCATTTCCAAACATGTTTGGAAATGTTACTGGACCAAACATGTAGAATAATGAATAAGTTAAATTTATAAATGCTTTGGAGATGGAAATTGAAAATCATTTGAATTCCATTTCAAATGCTTTGATCAAACATTGTTCAACCACAACCAGCAACTTAACATATCATTCCCGTGCATGTTAAAAACAAGTTGATCTGAGCATCAGGTCGAATCAATTAAAATGGTATTCAAGAATACCTCGTTTGAAGTGATATTTGAATCTCATTCAAATTAACTTCAAACCTAATAAATGATAGCTACATTAACATACCTCCTTGCATCCTCATGCCATGCTCATGCATCATTTTGTTGCATATGATTGTTATTGATTGTTGTCATTTCTTTTGGTAGGCTCCGCTCCTCCGGAATCCACTGAATATCCGACTAACGGATATTCTCCCTCCTCTGAGCAACAAGGCAAGCAACCATTTTGATCATCTCGATAAATCCCATGTTCTCGCTCCTGCACTTACTTATTGCATTAGGATCAAATGCTTCAAATGCTTTTGCCACGTTAGTTGAACCCACTTCCTTTGCATGACCTGTCTTTGTCACAGTAAATAGCTGAACCTTGCAACCTAGCATACCTGGTAGATGCTTGAGCCATGATGTGCCTTATCCTGCTATGCATGCTATGCTTAGAGTTGTGTATGGTGTGTCATCTGGGAGATGAACAGAATTGTGAGAATGTGTTCAGTAAGTAAAGGTTGCGTGTTGAACCTGATTTGGTAAAGGTACCGGTGGAAGGCTATGTAGGAGTACATGGCGGGTTGTTTCATTGGAACCGTCCTTAGGAACTGAGTTCCGTGTATGTAATCCAAGACTAGATACTACCACACGTTGGGATACTTAATTGACCCTCTCGACTTATTAATTGCTTAGTACTCGGTCCAGGAGTTGCAAGTAGTTTCTCGTGTTTATAGTTATGCTGGAGGCCGTGCATAGCACTGACGTGAGAGGTGGGCTGTGATGCGGTAGGCAGTGGCACAGTGTACCAAGTGGCACCCGGA
This sequence comes from Hordeum vulgare subsp. vulgare, assembly GCF_904849725.1. NCBI lineage: Eukaryota > Viridiplantae > Streptophyta > Magnoliopsida > Poales > Poaceae > Hordeum > Hordeum vulgare. The sequence goes on along the minus strand of NC_058521.1, from coordinate 604,779,305 downwards.
TGGTGGGCTTGGGAACCCTGCGCACATCATTTGGGGCCCTGGCTGAAACCTCGGCCAGACTTTCGTGCGGGTTACCCTCAGATAGGCGATAGACCTGGACTAAGTATTAGCGTGGTTAACGGTTGTGGCCGACTCCCTCGCTGGGCTTCCGCTTGAAGGTTGCCGAGGTGCATGACGTGCACATGGCGATAAGTGGCGAGAGCGTGTGTGAAGAAGTATACCCCTACAGGGTTATGATCTATTCGAATAGCCGCGTCCGCGGATATGGACTACTTGGAGACATATGTTGTTCATAGATAACTTCAATGGCTACTCATAAAATTGTCAAGATAAGCGTGAGTGTCGTGGACGACATTTCCGTATGAAGACGGAATGATTCCACGATGGAGTATTGTTGTGGTGTTAGTGGACTTGTGTGCGAGAAATCAAGTTGTCAAAATTATTTATTAATGCAAGCTGTCTAGCCATGAGTCAAATGATGGCTTTCCGCATGAAACCCCACAATTACTTATTGATACATTGCATGAGTAGATAGTTATCCTAAAGTCTTGCTGAGTACCTCCATACTCGTGTTTGCTTAATATTTGTTGTAGAGGTTGTTAATGACCCTAATGGAGGGTTCTTCCTAGACATCGACAACGACGAGTAGCTGGTATCCCAGCTACGATCTGGCCCTAGGGTGGGTCTGTAGTATAGTCAGGCCATGTGCCTTCTAGTTTCATCTGTGTGTACTCAGACAGTTTATGTACTTCCGCTGGCTTGTAACTTGAATGACTGTTATGATGGGTCGTGAGACCCCTACTGTGTAATATTATGTGTGTGGCTCTTCCAAGCCTTTTAAATAAAACTTGTATGTTTATGGTTATGTTGTGATGCCATCGATGTATCTATACATATCAGTATGCCATGCGTACGTGTGGCATACTTGATATGTATGGGGTTCGATTACCTAGTCGTAGGCTTTAGTAGCATTCCTTACACGGAAATGCCCCTTTGTGATCCGATGAGCCATGGTAGTTCGCTACTGCTCCGGACACATTGGTTGACCGGCATGTGTCCTTCTTAGCTGTTGTGTCTGTCCCCTCTGGGGAAATGTCACGCTATATAATGGAATCCTTGTAGCTTGCTACGACTCGTCTACATTCGTTGATGGCCGACACCTGCTTTGTTGGGTCATGCATGCCTGTCCCTGTGCGGAACTGCCGCTTTGGTTTATGACTAGACATGTCGATCCGGGTTCTCTGTCACTGGATTGCTAGCGACACAATTGCATACGCGAGGTAAAAGGCGCAAACGGTCCCGGCTAAGGTAAGGCTGCAGCCGTGGGAATAACCGTGTGTGAGACCGCAAAGAGATGCGATGTGTTACACGCTGGATCCCTATGACTTAGGATCGGGGTCCCGACAGTGTTGGTATCAGAGCCTGACTGACTGTAGGATTACTAAGCCAAACTGGTCGAAGTTGAGTCTAGAATTGCTTTAGTTATATATATAAGGGAATTGTTTGTGGAAGGGAACGTAAGACTCTTGTTCTCTTCTCAAGTTATTCTATTCTAGTCATCCTCGTCTTTTCTGTGGGAATTAAGGACTAGGTTACTCATCTTCTTCTAGGCTCGTGTTTCTGATCGGTAGATTATTAGACTACGGGTCGAGAGATATCTTGGGCCTCTTTATCCCTAGGAAAAGGAAGTAAGTTTGATGATCAGAGAATTGAACTTGATAGCTGAGTGGTTACGCTATTCTATTTTCTGGGTTGTGTCAAAATTGTTTTTGAGCATTTACAGCCGTTATGCTGCCCAATTTTGCATTCAGAGCTCTAATGCTTTTGCATTACGCTCTATTTTCAGATGCCTGGCCGTCCTTCTCGTCAGGTGGTTCGTCTGACCAGGTGCATTGATGTGCCGGGTCATACGGCCATGCTGGTCAGAGTGATGTCGGTGTGCGGTTACCGCTGGTACCCAGAGTACACAATGGAGGAACAGTACCGGGACTTCAACCAGAGACATTCTATCTGCACTGTTAGGGTATTTCCAGACTACCCTGGAGCTGAGGAGCCAATCCATTGGTCTTATGGATTGGGAGTCACTGTTGACATGGCAGTACAAGATGCTGCCTATTCAATGCTGACCATTATGAGGGCGAGACATGCACTGCTGCAGAACTCAGAGTTTTGCTATGTTCCTGCATCTCAGCCTGGTGAAGAGGGATACCTCAGTGGGGTCTATTTTGATTCCCCTATGGATGATCCGCTACTGCAGTCCACTCCTGAGATGCTAGAGAACAGAGAAAGGGATGCTCGTGCCCTCCGCATGGAGCTTTATGCTACACGTGCCCGTCTGTGGACGGCTTTGACACAACTAGCACCGGTAGTCCAGACAGGGTACGGAGATATGGAGATGCTGAACCCAGTTAGAACCCATCTTCCGGCCCATGTTGACTGGCCCGCTATAGGAGGATTCACCCCTCTTCGGGGACCCCTACTACCACAAGTCAGGGGACCAAGGCCACATCCGTGTCGTTATGGATCCCAGGGATCTCAGGCTAGAGTATTTCCTGATCCGCAGGTTGAGCTTCCAGGCCATGGAGGCAATCTCTATGAGATGTTCTATGCGGATGCCTGAACCATGAGTGGAAGGATGGTATGGTAGTAGATGTACTTTCACAGTCCTGTGTGACTTGTGAAGTATGCTTATGTCGTGAAATGAATTACGGAGGCATAGATAAATAATGTATAGGAAGCTTGTAAGCCTCTGATGAGTAGTTTCATAACTTCAGTAGTTTGCTGTTCGGTTAAGGTTGTACTGAACTATGTAAGGGTGTGTATGAACCATGGTGTATGTATAGCAGTTGCTTGTTACCATGTTGTTCGGATATTCATTTCCGCATTCCGTGTGTTCAGTGCATTCTTAATCCATAGCTAGTATTGATGATGATATTGGTCTAAGCAGTGAGTTTTTTTGCCAGGATGGTGTTCACCAGGTTGAACCGTGCCCCTGCTCATGAGCAAGGCGAGGGTAGTCAAGCGTCGCATGAAGACTGCCTCAGCCGCCCTCTCTGGCGGAAGTTATGCTTGAGGCAGAGAGAAACAAAAGGGAGACCAACCGGCTGTTAGAGCGTACTGAGCAAAATACGGCTCGTCAGCCTAGGAATGCTGCAGTGTCCCTCAATGACTTTGTGAAGGTGAATCCTCCAAAGTTCCATCACTCCGTCGATCCCCTCGACGCTGATGATTGGTTGTCCAATATTTCACATAAGATTCGCTCTGCGAATGTTTCTGAGGCCGACAAGGTGACCTTTGCGGCATATTTTCTGGAAGGACCCGCCAATCTGTGGTGGGAGAACTTTCAAGCTATGCGTCCTGCTGAACCAGCATCTACATGGGAAGACTTTAGTGCAGCCTTCCGTCTGCACCATATTCCAGAGGGCCTGATGGACAGAAAGAGAGAAGAGTTCTGTGCATTCACCCAAGGAAAGTTGACCATGGATGCCTATAGCCGCGAGTTCGGTAACCTCGCCCGCTATGCGACAGAGGAGTGTCTACTGATGCGAAGAAGCAAGCAGCCCTGAGCTTCGTCGTGATTTGCGCCTCCACGAATGTACAAGCTTCCAATCCCTGGTCAACAAGGCGATCAGTGCCGAGACTGGTCATACCGACTACGAAGCCACAAAGAAGCACTCCCGTGACTTTGGCTCGTCATCTTGTTCCGCGTTTCCAAACTGCAGGCTGTGGGTTCCAAACAGTTCTCTGCCGCAAGATACACTCCGAGGCCATCCTACATGGCACCTCAGACGAATCAGACCAACCCTCCAGCAAAAACCTATGGTGGTCTAGCTAGCAATGCTGCGCCGCGTGCCAACCAAGTGATATGTTAGAAGTGTGGAGAACCAGGGCACTATTCCCGTGAGTGTCCTCAGAATGTGGGTGCCAAGCAACCCGGAAAGTCCGTCGGGCAAGGCAAGTCGGGAAAAGCTTACTATGTGAAGCCAACTCCTGCACGTGGCCGTGTGAACTATGTCTCACCAGAAGAAGCTGCAGAGGATCCCGACGTCATACTGGGTACGCTTCTTGTTAATCATCACCCAACGTCTGTTCTTTTTGACACTGGGTCTTCTCATTCCTTCATTTCAGAAAGTTATGCAAATTTGCATAACATGTCTTTCTGTCATATGACAAGTCCATTGGTTGTCCAAACTCCTGGTAGTAAGTGGCAAACCTCTAGGATAACCTATGACAATGAAATTCTAGTAGACAAGCTATTTTTTCTAGCCTCATTGATAGCCCTGAAATCTTCAGATATTAATATCATCTTGGGTATGGACGGAATGTCGGCTCACTATGCCAAGATTGATACTCATTCCAGAAATGTCCACCTTACCCATCCCTCGGGTGAGATAGTGAATGTCTCTACTCGAGTTGCCAAATGCCAAATCTATTCCATCAATGCCAACCCTCTTCCGGAACTTGAAGACATTCCGGTAGTCCATGACTTCCCGGATGTTTTTCCAGAGGAACTGCCAGGAATTCCACATGACAGAGATGTAGAGTTCGTAATAGATCTTGTTCCGGGAACTGTTTCAATAGCCAGAAGACCATATAAGATGGCACCCCTGGAGCTAGCCGAACTTAAGAAGAAACTAGATGAGGCCTTGAATAAAGGTTTCATTCGTCCTAGCTCTTCTCCTTGGGCTTGCCCCGTCCTCTTCGTCAAGAAGAAAGACGGAACGGATCCGATGGTTGTAGATTACCGACCATTTAATCTGGTCACCATAAAGAACAAGTATCCGCTCCCCAGGATCAACGACCTGTATGATCAGCTCGCTGGATCCTCAGTCTTCTCCAAAATGGATTTGAGGTTGGGATACCATCAAATCAAGATCAAGTACGGGGACATTCCAAAAACGGCTTTTGTTACATGTTATGGCCAATAGGAGTACATCGTCATGTTCTTCGGTTTAACCAATGCCCCATCCACCTTCTCTCGCTTGATGAATTCTATCTTCATGGAGTATTTGGATAAACTCGTCGTGGTATACCTCGATGATATTCTCATCTACTCGAAGAACGAACAAGAACATGCCGAGCATCTAAGGCTGGTATGGATGAAACTTCGAGAGCATCGCCTTTATGCCAAGTTTTCAAAATGTGAATTTTGGTTACCAGAAGTGACCTATCTGGGTCACGTAATCTCTCGTAAGGGTATTGCTGTCAATCCCGAGAGAGTTCAAGCTGTCCTTGATTGGACTCAACCTGAATCGGTTGAGCAAGTTAGGAGTTTTCTTGGTCTAGCGAGCTATTGTTGCCGCTTTGTCGAGAATTTCTCCAAGGTTGCAAAGCCTCTAACTGAACTCCTCAAGAAGGATAAAAAGTTCGAGTGGACACCACAGTGTGAGCATAGTTTTCAGGAACTGAAAAGACACCTGACTTCCGCACCTGTGTTGCTACCACCAGATTTTTCTAAGGACTTTGTTATCTATTGCGACGCCTCGCGACAAGGATTAGGTTGCATCCTCATGCAAGATCGTCATGTGATTGCATACGCATCTCGACAGTTGCGTCCACATGAGGATAATTATCCCACACATGATCTTGAGCTTGCAGCTGTAGTCCATGCACTTAAAACCTGGCGACATTATCTTCTTGGTAATCGTTGCGAAATATTCACTGATCACCAAAGTCTGAAATATATCTTCACCCAGCCGGATTTGAATCTCAGGCAAAGACGGTGGGTTGAGTTGATCTCGGATTACGACTTAGGGATAACTGTCACATCCCTGAAACCTTAATCAAGTTAGCATTGTGGTCATATCTTCTTTGCATTGCATCTAGGAAATTTTGAACAAGAACAAAGTAAGTGGTGAAGGAAAACCCAAAAACCCTAACCCCCTCTCAAATTCAAAGGAATTATAAACTTATTCAAATCAATGAACCCAAAATGGCCTCAAGAAAAGTTCAACTTTTCTGATAATTCTTGAAAACAAATAAGCAATGAAGAAAACCATTTTATTAATACATTTGAAATTTTAAAGAAATGCAAAAGACTACTGGTTTCAAGTTTTAAATTTGAATTCAAAAATATATAGTTTCCAAAAATTCTGAAAACTTTATGGGTGATTGGAAATATTCCAACTAACACCCCATCATTTTTCAAACTATTTATAGTTTGATTGTGAAGCCAAAATAAACGGAAAGCAATGTCAATAAATAAAACAGAAACACAATTGAAAAAAAAGTGAGGAAAACTTACCTGTCTCCCTGAGGAGGCCCAGCCCACGAGGGGCAGGGTCGTCTTCTTCCTCTGCCTTTTGGCACATGAGAGATAGACCACGACGGCCTCCTCCACCTCCTGCTTCGCCGTGGCGACCTCCGGTGCCCCCCAGGACAGCGCGACAACAGGGTTATCCTCCCCGAGCCCGTCTCTATCCGTTCTCGTGCTCCATTTCCCCCTCCTCTTGGGATCTCTCCTCCCTCCTCCTGTCGCCATTGCCAAGAGCTCGAGCTCGAGCTGTCGTGCCCCTAGCCGCAGGAACTTCCTTCCGAGTGTCCCAGTAGCTCCGCCCCGACGAGCTGGTTCTCCCTGCAAAGGCCGAAGCCTCCCCGAGCCCTGCAACGCCCCCAACACCATCGTCTTCAACCTTCAGCCGCCGGCAAATCGATGGTGGATCGCCAGCTACAGCCCCTCCCCAGCAGTCTGAGCTAGCTTCACCTCCACCGTGAGCCTGCGATCATTTCCCCTCTTCTTCCCCTCGGATTCGTGCCCCCTACCCACTGGACCATCGAACCCGAGCTCCGGCAGCCGCCTCGGCTCGTCGCCGGCTTGCTCCGGCGACCCATAGCCCTCCCTGAGGCCAGTGCTGGATGAGGTCGAGCCTAGGGACCATCCCAGTGCTCTCGGCAACCGTTTCCGAGCACCATAGCACGGGTTAGCGCGTCTCCGGTGAAGTTCCACCGCGGATCTGGTCGCCGCCGGTCAGACTCCGGCGGGGGACGACGTGGCCGGCCTAACCCCGGTGGTTTAGCGCTAAGCACTCGCTGACAGTGGGCCCCAGGCCAAGTCAAACCCACTTAGGGGCTCGTCAGCGGGGGATTAGCTCCTGAGACGCTGACCAGTGGGTCCCCCCTGTCAGGTTTGACCTGATCAGGTCAGTTGACCTGCTGACGCCATGATGATGTGGTTATGACGCAATAAGTGAATTTGTGATTTAAAAGAATCCCAAAAAAATGCCAAAACTTCTAAAATTCATAGATATTAATCTGTAACTCCAATGAAAATAATTTATATATGAAAAGTATCAGAAAAATTCAAGGAATCTGAATATATCATTTTCAAACATGTTTGAAAATGTTACTGAACCCAAACATATAGATTAATGAATAAGTTAACTTTCATAAATACTTTGGAGATGGAATTTGGAAATTATTTAAATTCCACTTCAAATGATATGATCAAACATTGTCCAAATCACAAACCAGCAACCTAACATGTCATTTCCATGCATGTTAAAAGCAAGTCGATCTGAGCATCAGGTCGAATCAATTAAAATGGTATTCGAGAATACCTCGTTTGAAGTGATATTTGAATTTGATTCAAATCAACTTCAAACCTAATAAATGTTAGCTATAATAGTATACCACCTTGCATCCTCATGCCATGCTCATGCATCATCTTGTTGCACATGATTGTTATTGATTGTTGTCATTCCTTTCGGTAGGCTCCGCTCCTCCGGATTCCACCGAATATCCGACTAACGGATATTGTCCCTCCTCTAAGCAACAAGGCAAGCAACCGTTTTAATCATCCCGATAAATCCCATGTTCTCGCTCCTGCCCTTACTTATTGCATTAGGATCAAATGCTTCAAATGCTTTTGCCACGTTAGTTGAACCGACTTCCTTTGCATGACCTATCCTTGTCACAGTAAATAGCTGAACCTTGCAACCTAGCATACCTGGTAGTTGCTTGAGCCATGATGTGCCTTATCCTGCTATGCATGCTATGCTTAGAGTTGTGTATGGTCTGTCATCTGGGAGATGAACAGAATTGTGAGAATGTGTTCAGTAAGTAAAGCCGGTGTGTTGAACCTGATTTGGTAAAGGTACCGGTGAAAGGCTATGTAGGAGTACATGGCGGGTTGTTTCATTGGTACCGTCCTTAGGAACTGAGTTCCATGTATGTAATCCAAGACTAGATACTACCACACGTTGGTATACTTAATTGACCCTCTCGACTTATTAATCGCTTAGTACTTGGTCCAGGAGTTGTGAGTAGTTTCTGGTGTTTATAGTCATGCTGGAGGCCGTGCATAGTGCTGACCTGAGAGGTGGGCTGTGATGCGCTGGCAGTGGCACGGTGTACAAAGTGGCACCCGGATGGTGGGCTTGGGAACCCTGCGCACATCGTTGTGGGCCGTGGCGGAAACCTCGGCCGGACTTCCCTGCGGGTTACCCTCAGATATGCGATAGACTTGGACTAAGTATTAGCGTGGTTAACGGTCGTGGCCGACTCCCTCGCTGGGCTAACACTTGAAGGTTGCCGAGGTGCATGACGTGCACATGGCGATAAGTGGCGAGAGCGTGTGTGACAAAGTACACCCCTGTTGGTTTATGATCTATTCGAATAGCCGCGTCCGTGGATATGGACTACTTGGAGACATATGTTGTTCATAGATAACTTCAATGGCTACTCATAAAATTGTCAAGATTAGCGTGAGTGTCGTGGACGGCATTTCCGTATGGAGACAGAATGATTCCATGATAGAGTATTGTTGTGGTGATAGTGGACTCGTGTGCGAGAAATCAAGTTGTCAAAAATTGTTTTAAAATGCAAGTTGTCTAGCCACGAGTCAAATGCTAGCTTTCCGCATGAAACCCTACAATTCCTTATTGATACATTGCATGAGTAGATAGTTATCCTAAAGTCTTGCTGAGTACCTCCGTACTCATGTTTGCTTAATCATTGTTGCAGAGGTTGTTAATGACCTTAACACTACTAGGAAAAGAGCTATAGATGAAATAGATACTAATGGCGCACCACACAAGCCGTGCGCCACTACTATATAGTAATGGCACACCATGTGAGGTGTGCCATTAGTGCGGTGGATACTAATGGCGCACCACACTCTCGGTGTGCCACTACTATATATATATATATATATATATATGTATATATATATATATATATTTGCAAAACTACTAATGGCGCACCAGCACCTGGTGCGCCATTAGTAACCTGGTTACTAATGGCGCATCTGTTAGTAGTGCGCCACTACTATAAAAAAAATTGGTTTTTTTTTGCAAACTACTAATGGCGCACCAATGCTAGTGCGCCATTAGTAACCAGTGTTACTAATAGCGCATCTGTTGGTGGTGCGCCACTACTATTTTTTTACAGAACTACTAATGGCGCACCAGAGGAGGTGCGCCATTAGTAACCAGGGTTACTAATGGCGCATATGTAGGTGGTGCGCCATTAGTAACCTGGGACCAGCTAGATATTTTGGACAGCCACCTACCACACTCACTTTCCCCACTTTCATTCTCTCCACCTCCTCCTCCAAGCTTGTCTCGGGTGCCTCCTCCTCCTCACCTCATTTGCATCATAGATTCACCCAAATTAAGTGGTTAAATTACCTTTTTTTGATAGGTAAGTAAGGGGAAAGCTTTTATGTTGTAGATCTACTTTTTCTCCCTCCAACAATGTGCACATGCACTTTTTATGGCCTAGCTAGATCTACGTATGTTTGTTGTGTTGCATATGTTTGTGGTGTTGCATATATGTTTGTGTTTGCAGGTACCGGTATTTGAAATGCGATAGTTGCCAATATTTTCCCGGAATGTTGATTCATTTCCGTTTCGGCGAGAATTTGGCACTATGCATTCTTTTTTGTCCTATTTTTAGGCAAAGTCCTGCCATTTTTTTTGGTTCTAAAATATCGTTTTGCTCTACCCCGCAGGCGACCATGGTTCGCACAATGACCGAAGGCATCGTGAATAGGTTTTTGAGCTCTGCGAAGGCCCAGATGCTTCAAAAGAACGAGCCGGAGATAAGATGTCCGTGTCGAAGATGCAAGCTGAAGAGCCTTATGGACCCGGATTCCGTAAAGGTGCGGGACCACCTGCTCTTGCGTGGTTTCATGGATGGCTATCGGTGGCAAGGTGATGAAGATGATTATGAAGTCGTCCATGGGGGCCGGGAAATAAATGAGGAAGGGCATGAGCAAGACAACCGCGGCGAGGGCGGGCGAGAAGACGAACAATCTCCAGGACACAATCATCATGTAGAAGATGCCGGACATGATGACGAGGAAGATGCCGGAGCAGATGAAGGGCATGGTCATGAAGATGAAGATGCCGGAGCAGACGACGATGGACCATCGATGGCCTGGGTGCAGGACCCTCATATTCAAGAGCTACTTCTCAAGCAGACGGATAACGCAAGAGCTGCCGCCCAAGAGAAAGCCAAGCTGGATCAACTGGAGATAGACGCGGTTACTCCATTGTATGAAGGATGCAGGGCCGAGGATACCCGCCTGAAAGTAACGCTCATGGCTCTGGAGATGAAGGTAAAACACAAAATGACCGACGCATGCTTCGACGAGAATATGTCATTCTGGCACGAACGTCTTCCCAAGGGGAACAAGTGCCCGACCAGTTTCAAGGAGGCGAAGAAAATCGTGTGTCCTCTAGATTTACCGCACGTGAAATACCATGTGTGCATGAACAATTGCATCATTTATCGGGACGAGCACGCGGAGTCTACCATATGTCCGGTGTGCGGCGTCTGTTGATACAAGAAGAGGAAGAAAGCTCCTCGAAAAGTGGTGTTGTACTTTCCGATCACTCCTCGTCTGCAACGGTATTTCGCGGACCCTAAGGTAGCAAAGCTCCTGCGTTGGCACGCAGATAGGGAGGAGAAAAAGCGAGAAGATGACGGAAATGATCCGGAGATAAATAAAAAAGACAAGATGTTGAGTCACCCTAAGGATGCGAGCCAGTGGCAAGTATTGAACTACGAATACCCAGAATTTGGGGACGATCCAAGGAACATCGTGCTGGGCGCGAGCACCGATGGAGTCAATCCGTTTGGCAGCCAGAGAAGCACACATAGCACCTGGCCTGTGTTTGTGTGGATGTACAACCTCCCCCCTGGTTGTGCATGAAGAGGAAGTACATTCACATGAGTATGCTAATTGAAGGTCCGAAACAACCAGGGAACGACATCAATCTATATCCGGGGCTGCTGAAAGAGGAGCTAGACACGCTGTGGAAAACGCCAGCCAATACGTGGGACGCCGCAGAGAAAGAATATTTCCCTATGAGAGTCGCACTGCTCACGACGGTGCACGACTATCTCGGTTACGGATATGTCGCGGGGCAGGTGGCCCACGGATATTCTGGATGCGTCAGGTGCATGGATGACACAATGTATTGCCAGCTAGATAGAGATCCCGGGTCTTCAAAAACCGTGTTCATGGGACATCGAAGGTGGCTTCGCGACGATGACACATGGAGAAAACGCAAGGATCTGTTCGATGGTGAAACCGAACCCCGAAGACGCCCCCTTATGAGGAGCGGCGAGGAAATATACGAGCTGTTGAAAAATTGGAAAGAGTGCCCACCGCCGGGAAAGGCGCCAGAGCCGGGAAAGAAGCGAAAGGCGCCAGAGCCGCTGCTGAAGGTATGGAAAACGAGGTCTGTTTTCTGGGACTTGCCGTACTGGAAGATCCTCCGTGTGCCTCACTGCCTTGATGTCATGCATATCACGAAGAACGTGTGCGAGAGTCTGCTTGGTACCCTGCTCAACATGCCAGAGAGGACCAAAGATGAACCGAAAGCAAGGGCAGACTTGAAATCAATGGGCATCAGGGAGGAGCTTCACGCTAATAATGATGATGATGATGATGAGGCGAAGCAGGACACGGAAAGTTGTCGCAAAGGAAAAAAGTCCAAGAAGACCGGAAATGACTTCCCTCCCGCGTGCTTCACTCTAAGTCAGGAGGAGATCGATCAGTTTTTCACCTGCCTCGTAGGAGTAAAACTTCCTTACGGTCACGCGGGGAAGATAAGCAGATACCTAGACTCAGCGAAGCAGAAGTTTAGCGGGATGAAGTCTCACGGCTGTCACGTGCTGATGACGCAGATACTTCCAGTTGCAATCCGTGGGATCATGGATGCGCACGTTCGTGAAACGCTATTTGGCCTATGCTACTTTGTCGATGTCATCTCTCGGAAGTCGGTTGGCGTGAGGCAACTCAGAAGGCTACAGGAAGAGATCGTGGTGATACTATGCGAGCTTGAGATGTACTTCCCGCCAGCATTCTTCGACGTTATGGTGCATCTGCTGGTCCATATCATGGAGGATATCATCCAACTCAGGCCGACGTTCCCGCAGAGCATGATGCCGTTTGAAAGGATGAATGGTGTCATCAAAGGATACGTTCGCAACATGTCACGTCCAGAGGGAAGCATAACCAGGGGCTTTCTGACCGAAGAGTGCATCTCCTACTGCACGAATTATCTAGGCATCGAGAACCCCGTTGGTCTGCCCATCAACAGGCACCTCGGCAGGCTCGTAGGATGGGGTCACCGTGAGGGTCGCCGCGAAATGCATGTTGACTTCGAGGGTCGACTCGTCGACTTTGAAAGAGCAAACCTAGTCGTGCTACAACACATAGACATGGTCGATCCTTGGGTCGTAGAGCACAAAACCTTTATTGAAAAGACGTACAATGACCGAGGCCAACAGAGGACGGACGGAGATATAATCAAAGAGCACAACTCATGTTTCACGCGTTGGTTCAAGCAGAAGCTTTTGTCGTACCCTTTACATGAGGATTCTTCCGCAGAAGAAGAACTCATATTCGCCTTGTCACAGGGCGCCGAACACAACCTGATGACGTATGAGGCATACGATACCAATGGCTACACATTCTACACCGAGGGAAAGGACATGAAGAGCGATGGTTATCAGAACTCCGGGGTAACGATGGAATCCTACACTGGTAACGACAAGGACAGATACTACAGAAGGATTGAGGAGATCTGGGAGCTGAGCTACGCTGGAGAGAAGGTCCCGATGTTCCGTGTCTGATGGGCCAAGAGCGTCATAAAAGAAGACCGGTATTTCACCACCATGGTTATACCCGAAGCCAAATCCAAGACCGCGGGCGCAAATGTCACCGCAAAAAATGAGCCATGGGTACTGGCTTCCCAAGTGGACCAATGCTTCTTCATTACCGACCCGCCAAAGCCCAGTCATGTTGTCGTGAGGAGAGGCAAAAGGAAGATCATCGGAATGGATGGAGTCGCCAATGAGCAAGACTTCGACAAGTACGGCGACCCGAAGATGGAACATGACGACGATGATGAAGTACCAGCATACACCACAAGAAGAAGCAGGACCACCCTACCTAAAGGACGTCCGTTCAAGAGAAGAACTCCATTTACGAAAAATAAGGGGAAGAAGATTGTGAACAAATAGCTAGCTAAGATCGATTGTATTTAAATTGTAGCCTTCATTTCTCGATTGTATTTCGACATTTTCAACTCCTATTCATAGGCATCTACTTGCAAACATAAAAAAAATACTAGGCAGTAGATGTTGTTGTGAGGGAAGATAAATCACCCTCATGGTGTGATGCACACTACAACATCAACTTCTCAAACCGAGGTGCAACCAGCACAAGAAAACAATGCATAGAAAAAAATAAAAGGAGGTTGGAAGAGGATTAGAACCCTGTCCCCCTGGTACTCAATCCTGCATCAAACCACTAGGCTAAGAAGCATCTGCTCGACAGCAAAGTGCAAGAGGGCAAGGGATACTCTCTGATGGCTAGTGTACTGAAGGAAAATAACCCCAAAAAGGGTGCTGAGGGGGGATCGAACCCGCCACCTCCTGCTAGCAGGCAAAACCCATGCACCACTGCGCCAGTCTTTCAGAGATTAACAATGTAGAGAAGGTGCACCTCATATACATGCGCCATTACTATATAAAAAAAATTCTAATGGCGCACCGCTCGGGGTGCGCCATTCCTAAGCCGGCTGTCCTCGCGCGCCTCTACTCCATCCGCCCTCGCGCGCCCTCGTCCCCGCCCACCTCTTCCCCCAACTTCGTCCATGCAGCCCACGGAGCTCTGGCGGCGCTAGTGTTTGCTCCGCCTCTGCCTCCGCCGCCGCCTCCGCCTCTACCTCCGCCGCCGCGCCGGCCAGGCTCCCTTCCTTCGTCCCCCCAGAGGCGGCTTCCCGCTCCGCGCAGGTACCCTTGTCTCCCACCTCCCCCTCCCCATGGAACTCTGGTGTTGCAGGTACCCGCGCAGGTACCCTCTTGCCCATTCCTCCTCCGTTTCGTCTTATCCGACCCTTCTCTCCTCCTTTGATGGAGGGATACTTTAGTAGTACTTCCTTTCAGAAAGATGAACATAGGACCCAATTCAGTTGGGGTTTCTGCGTGTGTCTTCGTCCTAGCATGTGTAGACATTAGATGGGAGTAGAAGAGTAGCATATTCTGGCAGGTGGGAATTCAGATAGAACCCAACATTTTGTTTGCATCATCAAGTGCGCAGAGACAAGGGGTGTTGGGGATTGGGGCATGGGCATGACATGATGTGCATATGTTTTGCCTATTAGATGCTCTTGTTACATAATACATCATGCACTAAATCTGTTTTAATGTGAGCTATGCCGCTGGCTGGTATTGCTTCTGGAAAATAGATAGATAGCTGTATTGCACCTCCTCAGCTCCTACTGCACTTGTAAATGGATAGTGTAACATGTCACAAGACGGCTGCATAATTCGAGTTGAATCTTCTAACCGAAACATTGCGCTCTTATCACCTCCAGAATAGTTACGATTACTGCAAGTATCCTTGATAGGAACTCGCAGCATTTTCATATGCTCCACAAAGGCAAATTTAGTGTCAACTACTTTTCTGCTAATTTGGTGGCTCCATGTTTGGATTTGTACCTGTTGACGATTGTCTACCTTACTTTGTTCTGATTGTTAAAGAAGCAACATGTGTATGCTTCCTGATTTAAAATATTCACCACGAAGCCCTGCTTAAATGACTGTTCTGCTCTCCCTCTGTTTTAGCCTGCAGTGCTGTATGTATGAAGTGCGTTGTAGAACTGTAGTGCAGGTGACCATGTTCATCAATCTGCATTGAAATACCTCTAATACTTCCTTGATGTATTCTGCAGACAAGGTTGGGCGTGCTGTGAGCACCGCTATCTATTTCTTGCTTCCTGCAGGAAGTGTTTCACGCCTGCATCGTATTCCTTGTGCTGAAACCTGGCATTTCTACAAGGGAGAGCCTCTCACGGTTGGTGACAGTTGCATGCTTGCCTTTATATGGGTTGTAAGATTGCCATTTTGATTATGTATTGCTAACACAGGTATTCTTTGTCCTGCTAAGTCTGTAATTAAATAGTCCTGTTGTGCTGTGGTTAAGTTATTATTTGCTGGTGCTGCTGATGTCGTACCCTTGTTTATGTGAGCATATGCTTGAATGTTAAGCTGAAATATTGAATGCTTGTCGTGGACACTGGACTCATGTCCAGTTTTGTATTTTTGTTGTTGCTGTTAATGTCTAATGGCTTGATAACGGTGGCTTATTCTTTGTGAAAAAAATCTAAGAGATGCTTATGATAGATACTTTCAAGGTGGGATCCTCCCTTCCATTCAAAGTTTAGTTTACTTCGTAAGTAATGTTTAGTTTACTTCGTAAGCTTGCAAAAACGTCTACATTGTAATCCGTAACTCTTAACTTAGTCTGTCCTAGTACTTATCAATTTTACATGCGTTGTCATACTTAACACATGCCTAATTTTAACACTAAATCAACTTCATTAATTTTCAGGTACAATACTTGGATCAGCGGAAGAGGAGAATCAGCAGCACGGGCAGAGGAGCAGCAGCCGCTAGTTCTTCAGGTACAATGGGGGGGGGACAACAGATATTGCTATCTGAAAAATGAGTTAGCTAGTCATCTAAGTTGAGCTGATTTTGATTTCCGTATGTTATGGGGGGACAACAGATATTGCTATATGTTCATTCTTAAGGGTACAAACTTGCTAAACTATTGATGATTTTTTGTTGGGTGACCTATTTTTGTCCATATGAAAGCAGATGACCATATGGTCTGTGTCCTTTTCATCCATATGAAAGTAGAGGCACATTGTGGTGTTAGTTTGCTGGGTTTTGTTTCCGACTATCGTGTCGTGATGATTTTGCAGGTACCCCGAGAGGCCCTTGAGTTTGCTGGAATGTCGATTAACTTCCGTTTCGTCAAATTCGGGTACTCCATATGCCCTATTTTCAGCAAAGGTCATGCTGAAATTTTCCGTGAATTTTAGCATGACTTTGCTAAAAATAGGACATATGGGGTACTTGTGACTAATGCATGGGCCGGGGTATCTTAGTACTTAATTATGTAGGATCAACTGCCCCTTTATTCTTGTTGCATTAAACCATAGGTGGCAATAGAGCCAAGTGATTAGGCCCAACTTAGAATTCTCCTTCCCTTTTCTTGATAGGGTATATTATTAGAAGATACCCATATATATCAGTCAACCTAGGGTGCCTCGGCATCGATAAACCCTAAATGATGAAAACTTAACTTAGCATTTAGGGTGCCTCAGCATCGACAAACCCTAAATTATAAAACCTTGGCTTTTAGGGTGCCTCGGTGTCGATAAAAACCTAAATGATGAAAGCTTAGACTTTTAGGGTGCCTCGGCGTCGACAAACCCTAAATGATAAAATCTTAGCTTTTAGGATGCCTCGGTGTCGACAAACCCTAAATGATGAGACCATGATCTTGTTCCTTGACAATAACCAACTTTTTGACCAAACTCTTTTCCTATTTAGAGCGAAACATGGCCCACAACGATGAGGCCGGCGGTTCGGGCAAGCCATTCTGGGAGCTGTCCCAGGAGATGGAGGAAGAACCTCACCGCTATGAGGACGCCTCGGAAGACACCGATCCCGAGTACACAACCCCTAGTGGCATCGGGGATGACACCACTGATGGTGCCGCCGAGGATGCCACCACTGATGATGGCAGCGCACGCACAGATGGCAGCCAATCGAAGAGGCAACGGAAGGACCGGCGCCCGAACATGCTCAGCACCGTAAAGGAGGAATTTACTGAAGTGAACTCCGACGGGTATCCAACGGCGCCCAAAGAAATAGTCAAGGGGTACGCGGTTCAGCTCGGGTGCATTCTCCGGAGCACTGTCTCGATCAACACCGAGAACCTAAGGCATAAGGACCGAGGGAATTTGCGCAACCTCCTCTTCACGAAGCTGCACGAACGATACAAGTTCCCCGGTGCCGTCGCAAACACACGCCTCTCAAGGAATAAAGTGAACAGTGCCGCCCTCACGAAGATGAGCAAGGCCCTGTCTACTTGGAGAAGCGTGGTGAAGAGAATGATTGACAAAGGTGATAGTTATGAGAAGATCAAGGCGAAAAATCCTTCGATCATCGAAGATGACTACAAGGAGTTCAAGATCAAGTGCGAGAGCAAGGCAACCGCGGAATCAAGTCAGTGGGGGAAAGAAATGCGGGAGTTGAACTTAGGGGTCCACCAACTCGGTCCCGGCGGTTACAGAGTGGCGGAACCTATATGGGACAAGGAGGACGCGGAGCGTATCAAGCAAGGCCTACCACCCTGCTTCGAGAAATACGGTGACAAGCAGACCAGGAACTATGTCAGGGCCCGGTACAAGGTGGACCCAGTAACAAAGGAGCTTACCATGGATGCGAAGACCAGGGCGCTTGAGCGTGTTTTGGTAAGGAATAGACCCCACGTAATGAGCTCCATATGGTTGCATTCTAATTAATGAAGCCAAATTTCTAAATGGTTCATTCCTTCTGCAGGACACTGAAAGCAGTAGCGCGGGGTCGTCTCAGAGCTCCCATTGGGACACCAATTTAAATAGGGCGTTTAACATAATGAAAAACAAGGATAAGTCAAGTAAGCCGTCGTCAGCTGGTCGTGTGGCCGGCAAAGGCTTGTCCATGAAATGGTCGTCATACTATAACGCTGGTGGGCGAAAGGAGAGAAATACCAACTTGGTAAGCCAGTCGCGCGAGGTTGAAGAACTCAAGGCAAAAGTGGCGCGGATTCCGGAGATGGTCCAAGACTAGTGCAACACCAAGTGGGAGGGGTGATCACCGCCATTGTGCCTACCTTGATTGAGGGGCTGCAGGCGTGGATTGCGGGTGGCCAACAGGGGCCGCCCCCGATTCCCAGCTTCACGGCCAGCAACTTGCACAACGCGCAGGCGACGCCATTGGTGTCTCCGGTGCCGGTCGGCACCTCGGCAGCAAGCGGCCCCTCCGTCACTTGCACGCCCGCCTTAGGCGGTGCCTCGACATTAGCCAAGCTCGACGCCATCACGGTAACTAAGCCTCTCTCGGCCGATGACTTCATCTCCTTGCCTTTGACTGGGCATCCCCTGACGCCCTACATGTTTTCGCAGGGCGCCGGCGCCAATGTTATATGCACTCTCCTGCACTTCATGGGCGGCGAGTTGATTGATGTCGCCAAGGGCAGAATCGTTCAACCGGGCAACCCATGTTCCATGGTAAACCGATGCCACCCACCACGTATAGGGTTCAACTGGTTCGGGTGCTGCCAGGCTGCGACGACTTGTTACCTCCGTTCCACCCCGCTGGGGCCGACATAGATGATGTGATGACCCTCAGCGCCTGCTTAAGCTGGCCCTTGCTTTGGCCGAAGAGCCAGATTTGTTTGGGGGCGGGGGACACCACCCCACAGACAACACCGCCAGTCGTGCGGCGCCAAGTCATGGCAAGACTGCCGCAGCGCTACCGAACATGCATATCGCACAGGATCCGGACATGCATATGGCACAGGTTCCGGACGACGACGATGACGACGATGGTACATTTACCAAGGTCGATAAGTACTTTGCCGAACATGGGTACGATGAGGAATTCTTGGGCCCTCCTTCTCAAGAACCCAACCCTGCAAAAGACAACCACGATCTAGCTGGTACCACGGAGAAACCCAATGGCAACAGGCGTTGTCTGGCATTTAGTTTTGAGGAGACACCTCCATCTGCCGCCTTCACCGAGCCTCAGATAGCCGAGGTGCGAAATATTATCAGCCCCAACACACTCAAGAAGGTGGTCTCTGAGCAGATGAACTGGATCCCATTACATCAGTAGAAGAAGGTACGGAAAAGAAAGATTAACAAGGGTGTGAGCCAGCCGGCACTGAGTACGATCCGTGCTCTGGACGGGCCACCTTCACCTAAGGATATCTCGAGGAGGGTGCATGTGGCGGGTAGGCCGATGCTACCGACTAATCTGCTCAATGCTGCAACCGGTGCTATGCGGAGTTTGCATGACCGTGTTCTTTGTTTGGAGAAGCGGCGTCTCTCCGAGAATAATGTGGCATACCCGGTTTTCGTGGCCAAGGTGCCAAAGGGCAAGGGCTTTGTCGATAGCGCCATCGGGGGTATGATCGTCCTGCGGTTTGCTGACATCTTCGCTATGTTTAACCTTCATCCGCTGCACTACACCTTCGTTCGGCTATTTTCGCTGAGTATGGAGATGCGGATCATTAGAGACAAGACCCCGGACCTAGTGATAGTCGACCCCTTCTATATGCGTGCCAAGATCTTGGGCAGCGCTGGGAACCGGCAAGTCGCGAGTTCATACCTCGAAGGCGTCATTCTAGCAAACTCAGAAAAAGGATAACTTCCTCGTGCCTTACTTTCCCTGGTATGTTATCCCCTCATCGCCACGTAACATATGATTTCTTAGATTTTGATCGTCCTTTTTTTTCTAACATTCCGTGTTTTGTGCAGTGACACACGTTGCACACTCATCCTCTTAAGCCTGAAATATTCCACGGCCACGTATTTCGACTCGGACCGTCAATCAAAAAAAGACTACACAGATATCAAGAAAGTTCTTGATGAAGCTCTTCCCGGCTACGCCATATCTGGAGGCACCTTCAGCAGGACAAGTCTCAGGCACGACAAGCACGTGTTCACCCACAATACGACGTTCGCCTGCGTCAAGCAGCCGCCTGGCAGTCAGAAGGATGCCTACTACGCCCTCCATCACATGCGGGCGATCATACGGGACAGTAATCACCTTCGGCTACCAAATAATCTCAAAGATTGGGTCGCACGCTTGTCGGCAATCCAGGATGCGGACATCAGACAAGAATTCTTCCGCATCCAGTCGGAGTTTGCGGAAATCATCCATCAAGATGTCCTTCGTACCTCGGGGCAGTTCTACCTCAGATCTCCGCTGTCCAATAGTGAGATAGATACAATGCTACAAATGCTGACAACGGCCGCAATTTCATGACCATCACGAAAGACGGCAGCTTCATCCACGTTCCCGTGAATCGCTACTAATTCATGTTGCAATATTAAACTTTAATGAACTAGTATGTCTCTTTGATTTGGACAGTAGTTCAACTTATATATAATCGATGCTATTTATTAGTAGGACCATGAATCGTGCTGTTATAGTTGTAATATTAAACTTTAATGAACTTGTATGTCTCTGTGAATTGCTACTAACGTTTTGTTTGGCTAGTGCATAGAGATGCCGTTGTATGTCGTGTACAAGGGTAAGGTTCCCGGAGTCTACGACGACTGGGAGGAGTGTCGGAGACAGGTTCACCGATTCAGCGGTAACAGTTACAAAGGGTACACCACAAGGGCCGAGGCGGAAGTTAGATACGCGCGCTATCTAGAGGGAGAGAGGAGGGAGCGTTGGAGGAACCGGATGAAGACCAGTTTCATTGAGATTATGCTCATCGTGATGACCGCATCTCTCTTCTATATGTGATGGTAGTTTAGATGGTCGATATATCGACTTGTAATGTGAAGACAAACTCGCTACTCGCGGTCTCGAGACTTGTAATGTTCTAACTTTGCTCGGTATTTTAAATTTGGAGACTAATATGATGAATTGTATTCGGAGACTAATCTTCTATTGTATTCGATAAATCTGTTGTTTATATGTTGTGCTATCTATATTCTGTGCAATAATATATTTTGTAATCTGTGCAAATATCAGAAAAAATAAAATAAATACCTAATATTCATACTAGTGGCGCATCACTCAGCACACTAGTGCGCCATTAGTAAGCCAGAGCATATGGGTAAATATGGCCCTGGGAGGCATACTAATGGCGCACCATAAGCTATACTAATGGCGCACCAGGATATATACTAATGGTGCACGAGTATCTATACTAATGGCGCACCGGGATCAATACTAATGGCGCACCGTGAGCAATACTAATGGCGCACCGTGAGAAATACTAATGGCGCACCGTGAGAAATACTAATGACGCACCGGGAGCAATACTAATGGCGCACTACCTTGTGCGCCATTAGTATACCAGATACTAATTACTAATGGCGCACTTGTAGTGCGCCATTAGTAAAAAAATCTAATGGCGTGATGCTAGTGGCGCACCTGTAGTGCGCCATTAGTAGCAAAAAAAGGTGCGCCATTACAAGGCCTTTTCCTAGTAGTGTAATGGAGGGTTCTTCCTAGACATCGACGACGATGAGTAGCTGGTGTCCCAGCTACGATCTGGCCCTAGGTTGGGTCTGTAGTATAGTCAGGCCATGTGCCTTCTAGTTTCACCTGTCTGTACTCAGACAGTTTAAACACTTCCGCTGGCTTGTAACTGAATGACTGCTATGATGGGTCGTGAGACCCTTACTGTGTAATATTATGTGTGTGGCTCTTCCGAGCCTCTTAAATAAAGCTTGTATGTTTATGGTTATGCTGTGATGCCATCGATGTATCTATACATACCGGTATGCCATGCGTACGTGTGTCATGCTTGATATGTATGGGGTTCGATTACCTAGCCGTATACTTTAGTAGCATTCTTTACAGGGAAATGCCCCTTTGTGATCCAACGAGCCATGGTAGCTCGCTACTGCTCCGGACACATTGGTTGACCGGCGTGTGTCTTTCTTAGTTGTTGTGTATGTCCCCTTTGGGGAAATGTCACGCGATGTAATGGAGTCCTTGTAGCTTGCTACGACTCGTCTACATTCGCTCGTGACCGACACCTCCTTTGCTAGGTCATGTATGCCTGTCCCTGTGCGGAACTGCCACTTTGGTTTATGACTAGACATGTCGATCCGGGTTATTTGTCATTGGATTACTAGCAACACAATTGCATACGTGAGTCAAAAGGCGCAAACGGTCCCGGCTAAGGTAAGGCTGCAGCCGTGGGGTTAACCGTGCGTGAGACCGCAAAGAGATGCGATGTGTTACAGGCTGGATTCCTATGGCTTAGGATCGGGGTCCCGACAGCGTTGGTATCAGAGCTTGACTGACTGTAGGACTACTAAGCCAAACTGGTCAAAGTTGAGTCTAGAATTGCTTTAGTTATATATAAGGGAATTGTTTGTGGAAGGGAACATAAGACTCTTGTTCTCTTCTCAAGTTATTCTATTCTGGTCATCCTCGTCATTTCTATGGGAATTAAGGACTAGGTTACTCATCTTCTTCTAGGCTCGTGTTTCTGACCGGTAGATTATAAGACTACGGGTCGAGAGTTATATTGGGTTTCTTTTATCCCTAGGAAAAAGGAAATAAGTTTGATGATCCGAGAATTGAACTTGATAGTTGAGTGGTTACGCTATTCTATTTTTGGGTTGTCTCAAAATTTGTTTTTTAGCATTTATAGCCCTTATGCTGCCCAATTTTGCATTCAGAGACTCTAATGCTTTTGCATTACTCTCTATTTTCAGATGCCTGGCCGTCCTTCTCGTAAGGTGGTACATCTGACCAGGTGCATTGATGTGTGGGGTCATACGGCCATGCTGGTCAGGGTGATGTCGGTGTGCGGTTACCGCTGGTACCCCGAGTACACAGTGGAGGAACAGTAGCGAGACTTCAACCAGAGCCAGTATATCTACACTGTTAGGGTATTCACAGATTACCCTCGAGCTGAGGAGCCAATCCATTGGTCCTATGGATTGGGAGTCACTGTTGACATGGCAGTACAAGATGCTGCCTATTCAATGCTCACTATTATGAGGGCGAGACATGCAGTGTTGCAGAATTCAGAGTTCTGCTATGTTCCTGCCTCTCAGCCTGGTGAAGAGGGATACCTCAGCGGGGTCTATTTTGATTCCTCTATGGAGGATCCGCTACTGCAATCCACTGCTGAGATGCTAGAGAACAGAGACAGGGATGCCCGTGCTCTCCGCATGGAGCTTTATGCCACACGTGCCCGTCTGTGGACGGCTTTGACGCAGCTGGCACCGGTAGTCCAGACAGGGTACTGAGATATGGAGATGCTGAACCCTGTTAGGACCCATCTTCCGGCCCACGTTGACTGGCCAGCTATAGGAGGAATCACCCCTCTTCGGGGACCCCTATTACCACGAGTCAGGGGACCAAGGCCACATCCGTGTCCTTACGGATCCCAGGTATGTCAGGCCAGAGTGTTTCCTAATCCGCAGGTTGAGCTTCCAGGCCATGGAGGTAATCTCTATGAGATGTTCTATGCGGATGCCTGAGCTGTGAGTGGAAGGATAGTATGGTAGTAGCCGTACGTTCACAGTCCTTTGTGACTTGTGAAGTATGCTTGTGATGTGAAATGAATCCCGGAGGCCTAGATAAATAATGTACATGAAGCTTGTAAGCCTCTGATGAGTAGTTTCATAATTTCAGTAGTTTGCTCTTTGGTTAAGGTTGTACTGAACTATGTAAGGGTGTGTATGAACCATGGTGTATATATAGCAGTTGCTTGTTACCAGGTTGTTCGGATATTCATTTCCGCATTCCATGTGTTCAGTGCCTTCTTAATCCATAGCTAGTATTTATAATGATATTTGTCTAAGCTGTGAGTTTGTTTGTCAGGATGGTGTTCACCAGGTTGAACCGTGCCCCTGCTCATGAGCAAGGCGAGGGTAGTCAAGTGTCGCACAAAGACCTGCCTAACCAGCCCTCTATGGCGGAAGTTATGCTTGAGGCAGAGAGGAACAAAAGGGAGACCAACCGACTGTTAGAGCGTATTGAGCAGAATACGGCTCGTCAGCCTAGGAATGTTGCAGTGTCCCTCAACGATTTGTGAAGCTGAATCCTCCAAAGTTCCATCACTCCGTCCATCCCCTCGACGCTGATGACTGGCTGTGCAGCATCTCACGCAAGATTCGCTCTGCGAATGTTTCTGAGGCCGACAAGGTGACCTTTGCGGCGTATTTTCTAGAAGGACCCGCCAATCTGTGGTGGGAGAGCTTTGAAGCTATGCGTCCTGCTGAACGAGGAGCCACATGGGCAGACTTCAGTGCAGCCTTCCGTCTGGACCATATTCCAGAGGGCCTGATGGACAGAAAGAGAGAGGAGTTCGGTGCATTGACCCAGGGAAAGTTGACCGTGGATGGCTATAGCCGCGAGTTTGGTAACCTCACCCGCTATGCAACAGAGGAGGTGTCTACTGACGCCAAGAAGCAAGCAAGATTTTGTAAGGGTCTGAGCCCTGAGCTTCGTCGTGATCTATGCCTCCACGAGTTTGCAAGCTTCCAAGCACTGGTCAACAAGGCGATCAGTGCCGAGACTGGTCATACCGACTTTGAAGCCACAAAGAAGCACTCCCGTGACTTTGGCTCGTCATATGGTTCTGCGTTTCCAAAATGCAAGCTGTGGGTTCTGAACAGTTCTCTGCCGCCAAGATACACTCTGAGGCCATCCTACGTGGCGCCTGAGACGAATCAGACCAACCCTCCAGCAAAAACTTATGGTCTTCCAGCTAGCAATGCTGCACCACGTGCCAACCAAGTGATATGCTACAAGTGTGGAGAACCAGGGCACTATTCCCGTGAGTGTCCTTAGAATGTGGGTGTCAAGCAACCCAGAAAGTCCGTCGGGCAAGGCAAGTCGGGCAAAGCTTACTATGTGAAGCCAACTCCTGCACGTGGCCGTGTGAACTATGTCTCACCAGAAGAAGCTGTAGAGGATCCCAACGTCATACTAGGTACGCTTCCTGTTAATCATCACCTAGCGTTTGTTCTCTTTGACACTGGGTCTTCTCATTCCTTCATTTCAGAAAGTTATGCACAGTTGCATGACATGTCTTTTTGTGATATGCCAATTCCATTGGTTGTCCAAATCCCTGGTAGAAAGTGGCAAACCTCTAGGATAACCTATGACAATGAAATTCTAGTAGACAGGCTAGTTTTTCTAGCCTCATTGATAGCCTTGAAATCTTCGGATATTAATATCATCTTGGGTATGGACTGGATGTCAGCTCATTATGCCAAGATTGATACTCATACTAGAAATGTTCAGCTTACCCATCCCTCGGGTGAGATAGTCAATGTCTCTACTCGAGTTGCCAAATGCCAACTCTATTCCCTCAATGTCAACCCTCTTCCGGAAGTTGAAGAAATCCCGGTAGTCCGTAACTTCCCGGATGTTTTTCCAGAGGAACTGCCAGGAATTCCACCTCACACAGATGTAGAGTTCGTGATAGATCTTGTTCCAGGAACTGTTCCAATAGCCAGAAGACCATATAAGATGGCACCCTTGGAGCTAGCCGAACTTAAGAAGCAACTAGACGAGGCATTGAATAAAGCTTTCATTCATCCTAGCTCTTCTCCTTGGGCTTGCCCCGTCCTCTTCGTCAAGAAGAAAGACGGAACGGATCGGATGGTTGTAGACTACCGACCAGTTAATCTGGTCACCATAAAGAACAAGTATCCGCTCCCCAGGTTCAACGACCTGTACGATCAGCTCGCTGGATCCTCAGTCTTCTCCAAAATGGATTTGAGGTTGGGATACCATCAAATCAAGATCAAGAACGGGGACATTCCAAAAACGGCTTTTGTTACTCGTTATGGCCAATACGAATACACCGTCATGTCCTTCGGATTAACCAATGCCCCAGCCACCTTCTCTCGTCTGATGAATTCAATCTCGATGGAGTATTTGGATAAATTCGTTGTGGTATACCTCGATGATATTCTCATCTACTCGAAGAACGAATGAGAACATGCCGAGCATCTAAGGCTGGTATTGATGAAACTTCGAGAGCATCGCCTTTATGCCAAGTTTTCGAAATGTGAGTTTTGGATACCAAAAGTGACCTATCTAGGTCACATAATCTCTGGTAAGGGTATTGCTGTCAATCCCGAGAGAGTTCAAGCCGTCCTTGATTGGACTCAACCTGAATCGGTTAAGCAAGTTAGGAGTTTTCTTGGTCTAGCGAGCTATTGTCGCTGCTTTGTGGAGAATTTCTCCAAGGTTGCAAAGCCTCTAACTGAACTCCTCAAGAAGGATAAAAAGTTCGAGTGGACACCATAGTGTGAGCATAGTTTTCAGGAACTGAAAAGACGCCTGACTTCGGCACCTGTGTTGCTACCACCAGATTTTTCTAAGGACTTTATTATCTATTTCGACGCCTCGTGACAAGGATTAGGTTGCATTCTCATGGAAGATCGTCATGTGATTGCATACGCATCTCGATAGTTGCGTCCACATGAGGATAATTATCCCACACATGATCTTGAGCTTGCAGCTGTTGTCCATGCACTAAAAACCTGCCGACATTACCTTCTGGATAATCATTGCGAAATATTCACTCATCACCAAAGTCTGAAATATATCTTCACCCAGCCGGATTTGAATCTCAGGCAAAGACGGTGGGTTGAGTTGATCTCGGATTACGACTTAGGGATAACTTACACCCCGGGGAAGGCCAATGTTATGGCTGATGCACTAAGTCGTAATCTTATTGTAACAATTTGATGCTACAACAAGGTCAACCACATCTCTATGAGGAATTTCGGAAGTTAAATCTCCATATTGTTCCTCAAGGATTCCTTTCTACCCTGGTGGCGAAGCCTAGTCTTATGGATCAAATCATAGCCGTGCAGGCTTATGATAAGGGTATATCCCGGATCAAGGAGAATATTGCTAGCGGTAACGCTAGGGATTTCTCCATCAATGAGAAAGGTGTTGTGTTCTTTCAGAACCGATTAGTGGTTCCTAAGAGCAAACGTCTGCGGCAATTGATCCTTAAGGAGGCTCATGATTCTCCTCTCACCATTCATCCTGCTAGTACTAAGATGTGTTAGGACCTATGCCAGAGGTTCTGGTGGACTAGGATGAAGAGAGAAATTGCTGAGTTTTTTGCTAACTGCGATGTTTGTCGTCGAGTTAAGGCAGAACATCAAAGGCCTGCTCGCACTCTTCAACCTTTAGCTATTCCTGAATGGAAATGAGATAAAGTCAGTATGGATTTCATTACCAGATTTCCCAAGACCAAGAAAGGAAATAATGCTATCTTTCTGGTCATTGACCGTCTCTCCAAAGTAGCTCATTTTCTTCTAGTTCGTGAGAGTATAACAGCTAGCCTACTTATGCCTTTTCTCTCTTATTTTGCAAGGTTTATTTGAAGAGGGAGAATACCAGCAATTGGAATTCTGGACTGGAAAAGGAGCAAGTCTGAGTCCTCTATTCTGCGCAACTCCAAATGCCCTAAAAATCAACGTGGAATTTTTTGGGCATATATAAAAAATACATGGCGAAAGAAGTGCCAGAGGGGAGCTGCCAGGGGCCCACGAGCCTGGTAGTCGCGGCCTGCCCCCCTGGCCGCGGCTACAGGGCTTTGTGGGCAACCTGGTGGACCACTGGCCCCCCTCTTCTCCTATATGAAGGGTTTCGTCCGAAAAAAATTAGAGCGGAGCTTTTTCGAGGAGGTGCCGCCGCCACGAGGCGGAACTTGAGAAGAACCAATCTAGAGATCCGGCAGGACGATCCTGCCGGGGAAACTTCCCTCCCGGAGGGTGAAATCGTCGCCATCGTCATCACCAACACTCCTGTCGTTGGAGGGTAGTCATCTCCATCAATATCTTCATCAGCCTCATCTCCTATCCAAACCCTAGTCTATCTCTTGTAACCAATCGCCGTCTCGCGACGTCGATTGGTACCCGTAAGGTTGCTAGTAGTGTTGATTACTATTTGTAGTTGATGCCAGTTGGTTTACTTGGTGGAAGATTATATGTTCAGATCCATTATGATATTCATTACTTCTCTGGTCATGAATATATCCATGCTTTGTGAGTAGTTACTTTTGTTCCTGAGGACATGGGATAAGTCTAGCTATTAATAGTCATGTGAATTTCGTATTCGTTCGGTATTTTAATCTGTTGTATGTTGTCTTTTCCTCTAGTGGTGTTATGTGAACGTATACTACATAACAATTCACCATATTTGGGCCTAGAGGAAGGCATTGGGGAGTAGTAAGTAGATGATGGGTTGCTAGAGTGACAGAAGCTTAAACCCCAGTCTATGCGTTGCTTCGTAAGGGGCTGATTTGGATCCACTAGTTTAGTGCTATGGTTAGACGTTGTCTTAATTGTCCTTTTGTAGTTGCGGATGCTTGCGAGAGGGGTTCATCATAAGTGGGATGCTTGTCCAAGTAAGGGCAGTACCCAAGCGCCGATCCATCCACATATCAAACTATCAAAGTAACGAACGCGAACCATGTGAACATGATCACAATTAGCTTGACAGATTTCCCATGTGTCCGCGGGAGCGCTTTACTTCCTATAAGACTTTGTTCAGCCTTGTCCCTTGCTACAAAAGGAATTGGGCCACTTTGCTGCACCGTTGCTATTACTTGTTACTTGTTACTTTTCACCTGCTACGTTTCACCTCACCACACCATCACTTGTTACCGCTAATCTCAGTGCTTGCAGTTGTTACCTTGCTGAAAACCGTTTATCAGAGCCTTCTGCTCCTTGTTGGGTTCGACACTCTTACTTATTGAAAGGACTACGATTGATACCCTATAGTTCTGGGTCATCAGCTGTTACATGATGAATCACATCCGTCACACTCATCCGTCACCGATCCACTGCCTATGAGTCTTTTACTACTGGTTCTCGCTACGTTACTTTGCCTAGGCTTGTCCCTTGCTACAAGAGGGATTGGGCCACTTTGCTGCTGCTGTCACTTTGCTGCTACTGTCACTACTGCTGTTACTTGTTACTTTGCTGCTGCTGCTACTACTGTTCCTTGCTGCTCCGCTGTTACTTGTTGCGAGACTTTTTTGGCGCTAACATCCCGTCAACAAGGCTTTTTCTAGCGTCGTTGCTGGGGATTGCCAAAGCTTTTTGTGGTGCCATTGCTATCGTACTACCTTGCTACTGATACTTTGCTTGCAGACACTAATCTTTCAGGTGTGGTTGAATTGACAACTCAGCTGCTAATACTTGAGAATATCCTTTAGCTTCCCCTTGTGAGCGAATCAATAAATCTGGGTTGAATACTCTAGCCTCGAAAACTGCTGCGATCCCATACGCTTGTGGGACATGAAACCTCTATGTCAAGGACTCAGTTAATCCCATATGTTGTTCCCTTTGTCCTTCGGTATGTTACTTGCCCGAGATTCGATCGTCGGTATCTCCATACCTACTTCAATCTCGTTATCGGCAAGTCTCTTTACTCGTTTTGTAATACAAGATCCCGTGACCAACTCCTTAGTCACATTGGGTGCAAGGCTTATAGTGATGTTGTATTACCGAGTGGGCCCCGAGATACCTCTCCGTCATACGGAGTGACAAATCCCAGTCTCGATTCCCACCAACCCAACAGACACCTTCAAAGATACCTATAGAGCACCTTTATAGTCACCGAGTTACATTGTGACGTTTGATACACACAAGGTATTCCTCCGATGTCCGGGAGTCGCATGATCTCATTGTCATAGGAACAAATATATCGACATGCAGAAAACAATAGAAATAAACTCACATGATCATATCCTACGTTCATAGTTTGGGTCTTGTCCATCACATTTTCTCTATGTGATCCCGTTATCAAGTGACAACACTTGTATATGGCTAGGAAACCATGACCATCTTTGATAAACGAGCTAGTCAACTAGAGGCTCACTACGCACAGTGTGTTGTCTATGTATCCACACATGTACTTGAGTTTCCAATCAATACAATTCTAGCATGGATAATAAACGATTATCATGAACAAGGAAATATAATAATAACCAATTTATTATTGCCTATAGGGAATAGTTCCAACAACTCTAATATAAGGAATTCAACTAAGTGTGATTTTCAATGAACCCAAAATGGCTTTCAAAAATGTTCATCTTTTTTGATAAATGTTGGTAACAACATTTTAGAGATGAACTTTATTTTTCAAACATTTTTGGTAAATTAATTAATCCACAAAAGCCACTAAATTT
The DNA here is from genome assembly GCF_904849725.1 of Hordeum vulgare subsp. vulgare. NCBI lineage: Eukaryota > Viridiplantae > Streptophyta > Magnoliopsida > Poales > Poaceae > Hordeum > Hordeum vulgare. The sequence goes on along the minus strand of NC_058521.1, from coordinate 604,749,070 downwards.
GTCAAAATAAATAACATATAAATAATTAGATCACTCAAAAATGCTGAAGTATTTTATGGAGTATAGAAATATTCCAAATATACCTCCTATTTATTTCTAGGGTTTTTGGGTTAGGATTTGAGCCCAAACAAATTAAAACACATGTCAGTAATAGGAAACAAAACAAAATAGAAACAAAAGGAGAAAAGCTTACGTGGCGCCTGGACCAGCCCACCTGGGTGTCCCTGTCGTTTTCTACCCCTATCACTAGGCTGAGGAGGAGTTGGCCGCCGCCTGCTCGGCCTTCAGCACACAGCTGCGTGCCTCCTTGTCGTTGTGGCGAGGTAGATAGACTCCACAAGGGTCGTCCCCATGGCCTCGTCCTCGCCATTTTCCACCTCTCCTCTCTTCTTCCCTCTATTCCGCCATGGCCTCACCTTGGGCTCACCGTTGTTAGCTCGCCCCCGTCTCTCCCTCTCGCCTCTGAGATGCTCAGAAGCTCTGCCCCGATGCCCTCGAGCTCTCCAGCAAGTCACGCAATGCGAGGAGTTTCCAATCGACAGGGCGCCATCATCTTCTTGCTCCGGTCACCGAGGACGCCGTCGTCGCATTCTCCATCATCAAGCCGTCTGAAGCCCGCTCTCGATGCCTCTGCAATCCTCGTAAGCCAAATGACCATTTTCCCTCTTTACCCCTTCGTTCACGAGCCGTAGCTGCCATTTCCATCGACGGCCGAAGAGCTCCACCACGGGAGCTCAATACTGGTGAGGTTCTGGTGGTCCTTGAGCCCAACAGAAAGAACCAATTGCTTCGTGTTGTCGTGTAGGTGTCGTAGGTGCTTAGCTCCGGTCCTTTTCCGCTCTGTTTCGTCGACCTCGATGATGGCCGAGCTCTGGTGGCCGCCTAGGTCGTCTCCGGCCAACCCAGCCCCTGTGACTTGCTCAAATGGAAGCCTGGGCGAGAGGCCGATCTATCTGTGGCCTGAGCCGCCCAAATGGTCGCCGGAGGTGCGTTTCCGACCCCATCCGCAGTTCCTGGTGTTGCAGGCGATTTACCCCCAATGGGTTTGACCGCATCGACCAGGGGTTTGACCTCACTAGGTCTATGACATGTGGGGCCAGTCCCCGGATTAGTTTAGGTTAACTAATTAATATTTTATGAGGATTAACTACATAATCACTCATTGACTAGTGGGCCTAGCCTTGCTAATTAGCTATTTATATTAATTTTAACTCTGTTAGTGCCTGTTCACTAACTAGTGGACCCCATTGGTCAGGTTTGACCTACAACGGTTAGTTTGACCTGCTGATGTCATGCTGATGCAGTAAATCAAATTTTGGTTTAAATAAAATTCTAAAAATAGTTATAAACTTCTAAAAATCATAGAAATTAATCCATAACTCAGATTAAAATAATTTATATATGAAAATTTATCATAAAAATTCATGGAATCCATTGGTGCTATTTTCATGCATGATAGAACAAGCTATACGTGAGCATCAGGTCAAATCAATTAAAGGTAATTTAAAAATACCTTATTTGAAGTGGCATTTGAATCTTTGATTCAAACCAGCTTCGACCAATTCAATATTAGATGCATTAGCTCATACATCATATCCATGTCATGCCATGATCATGCATTATATTGTTGCACTTGCCATGTATTGATTGTGATTGTTTGTTTCGGTAGGCTCCGCTCCATAGGATACTCAGGAGTATCCTACTGAAGGAGTGTATCCCTCCATTGATCCACAAGGCAAGCACCCCTTTTGGTGCGCCACCCTAGGACTATTGGTCTCACTCCCGGGTGGGTGGGCCCCTCCCAGTGAAACCCGGAACCCATTTGTCACTCCCGGTACACTACCCGTAATGCCCAAAATGTTTCCCGTGACCAAATGAAACCGTCCTATATGTCAATCTTCGTTTTTGGACCATTCCGGAAACCCTTGTGACGTCCCTGATTTTATCCGGGTCTCCGAACAACCTTCGGTCACCAACACCTATAACTCAACTATACTGAAACGTCACCGAACCTTAAGTGTGCGGACCCTGCGGGTTCGAGAACTATGTAGACATGATCTGAGACAATCCCAGATCAATATCCAATAGCGGGACCTTGATGCCCATATTGGATCCTACATATTTACGAAGATCTTATCGGTTGAACCTCTATGTCAAAGATTCACATAATCCCGTATATCATTCCCTTTGTCCTTCGATATGTTACTTCCCGAGATTTGATCGTTGGTATCCTCATACCTATTTCAATCTTGTTACCGGAAAGTCTCTTCACTCGTTCCGTAATACAAGATCCCGTGATTATCTCTTTAGTCACAATGCTTGCAAGGCTTATATGTGATGTTGTATTACCGAGTGGGCCCCGAGACACCTCTCCGTCATACGGACTGACAAATCCAAGACTTGATCGATGCTAACTCAACGGACACCTTCGGAGATACCTGTAGAGCACCTTTATAGTCACCCAGTAATGTTGTGACGTTTGATACACACAAGACATTCTTCCGGTGTCAGTGAGTTACACGATCTCATGGTCATAGGAATAAATACTTGACATGCAGAAAACAATAGCAACAAAATGACATGATCACATGCTACGTTTATAATTTGGGTCTTGTCCATCACATCATTCTCCTAATGATGTGATCCCGTTATCAAGTGACAACACTTGTTCATGGCTAGGAAACCTTAACCATCCTTGATCAACAGGCCTGTCAACTAGAGGCTTACTAGGGACATTGTTTTGTCTATATATCCACACATGCATTTATGTTTCCATTCAATACAATTATAACATGGATAATAAACGATTATCTTGAAACATAAAACATAATAATAACTATTTATTATTGTCTCTAGGGCACATTTCCAACACCTGTTTCATCTGGGTGATGAACTAGAGTGAATGCATGTGTTCTGGTGACAAAGGTTAAGTGTTGAACCTGATTTCGTAAAGGTACCGATGAGAGGCTGTCTAGAAGGACATCGCAGATTGTCTCATTGGAACCGTTATTAGGAACTGAGTTCCGTGTATGTGATCCAAGACTAGCTACTACCACATGCTGGGCCCTGAAATATGACCCCGCTCGACTTATTAATCGCCTAACACTCTGTCTAGGAGTTTGATAACCCACAAGTATAGGGGATCGCAACAGTTTTCGAGGGTAGAGTACTCAACACAAATTTGTTGATTCGACACAAGGGGAAGCCAAAGAATATTCTCGAGTATTAGCAGTTGAGTTGTCCATTCAACCACACCTGAAAGACTTAGTATCTGCAGCAAAGTATCAGTAGCAAAGGTAACAATAGCAATAGTGACAAGGTAAGAGTAGCAACAGTGACAGCAGTAGCAGCAAAGTAACGTAGCAAGGACCAGTAGGAAAAACTCGTAGGCATTGGATCGGTGATGGATAATTATGCCGGATGATATTCATCTTGCAAAAGTTATAACACGGAGAGATATGTAACTACCTCCAGTTCGTCAATGTAATGTAGGCATGTATTCCATATGTAGTCATACGTGCTTAGGGAAAAGAACTTGCATGCCATCTATTGTCCATCCCTCCCGTGGCAGCGAGGCCCTAATGGAAACTACGAGATATTAAGGTTCTCCTTTTAATAGAGAACCGGAACAAAGCATTAGCACTTAGTGAATACACGAACTCCTTATACTCTGGTCATCTCCGGGAGTGATTCCGCCTATTGTCACTCCGGGGTTGCCGGGTGATAACACATAGTAGGTGACTACAACTTGCAAGATAGGATCAAGAAACACATATATTGATGAGAACATAATAGGTTCAGATCTGAAATCATGGCACTCGGGACCTAGTGACAAACATTAAGCATGGCAAAGTAGTAGCAACATCAATCTCAGAACATAGTGGATACTAGGGATCAATCCCCATCAAAATTAACTCGATTACATGATAGATCTCATCCAACCCATAACCGTCCAGCAAGCCTACGATGAGATTACTCATGAACGATGAAGAGAATCATGGAATTGGCAATGAAGGAAGGTTGGTGATGACGATGGCGACGATCTCCCCTCTCCGGAGCCGAGAACGGACTCCAAATCTGCCCTCCATAGGAAGAACAGGTGGTGGCGGCGCCTCCATATCGTAAAACACGACGAACTCTTCGCCTTGATTTTTTTCCAGACGAAAGGGACTAAATAGAGCTAGAATTGGAGGCGGTGGAGCTCTGAGGGCCCCACAAGCCTGCTAGCCGCGGCCAGGGGGGCCGTGCCTGGTGGGCTCGTGCGCTCCTCGCTCCAGCCCTCCGGTTGATTCTTTTGCCAGTATTTTTTATATATTCCACAAAAAATCCTCGTAAATTTCCAGGTCATTCCCAGAACTTTTATTTCTTCACAAAAAAAACACCATGGCAATTCTGCTGAAAAGAACGTTAGTTCGGGTTAGTTCCATTCAAATCATGCAAATTAGAGTCCAAAACAAGGGCAAAACAGTTTGGAAAAGTAGATACGACGGAGACGTATCAACTCCCCCAAGCTTAAAGCCTTGCTTGTCCTCAAGCAATTCAGTTGACAAACTGAAAGAGACAAAAGAAAACTTTTACGAACTCTGTTTGATCTTGTTGTTGCAATTATGTCTAACTCATATTCAGATTTTCAGCAAGATCATAAGCTAACCACATAAGTAATGACATTTAGGTCTCAGGAGGAACTCATATAAATGGCATAATCAACTAGCAAGCAATAATAATAAATCTCATACAACAACACTTCAATCAAAACAATCATGAAGCAATATGAACAGACATTATCTTGCTAGCTCTTTCTGAGACCACAAAACATAAATGCAGAGCACCTTCAAAGACCAAGGGCTGACTGAACATTGTAATTCCTGGCAAAGAAGATCCAGTCACAGTCATACTCAATCTCAATTAAAAGAAATGCATAAAAATGACACAGGTGCTCTCTAATTGGTGCTTTTATAAGAAGAGGATGACTCAACAGAAACATAAATAGATAGGCCCTTCGCAGAGGGAAGCATTGATTTGCAGAGGTGTCAGAGCTCAAGCTTTTAAAACAGAGATAAATAATTTTGGGTGGCATGCTTTCATTGTGAACGTAATGACCAAGAGTTTTCACCATCTTCCATGCTAGACATACTATAGGCGGTTCCCACACAGAAAAGTAATGTTTTGACTCCCCCACCACCGATCAATCACACTCCACGACTAGCCGAATACTCGGGTGCCGTCCATACCAACAACAGTCGAGGGGGAGTTTTGTTTGCAATAATCTTTTCGATTTGAGCATGGAACTGGGCATTGCAATTACCGGCCCCTTTCTCATGAGTGATAGTGAATAAACACATATCAAGGATAACACGCCTAGCATGGAAGATACTGATCGCCCCTTGTCACCACATAAGCGGTTCGGGCATGCAAAACAGATTATTTCTTAAAGGTTTAGAGAGTGGCACATGCAAATTTACTTGGAACGGCAGGTAGATACCGCATATAGGTAGGTATGGTGGACTCATATGGACCAACTTTGTGTTTATGCAAGTGGATGCACAAGCAGTATTCCCGCTTAGTACAAGTGAAGGCTAGCAAAAGACTGGGAAACGACCAACTAGAGAGCGACAACAGTCATAAATATGCATTGAGATTAACCAACATTGAGTGCAATCATGAGTAGGACATAAATCACCATGAACATGAATATCATAGAGGCTACGTTGATTTTGTTTCAACTACATGCGTGAACATGTGCCAAGTCAAGCCACTTGAATCATTCAAAGGAGGATACCATCCTATCATACTACATCATAGTCATCTCAAAATTCATGTTGTCATCCTAGACAAACCATTATAAGCTCCTAGCTAATTAAGCATGGCATCAGAAACTATGATCTCTAAGTTGTCATTGCAAACATGTTTCTCTCACAACAATGCTGAATCCGGAATGATGAGCTAGTCATATTTACAAAAACAAAATAGATCGAGTTCATACCAACTTTCTCAAGCTCAGTCACTTCATCATATATCGTCATTATTGCCTTTCACTTGCACGACGGAATGATATGAACAATAATAAGCGTGCTCGTGCATTGGACTAAGCTGGAATCTGCAAGCAAACATAAAGGAGAAGACAAAGTAATATGGTTCTTTGACAGATAAACAGATATGCATGCGAGAGCCACTAAACATTGTAACCATGGTCTTCTACCTTGACCCAAAGAAAAAGAAAACTATTTACACAGGAAAGCTCCCAACAAGCAAAAGAAGAACGATAAATCTTTTTGGGTTTTCTCAAACTAGACAAACACACGAGAAGAAAGCGAGAAAAAGAAATAAACTAGCCTGGATGATACAGTGGCAATGTGTGAACACCGACTATCAAAGTGAAAGCGTAAGCATGAATATAAAGTCGGTGAGAAACACGTACTCCCCCAAGCTTAGGCTTTTGGCCTAAGTTGGACTACTCCCATGGATGGTCCGGGCGATACCCAAAATCATAATGGGGGTTGTACGGGAGCGCTGCAGCTACCGCCTGAATAGCTGCCTCACGAAGGCGAGCAACCTTTGCCTCCCTCTCATACTCCTCTGCCTCTCCTCTGGTTATGCAATATGTTTGTTTTACCTGAAAGTCAAAGAAGGCAGGAGCAGGAAGGGTAATATGGAAAACACGTTGTCGGTTAAATATTAACTGGTATAGGAGGGATTCATTATCCCTCTCAAGGAACTGATAGCGTGTCATAGCGACACGATCAAGGAAAGCTGTATGGAGCGGGGGATCTCCTTCGCGGATGGATACTCCAAGAAAATTGGCTATGCGAGTAGCATAGATTCCACCAAAGAAAGCCCCTTCATTAGTATTATTATTCAGCCTCCTTGCTATTATAGCTCCCATGTTGAAACTTCTATCACCCGTTACTGCGCTCTTAAGAATACTTAGGTCAGGTGCGCAGAGGTGACAATGCTCGGTCTTGCCGTTAATGCATCTACCTATGAAGAGGGCAAAGTAATGCAAGGCAGGAAAATGAATGCTCCCCATGGTAGCCTGGGTAATATCTCTAGTTTCTCCGACAGTTATACATACTAGAGAAAAAATCTCTAACCGAAGATTTAGGAGGATCACTGAGACTACCCCAGTCAGGTATCTTCCAAATTCTATTGAAATCCTCAAAATCCATGGTACATGATTTTTCATAGAGATCAAACAGTACGGATGTGTCACGGCCAGCTGAAAATTTGAATCTACGAACAAAAGAGGCAGTGAGAGTAGTATATTGTTCACATTTATCGGAGATGAATTCTTCAAGTCCAACATTGTGAACAAGTATATCAAACTCGTCTTTGAAACCTGCATCAATCATGAATTAATCAGAAGGCCATTCACAAGGTTGTACGTGTGTGTTCCTCGGTTGGTAAGGATCGGGTTCCCGAATCACGAGACGGGGACCCCTCTTGCTTGAGGAACCACCATGATAGTTTCTCCTGAACTTCTTCCTTTTCTGAAATTTTCAGTGACTCAAAGGAAAAGTGAACAAGGCTCAATGAAACTCATAGCAACTATTCCGACAAGTGCCTAAAGGCCATATCACACATCAAAACTACTTGGGACCAGCTAAATTTAGCATGCAAATCTCAAGAACAGGGTCACCAAGGCAGCAAAAACACGCGACGTATAAGGCACTAGAGAAAAAACTAATTGGACCAATGGAGGAGTCACATACCAAGGAACAATTTCCCCAAAACAGTTTGGTGAATGGGGCTTTGCACAAGGAGATCGAAAATCGCAGCAAGAAGAGCAAGAACACGGGGTTGAGCTGCGAAACGATTTTTTCTGGAGGTAGGAGAAGGAGATGGGAGTTGGAATAAGTGGAGGGGGGACACGTGGGCCCCACAAGCCTCTTAGTCGCGGCCAAGGGGGGTGCCCGCACCTCCAGGGCTTGTGGCCCACTGGTGTATCCCCCTGACTAGCTCTCCGTCTCAGAATTTTTCAAAAATTCCAGAAAAAATCATACTTGATTTTCATGGCATTCGGAGAAATTTTATTGTTGGGACACTTTTCTACGGGACGCAAAAAGCAGAAAACAGGAAAAACTAAAGCTAAATCTATCATTTTTCTTCTAAGAAACCGAAGGTGAAAGCTTGGAACAGAGGGTTGTGACTCCTCGATTCATCCATCCCATGGTCATCAAAAGAAATCCGTCAATGAGGTTGATCAAGTCTCCTTGACAAACTTTTTTGAATCGCATAAACAAGAACGAAGAATTTTCGAATGGTCACTAGGTTACCTCAATGGGGAAGTGCATATCCCCAACAATCAAATCGTACTTCATCTTGACAATAGGTATAGGGCATTCGAAGCTCCCATTAAGAAGATGAAGTTTTTTCAATAGACTTGATGCAATGTACTCGATATTGTTTCTTAGGAAAGTGCACCGTATGATCATTACCATTGACATGGAAAGTGACATTGCCTTTGTTGCAATCAATAACAGCCCCTGCAGTGTTTAAAAAGGGTCTTCCAAGGATGACTGCCATGGCATCATCCTCGGGAATATCCAGAATAACAAATTCTGTTAAGATAGTAACGTTAGCAACCACAATAGGCACATCCTTCGCAAATGCCGATAGGGAAAGCAGTTGATTTGTCGGCCATTTACAGAGAGATTTCAGTGGGTTTCAACTTATCCAGTTCAAGTCTACGATAAAGAGAGAGAGGCATAACACTAACACTGGCTCCAAGGTCGCATAAAGCAGTTCTAACGTAGTTTCCTTTAATAGAGCAAGGTATAGTGGGCACTCCGGGATCACCTAGTTTCTTAGGAGTTCCACCCTTGAAGGTATAATTAGCGAGCATGGGGGAAATCTCAACCTCAGGTATCCTCCTCTTATTAGTCACAATATCCTTCATTTACTTGGCATAGGGAGACACTTTGAGCATATCTGTCAAACACATTTGCAGAAAGACCGTTCTAATCATTTCAACAAATCGCTCAAAATCCTCATCATCCTTTCTCTTGGATGGTTTGGTTTGAAAGGGCATGGGTTTCTGAACCCATGATTCCCTTTATTTACCATGCTTCCTAGCAGCGAAGTCGTTCTTATCGTATCTCTTATTCTTAGGCTGTGGGTTATCAAGATCAACAGATTCAATCTCCACATCATTAACATTGCTAGGTTGAGCATCAACATGAACATCACTATCGATATTATCATTAGGCATATGTTCATCACCAGATTGTGTTTCAGCATCAGAAATAGAGACATCGTTTGGACTCTGAGGTGTAACATCAACAGGGTTGCTAGCGTGCAAGTTCCTATCATATTTCTTCTTCTTTCTAGGATGACTAGGTGCCTCAGTGCAAACTCCTTGAGAATCTTGTTCAATTCTTTTAGGAGGACCCTCAGGATACAAAGGTTCCTGGGTCATTCTACCGCCTCTAGTGATAACTCTGACAGAATTGTCATTCAACTCATTGAGCAAGTCATTCTGAGCCTTAAGTACTTGTTCTACCTGAGTAGTAACCATAGAGGCATGCTTACTCAGAAGCTTAAGATCATTGACATTTCTGTCCACACAAGCACTTAAATGGCTAAGCATGCGAGCATTCTGTTCCAATTGTCTGCTAACATAATCATTGAAACTTTGTTGTTTGGCAACAAAGTTATCAAATTCATCCAGGCATAAGCTAGTAGGTTTATCAAAAGGAACATCACTCTCATTGAATCTACGAAGAGAATTTACCTCTACTACCTCTGTCGGGTTATCAAGACCATGGATCTCTTCGATATGTGGTAGATTTTTGACATATTCAGATTAATGCCTTTCTCTTTCATAGATTTCTTAGCTTCTTGCATATCTTCAGGGCTAAGGAATAGGATACCTCTTTTCTTAGGAGTTGGCTTTGGAGGTGGTTCAGGAATAGTCAAAGCATTCTCATTGCACAAGATAATATTCAATAGGATCTCAGCTTGTTCTATTGTTCGTTCCCTAAAAACACAACCAACACAACTATCTAGGTGGTCCTTAGAAGCATCAGGTAGTCCATTATAGAAGATATCAAGTATTTCATTCTTCTCAGGAGGGTGATCGGGCAAAGCATTCAGTAGTTGGACGAGCCTCCCCCAAGCTTGTGGGAGACTCTCTTCTTCAACTTGCGCAAAGTTGTATATTTCCTGCAAGGCAGCTTGCTTCTTATTGGCAGGGAAATATTTTTCAGAGAAGTAGTAGATCATATCCTGGGGGCTACGCACACAACCAGGAGCAAGAGAAGTGAACCAAGTCTTAGCATCATCCTTTAGCGAGAAAGGAAACAACTTAAGGATAGTAGTGGCGGATCTTTTCCTCGCTCGTGAATAGGGTGGCTATATCGTGCAGTTTGGTAAGATGTGCTACAACCTTTTCAGACTCATAACCTTGAAAAGGTTCAGATTCGACCAGAGTGATTAACTCAGGGTCGACAGAGAATTCATAATCCTTATCGGTCACAAAGATAGGCGAAGTAGCAAACTTCGGGTCATATTTCGTCCTAGCGTTCAGAGATTTTTCTTTCGACTTGCGCAGTAATTTCTCAACATCATAGCTATCCTTACAAGAAAGAAAGTCCTCAGCTATCTCTCCCTCCATAACATAACCCTCAGGCATATCAGGCAATTCATATCTAGGAGAGCTAGTTCTAATAGGTGAAATAGCAGGTTCTACTTCAATAATCACAGCAGTTTCAGAAGTATCATCACATCTAGCAGCAATTCTAGCAATTTGTGCATCAAGGAATGCACCTAGTGGCAAAGCAGTATCAAGGAAAGCATCATCACAAGCATCATGGACAGCAGAAGTAGCATCATCAAGCACATGCGACATATCAAAATTTCTAGCAGGAGGTGGTGTCGCAAACTTACTCATAACTTAAGGTGAATTAGGTGCAGAGCTAGATGGGAGTTCCTTACCTGTCCTCGTAGTTGAGGGCAAGACTTTAGTTTTTGGATCTCTCGGATTCCTCATAGTGATCAGCAGACGTAAATCCCAAGTGACTCAGAGAATAGAGCTACGCCTCCCCGGCAACGGCGCCAGAAAATAGTCTTGGTAACCCACAAGTATAGGGGATCGCAACAGTTTTCGAGGGTAGAGTATTCAACCCAAATTTGTTGATTCAACACAACGGGAAGCCAAATAATATTCTTGAGTATTAGCAGTTGAGTTGTCAATTCAACCACACCTGAAAGACTTAGTATCTGCAGCAAAGTATGAGTAGCAAAGGTAACAGTAGCAATAGTGACAGGGTAACAGTAGCAGCAGTGACAGCAGTAGCAGCAAAGTAACATAGCAAGGACCAGTAGGAAAAACTCGTAGGCATTGGATCGGTGATGGATAATTATGCCGGTTGATATTCATCATGAAACAGTTATACCACAGAGAGATATGTAACTAGCTCCAGTTCGTCAATGTAATGTAGGCATGTATTCCGTATGTAGTCATACATGCTTAGGGAAAAGAACTTGCATGACATCTATTGTCTATCCCTCCCGTGGCAGCGGGGTCCTAATGTAAACTACGGGATATTAAGGTTCTCCTTTTAATAGAGAACCGAAACAAAGCATTAGCACTTAGTGAATACATGAACTCCTCATACTATGGTCATCTCTTGGAGTGGTTCCGGCTATTGTCACTCCGCGGTTGCCGGTTCATAACACATAGTAGGTGACTACAACTTGCAAGATAGGATCAAGAACACACATATATTGACGAGAACATAATAGGTTCAGATCTGAAATCATGGCACTCGGGCCCTAGGGACAAGCATTAAGCATGGAAAAATAGTAGCAACATCAATATCAGAACATAGTGGATACTAGGGATCAATCCCCATCAAAACTAACTTGATTACATGATAGATCTCATCCAACCCATCACCGTCTAGCAAGCCTACAATGAGATTACTCACGAACGATGAAGAGTATCATGGAATTGGCGATGAAGGAAGGTTGGTGATGACGATGGTGACGATCTCCCCTCTCCGGAGCCCCAAACGGACTCCAGATCTACCCTCTAGTGGAAGAACAGGTGGTGGCAGCGCCTCCATATCGTAAAACGTGATGAACTCTTCTCCTTGATTTTTTTCCGAACGAAAGGGACTAAATGGAGGTGGTGGAGTTCTGAGGGCCCCACAAGCCTGCTAGGCGCGACCAGGGGGGCCCGCGCCTGGTGGGCTTGTGGGCTCCTCGCTCCACACCTCCGGTTGATTCTTGCGCCAGTATTTTTTATATATTCCACAAAAATCCTCGTAAATTTCCAGGTCATTCCGAGAACTTTTATTTCTGCGCAAAAACAACACCATGTCAATTCTGCTAAAAACAGCGTTAGTTCGGGTTAGTTCCATTCAAATCATGCAAATGAGAGTCCAAAAAAAGGGCAAAAGAGTTTGGAAAAGTAGATATGACGGAGATGTATCAGAGTTGCAAGTAGTTTCTGGTGTTTGTACTCATGCTGGAGGCTGTGCACGGTGCTCACCTTAGAGGTGGGTTGTGACGCGGTAGGCAGTGGCACGGTGTACCAAGTAGCACCCGGATGGTGGGCTTGGGAACCCTGCGCACATCGTTTGCGGCCGTAGTGGAAACTTCGGCCGGACTTCCGCGCGGATTTAGGCTCAAAATAGGTGATAAACCTGGACTAGGTATTAGCGTTGTTAACAGTCGTGGCCGACTCCCTCGCTGGGCTTCCGCTTGAAGGTTGCCGAGGTGCGTGAAGTGCACATGGCGATTGTGACATCCCCGGATTAGGCTACAGTAATCTCGGTAATTGAACTACAATAACCCTATGCAAAGGATGCCACATAACCGTGATTGCTATCGTTGATCTCGCGTTAGTTCAAACAGTTCGAATTTAAATTTGAAATATTGTCGAACGTGAACAGTTTCTGAATGATAAAATAAAAATGTCGGGTGAGTTACAAATATTCCTTAATTATTTATAGGATTGAATCGGGCATTTTTGAATTTTTCTTAAAACCCCTATATATTTAAAACAAAAACTATTTGAGAAAATAAATAAATAATAATAATATAAAAAAAGCCTAAAGGCCCCGCCCCAACTGGGCCTAGTGGCCCAGCCGGCCACACCCGAGCCCACTTCCACCGGGTTGTATAAAACCCCCCTAGAAACCCTAACCGGGCCGCTCCCTCCTCCCACTCCCCATCCCAGCGCCGCCACCACGCACCTCTCGTTCCCCTCGAGGGGATCCTCCCTCGTGCCTCCCTCCCCTCCCGAGCGCCTCGCTCGTCACTCCCACTGCGCGCCTCGCTCACCCCTCATCAGGGCCCTCCTCTCGATCTCCCTCGCCACATCTTCCCCAGCCCAAGCCCCACGACGCCCCTGTCTCCCGCACGACCCCCATCCCACCCACGTCAGCCCCTCCTCTCGCCCGAACCCCACCTACCCCGTCGCTCCTCTCCCCCCGATCCCCGTCGCCTCCCTCCTGCACCCAGCGTCGGCCCTCGCCCTCCACGGCCTCCCTTCGCTACCGCGATGGCCAAATCACCGCCTCCTCCCTGCCTCCCGCACCGACCGGCCCGAGCCCCGCCACCAGCCACCCCTATCGACCACCGGTGGCCGGATCGCCATCACCTGCTGCACCACCGACTCCCTCCCGTGTCGGATCCGTCGGTCCCGCGCCGGCACCACACGGGGCCCCTCCCCACCGGAGATCCGCACGGCGGCCCTCCGCCACGCCAGATTTGCCCCGTCCCGGAGCTTTTTCGACGTCGATGTCGATCTCCATCGAGCCTCCCCTGAGCCCATTTTTGCACATCTACAGGGCTCGGTGAGAACACCCCTCTCATCCTCTCTCCGTCTCGGTTCCATTCCGGCGGTCGCCGTCGCATTCCGGCGCCGTTAGACTCCGGTAGGAGGAGGTGGTCCTTGCCTCCTCCCTCTCTCTCTGTTTAGGTTCTTTGTGAAAGAGAGGAGCAGAGAGTTGGAGATGAGAGACATAGAAAATAAAATAAAAAGGCATGTATGTATTATGTATTATGTATGTATTGCGTTTGTATGTATCGCGTATGTATTGCGTATGTGTATATGCAAGTATGTATAGAGAATACGTTATTTGTATGAATATGTGTATGGGTGTTTTGTGTGTATGTGGCCTAAGCCACTTACTGGTGGGGCCAAACCTCCACACCCACTTACAGGGAGGCCCCACACGCTATTAAGAAAAATGAAAATGAAAATATAAAAATAAAAATATGTTTTTATTAAATAAATAAATAGATATATTATTTAATTAATTAGTTAATTAATTAAACAGGTAATAAGAATAATTAGAGTATGACACATGAGTCCCCCACTAAATTAATCTGATTAATTACTATTTAATCTTAATTAAAAACTGAGTCTATGACCAATGTCACCAACTGGTTAGTTGATCAGTCAACTGCTGATGTCAGCATGGCATCATGCTGATGCCATCATAGCATTTAATTAAATCAATTAAATATGTTTTGAATTTCTAAATAATTAATAGAACTTTAAAAATTAATAGTAATTAAATCGTAAGTCAGATCAAAATATTTTGAACATGAAAGTTGATCAGCAGAATGAGACGAACCCGGATACACGGTCCATTCGTTTGTCACGCGTCCCTAACATAGCAAATGTGGAACTTTTCCATCGTTTTCAGTCAGACCGGTAGTAGCCCGAGACCCAGAAAATATCATCAGATATTTTTCCGACCCGTCTATGACGGATGTTGCTGCGTTAGATCATGTCTATCCTGCATCTTGCCATGTCATGCATTGTGTCGCGCCATTGCTATTATTTATTGTTTCTTCCCCCTGTTCTTACCGGTAGACCCCGAGACTAACGTTGCTGCCGGGTACATCTACGACCCTGCCGATCAGTCCTTTGCCGCAGAGCAGCAAGGCAAGGAAACCCCCTTGATCATCCCTATATCGCCTATGTCTTTCTCTCTAATGCTTGTATTAGTATTTTGGTACTGTTGTAGTTAGCTCCTATTTCTGATGCATAGCCTATTTTTGATGAACTGCTACTTTCAGTCCTGTACTTTAAATCTGCTTAGTATAGGTGGAGAAGTCATTCCTTTTGACCCCGTAGTCCAGTTGCCCCGCTTTATTTTCAAATCTCGATCCCTGATCAACGAGCCATACCCGACATAGGCCACACACCCCCCTTAGTTGTACGACGCTACAGAGATACTATCGGGCACCGAGTGTGACACCTCGCTAAGTACTCCTTATGATATCTCTGTAGTATAGCTAGTCGGTCGTGGTTATCGAGGGTGATTCCTCTTTCACCATTCCCGACGATGCCTCTCTCATGCAACCCCTCAAGTGTGGGACCCCCGAGGGTGATTCCTCTAAGCCCACCTTGACGGATACAACGTTCGGAATCCAACGAGGGTGATACCTCGGATTCCCCCCGATGTTACAACTACACAGTTACTCGACCATGTTACTGGGATCGTAGGTGATTAGATGTTAGACTGGTGGATTCGCTCGAGATTGTGTCGATGGCCTAATTAAAATGATAATGGATTTGGGTATTTGATCTGGGTTGGTTGGAGACCTTTTTGCACTAACCGGCTACGCGGGAAGAATTATGGGTACTCTGCGTTGCTGTATCAGTCGAAGCTTTTCAAATGTCAGCAATGTAGTGGCGCGCGCCGGAGTGGTCCCGAGATGCATCGCGCTTGTGATTAAGGGATGCTAGGACTGACGTCGGCTGCTCACGCATCGTGCAGGAGCGCGAATGGGAACTCGGCCCACGAGCCCTTTGTGCTTAGGAGTTAGACCGGCGGGCTGGCCTCTCTGTTGAGTCTTAGGTGGGGCTGCGACGTGTTGATATTCCGAGGCCCAGCATGACCCAGAAAAGTGTGTCCGGCCAAAGTGTTATCGATCGTGACGGGAAATGTGGTGCTCCCCTGCAGGGATGAAAATTAACTATTCGAATAGCCGTGTCCACGATTACAGGACGACTTGGAGTTGTGCCCTGATCTTATACAACTACAATTGTTACTTAACTGGAATTAGTTGCCTCGGGATTGCTTCCTCGCAGGGAGTCGAGGGAGGATCTGTGGGCGTGACCTCATTTTGATATTGCTGCAACAATAGGACTATTAATTGTGTTACAGCTGTTCTACTCTCGTCTATTGATGCAAGACCCTGAAGATGCTAGTCTTCGATAGGACTAGGCCTTCTCTCTCCATTCTCGCATTGCTATAGTCTGTCCACATATAAACCCCCCTTCTTTGATACTGATGCATACTTAGAATAGTTCTGATGTAAGTCTTGCAAGTACTTTGGATGAGTACTCACCGTTGCTTTGCTCCCCCTTTCACTATTGGAATTTATAATTTTGCCATCTACCATGGCTGACGGCAAAGGGGGGAACCACGGCCGTCCGTCAACAGACGGCAAAAAAAATCCGGTGAAGAGGTTCTTTGTCGTCTGCTTTTGTAAAGCGGACGACAAAGAATCTTTGCCATGAGGGGGCAGACGACAAATTAAATGGGACGACAAATCCACCAACGGCCCCGTTATGTGTTAACGACAGGCCTCCTGTCTTTGCCGTCTACCCTCCCCCTGTGACATCCTCGACTTTTGCTACAGTAAATATTGTAATTAAGCTACAGTGATCACCCGCAAATGATGCCACATCATCGAGAATTACCGTCGTTGACCCGCATTGAATTTCTAACTGGACTCAGAAATTGAAAACAAATGATAATATAATTATAAATTCATATTAACTATTAAAGAAAGAAAGTATTAAAAATAATAATGATAAAAGAAAGAAAAAAAAATTGAAAAGAAAAAAAAAGAAATTAGAAAGAAGAAATAATAGAAAAGGAAAACAAAACAAAGCAAAATAAATGGTAAAAAAACAAAAAAAACAAGCAACCGAACCCCCCCCCCCCACCTGGCCCAACTGGGCCTAGAGGCCCAGCCGGCCACGCCACAGCCAGCCCACCCCGCGCCTCCCCTCAAACCCTAGGTGAGGGAGCCCCTCCCGTGCCTCGCTCCCTCCCCCCCTTGCGCCGCCGCCAGGGGCTCTTTTCCCTCGTGGGGGCCCCACCCCCATCAATAGCTCTCCTCTCTCGTCTCCCCTCCCCATGATAGAGCTCCCCCACGACCGAGAGACCCCCACGCCCCCCTCTCTCTCGGCTCTCTCCCTCCCCAAACCGACTCGCTCCCTCACAGCCCCACGAGGACCCGAGATCCCACCGCCAGGCCCTCCTCTCCACCTCGCCCCACCCCGGCCGGCGAGCCCCACTTCCTCCTCCTCCCGCCGGCGAGCCCCCTCTCCCCACCGAGGAACCTACTCTCTCTCCCGGCCTCCTCCACCCACCGGCAGCAAGGCCCCCTCGGCCCCTTCAACCACCGGCCGGCCCCCCTCCAACTCCGGCGACCACCATGACCGGTCGGCCTCCCTCCCCTTGAGGCCGGGGCAGCCCTCGCCGGATCCGGCCGACCCCTTCTTCACTGGAGGGCTCTCCTCTCCGGCCACGACTCCGGGAGGCCCTCTCCAACGACCGTCACCATCGTCCTCACCGTCACCTTCACCACCGGAACCGCGCCATCACTGTCGTCACCTCCGCCTCACGAGAACTTCGGCTGCATCGGGCCGTCTCATCAACGTTGGTGAGCCCCTCCTCGGGCTCCTCCCACCGTCGCGTTCCCCTCACCGTCCCGATTCCGTTCCGCCAAACGGGACTCCGATCCGTCGACGGTAGTGACCGGTAGGAGGATTTGAAGAAGGTGTTCTTCTATGTTGAGTTAGAGCAGAGAGTTGTTCTCTGTCTCTCTGTTAACATAGAGAGAGAGATGAGAGTGTTAAGAGTTAAAAGAAAATAAAACAAAATATGTATTAGATGTCGTATGTATGTATGTATGTATGTATGAGATGCGATATATGTATTTGCGTATATAGATATTTGGAGGAATACGGTATTTACATGATTATGTATCTGTGAATAAAATCGAGTATTTGGCCTAAGGTCACTTACCGGTGGGGCCAATGCACCCATTGTCTATGACAGGGAGGCCCCACGCGATAATTAAATAAATAAAGATAATTTGAATGTTTTTATTAAATAAATAAATAGATATATTAGTTAAATTAATTAATTAGAATAATTAGAGTATGTCACGTGGGTCCCCCATTAAATTAATCTGATTAATCAATATTTAATCTATATTAAAACTTGTGCCTATGACGTTCGGGACCCGCTGGTCAGTTGACCAGTCAACTGTTGATGTCAGCATGGCATCATGCTGATGTCATAATAGCTTTTTATTAAATTATTCAAATCTGTTTTTAATTCCTAATTATTGAATAAAACTTTAAAAATTAATATTAAATGATCCGTAAGTCATATCAAAATATTTTCAACATGAAAGTTGATCAGCAGAACGAGACGAACCCGGATACATGGTCCATTCGTCTGTCACGCGTCCCTAGCATAGCAAACATGGAACTTTTCCATCGTTTCCAGTATGACCGGTAGTAGCCCGAGACCCGGAAAATATCGTCAGATATTCTTCCGACCCGTCTATGACGGATGTTGTTGCGTTAGCTCATGTCTAGCCTGCATCTTGCCATGTCATGCTTTGTGTTGCATCGGTGCTATTATTTATTGTTTCTTCCCTCTCTTCTTACCGGTAGACCCCGAGACTGACGCTGCTGCCGGGTACATCTACGACCCTGCCGATCAGTCCTTTGCCGCAGAGCAGCAAGGCAAGCAAACCCCCCTTGATCATTCCTATATCGCCTATGTCTTTCTTCCTACTGCTTGCATTAGTATTATGCTACTGTTGTAGTTAGCTCCTATATCTGATGCATAGCCTATTTTTGATGAACTGCTACTTTCAGTCATGTACTTTAAATCTGCTTAGTATAGGTGGAGCAGTCATCCCCTCTGACCCCGTAGTTCAGTTGCCTCCCTTGTTTTCAAATCTCGATCCCTGATCGACGAGCCAGACCTGACACAGCACATACACCCCCCTTCGTTGTACGACGCTACAGGGATACTATCGGGTACCGAGGGTGACACCTCGCTAAGTACTCCTGATGATATCTCTTTAGTATAGCTAGTCGGTCGTGGTTATCGAGGGTGATTCCTCTTTCACCATTCCCGATGACGCCTCTGTAGTGCAACCCCTCAAGTGTGGGACCCTCGAGGGTGATTCCTCTAAGCCCACCTTGATGGGTACATCGTTCAGAATCCAACGAGGGTGATACCTCGGATTCCCCGCCCCCCCCCCCCCCCCGATGTTACAACCACACAGTTACTCGACCATGTTACTGGGATCATTGGTGATTAGTTGTAAGACGGGTGGATTCCCGTGAGACTGTGTTGATGGCCTAATTAAAATGTTAATGGATTTGGGTATTTGATCTGGGTTGGTCGGAGACCTTTTCGCACTAACCGGCTACACGGGAAGAATTATGGGTACTTGGCGTCGCGGTATCAGCCGAAGCTTTTTAGATGCCAGCAATGTAGCGGCGCGCGCCCGAGTGGTCTCGAGATGCATCGCGCTTGTGATTAAGGGATCCTAGGACTGATGTTGGCCGCCCACGCCACGTGCAGGAGCGCGAAGGGGAACTGGGCCCACGAACCCTTTGTGCTTAGGAGTTAGACCGGCGGGCTGGCCTCTCTGATTAGTCTTAGGTGGGGCTACGACGTGTCGTAATTCCGAGGCCGGGCAGGACCCAAAAAAGTATGTCCGGCCAGAGTGTTATCGAGCGTGACGGGACATGTGGTGCACCCCTGCAGGGATGAAAAATTAACTATTCGGATAGCCGTGTCCACGGTTACAGGATGACTTGGAGTTGTGCCCCGATCTTTTACAACTACAATTGTTACTTAACTGGAATTAGTTTTCCTCGGGATTACTTCCTCGCAGGGAGTCGAGGGAGGATCTTTAGGGGTGACCTCACTTTATTATTGTTGTAACAATATGACTATTATTTGTTTTACCCCTGTTCTACTCTCGTCTATTGCTGCAAGACCCTGAAGATGCTAGTCTTCGATAGGACTAGGCCTTCTCTCTCTTTTTCTCGCATTGCTACAGTCAGTCCACATATAACCCCCCTTCTTTGATACTGATGCATAATTAGAATAGTTCTGATGTAAGACTTGCGAGTACTTTGGATGAGTACTCACCGCTGCTTTGCTCCCCCTCTTGTCCCCGCGATCCGTTGCTGCGACCAGATGATGGAGCCCAGGAGATGGAGATCCCGCCGCCGACGACTGCTACCCCGACGGTGCCTACTACTACGTGGAGGCCGCTGATGATCAGGAGTAGTTAGGAGGTTCCCAGGCAGGAGGCCTCGCCTCGTTCGATCGTTGTATCTTTTGTGCTAGCCTTCTCTAAGGCACCCCATGTTTTATGTCTGTACTCAGATATTGTTGCTTCCGCTGACTAGTGTGTTTATCAAGATTTCGTATACTAGCCCTCGAGGCCCCTGGATTGTAATATGAAGCTGATGTTTTTTTATTTGTGTCTAGAGTTGTGTTGTGATATCTTCCCCTGTGTCCTTGGATTTGATCGTACGCATTTGCATGTATGATTAGCGTACGATTACATCGAGGGCGTCACACCCCCTTTGCCAAGAGGGGGCGGACGACAAAGGGGGGAACCAACCCCTCTCTCTCCCCTCTTTGCCGTCTACCCTCCCCCTTTGCCATGAGGGGGCTGACGACAAAGGGGGGAACTAAGCCCCTCTCTCTCCCCTCTTTGCCATCTGTCCTCCCCCCTTTGCCATGAGGGGGCTGACGACAAAGGGGGGAACCAACCCCTCTCTCTCCCCTCTTTGTCGTCTACCCTCCCCCCTTTGCCATGTGGGGCAGACGGCAAAGGGGGGAACCAGCCCCTCTCTCCCCTCTTTGTCGTCTTCCCTCCCCCCTTTGCCATGTGGGGGCAGACGGCAAAGGGGCAAACCAACCCCTTTTTATTTTATTTCTTATTATATTCAGAAATTTTCACAATAATCAGGATATATATATATATATATATATATATATATATATATATATGACAAAAATAAATTTGTTTCCGTACTCATAAGCATATTATAATAACTTTCATCCATAGTACATACATATTATGCAAGTTGCATCCGTACCAAACCATATATTACACCAGTTTCATCCGCATGCATCAGAAGTTTCTTATATATCCACATACTACAATAGTTTCCATACAAGCCTCCGTAAAGCCATGGTACAAGAAATCATCTTCAAGTGTTCCGTCAATATAATTCAAGCTTCCCGTGAAGGGAATGTAATCTGCAAAATGACAAATAAGAAAGTTAGAAGAATAATACTAGATGAAGAAGTATATATATAGGTTATTTCGGAGAGAACTTAGCTAAGTATAGGCCATTTAATAGCTAAGTTAGGTGGAATATGTCATCTTGGAGCTACATAGCCTTATTATGTCATTTAGGAGAGAACTTAGGTAAGTATAGGTCATTCTAGAGCTAACTTGGATAAAATATGTCATTTTGTAGCCAACTATGATTATTAATCCATTTTGACCTTATTATGTCATTTTGGAGCTAAATTAGTCATTTTAATGAGCTAACCAAGGTTCTTATGATGTTTTTACCTAACTATGCTAATTATGTCATTTTGGCGGATAATTAGCAAAGTATGTCTTTTTTGGGGAAAATAACCTATGTAGAAGAAGAAAGAGAAGAAGCAAGAAGAGAAGAAGCAAGAAGGAAAGAAGAAGGAGAAGAAAAAGAAGAAGGAGGAGGAGAAGGAGGAGGAGAAGGAGAAGGAAGAGGAGAAGAAGAAGGAGAAGAAGAAGGAGAAGAAGGAGGAGAAGAAGGAGAAGGAGCTTCTCTCCTGCGTCTCCTTCTCCTTCTTCTTCTCTTCTTCTTCCTTCTTTTCATTTTTCCTCTTTCTTCTCCTCTTGTCCCCTTCTTCGGGCTAAATTAGCTAATTATGCCTTTTTGGAGCTAATTATGTCATTTTGAGGATAATTAGGTAAGTAAGTTAATTATGTCATTTAGGTGGAAGCCTAGCTAACTATAGGTCATTTCGGAGCTACTTGGGTAAAATATGTCATTCCGGAGCAAACTATGCTTATTAAGCCATTTGGGATCTAGCTAAGCTAATTATAGGCCATTTAATACCTACGTTAGGGGGAATAGGTCATCTTGGAGCTACGTAAGTCTTATTATGTCATTTAGGAGAGAACTTAGCTAAGTATAGCTCATTTTTTATTAAATAGGTAATTTTGGAGCTAACTAAGCTAATTATGTCATTTAGGTGGAAGCCTAGCTAACTATAGGTCGTTTCGGGTTAAATATTTCATTTAGGAGCTAACGATGCTTATTAAGCCATATTTGAGCTAAATTGGCTAATTATATCATTTAGGTGGAAGCCAAGCTAAGTATATTATATTCATGAGCTAACCAAGGTTCTTATGCCATTTTGAGCTTATTATTTCAATTTTTAGCTAAATTGGTCATTTTAATGAGCTAACCAAGGTTCTTATGATGTTTTCACCTACCTAAGCTAATTATGTCATTTTGTAGGATAATTAGCCAATTTAGTCTTTGTTGGATGAGTCTAAGCTACGTAGAAGAAGAGAAATAGAAGAAGAAAGAAGAGAAAAAGAAGTAAAAGAAGAAGGAGGACGAGGAGGACGAGGAGGAGAAGGAGAAGGAAGAGGAGAACAAGAAGAAAAGAAGAAGGAGAAGGAGAAGGAGGAAGAAGAAGGAGAAGAAGGAGAAGGAGATCCTCCTTCTCCTTCTTCTCCTCCTCCTTCTCCTTCTTCTTGTCCTTCTTCTCTTCTTCTTCTTCTCTTCTTCTTCTTCCTCCTTCTTTTCATTTTTCCTCTTTCTTCTCCTCTTGTCCCCTTCTTTGGGCCAAATTAGCTAAGAATGCCTTTTTGGAGCTAATTATGTCATTTCGAGGATAATTAGCTAAGTATAGGTCATATTTTATTAAATAGACCATTTTGGAGCGAACTAAGCTAATTATGTTATTTAGGTGGAAGCCTAGCTAACTATAGGTCATTTCGGAGCTAACTTGGGTAAAATGTGTCATTCCGGAGCAAACTATGCTTATCAAGCCATTTTGGATCTAGCTAAGCTAATTATAGGCCATTTAATACCTACGTTAGGGGGAATAGGTCATCTTGGAGCTAAGTTAGCCTTATTATGTCATTTAGGAGAGAACTATAGGTCATTTTTTATTAAATAGGTCATTTTGGAGCTAACTAAGCTAATTATGTCATTTAGGTGGAAGCCTAGCTAACTATATGTCGTTTCGGAGCTGACTTGGGTTAAATATGTCATTTTGGAGGATAATTAGCTAAGAATGCCTTTTTGGAGCTAATTATGTCATTTGAGGATAATTAGCTAAGTATATGTCATGTTTTATTAAATAGACCATTTTGGAGCTAACTAAGCTAATTATGTCATTTAGGTGGAAGCCTAGCTAACTATAGGTCATTTCAGAGCTAACTTTGGTAAAGTAGGTCATTCGAGAGCAAACTATGCTTATTAAGCCATTTTGGATCCAGCTAAGCTAATTATAGGCCATTTAATACCTAAGTTAGGGGGAATAGGTCATCTTGGAGCTACCTAAGCCTTATTATGTCATTTAGGAGAGAACTTAGCTAAGTATATGTAATTTTTATTAAAACACTAGAAATAACATACCATTATCGTCATCACGGCGGTGAAGCACGGTGGCTCTGACTTATTTCACCTGGAGAAGGCTCCATTGTAGAAGGGTCGTGCGACGCGTTTCGGGAGATATTCTGCACCAAACATCGTTTGCAATGTGTCGTTAGCATGAGGACACTCTTAAGATCACTGCACTGAAATGAAACTCACCGTCCCAGCCATGTTAATGACTGGCATCGCCGGAGGGACTTGGCCGGTCTTCTCGCACATAGACTGTACATTTGGTTTTGACAAGTCAAACGTTTTAGTTATTAATGAAACGGACATTAAAATGCAAGATTTGAAATAATATGAAGAAGAAACTTACCACGAAGAGCTCGTATATGGCCCTGTTAGACGCATCATTCCATTCCCTCTCCGCCTCCACCAATGCAGTCGTCCTCTCCTCCAGCTCCCTCATCTCCTTATCCTTCTCCGCCATAACCGCCTGCATTGCCTCTCTCTCTTTCAGAATAGCAGCCTGCAACACAACTCATTGTTAGCATTGTAATCATATTGGTTCCAACGCACAACATAATGTGGAAAGATAGTTGAGTCCATTAAACTAACCTCGATGGCGAGCTCGACTGCCCATGGACGAGGTGTTATCTGCGGACAGGAGTTCGTTTGGCGTACCTTAATCTGCCGGAGAGTGCTAGGACAACGTATAAGGCCGTCTCCAATGGCGATTGAGCAATGGGACCTCCCGTCGCCAGCTATCATCACCAGCTCTGGATCAATAGGCCCCTCGCTCGAGTTAAAGTCCTCCCCTTTCCTCGCCTTCCCGTGATCTCTATACTTCACAAGCTTGTGGTGGGAGGAGATATTGGTGAAGTTTTCTGGATGCTCGAGGTCAGACTTAGAAAATGCCTTGACCTTCTTGTACGAGGCAGTATGGGCCATCGCATACAGGTCATACATCTGTGGCACCTCCGTCTTATTGTGACGCGCCTAAAAGAGAGAGAGAGGAAAATTGTATTAGTAAAGGGCTCAAGATAGCATTGAGAATGAATTGCATGAGGCATGAAGCAAACCACAAACCCAGTTCTCGCCAAATTGGATCAAGTTGACGCTCCCTTGATGGTGTGGCACACCAACCATTTTGCCACGCCTCTCCTTGGCATTGTTGTGGTTGGCCTCCCACGTTTCGGAGCACCACTGATCCACCAAGGCCTCACAATGATCCATCTTATCCACAAACCATCTTGGGGGCACCTAAGTTAATAAAGAGAAATTTGAGCGCGTAAGGAACAAATCAGAGAAACTAACTACAAAGCCTTCATAATAAGTAATTACCTTCATGTAATGCTCCTTCTCCATCTTAGAATCACGACACTTCGCCTTGTCCTTCCTAATACGCCGTGTGGCATAGTAGTCTCGAACAGCGTGCACCCGAGCCTCGTGCCGAAAGTTTTGAAGTAGGCGGCGACATTCGGTTTCGATAACCTTTGCTGAGTCCTCCCCGTATCCCTCCTCACACCTATAGTAGGTCTGCAAACGAGACAACACCGATTAGTACAATAACTAGCTATGGTTGATCTATAATTGTGTGAAGGAGAAATTACGCGGAACTATCGGATCACCATGTCGGCCCTTGTGTGGCACAAAACACCGTCGATCTCCACCTCTGGCGGGGCCGGGGCACCCAAGTAGTGCTCCCAGGTCATTCCTACCTCTCTCTCCTGACCGGGCAACGTAACAAACCCTGGGAAGTTTTGATGGCAAAGCACACAAAGGATGTTGTTGGGCTTGCGGACACCCTTGGCAACAATCCAACCCCTACGGTATAAAAAATTAAAGAAAAAACATTAGATATTTGAGAAAACGTGAAGGCAAAAGGTTAAATAAGAGTAGATTAACTTACTTGTCCCCATTTGGCCTCCTCGACCACCTCTGCTCGCGGGTCGCCGACACGAGCGGAAGCCCCGAACTATCATGTTGGTAGACGGTAGCCCCCTCACCCAGCTCCTCGTTACTACCAGCATGGCCACTTGTCTCAGCCCAGGTATCCCACTTGGTCTCTGGGGACGTACCCTCATCCCTGCTTTGCTCCGGAGTCGCCTGGAACGAAGCTTCTAGGACACAAGTCTCGTGGGTCAAAGGCTCGTCGACCTGAGGCTCGTCGACCCGAGGCTCGTGAACCGGAGACCATGTAGCCTCCACCTCAGACGACCTCCTCTCATGGGGGTGCTCCTTTAGTACCTCTCGGCTTCGCGGGGGGTCGACCTCCTCTCACGGGGGGCGCTCCTTGCAGAGTAGAGAGCAACGCTCTCCGAAGAGGTGAGGTAGGAATGGAAGTACCCATCCCAGCACCCGCCGACGAAGAAGGAGCCGCGGAGTGCTTTCGACCCTTTCCCACCATCTTTCAACACATGTCATGACAAAGAGTAAATGAAATTAGTACAACATAAATACTAACATGTGTAATAAAATGTATATAATTTAAGTGTATCATCGTCATAAATACCAACATGACTAATAAAAATTGAATACCTAACATGAACTCAAAATTTTTATATAGTAATAGTTGAATACCTGACATGAACTAATAACAACCGTGCTCGTCTATATATGCTTCGGGGTCAATAAATGCATCATGATCATCACTATCATCAATAAATGCATCATCATCATCACTATCACGAAGAACATGTGGAAGGCCACCATTATGTAATCGGTCAAGAAGTGACAGGTCATCCGCAGCAGTAACCTCTTCTTCTTCCAGCTCTTCCTGTTCGGGCTTAGGGGTTAAGACGGATTCACAGTCACTATCTCCTTCAATGTTCTAGGGTGAAGTAGAGCGGTTCTTGAAACGTTTCTTGGACATACGTGTTTCTTGGAAGAATTCTCCTTCATATGTGTCTGGGTTAATGTGAGGTTTGTAATCCTCTTCATTGAGGGTAGGTGGTCTAAAATGTGGTGGAACTTCATAAACGATATCCCAACCTTTGAGATTTGGATCAGTTTGGCAGGCCCACGGTAGATAGAAAACTTGTGTCGCCTGTTGAGCCGTAATATAGACATCGGGAACATCTAAGTGGGTGTTTTGGTTGATTTTGACTAGTCATATATGTTCATGAGTCTTTCTAGTCAACCTCGGCTCAAACCAATAACATTTGAAGACTACGACGGTCGGTGGGTTTTCACCATAGCATAGAAGTTCATAAATTGCTTCAACTCTTCCATAATACTCGGTGCCTCCTTCGCCGATAGCAGAGACAGAACAATTTGTAGTCTTTAAGTCCGGCATAGATAGCTCTTTGCCAAGGTTTTATTATGTCCATGCAACCTACACGCTAATAGGTAAAGATATGTCCTAATCCCACCCGAGTATGTGTAGATTGGGTTCGTTTTCCCATGCTCTGCTCCAGATGCGACGCAGAATTTCGGCAGCACCTCCTCGCTGTTCTCCTGATACACGTCTCGGTAATAAGCAGAGATGATGTGTACCCAGAGAACAACAGGGAGGCACTGACGAAATTATGCATCGGATCCAGAGCACAACATACAGGAACAAGAACCCAATCTACACATACTCGGGTTGTCATGGATAATGTTGGACAATTCGAAAGGATGGTGGTTATAAATATGCAAAGAAATGCATATTTATAGATGTCGCCCTTTCGAACGGGAGACTCATACTGGTCACGCATACTCATGATTGAAGAAACATATAGCTAGCAAGTTTCATCGGCACGAAGACCGGGACAGAGCAAATTGAGGGGGTAGGAGGAGAAGTCATTTGTGCTCACGGACAAACGCAGGGGCGGAGGTCGTCCAACGCACGTGGAGGTCGTCGAACAACTGCACATTGAAATTCACACGATCAACACAAATATGATGTTTTTATAATTAACATAATCGGAAAATATGTGACCTAACTCATAATTTACAAAACTATGACCCTATGGGCCTCTAGAAGGCCGAAAGGCACCTTCTTGTTCAACAGTACGTAGAAGAGGTGTCGGGAGTCGGGGCTTAGTGGCATCGAGGGTCAGGGGTGTCGGGTGTCGGTGGTCGGGAGTCGGGTTAAATGCGTCGATGGTCGGGGTCAGTGTCGTCGGGAGTCAAGGATCACTAGCTTCGGGGGTTGGGGTCTTTTCGATCAACAAGAGGCCAAAGAGGTGTCGGAGGTCTGGGGTTGGGGGTTAGTGGCGTTGGGGGTCAGGGGTAGGGGGTCGGGGGTCGGGGGTCGAGGGTGAGTGGCGCCGGGGGTCGGGGGTCGAGGGTCAGTGGCGTCGGGAGTCGAGGGTCAGTGGCGTCGGGCATCGGGGGTCGGGGGTCGAGGGTCGGAGGCGTCGGGAGTCGAGGGTCAGTGGCGTCGGGCGTCGAGGGTCGGGGGTTAGTGGAGTTGGGGGTCGGGAGTCGGGGGACGGGAATCGAGGGTCGGGTGTCGGGGGTCGGGTGTCAGTGCGTCGGGGGTTGGTGGCGTCGGGCGTCGGGGGTTGGTGGCTTCGGGCGTCGGGGGTCTGGAGTCGGGTGTTAGTGGCGTCGGGGGTCGGGGGTCGAGGGTCGGGGGTTGGTGGCGTCGGGCGTCGGGGGTTGGTGGTGTCGGGCGTCGGGGGTCGTGGGCGGGGGGTCGGGGGTCGGGGTCCTGTTCTTTCTTCTTCTCCTCTCTCCTCTTTTTCTTCTTCTTCTTTTTCTTCTTCTTCTTCTTCTTCTTTATCATCTTATTACTATAGTTATTATTATTTTTTCTGCTCCTCCTCCTCTTCTCACAGTAACCTAATTAACACTAAAATAATCTATACTTACACTAATTTGTGGCTCTCTACAATCCCACGTTAATTAGATTTTATGAGCCGTTAATCTGGTGGGACCGAATTATTACGGTGTAGATCGATTCTTGATCTCCTAGATAAAAATGATTTAAATAATAATAATAATATCCCACGTTACTTAGATTTTATGAGCCGTTAATCTGGTGGGACCGAATTATTACGGTGTAGATCAATTCTTAATCTCTTAGATAAAAAATGATTTAAATAATAATAATAATAATTTATACTTATACTAATTAGGGGCTTCCTAACATTTCTCACGTTAATTAAATAATTAGAGCCGTTCATCCGGTAGGACCGAATTATTATGGTGTAGATTAGCCGATGTAATTTCCACATTTTTTTTGTGATGGTAATCACCACGTACGTCATCCCACCTGATTTTTTTAAAAAGATCTCAGTAAATAATAGTAGTTGAAGTATACAGGATCTAACCTAATCTGTTCTGTTTTTTTCTGCCTAAATCACACATATCTCTCAATCTTTCACGTATCCTTTTTTCCCGGGCTCTCCTTTCTCTATTCAGTTAATCAAAAATTATGTGGCTTTCTCATCTACAGTATGACTCCAAAAGAAAACACATACATAGTCCATCGACCACCTAATCTTCTGTGCTGCTGTTCAATCCATCGACTGCATGATATTACGTGTTGAATAAATCCTAGTGCATCTGTTGCTGCTAGATAAGTTTAGTTACTTTTCTCTAAACTTTAGAGTAGCGTTTCAGGCTGTTGTCGCTGCTGGGCTGCAGTCAGTTCAGATCCTTATTTCTCGGTCAGGTTAGTTGATTAAAGATAGGGTTAGTTGTCCTGGTGTTTGCCTAACAAACCAGGACCAATTCCAGCGGGCACACGACCCACTTGTGGGATGGCACGAAAGTTACGGATCGTGGAGCTCAGCTCCTGCTTTTGTATTCCGAATAAGTTGATGGAATAGAATGACAGAAAAGTTGCAGTTCAGGCAACACAAAAAAACCCACTGTCCACTGATCGAGTAGTTCATCGGACTTAGTTCATTCGATCCTCAGTGATAACATTACGTCCGCCAGGACTGTCATGGGCGGCTCTACTTGAAGTCCTGCCACAGGACATTGCTATCACGTCTAATTTCGTAAGATAAAGAGACGATAGCAAGCACGTATGGTTGCTTGCACCGATGCCCACTTGCTACAGAAGCTGTAGGAACGGAAGCATTTTTTTATCTGATGATATCACCTTCCAAGTCCATTGATGTTGTTCGCATCTATCTCAGGTAACTGCTCCTCCTCATCTTGGATGTGAAAAATGGTCTCCTGTTTGTGTAAAGCCTTGCCCTATCCATGTTGGCATCAACACATCTCTAGGTCGATCATTTCCTCCAGGTCCTGGAGCGAGTGATCAACTACAAAACATGATCTTGGGATGATAAACTCCATGACTAGAACGTGTTGTGGTGATTTACTTTGCCACCAGTCCAAGGTCAGATGTTGCGTCCTCAAATGATTCTTTTGGTATGATGGGCGCATTAATTTTTTCTGTATCCATATCTTTGATTATGTAATAAGCATATCCTGTACATGAGGTAACTGCAGAATTTAGGATCCACGTTTTGCAGCTTTAGGAGTTCCCAGTAAAATATATTCAGCCTATATATATTCTATTTTTTCACTAGCTAGATGCCTGATTAAATCCCCGCTGGAGCAACTACCAAAGATGTTAAAGTAAGAGGACCTGATCACCATGTGTCACAGTTAGCCACAGTATATGGTACGTACTGATCAACAAGCACCAATAAAACACGTCGACTCTTTATATATAACATGAAAATACTTGAGGAAGGATTATAATATGTACTTACATTGCAGGGTTTTTGGTTGACATTAAGTATCTGTTGTCCAAATAGAGGGACGGTTAGTGTCAAACTACTAACATGGAGCACATGATTGGAGGTAATGCCATATCGTTATGTATGCCTTTTTTCCCACAAGATGGCGATATTTACTGATAGTTATATTTTATTAATTAGCACAATATAAAGTAAAAGTAGTACTACTACCACATATTTGTAAACTTTTACTATCAATTCCACCCATTAGCCTTTTGTAATGCCATGGTGTACTACTGTAATATATTAAGTTACCTCATGCTTTCCCTTCCAAGTGTAATTAACTATAAGTATGAATTTAATGTCATTTTGTGATGGTTCTCATATTCTAGCCGGTTCGTGGAAGCGACGGAGGATCCATTGTTCCCGATAACGATTTTCTTGGGTAGTATAGGTACTGATGTTGCTGGATTAATCCATCTATTTTAGTTCGACAGCATGTGAATCATATATCATATTACCAAGCTCTTTTGTTAGATCAATTGTTGTCCGGTCACCCGCTAAAAATATGTTGTGTGGCACTTGCAATCTGCTGTCCTCCTTTCATGTTTTCTTTGTCTTCTCAACAAGGAAATCTCATATGTACTTTTGATATAAATTATTAAAACCGTTAATATTATGTACATCATTCCAGTATATATGCATGGTTTGTCAAATGAGAAGTCAACCCATAATTTGATTATGGACGTTTGCCGGACTCACCAGTGTTGATCAATCAACGCCTGCAACAGCATAGCATGTACACGTGCCAAGACTCAAGGCACATTTGTCCAATTGTAGGTACGTAAAGATATGTATCTAGCAGTTTTACATAGTCAATGATGAGCATATAGAGATGCACTAGCCTTCATCAGGGTTGTGCTGATGTTTCAAGCCATCCAAATATTTTTTCTTATTGGCTCTGTTAATATGTACTACAAATCCATGTCTCCTTAATTTCTCTCCCACTCTTTCAGCATATATGTGTGATGGCGCACACAAAGTAGTTGAGTAGACTATGCTTCTGGTCAAACATGAATACACCATAGGATGAGGATCGACGATTGATGTGGTATGTCTTCATATTTATTGCTACATGGGAAAGTTATTATTTTGTGTTTTTGTAATTATGTTTTTCTCTGAAATAGATGAACAATAGAATAGATAATTTTTGTGATTTAAGGTGGCCTCTGGAAAATGCGTTCCTATGACTATGAATAGTTTTACAAGGATAATGTGCATCCCTTAATAAGTATTTTATTATAATTTGTATTGAAGACTTGGGAAACGAGATGGGATTGATCGATCTCTATTATAGTGTCCGCCCGTTATTACCAAGTGACCTAGGTTAATTAAACACCAAAGTAAACCTTTTCAACTGTACACATCGTAAATACATATAATTAGCAGTTTTATATTAGACAATGTAAGCATACAAGGAGATTCTTTAGCCTTAATCAGGGATGTGCTAATGCTGTATATATGTACTATCTATGTTAGAAATTTAAATATTACACATATCCTAATATTGTTCAACTGCATCTAATACACAATAGCTATATCCAATGATCTTTACTATGATGTCCAACAAAATCTCTCTGGAAATTGTGGGGTCCTTCAAATGCAATATGTGATAAGGTTATTTGTTTAATTCTAGCTTATTTGTTTAATTCTACCTTTTTTTTTATTGTTCATTAGTTTTTTACGTCCCTTGAATTAGGTGTGTAATTTCTTTATAAATTGTTTTATTTACCCACCTAATCTCAAGGATATATGAAGTGTCAACCATATTAGGTATGTGGAAATCTTTTTGTTATTGTTTTTCCTAGATTGAACTTATACAAGGATATCATTATAAAAAACATAACACCTGCTAAGTTCGCCATTTCAGTACATATAAGCAAGTAGGCAATAGTCAGAAAACTTTAAATACTACTTAAATTATATGGAACTTTCTTGGTCTTATTTACAAAGAACTTATATCAACTATCCTGGCACAAGGTATTTTTGGTGTCATCTCATTAATTGACGTGGTTACATCTAGCTGGCTCATTTCCATTATGTAATATCCTATCAATCCGCATGTTCCATATCCTTACAACATGCATAATAAGATACAAAAATTAGTATGCTCGTGCGAATGCACGGGTTGACGACTAGTAGTAACCTAATTGACCTAAACTAACAATAACCTAATTAACACTAAACTAGTTGTAACCTAATTAACCTAATTAACACTGAGAGTAACCTAAACTAACAGATGCAATGAAATTAAAAAAAGAAAAAAAAGAAAGAAAATGAAATCACTAGGAGGTGTGGTGGTGGAAGAGGAGGGCCGCAATGATGGGAGGACCGCGGGGAGGGGGTTGCCGCGGGGGGTGGGTCACTGTGGGGAGGGGGTCGCCGCGGGGGGTGGTGGAGGAGGGCTGCAAGGTGGAGGGGAGGGCTGCAAGGAGGGAGGGCGGCGGGGGCTAGTGGGGTGAGGGGAGAGAGATAGTGGCCGGGGGGGGAGACAGTGAGCAAGGAGGGGGTTGACGACCGTTATAGGGCCGGCCCCTTTGCCGTCCGACCCCCAACGGCAAAGGGCCCCATGGCGGATGACAAAGGCCCCCGGATGACAAAGTTTGCCTTCTGTCGGACACGACAGGCATGGGACCCACCCGTCCTCTTTGTCATATGCCCTGGGTCTCTTTGCCGTCCGCTGGCAGCCAACAAAGGGCCGACACATAGCAAATTGTGTGTTTGCCATCAGTCAGCCCTTTGCTGTCTGCCTTGTGCCAAGTGACGGCAAAGAGATTCTTTGCCATCAGCCAGCAGATGACAAAGAACTGGCTGACGGCAAAGAACTGGATTCCAGTAGTGTTTGTCCCCTTGATCCGTTGCTGCGACCAGATGATGGAGCCCAGGAGATGGAGTTTCCTGCCGATGCCTGCCACCTCGATGGTGATTTCTTCGGGGAGGCTGCTGAAGACCAGGAGTAGTTAGGAGGCTCCCAGGTAGGAGGCCTCGCCTTGTTCGATTACTGTATCTTTTGTGCTAGCCTTCTTTAAGGCACCCCATGTTTTGTGTCTGTACTCATATATTGTTGCTTCCACTGACTTGTGTGTTTATCGAGCTTCTCTATTCTAGCCCTCGAGGCCCCTAGCTTGTAATATGAAGCTTGTATTATTTTATTTGTGTCTACAGTTGTGTTGTGATATATTCCCGTGAGTCCTTGAGTTTGATCATACGCATTACGTGTATGATTAGCATATGATTAAATCGAGGGCGTCACAGCGATAAGTGGCGAGAGCGTGTGTGAAGAAGTACACCCCTGCAGGGATATGATCTATTCGAATAGTCGCGTCCGCAGATATGGACTACTTGGAAACATATGTTGTTGATAGATAATTTAATGGCTACTCATAAAAGTATCAAGATAAATGTGAGTATCATGGATGGCATTCTCGTAGGGAGACGAGAAAGAAGCCATGATAGTGTATTGTTGTGGCGGTAGTGGACTCGTGTACAACTTATGAAAAGTTGTTCAAAAATACTTGTAGTCGTAGTATAGATTAGCCACGATTCAAAGTTGGCTTGCTGCATGAAACCCCACAACCCCCGTGTTGATACTTGTGCATGAGTAGATAGATTTGATTTAAAGTCTTGATGAGTACTTTCGTACTCAGGTTTGCTTAATAATTGTTGTAGAAGATGCCCACGAACCATCTAGTGTGTTGTACCTAGATGTTGATGATGACGAGTAGCTGGTGTGCCAGCTACGACCTGGCCCCTTTGTAAGGGATGTGTAGATAGTCAAGATTTATGCCTTTTCCTTTCATTTGTCTGTACTCACACAGGTTTAATGCTTCCGCATGGCTTGTATGTCTTTGTGTGTATGACTTGAGTGTCGGGTCATGTGACCCCTACCTATATGAACTTAATATGCAAGGCTCTTCTGAGCCTTCTAAATAAATGTTGTGATGTTGTATGGGTATGTTGTGATGCCATTGTTGTATCTATGCATATTGAGTATGTCATGAGTACGTGTGATGTGCTGTGATATGTACGGATTCGACACCTAGTTGTGCGCCTTTAGTAGTACTCTTGACAAATAAAAGCCCCTTTGTGATTCCACTCAGCCCTGATAGCTTGCTACTGCTCTGGACATATTGGTTGACCGGCATGTATATATCCTTCTTCGCTGTTGTGTCTGTCCCTTCGGGGAAATGTCTCGCGGTGTAATTGAGTCCTTGTAGCCTTGCTACGACTCGTCTGCACACGCTGATGACCGACACCTGCTTTGTTGGGTTATGTATGCATGTCTCTGTACAGATGTGCGACTTGGGTTTATAACTAGTTATATATGTCGACCCGGGTTCTTTGACTTTGGAATGCTACCAACACATTTACATACATGAGTCAAAAGACGCAAACAGTCCAGACCAAGGTAAGGTGGCAGCCGTGGGGTTATTCGTGCGTGAGAGACAAAAGTGATGATGTGTGTTACACGCTAGATTCCTATGGCTTAGGAACGGGGTCCCGAAAACTATACAGAATTTTAGTAAAACAAATTGTGATATAGAACTGAGTCGGGTGCTCATGGTATTGTTTTTTGAGTACTAAAATTAGTATTGCAATATTAACATGGATAGTCACTATACTGAATTTTAATTCCGAAACTATTGATATATCACTTTGTTGGGTGATCATTGTATTGTTTTTCAGTGCCGAAATCAGTACCGAAATATTAGCATGGATACTCACAATACTAGATTCTAGTACCAAAATTAGTAATATAGAACTGCGTCACGTTATTGTCGTACTCCAATCGATACAGAAGTATAGAACTAAGTCGAGTGATCGCGGGGCTGTTTTCATTACTGAAATCAGTATTGAAATATCAATGTGAACAATTGCAATACAAAATTATTGTACCAAATTAGTGAGTTTTAGTTAAAAATAGTGATATAGAACTGGGTAAGGTGATCATTGTACTAAAATCAGTACTGAAGTATAGAAGTGAGTGAGGTGATCATGGGACTATTTTTCAGTAGTCAAATCAGTATTGAAATATTTAGGTTGATAATAGCAATACATGATTTTAATACAGAAACTAGTGAAATAGAACTGAGTCGGCTAATCGTGGTGCTATTTTGAAGTAGTGAAATCAGTATTCAAATACTAACATGGATAATCGCAATACTGAATTTTAGTACCAAAATTTGTGATATAGAACTGAGTCGGGTGATCACGGTATTTTTTGAGTACTAAAATCAGTATTGAAATATTAACGTGGATGACCACCATACATATTTTTAGTATTGAAACTACTAATATAGAACTGAGTCGGGTGATGGTGGTGTTTTCTTTCAGTACAAAAATCAGTGTTGAAATTTAACATTGATAATCACAATACAGAATTTTAGTACAAAAAGTTACGATATAGAACTGAGCGGGGTGACCGTAGTATTCTTTTTTGAGTATTAAAATCAGTATTGAAATATTAACATGGATAGTCACTATACTAAATTTTAATTCTGAAACTATTGAAATAGCACTAAGTTGGGTGATCATGGTGTTGTTCTTCAGTACTGAAATTTGTATCGAAATATTAACGTGGATACTCACAATACTAGATTTTTGTACCAAAATTACTGATATAGAACTGCATTAGGTGATTGTCGTACTCAAATCAATACTGAAGTATAGAACTGAGTCCGGTGATCGTGGGGCTATTTTCCAGTACTGACATCAGTATTGAAATATTAACGTGAATAATGGC
Source organism: Hordeum vulgare subsp. vulgare (assembly GCF_904849725.1). Classification (NCBI taxonomy): domain Eukaryota; kingdom Viridiplantae; phylum Streptophyta; class Magnoliopsida; order Poales; family Poaceae; genus Hordeum; species Hordeum vulgare. The sequence continues at coordinate 604,712,997 of NC_058521.1, read as the reverse complement.
AATACCATATTTTTGTACATAATTAGTGATTTTTAGTACCGAATTTAGTGATATAGTACCGAGTGAGGTGATCTTCATACTAAAGTCGGTATTCAAGTATAGAACAGAGTGATGTGATTGTGGGGCTATTTTTCAGTAGAGAAATTAGTATTGAAATATTTATGTGCAGAATATCAAGTACTGGATTTTAATACATAAACTAGTTATATAGAACTAAGTCGGGTGATCGTGGTTCTATTTGAAAGTACTAAAATTACTATAGAAATATTCACGTGGATAATCGCTATTATGAATTTTAGAACCAAAAGTAGTGGTATAGAACTGAGTCACGTGATTGTGATGTTGTTTTTGAGTACTAAAATTAGTATTAAAATGTTAACGTGGATGGTCATGATACTTACTTTTAGTATCGGAACTACTAATATAGAACTGAGTCGAGTGAAGGTGGTGTTTTTTAGTACTGAAAACAATGTTGAAATATTAACGTTGATAATCACAATACAGAACTTTAGTACAAAAAGTTGTGATACACAACTGATTCGGGTGATCATGATATAGTTTTTTGAGTACTAATTAAAATCATTATTGAAATATTAGCATGGATAGTCACTATACTAAATTTTAATTTCGAAACTATTGATATATCACTTTGTTGGGTGATCATGGTATCATTTTTCAGTACTGAAATCAGTAACGAACTATTAACGTGGATACTCACATTACTAGATTCTAGTACCAAAATTACTAATATAGAACTCTGTCACGTGATTGTCGTACTCAAATCAATACTGATGTATAGAACTGAGTCAAGTGATCGCGAGGCTATTTTCATTACTGAAATCAGTATTGAAATATGAATGTGAACATTCGCAATACCAAAATTTTGTATCGAATTAGTGAGTTTTAGTACCAAAATTAGTGATATAGAACTGAGTGAGGTGACAATTGTAGTGAAATCACTACTCAAGTATAGAATTGAGTGAGGTGATCATGGTGCTGTTTTTTAGTACTGAAATCAATATTGAAATATTTAGGTTGATAATAGCAATACATGATGTTAATACAGAAACTAGTGAAATAGAACTATGTTGGCTGATCGTGGTGCTATTTTGAAGTACTGAAATCAGTATTGAAATATTAACGTGGATAATCGCAATACTGAATTTTCGTACCAAAAGTTTTGATATAGAACTAAGTCGGGTGATCGTGGTGTTATTTTTGAGTACTGAAATCAGTATCGAAATATTAACGTGGATGGTCACTATACTTATTTTTAGTATCAAAACTACTAACATAGAACTGCATCGGGTGATGGTGGTATTTTGTTTCAGTACTGAAATCAGTGTCGAAATATTAACATTGATAACCACAATAAACAATTTTAGTAGAAAAAATTGTGATATAGAACTGAGCCGGGTTACCGTGGTATTGTTCTTTGAGTACTAAAATTAGTATTGAAATAGTAACATGGATAGTCACTATACTAAATTTTAATACCGAAACAATTGGAATAGCACTCAGTTGGGTGATCATGTTGTTGTTCTTTAGTACTGAAATCAGTATCGAAATATTAACGTGCATTCTCTCAATACTACATATTAATACCAAAAATTACTGATATAGAACCGCGTCACGTGATTGTCGTACTCAAATCAATACTGAAGTATAGAACAGACTCCGATGATCGTGGGACTATTTTTTAGTACTGAAATCAGTATTGAAATATTAATGAGAATAATGGCAATACCCTATTTCGGCTCTGAATTAGTGAATTTCAGTACCAAAATTAGTGATATGGAACTGAGTGACGTTATCGTCGTACTGAAATCAATATTCAGGTATAGAACTGAGTGATGTGATTGTGGGGCCAATTTTTAGTACTAAAATCAGTGTTGAAATATTAATGTGCAGAATAGCAATATTGGGTTTTAATACGGAAAATAGTGATATAGAACTCAGTCGGGTGATCGTGGTTCTATTTTAAGTACTAAAATCAGTCTTGAAATATTAACTTGGATAATTGCTATACTTATTTTTAGTATCAAAACTACTAATATGGAACTGAGTCGGGTGATGGTGGTGTTTTGTCTGAGTATAAAATCAGTGTTGAAATATTAACGTTGATAATCACAATACAGAACTTTAGTACAAAAACTTGTGAAATAGAACCGAGTCGGGTGATCATGGTATTGTTTTTTGAGTACTCAAACAAGTATTGAAATATCAACATGGATAGTCACTATACGAAATTTGATTCTGAAACTACTGATATATCACTTTGTTGGGTGACCATGGTGTTGTTTTTCAGTACTGAAATTAGTATCGAAATATTAACGTGGATACTCACATTACTAGATTCTAGTACCAAAATTACTGATATAGAACTGCCTCATGTGATTGTCGTACTCAAATCAATACTAAAGTATAGAACTGAGTCTAGTGATCATGGGGCAATTTTCATTAATGAAATCAGTATCGAAATATCAATGCAAACAATCGCAATACCAAATTTTTCTACAGAATTAGTTAGTTTTAGTACCGAAATTAGTGATATGGAACTAAGTGAAGTGATGGTTGTACTGAAATCAATACTGGAGTATAGAACTGAGTGAGGTGATCATGGGCTTTTTTCAGTACTGAATTCAGTATTGAAATATTTAGGTTCATAATAGCAATACAAGATTTTAATATGGAAACTAGAGATATAGAACTGAGTCGGCTGATCGTGGTGCTATTTTGAAGTACTGAAACTAGTATTGAAATATCAATGTGGATAATCGCAATACTGAGTTTTAGTACCAAAAGTAGTGATATAGAATTGAGTCGGGTGATTGTGGTGTTGTTTTTGAGTACTGAAATCAATATACAATTACTAATGTGGATGGTCACTATATTTATTTTTAGTAACAAGTCTAGTAATATAGAACCGAGTCGGTTGATGGTGGTGTTTTGTTTCACTATTGAAATTAGTGTTGAAATATTAACGTTCATAATCACAATACTAAATTTTAGTACAAAAAGTTGTGATATATAACTGAGTTGAGTGATCATGGTATAGATTTTTGAGAACTAAAATCAGTATTGAAATATTAACATGGATAGTCACTACACTAAATTTTAATTCCAAAACTATTGATATAGCACTGAGTTGGGTGATCATGGTGTTGTTTTTCAGTATTGAAATTATTATGGTAATAATAACTTGGATACTCACAATACTAGATTTGAGTAACAAAATTACTAATATAGAACTATATCAAGTGATCGTCGTACTCAAATCAATACTGAAGTATAGAACTGAGTCTGGTGATCGTGGGTCTATTTTTCAACACTGAAATCGGTATTGAAATATTAACGTGAACAATGGAAGTACCATATTTTTGTACCGAATTAGTGAATTTTAGTACCGAAATCAGTGATATACAACTGAGTGAGGTGATCGTCGTACTGAAATCAGTATTCAAATATAGGACTAAGTAAGGTGATCGTGGGGCTGTTTTTCAGTACTAAAATCAGTATTGAAATATTTAGGTGCAGAATAGCAATACTGGATTTTAATACAGAAACAAGTGACATAGAACTGAGTTGGGTGATCGTGCTTCTATTTTGAAGTACTGAAATAAGTATTGAAATATTAACAAGGATAATTGCAATACTAAATTTTAGTACCAAAAGTAGTGATATAGAACTGAGTCAGATGATTGTGGTGTTGTTTTAGAGAACTAAAATTAGTATTGAAATATTAACGTGGATGGTTACTATACCTTTTTTTAGTATCGAAAATATTAATATAGAAATGAGTCGGGTGATGGTGTTTGTTTAAGTACTGAAATTAGTGTTGAAATATTAATGTTGATTATCACAATACATAATTTTAGTACAAAACATTGTGATATAGAACTGAGCCGGGTGATCATGGTATTGTTTTTGGGGTACTAAAATCAGTATTGAATTATTAACTTGGATAGTCACGATACTAAATTTTAATTCCGAAACTATTGATATATCACTTTGTTGGCTAACCATGTTGTTGTTTTTCAGTACTGAAATCAGTATCAAATTATTAACATGGATACTCACAATACTATATTCTAGTACCAAAATAACCAATATAGAACTGAATCAGTTGATTGTCATACTCAAATCAATACCAAAGTATAGAACTCAGTCCGGTGGTCGTGGGGCAGTTTTCAGTACTGAAATCAGTGTTGAAATATCAATGTGAAAAATTGCAATACAAAATTTTTGTACCGAATTAGTGAGTTTTAGTACCGAAATTAGCGATATAGAACTGAGTGAGGTGATCATTGTACTGAAATCACTACTTAAGTATAGAACTGAGTGAGGTGATCGTAGTGTTGTTTTTTAGTACTGAAATCAGTATTGAAATATTTAGGTTGATAATTGCAATACATGATTTTAATACGGAAACTAGTGATATAGAACTAAGTCGGTTGATCGTGGTGCTATTTTGAAGTACTAAAATCATTATTGAAATATTGCCGTGGATTATCGCAATACTAAATTTTAGTACCAAAAGAAGTGAAATAGAACTGAGTCGGGTGATCATGGTGTTGTTTCTGAGTAGTGAAATCATTATTGAAATATTAACATGGATGGTCACTTTACTTATTTTTAGTATCGAAACTACTAATATAGAACTGAGTCGGGTGATGGTGGTGTTTTGTTTCAGTACTAAAATCAGTGTTGAAATATTAACATTAATAATGACAATCCATAATTTTAGTACAAAAAGTTCTGATATAGAACTAAGCCGGGTGATCATGGTATTGTTTTTGGGGTACTAAAATTTTAATTCCAAAACTATTGATATATCACTAAGTTGGGTGATCATGGTGTTGTTTTTCAGTACTGAAATCAGTATCGAAATATTAATGTGGCTACTAACAATACTAGATTGTAGTACCAAAATTACTGATATTGAACTGCGTCACGTTATTGTCATACTCAAATCAATACTGAAGTAGAGAACTCAGTCCGGTGTTCGTGGTGCAATTTTTCTGTACTCAAATCAGTATTGAAATCTTAACGTGAATAATGGCAGTACCATATTTTTGTAAAGAATTAGTGAACTTTAGTACCGAAATTAGTGATATAGAACTGAGTGAGGTGATCGTTGTACTGAAATCAGTTTTCAAATATAGAATTGGGTGAGGTGATGGTGGGGCTATTTTTTGTATTGAAATATTTATGTGCAGAATAGCAATACTGGATTTTAATACGTAAACTAGTGATATAGAACTAAATCGGGTGATCGTGGTCCTATTTTGAAGTACTGAAATCAGTATTGAAATATTAACGTGGATAACCGTAGTACTGAATTTTAGTACCAAAAGTAGTGATATAGAACTGAGTCAGGTGATTGTGGTGTTGTTTTCGAGAACTAAAATCAGTATTGAAATATTAGTGTGGATGGTCACTATACTTATTTATAGTATCGAAACTACTAATATAGAACCGAGTCGAGTGGTGGTGGTCTTTTCTTTTAGAACGGAAATTAGTTTTTAAATATTAACCTCACAACACAGAATTTTAGTACAAAAAGTTGTGATATAGAACTGAGTCGGGTGATCATGGTATTGTTTTTGAGTAGTAAAATCAGTATTGTAATATTAACATGGATAGTCACTACACTAAATTTTAATTCCGAAACTATTTATATATCACTTTGTTGGGTGACCATGGTGTTGTTTTTAGTACTGAAATCAATATCAAAATATTAATGTGGATACTCTCAATACTAGATTCTATTACCAAAATTACTAATATAGAACTGGATCACGTGATTGTCGTACTCAAATGAATATTGAAGTATAGAACTGAGTCCGGTGATCGTGGGGCAATTTTCAATACTAAAATCATTATTTAAATATCAATGTGAACAATCACGATACCACATTTTTGTAGCGAATTAGTTAGTTGTAGTATTTAAATTAGTGATATAGAACTGAGTGAGGTGATCGTTAGACTAAAATTAGTACTGAAGTATAGAACTGAGTGAGGTAATCGTGAGGCTGTTTTTGAGTACCGAAATCAATATTGAAATATTTAGGTTGATAATAGCAATACAAAATTTTAATACGAAAACTAGTGATATAGAATTTAGTTGGCTGATTGTGGTGTCGTTTTGAAGTACTGAAATCAGTACTGAAATTATAACGTGGATAATCGCAATACTTAATTTTAGTACCAAGAGAAGCGATATAGAACTGCGTTGGGGTGATCGTGGTGTTGTTTTTAGTACTGAAATCTGTATTGATATATTAACGTGGATGGTCAATTTACTTATTTTTAGTATCGAAACTACTTATATAGAAGTGGGTCGGGTGATGGTGATGTTATGTTTAGTACTAAAATTAGTGTAGAAATATTAATGTTGATAATCACAATGCAAAATTTTAGTACAAAAAGTTGCAATATAGAACTGAGTCGGGTGATCGTGGTATTGTTTTTGGGGTACTAAATTTTGTATTGAAATATTAACATGGATAGTCACTATACTGAATTTTAATTCCAAAACTATTCATATAGCACTGACACTACAAGGATATCTCCAATAAAGCCACATAAATTTTACAACATTTTTACTATGTGTTGCCAAATCTACAATAGATACACATATAAGCGTTGAAGCATATGCGTTCAACATGTGCAACTCAAAATGAAAAAAAACAGAGAAAAAAAGAGAGGGGGCGTGAGAAACAGGCCCCATGATTTGCAAAAAAAGCCCCCGATTGCCCTAACGTCTCCCAAACCGCAACCACCCGGTGCCTTGTTTGCCTCCTCCGACCCACCTCGCCGCCGGCCGTCCCCCTCGCCTCCTCCCACCTCACAGCTTCGGAGGCTACCGGATCCACCAAATCGCCCACCCAACCACCGCTCTCGCGTCCCATCTCTCTTTCTTCTCTCTTTATGTGGCTCCTCGATGCGACACCGTGAACTACGGGCCGAGGTTCCCTTGCACTGCGGCGCCCTAACATCCGGCTAGATTCGGTGCTCGTCGCCACCAAAGCACACCCGCGACCGTCCCTCATCGCTATGGTTTCAGGCGCTGGCTTATCTGGTGAGTGCAGCCCCTCCCCTGCCCCGTCCCCTCTCTAACTGTGCTTTTCTCTCCTCCTGTTAATATGCTGGAGGAACGGCCAGTGGGCATAGCCGTAGGTGAGTTGGTCCCGTCCGCTGGCTTTAGGTGAATCGACCAGCAAGACTAGGTTTTGTTCAAAAGTAGAAACATGTAGATGTCTTTCAGTTATATAACTTGTTGCTACTACAAGTCTGCGACATGGTCCTCAACTACAAGATGGATTTGGTCCAGTCTACACTCTCTTAATAATTTGCTTGGTGCTCTTTAATTTCAAGTCATGGATGACGGGATGGTTATTTCTCCCAATTTCTCTATTTGTAGTCCAAGAGATAAAAGGACTAGGTTGAAGTAAGGTGGACACTACAGGCCCAACCCCGACAGGAGTATTTCTGATGGCGGTGGCGATGCACGACGACGAACGACCGCGACGAACAAGTGCAGTGCAAAGATGACATGATCCTGGTGAATTTCCTTTTCGCCGAATTTCCAGATACATCGAAGTGCAAAGCTAGCCTCCTTCTAGCTAGCTGGTATGCACGTCAGGTAACATACAACAGCCGGAAGACAGCCTCACGGTTGCATGAAAGAAGTTGGTCAATCTTTACTTTGATCGAATCATTATTACTAGCAACACACGGGAGAACTTCGCTTATTGCCACAAGAGAATATCGTTCATGGTGTTAGCTTTATCGCTTTGATGATTTTTTTATCAGGGGATATACGATATATACAGTCCCTTCATCCCAAAATAAGTGTCTTAAGTTTGTACTAACTATTATAAAGTTGTACTAAGATTAACAAACTTATTTTGGGATAGAATGTTATATAATAGCTAAAGCTAACTTGTGCTAGTCCTACTCCGTGACTACTTTAAGACCTACACGCATACGGACACATGAATTGAAACGAAAATGATACATGCACTACGGATTTAACTCTTAACATCCATGATACTCTAGAGCAAAAGGAGAAGCAAAGAGCATGAAAATAACCTTCGTACAACATGGAGATCACGGCAAAGGAAACACAAATATACTGCTACCACATCATGTTTAACTTTGCCGATTAGGTCTTAGTTCAACATAAGCATTTATTATTACATACTCTTTGTGTTACTTAGATGTTCATATCTCGCACTTCCATTCTGTGTAAAGTAGTTTCACGAATTTGCAGCACCTGAAACTTCATTCTTTTTTTATACTCCTAGTTGCAAATATTGCATAGATTTATCTGAAGTAATCATATAAATGTACATGATTATTAGCAAGCATAGTTAGATTATCAATATGATGAAGTTTGTTTTGATTGTTCGTACTATATAAAAAAATATTGAATACTCGGTGCATGTCTATAATTTCCTAGCTTTTCGATTTCACTTATGCAGATATTTTTTTGTTAGGCCATACCTATTTGCCAAACGTGTTTACATTTTTTCTGGTTACTCTGGATATGATTCTCCCACCATCTGGAGCTGTCACAGTCGCAGCCTCGCAGGTAACACAGCGACCTCTCATCTTTCCTAAACCTCTTCCATTTTTATTCCTCAGATTTTCTACCATTAAGCTGCTGGTATGCTGGATGTTGCTCACTGGCGTGCTACTCTTTGAATACTTGTGCTATTGCTCCATGTTGTGCTTCTCTAGTTGTTTGAATGCCTGTGCTGCTAGGATGTTACTAATTGCTTGAATAGGTGAGCACTTGTGCTGGTGCTTACGCTGGAACTGCTGTTGCACTTTGACTTGTGTTGTTGGTGCTGCTCATCCTGATGCTGCTACATTCGTGTTTGATGTGTTCTGCAAGATGGATGAAACTTGGAATGGCAACATGGCATGACAGGATGATGATCAATCAAGCACTTTGTAAAAGAGACACCAAATGGGGCAGTATTCTCTATTCTGATCTCTTTCTCGTTAATTTCCCAACTTAACTCTATATTACATGACATATTCTATTTTATATATACTCATCGTATCCCCAAATGGCTCTTTTTGGAAAATGTTGTATCTCGTATCCCCATTTTACTGTCCGTGTTTTCGTGCATTTTAGGCTGCAATAGTGAATTTTAAGGATACACAAAATATGAGCTCATTATGATTACAAAAGGACTCACGAAATACATATTAGGCGATCAATTTTTTTAGTTTGTCGTTCTTGTGCTAATTTTTTTGGTTAAGATATATGGGAATAATGAGAAGCAAGATGTTTTTGGTGTTTTTCTATATCGAGACGTAACTAATATTACACAATGAGTCGGGCTCAAATTTCATATAAAATCTGATACACTAATTTAATTTTAATTATAGTAATAAGGAAAGCGAGACCCTTGCGTGTTCTCTGTATAAGAAGCAAGAAAATTTAGTTTTTTCTCTTTCGCCAAGGCAACCAAGATTTAAAATCCATGTATTATTTTATCACTATGTCTGAACATGATTTGAATTTGCAGGTTTAAGTTAAAGCACGTTCCACAATATAGTTCATAGACCATTGATCGACGTCATTTCTTTTCCTATGCATGTGGAACTAGATCATCCCATATAAACAATACATATTACTACATTAGCGCACATGAAATTGTAGTTTAGATTGTTCCGCAAATGAATAGCTGAATTATGTTTAGGTATAGTAATGTGCTCAACCGGTTGTATGTATTTTATGGCCACAACAATGTTATAACTTAAACTGTAATTGAATGTTATTAAAGCTAAATTTATAGAACATTCATGACCATGTTGTAAATGCCCTAGGCTCGATAGTATGACTAGAGCATAGTTGGAAATAATCTACATATATTATCAACCATATGTATATTTTGAAACCTGCACAAAACAGATTGCTCGGTGTTGAAATTAGAAATTAATTCTATGCAGTGCATGTCGCTATAGCACTTGTGAAAACTGACGATTTGGCACGGTGTCACAAAAACTGTAGTACTCTCGGCAAGTCAGAAAAAACAAAGATTCCTTGGCCTTCAATCTTCTCGCATCATGTCAATACATTGTTTGTTAACAGTTCATTTTGTTATTTTTTGTTGTAGATTCAAAATTTATATGGATGACTATACGGGTGTGCGGCAAGTATATTGCAGTGATGATATTCTGGTTCATGATGATGATGATGTTCTCGTTCGTAATGAGGATGATGGATTTTTTTAGTTTTAGTTAAGTTGTAGCGATATTGTTCCTGTTGGATTATGGTCCTCGGTTAAGTTTTAGTTAGGTTGTAGGGATGTTGAAGGATGCTTTCTATTTAAGTTACGCTATCAAGAAAATATTTAGATTATGTATCACATTTGGCTGATGTTCCTCTTGTAATATCAACTATTGTAATCCAATAGTTTTTAGTCAATATATGATTTCTTACTCTTGTGAGTATACTCTTATTTTCCCCTCACTTGATATACATAATTACTGTCATTATCTGGAGAGTTAATATAATAGTTGGCACCATGCCAAGCAATGAGATTTGGATTCATGTACAATAAGCACCAACACATAAAAGTGTTGTTAAAGTCAATTTTATGTGTTGTACTCTCGCAACAGTCCCTTTTACCAACGGCACTATAAGCGTTGCATGATGCGCTAGCAACACTGGATAAGGCAACACATCCCAAACCACTGGTAAAGACACAAGCAACGCATATATGGACTTTTAGATATGAAAAAATGTGTTGCTATAGGTAGGGTCATGTTGTACTGTGAGTTGGGTGATCATGGTGTTGTTTTCCATTAGTGAAATCAGTATTGAAATATTAACATGGATACTCACAATACTAGCATTTAGTACCAAAATTACTAATATAGAACTGCATCGGGTGATTGTCGTAGTGAAATCAATACTGAAGTATAGAACTAATTCCGGCGATCGTTGGGATATTTTTCAGTACTGAAATCAGTATTGAATAATAACGTGAACATTGGCAATACCATATTTTTGTACTGAATTAGTGAATTTTAGGACCAAAATTAGTGATATAGATCTGAGTCAGGTGATCATCGTACTAAATTCAATATTGAAATATAGAACTGAGTGAGGTGATCGTGGGGCTGTTTTTCAATATTGAAATATTTAGGTGCAGAATAGCAATACTAGATTTTAATACGGAAACTAGTGATACATAACTGAGTCGGGTAATCGTTATTTTATTTTCAAGTACTGAAATCATTATTGAAATATTAACGTGGAAAATCGTAATACTGAATTTTAGTAACGAAAGTAGTGAGGTGATCATCATACTGAAATCAGTTTTCAAATATATAATTGGGTGAGGTGATCGTGGGGCTGTTTTTCAGTATTGAAATCAGTATTCAAATATTAAGGTGCAGAATAGCAATACTGGATTTTAATATGTAAACTAGTGATATAGAACTAAATCACGTGATCGTGGTCCTATTTTGAAGTACTGAAATCAGTATTGAAATATTAACGTGGATAATCGCAATACTGAATTTTAGTACCAAAAGTAGTGATATAGAACTGAGTTAGGTGATTGTGGTGTTATTTTTCAGAACTGAAATCAGTATTGAAATATTAGCGTGGATGGTGAGTATACTTCTTTTTATTATCGAAACTACTAATAAAGAACTGATTCGGGTGGCGGTGGTCTTCTGTTTTAGAAGTGAAATTAGTGTTGAAATATTAACCTTGATAATCATAATACATAATTCTAGTACAAAAATTTGTGATATAGAATTGATCCGGGTGATCGTGGTATTGTTTTTTGAGTACTAAAATTAGTATTGAAATATTAACATGGATAGTCGCTATACTAAATTTAATTCCGAAACTATTCATATAGAACTGAGTTGGGTGATCATGGTGTTTTTTTCAGTACTGAAGTCACTATCGATATATTAACGTGGATACTAACAATACTAGATTCTAGTACCAAAATTACTAATATAGAACTGCCTCGGGTGATTCTCGTACTCAAATCAATAGTGTAGTATAGAACAGATTCGGGTGATCATGCGGCAATTTCGAGTACTGAAATCAGTATTGAAATATCAATGTCAACAATCGCAATACCAATTTTTTTACCTAACTAGTGAGTTTTTGTACCAAAATTAGTGATATAGAACGTAGTGAGGTGATCGTTGTACTAAAATCAGTACTGAAGTATAGAAATGAGTGAGGTGATGGTGGGGTTGTTTTTCAGTACTGAAATGAGTATTGAAATATTTAGGTTGATAATAACAATATAGGATTTTAATACGGAAACTAGTGATATAGAACTGATTCGGCTGATCGTGGTGCTGTTTTCAAGTACTGAAATCCGTATTGAAATATTAACGTGTATAATCGCAATACTGAATTTTAGTACCAAAAGAAGAGATTTAGAACTGTTTTTGAGTACTGAAATCAATTTTTATATATTAGCGTGGATGATCACTTTACTTATTTTTAGTATCGAAACTACTAATATAGAAGTGAGTCCGGTGATTGTGGTGTTTTTTTAGTACTAAAATCAGTGTTGAAATATTAATGTTGATAACCACAATACATAATTTTAGAATAAAAAGTAGTGATATAGAACTGATCCGGGTGATCGTGGTATTGTTTTTGGGGTACTAAAATTAGTATTGAAATATTAACGTGGGTAGTAATACTAAATTTTAATTCCGAAACTATTGATATAGCATTCAGTTGGGAGATCAAGGTGTTGTTTTTCTGTACTGAAATCAGTATTAAAATATTAGTGTGGATACTCACAATACTAGATTTTAGTACCAAAATTACTGATATAGAATTGTGTTAGATTATTGTTGTACTCAAATCAATATTGTAGTATAGAACTGAAATCAATATTGAAATCAGTTTTGAAATATTTAGGTGATCGTGGGGCTGTTTTTCAGTAATGAAATCAGTTTTGAAATATTTAGGTGAATAATAGCAATACTGGATTATAATACGGAAACTAGTGATATAGCACTGAGTCGGGTGATCGTGGTGCTATTATGAAATACTGAAATCAGTATTCAAATATTAACATGAATAATCATAATACTGAATTTTAGTACCAACGCAGTGATATAGAATCGCGTCGGGTGATCGTGGTGTTGTTTTTGTGTACTAAAATCAGTATTGAAATATTAACATGGAAAATAATACTGAATTTTAGCACTATAACAAAGTATACAAAACTGAGTTGGGTGATCGTGGTGTTGTTTTTCAGTATTGTAATTCGTGTTGAAATATTAACAGGGATAATCACAATACTGAATTTTAGTCCAAAAAATAGTGATATAGAAATAAGTAGGGTGATCGTGGCGCTATTTTTGACTACTGGAATCAGTATTGAAATATTAATGTGGATGATCAATATGTTGAATTTTAGTACACAAACTACTCATACTCAACTGAGTCGGGTGACCGTGCTATTGTTTTTCAGTATGGAATCAGTATTTAAATATTAATGTGGATAATCGCAATACTAAATTTTAGTACCGAAATTACTAATATAGAACTGAGTCAGGTCATTGTCGTACTGAAATCAGTATTGGAGTATAGAAGTGAGTGAGGTCATCGTGGGGCTGTTTTTCAGTATTGAAATCAATATTGAAATGTTACACAGAATAATGGAAATTCTGAATTTTTGTACAGAATAAGTTAATTTTTGTATTAAAATTAGTGATATAAAAAAGAGTTAGGTCATCGTTGTACTGAAATCAGTACTTAAGTATAGAACCAAGTCCAATGATCGTGGGGCTATTTTTCAGTACTGAAAGCAGTATTGCAATATTTAGGTGGTTAATAGCAATACTGGATTTTAATTCGGAAACTAGTGATACAGAACTGAGTCAGGTGATCGTGGTGCTATTTTGAAGTACTGTAATTAGTACTGAAATATTAACATGGATAATCCCAATACTGAATTTGAGTACCGAAGTAGTGATACAGAACTGAGTTGAGTTTTTGAGGACTAAAATCAGTGTTGAAATAATAACATGGATAGTCACTATACTTATTTTTAGTATTGAAACTATTGATATAACCCTGAGTCGATTGAGGGTGTTGTTTTTTCAGTACTGAAATCAGTGTTGCAATATTAGCATTGATGATCACAATACAAATTTTTAGTACAACAAAGTTGTGATACAGAACTGAGTCGGGTGATCGTGGTATTATTTTTGAGTACTAAAATCAGTATTGAAATAGTAACATCATAGTCACTATACTAAAATGTATTTCCGGAACTATTAATATAGCACTGAGTCGGGTGATCATGGTGTTTTTTTTCAATACTGAAATCAGTATCAAAATATTAACATGGATACTCAAAATAATAGATTTCAGTACCGAAATTACTGATATTGAACTGAGTCAGGTGATTGTCGTACTCAAATCAATACTGAAGTATAGAACTGAGACCGGTGACCATGGGGCTATATTTCAGTACTAAAATCAGTATTGAAATATTAATGTGACCAATCGCAATACAATTTTTTTTACCGAATTAGTGATTTTTAGTACCGAAATTAGTGATACATAACCGAGTCAGGTGATCGTCATAATGAAATCAGTACTGAAGTATAGAACTAAGTGCAGTTGTCGTGGGGCTGTTTTTCTGTAGTGGAATCAGTTTTGAAATATTTATGTGGATAATAGAAATACTGGATTTTAATACGAAAACTAGTGATGCCGAAATGAGTCGGGTGATCGTGGTTCTATTCTGAATTACTGAAATCAGTATTGAAATATTAACGTGGATAATCGCAATATTGAATTTGAGTACCAAAAGAAGTGATATAGAATTCACTCGGGTGATCGTGGTGTTGTTTTTGAGTACCCAAATCAGTATTGATATATTAACGTGGATGGTCAATACTTATTTTTAGTATCTATACTACTAATGTAGAACTGAGTTGGTTGATGGTGGTGTTGTTTCGGTACTGAAATTAGTGTTGAAATATTAATGTTGATAATCACAATAGAGAATTTTAGTAGAAAAAGTTGTGATATAGAACTGAGTCGGGTGATCGTGGTATTGTTTTTGAGTACTAAAATCGATACTGAAATATTAACATGGATAGTCACTATACTAAATTTTAGTGCCGAAACTATTGATATACAAGTGAGTTGGGTGATCATGGTATTGGTTTTCAGTACTGAAATCAGTATCGAAATATTAATGTGGATACTCACAATACTAGATTTTAGTGCCAAAAGTATTGATATAGAACTGCGTGAGGTGATTATCGTGCTCAAGTCAATACTAAAGTATAGAACTGAGCCCGGTGATCGTGGGGCTATTTTGAAATACTCAAATAAGTACTGAAATATTGAAGTAGATAAACGGAATACTGAATTTAAGTACCATAAGTAGTGATATAGAACAAATTCGGGTGATCGTGGTGTTGTTCCTGAGTACAGAATCAGTATTGAAATATTAATGTGGATGGTCACTATACTTATTCTAAGTATCAAAACTACTAATACAACACTGTAGGGTGATGGTGGGTTTTATTTCAGTACTGAAATCAGTGTTAAAATATTAATGTTGATAATCACAATACATAATTTTAGTACAAAAAGTTGTGATATAGAACTGAGTCGGGTGATCGTGGTATTATCTTTTGAGTAGTAAAATCAGTATTGAAATATTAACATTGATAGTCACTATTCTAAAATTTAATTCTAAAACTATTGATATAGCTATGATTTAGGTGATCATGGTGTTGTTTTTCAGTACTGAAAACAGTATCGAAATATTAACATGGATACTCAAAATCCTAGATTTTAGTACCGAAATTACTGATATAGAACTGAGTCAGGTGATTGTCGTACTCAAATCAATACTGAAGTATAGAATTGAGACCGGTGATCGTGGGGCTATTTTTTTAGTACTGGAATTTTAATATGAACAACCGCAATACCAAAATCTTGTACCGAATTAGTGCATTTTTTTACCGAAATTTGTGATATAGAACTGTGTAAAGTGATCGTGGTACAGAAATTAGTACTCAAGTATATAACTAAGTGAGGTGATCGCGGGGCTCTTTTTAATTGCTGAAATCAGTTTTGAATTATTTATGTGGATAGTAGCAATACTGGATTTTGATACAGAAACTAGTGATATAGAAATGTGTCGGGTGATCGTGGTGCTATTTTGAAGAACTGAAATCAGTACTGAAATATTAACATCGGTAATCGCAGTACTGAAATTAAGTACCAAAATTAGTCATATAGAAATGAGTCGCGTTATCACAATGTGGTTTTTAGTACTGAAATTGGTATTCATATATTAATTTGGCTGGTCACTATACTTACTTTTAGTATCGAAACTACTAATGTAGAACTGAGTCGCTTGATGGTGGTGTTTTGCTTCAGTACTGAAATCAGTGTTGAAATATTAACGTTGATAATCACTATACATAATTTTAGTACAAAAAGTTTTTGAGTACTCAAATTAGTATTTAAATATTAACATGGATAGTTACTATACTAAATATTAATCCCGAAACTATTGATATAGCACCGAATTGGGTGCTCATGGTGTTGTTTTTCAGTACTGAAATCAGCATCGAAATATTAATGTGGATACTCACAATACTAGGTTTTAGTGCCAAAAGTACTAATATAGAACTTCGTTAGGTGATTGTCGTACTCAAATCAATACTAAAGTATAGAACTGAGTCTGGTGTTCGTGGGGCTATTTTGAAGTACTGAAATCATTATTGAAATATTAACATGGATAAACGCAATACTAAATAGCAATGGATTGTCGGGTGATGGTGGTCACTATATTATTAAAATATTAAGATGGATAGTCACTATACTAAAATTTAATTCCGAAACTATTGATATAGCAACGAGTTGGGTGATCATGGTGTTGTTTTTGTGTACTAAAATTAGTATCAAAATATTAACATGGATACTCTAAATCCTAGATTTTAGTACCGGAATTACTAATATAGAACTAAGACCGGTGATCGTGGGGCTATTTTTCAGTACTGAAATCAGTTCTGAATTATTAATATGAAGAATCGCAATACCTAATTTTTGTACCGAATTAGTGAATTTTAGTACCGAAACTAGTGATATAGAACTGTGTAAGGTGATCGTCATACTGAAATTAGTACTCAAGTATAGAACTAAGTGAGGTGATCATGGGGCTGTTTCTATTACCGAAATCAGATTTGAAATATTTAGGTAGATAATAGAAATACTGGATTTCAATAAGAAAACTAGTGATATAGAACTGAGTCGGGTGATCGTGATCCTATTTTAAAGTACTGAAATTACTATTGAAATATTAATGTGGATAATCGCAATACCGAATTTTAGTACCAAAAGTAGTGATATAGAACCGAGTCGGGTGATCGCGGTGTTGTTTTTCAGAATTGAAATGTCACAAACTTAGTTATACCTTTGCTTGCAAAGCATTCATGCATGCATTGTTATTTTTAATTTGAACTTGAAATGAGGTAGTGATCAAGCATCACAATTCAATTTTTTGTCAAAAGGCAATATGAAAAATGCTTCAAATGGATCCAAGAAAATGTTCCAACTATTATGTGAAAAATACTAGGATGAGGTAAAATTGCGAACCAATATTTTCAAAAACACACAAATTTTTTATTTTGGACTTTTGAATTCATTAAGCAATTATTTGAAATGGAATTATATTTGCAATATATAAAATATAATCCCATTAATTCTAAAAACTTTTATGTAGCACTCGATAATTGCATTTGTGTCACATAATATTTTTTCAGGATTTATTAAATGGTTATATTTTTTAAGCAAGAACAAATGTCAGAAAAAAACAAAGAAAATGAAATAAAAACAAAAGAAGAGAACAAACTTGCAATTACCTGGCTGTATGGCCGGCCGACTAGGCAGCCCAGCCGAGCCAGCGCACTGCCTTCTTCAACCTTCTACCAAAAGGCGAGGCAGCTGCGTGGAGCACACACGGCCAAGCCGAGCCACCTCTTGCTTACCCTGAGCCATGTAGACGCTAGGGATGAGACCCCTAGAGCCATTAGCATCAAGCTGACCCATCGATTCCCCCCTTCCCTCTCTCTCGTCTATCTTGGCCATGTTGGGGAATGTTGCATGGGAAACAAAAAATTAGCTACGCACACGCAATACCTATCATGGTGATGTTCATCTATGAGGGGAGATTCAGATCTACGTACCCTTGTAGATCGCAAAGCAGGAAGCGTTAAGAAACGCGGATGATGTAGTGGTACAACTTACGTGATTCAAATCACCATAGTCGTACACTCCGTCCCACAATCCGATCCGATCTAGTGCCGAATGGACGACACCTCCGCGTTCAGCACACGTACAGCTCGACGATGATCTCGGCTTTCTTGATCCAGCAAGCAAGACGGAGAAGTAGATGAGTTCTCCGGCAGCGTGACGGCGCTCCGGTGGTGGTGATGATCTACTCCGGCAGGGCTCCACCCGAGATCCGCAGAAATATGATCTAGAGGAAAAACCGTGATGTTTGTGGTCGGGCTGCCGTGGCAAAAGTTGTCTCAAATGAGCCCTAAAACACCACTATATATACGAGGAGGGGAGCGGAGGCTTGCCTTGAGGACCAAGCCCTCAAGGGTGTGCCGGACAAGGACTTGGAGTCCAATTCGGTTTGATGGGTGGAGGAGGAGTCCTCCTCTTCCTTCCCACCTCCCTCCTTTCCTTTTTTTCCTTTCCTTTTTGTTTTTTCTCCCTGTGAACTCCCGGAACCCATTTTTCACAACCGGTACAATGCCGGTAATGCCCGAAAACCTTCCGGTAACCAAATGAAGCAAACCAATATATCAATCTTTGTTTCCGGACCATTCCAGAAACCCTAGTGACGTCCGTGATCTCATCCGGGACTCCGAACAACATTCGATAACCAACCATATAACTCAACTATGCTAAAACATCATCGAACCTTAAGTGTGCAGACCCTGCGGGTTCGAGAACTATGTAGACATGACCCGAGAGACTCCTCGGTCAATATCCAATAGCGGGACCTGGATGCCCATATTGGATCCTACATATTCTCCAAAGATCTTATCGGTTGAACCTCAGTGCCAAGGATTCATATAATCCCGTATGTCATTTCCTTTGTCCTTCGGTATGTTACTTTCCCGAGATTCGATCGTTGGTATCCGTATACCTATTTTAATCTCGTTACTGGCAAGTCTCTTTTCTCATTCTGTAATACAAGATCCCGTGACTTACACTAAGTCACATTACTTCCAAGGCTTGTGTGTGATGTTGTATTACCGAGTGGGCCCCGAGATACCTCTCCGTCGCACGGAGTGACAAATCCCAGTCTTGATCCATACTAACTCAACGGACACCTTCGGAGATACCTCTAGAGCATCTTTATAGTTACCCTGTTACATTGTGATGTTTGATACACACAAGGTATTCCTCCGGTGCCAGTGAGTTATATGATCTCATGGTCATAGGAACGAATACTTGACACGCAGAAAACAATAGCAATAAAATGACACGATCAATATGCTACATTCATAAGTTTGGGTCTAGTCAATCACATGATTCACCTAATGATGTGATCCAATTATCAGGTGACAACACTTTCACATAGTCAAAAACCTTGACTATCCTTGATCAACTGGCTAGCTGTTGGGTAACGTCGCATGGGAAACAAAAATTTTCCTACGCGCACGAAGACCTATCATGGTGATGTCCATCTACAAGAGGGGATTTCCGATCTACGTACCCTTGTAGATCGCACAGCAGAAGTATTAAGAAACGCGGTTCATGTAGTGGAACGTCCTCACGTCCCTCGATCCGCCCCGCGAACCGTCCCACGAACCGTCCCGCGATCCGTCCCACGATCCGCTCCGATCTAGTGCCGAACGGACGGCACCTCCGCGTTCAGCACACGTACAGCTCGACGATGATCTCGGCCTTCTTGATCCAGCAGGAGAGACGGAGAGGTAGATGAGTTCTCCGGCAGCGTGACGGCGCTCCGGAGGTTGGTGGTGATCTAATCTCAGCAGGGCTCCGCCCGAGCTCCGCAGAAACGCGATCTAGAGGTAAAACCGTGGAGGTATGTGGTCGGGTTGCCGTCGCAAAAGTTGTCTCAAATCAGCCCTAAAACCCCACTATATATAGGAGGGAGGGAGGGGAGGAGGCAGCCTCAAAACCTAAAGGTTTGGCCGAAATTGGAGGTGGAGGAGTCCTACTCCAATCCTACTTGGAGTAGGATTCCACCTTCCCATTTGGAAACTCTTTCCACCTTGTGTTTTTTCCTTCTCAAACCTTATGGGCCTTAGTGGGAACTTATTCCAGCCCACTAGGGGCTGGTTTATCTCTTTCCATAGCCCATGAGACCCCTTGGGGCGTGACACCCCTCCTGATGGTCCCCGGCACCCCTCCCGGCACTCCCAGTACACTACCGATGAGCCCGAAACTTTTCCGGTAACCAAAGGAGGTCATCCTATATATCAATCTTCGTTTCCGGACCATTCCGGAAACCCTCGTGACGTCCGTGATCTCATCCGGGACTCCGAACAACATTTCGTAACCAACCATATAACTCAAATACGCATAAAACAACGTCGAACCTTAAGTGTGCAGACCCTGCGGGTTCGAGAACTATGTAGACATGACCCGAGAGACTCCTCGGTCAATATCCAATAGCGGGACCTGGATGCCCATATTGGATCCTACATATTCTACGAAGATCTTATCATGTGAACCTCAGTGCCAAGGATTCATATAATCCCGTATGTCATTCCCTTTGTCCTTCGGTATGTTACTTGCTTGAGATTCGATCGTCAGTATCTGCATACCTATTTCAATCTCATTTACCGGCAAGTCTCTTTACTCGTTCCGTAATACAAGATCCCGCAACTTACACTAAGTCACATTGCTTGCAAGGCTTGTGTGTGATGTTGTATTACCGAGTGGGCCCCGAGATACCTCTCCGTTATACGGAGTGACAAATCCCAATCTTGATCTATACAAACTCAATGAACACCTTCGGAGATACCTGTAGAGCATCTTTATAGTCACCCAGTTACGTTGCGACGTTTGATACACACACAGCATTCCTCCGGTGTCAGTGAGTTATATGATCTCATGGTCATAGGAACCAATACGTGACACGAAGAAAACAGTAGCAACAAAATGACACGATCAACATGCTACGTCTATTAGTTTGGGTCTAGTCCATCACATGATTCTCCTAATGATGTGATCCCGTTATCAAGTAACAACACTTGCCTATGGCTAGGAAACCTTGACCATCTTTGATAACGAGCTAGTCAACTAGAGGCTTACTAGGGACAGTGTTTTGTCTATGTATCCACACAAGTATTGTGTTTCCAATCAATACAATTATAGCATCGATAATAAACGATTATCATGAACAAAGAAATATAATAATAACTAATTATTATTGCCTCTAGGGCATATTTCCAACACTAGCCAACTAGAGGCTTGCTAGGGATAGTGTTTTGTCTATGTATCCACACATGTATCTACGTTTTCATTCAACACAATTATAGCATGGATAATAAACGATTATCTTGAAACAAGAATTATAATAATAACTTATTTATCATTGCCTCTAGGGCATAATTCCAACAGGCGGTGGTCGATCACCATCGTTGCCGCCGCTTACAGCCATGGAGGCCACCGTCCACCTCCGACATGGCTAACGCGTCCTAGATCCCAGCCGTGCTCCTCCCCATCTCCTCGTCAAAGGAATCAATGCCGGAGGCCCTCTACTTGTGCCATCGCCGATGTCTTCTCCATCTCCGGCTGCCGGATGCCAGATCCAATTGTTCATGGGGATAATAACACTAAACTTTTCCACTTGATTCCAAATGGCAAGCATAGGAAAAAGAGAATTTTGCAGCTCGAGCAAGACGAGGGTACAATAGTAGGTCACGAGAATCTAAAATTGTATATCTATAACTATTATAAACAATTATTTGTTGCTCCCGATCATAGTTATGTGTCTATGGATGAGCATCAAGTAGCGGATATTCCTCAAGTTGGTGAGGCCGGCAATGAGATCTTATCTGCTCCTTTTTCGTAGCAAGAGCTGCTAGATGCTATTGGGGAAATGAAGAACGGCAAAGCTCCCGATCTAGATGGGTTTCCGGCTGAGTTTTATAAGAAGTGTTGGCATATTATTAAGAAAGATCTCATGTCAATGTTTCATGATCTGTTCTGTGGTCACATACAACTCTTTCATTTGAATTTTGGCACCATAACGTTGCTACCAAAGAAGGAGGGGGCAACACATATTGAACAATTTCGTCTGATCTGTTTGCTAAATGTTAGTTTCAAGATTTTCACAAAGGTGGGAACCGATAGGCTAACTAAGATGGCACATTCGGTGGTGCAATCTACACAAACAATTTTTATTCCTGGTTGTTATATCCTAGAAGGGGTCGTCGTCTTGCATGAAACTTTACATGAAATACACTCGAAGAAACTTGACGGTGTTATCTTCAAAGTGGATTTTGAAAAAGCATATGATGAAGTCAAATGGTCTTTCTGCAACAAACCCTGCATATGAAGGGGTTCGACGAGCTTTGGCGAAGGAATGTCGACTGTTTTACAAAAAAGGGAAGTGTCGATATTAAAGTAAATGATGATGTGGGTCATTTTTTCAGACACTCAAGGGTCTGAGACAAGGTGATCAAATGTCTCCTGTTTTATTCAACATTGTTGCTGATATGTTGGCATTAATGATTAGGCGAGCCAATGAGGACCTTGTAGGGGGACTAATCTCGCATCTTATTGATGGGGGTGTCTCTATTCTGCAGTATGTGGATCACACGATTCTTTTTATGGAGCATGACCTTAACAAAGCGAGAAATACGAAACTCATCTTATGCTTATTTGAGCACCTATCTCGGCTGAAGATTAATTTCAATAAAAGTGAATTGTTTTGTTTTGGTGAGGCAAAAACTGAACAAAACACTTATAATCAATTGTTCGGTTGTGCAAGTGGGAATTTACCTTTCACGTATTTAGGGATTCCTATTCATCACCGAAAACTATCAAATAAGGAATGGAAATGCATCGAGGATCAATTTGAAAAAAAGCTAAGCTGCTGGAAAGGCAAGCTTTTATCCTATGGGGGACGGTTGGTACTTGTTAATTCGGTATTATCAAGCATGCCTGTGTTTCTCTTATCCTTTTTAGAAGTACCTATTGGGGTGCGGAAAAGGTTGAATTTCTATTGGTCTCGGTTTTTCTCGCAGAGTGATGAGGTCAGGACCAAGTATAGGCTTACTAGATGGGACATCATTTGTAGACCAAGAGATAAAGGGGGTTTAGGGATTGAAAAGTTTAGAGATAAAAAATAGATGTTTACTCAGTCAATGGCTGTTTAGACTATCTATGGAAATAGAAGGTATGTGGGTACAGATTCTGACGAACAAGTACTACAAAACAAGACCTTAGCTCAGGTTACAGCGCGACCAACCGACTTTCCTTTCTGGAAGGGTTTGACGAGGTCTAGAAATGCATTCTTTAACAAGACTAGGTTTATCATCGGCAAAGGTGAATCAACTAGATTCTGGGAAGATACTTGCCTAGGGGAGTTGCCTTTAGCTATTCAATATACGCAACTGTACCGTATTGCACAACATCGACAGGTGTCCGTTGCGTCAATATTATGTGAGACACCTCTAAATATTCAATTCCGTAGATCCTTGATTGGTGAGAGATGGATTAGTTGGCTGCATCTAGTTAGAAGGCTGATGGACATTAACCTCTCTGATTGCCGTGATCGTGTTCATTGGAAGTTGACCACTAATGCAGTTTTTACGGTCAAATCTATGTACATGCATCTCATAGATTCAACACCTATTCCAAAATCATTGCATATATGGAAGGTCAAAGTTCCACTAAGAATTAAGATCTTCATGTCGTTTGTTCACAAAGGGGTTATTCTAACGAAGGATAATCTGGCCAAGCATAATTTGAAACGCAATCCAAGATGCGGCTTCTGTCAGAATAAATAAACTATTAAGCACCTCTTTCTACATTGTCCTATGGCTAAACTTTTAAGGCGCTCGCTTCACATTGCTTTCAACATCAGTCCCCCTAATAGTATAAACACGTTACTTGGGACGTGGTTACAGGGGGTTGATGTTCAAACTGCTTAAAATTATTCGTGTAGGATCTTGTACACTATTTTGGGCTGCATGGAATTGCAGAAATGACTTAGTGTTTAATAGATAACGCGATATTCACTTTTTGCAAGTTATCTTCAGGGCTACTGCCTTGATCCACACGTGGTCATTACTCACTCCTATGGAAGCCAGGGAGCCTTTGGTTACTGGGTGTGTCCGATGGGAGATGGTAGCTCAGGGTATCTTCAACCAGTTTGGATGGCGACATATTAATAGGATAGGTGTTTAGTCATCTAGGCCTATTATCCTCTCCGGTTGTGGCGCGACAGACGCCTTGTATCTTTTTATTTACTCTTTGCTAGACCTTGATGTATTTTGTTAAGACTTGGTTTTTATTTTAATATATGGCTGCATGCATCTCTCGATGCAGAGGCCGGGGCTATTGCTCCTTTTCTAAAAAAATATGAACCATTCAGAAATGTTGACGGGGAAAAGGTGAGGTCCAAGCTAGCAGAAGAAACATTCACCGAGTATTCAAGGACAATGCAGGCATAATTGACGAAAAACGGTTCCCCCGCTTTATATTACAAAGCAACCAACCAGAACATTCGATGATAGTTGCTGGAACGGAAACAACACAGTCACGCCCAAAAGAAATGGAAAAGAAAATACAAAGGAAACCAATGCCGAAACCGGCGGATTGATAGAAAACACAAAAGACTCGCGACTGCTGCGTCCACCAAGAGTCTTCCACCGAGCTCCAGGCCTCCGAAGCGCCGGTACCCATAAGCACCTCCAAGAAGGAATGCGACGTCGACGATGACGACGCTTCTGCCAAGGGTTTCCCCCGGTACGCGATGAGGCGCGAGGAAGGGTAGCCCCGACGCCCTCCAGGAAGGTTTGGCGACACCCAAGGGCGTCACTGCGTCATTGTTGGCCGGACCGATAGGGGTTTCCCTCGATCCCAACCTGCACCTCGGGTGCTCCGGAGCCTGCCACCAAACCAACCGACAACCTGCACCAACACGGTCTTGAGGACCCTGCGCCGTCTCACCACGACATCATAAGGAGAAGCATGCACAAGATGAAGAGGAGCCGGCATAAGGAGCAGCAGCATCGTCGGCACGGGGGAGAGCTCAAACTCCATCGTCGACGACGGTAGCCAACCAGACGCAATAGCAGGATCATACAAGTCCCATGGGCCCACAGGCCCGACCGGGACCCCCCTAAAGCTCCCGCCATCACGCTGCAACAGGCATGTCGTCGACATC
This sequence comes from Hordeum vulgare subsp. vulgare, assembly GCF_904849725.1. NCBI lineage: Eukaryota > Viridiplantae > Streptophyta > Magnoliopsida > Poales > Poaceae > Hordeum > Hordeum vulgare. The sequence continues at coordinate 604,687,552 of NC_058521.1, read as the reverse complement.
GCCGCCCCTTGTCCAAGCTGCTCCGCCTCACCACCATGCAGAAGACAAAGTAGCCACACCGGGAGCAGGCCCGCTAAGGCCCAGAAGGCCCAATCTGGGTCGGGGGCGCGCTGCCAACCACCCGGCACCACCACGCCGCCCTGCTGCCAAGGAGCAGTTCCGCCACCTCACCCATCGCAGGCCACCATCACCGGGTCGCCGAACCGCAGCCGGCCGAACTGCACTGCCGCCGCCTCTTCCCTGGGAAGGGGGAGCGCGCGGGGAGGAGCTCATGTGTCGCCCCGGCCACCTCCCGAGGAGGCGGCGCGAGGGTGGATCTGGGAGTAGGGGGAGGGACAGGGGCGGTGGAGGTGGAGGGGGGCTACCTGGCGGCCGGCGGTGGGAGGGGTGATGGCGAAGGGAAGGGGAGGGCGGAACCCTAGGTCGCCCCTAGTCGCGGGAGCCGGGTGAAAGTCCTCGGGCCCTCTTTCCGCAGGAATAATTAATTGCAAAAGATGTCCACGAAGAATCGAATGCATTTAAGAGGACAAGATTTCCTGTTGTAACAACAAATAAGGCATCGGAGACGGCATAGTTTCCATAAGCAACCGGATAGAAGTAGAGGCGTAAGAAGATCCAGCCTGGAGTGACACGGAAGGAATAGGTGTAATTTGAAGTGAAGATTTGTGCACTCATATAAGGGACCATGGAGGGGAGGGAAGGATCTTAGTATGATATGAAGCGCCGGCTGCAACTCCTCCCACCGATGGTGCAAACTTGGAGCAGTGTCCCCGTCCCAAGTACGACCATGCATGCATACATGCATTGTTCATTCCAGTTTCCCGGAGCAGGTTCCGGATTGGCATATCGTGGGTGTGATTCAGTTGTCAATCGCAATCGCAATTTTGACCTATTCCGGTCAATTTTGTATGTTATTAGTCACTTATTTTGGGTCCGCTGGGATCCGAACGTTTCGGGAACCATGTGGTCCGGTTACGGAGAACTTATCAAAACTCGTGGTTTTGGCCTATTGTGGCCAATTTTGTATGTTATTAGTCACTGATTTTAGGTCATGCTGCGATCCGAATATTTCAAAAACCCTAGGGTCCGGTTACGGGGAACCCATCAAAACTCGTAGTTTTGATCTATTCTGACCAGTTTGTATGCTATTAGTCAGGTTCCGGATTAGCATATCGTGGGTGTGATTCAGTTGTCAATCCCGGTCGTGCGAAGATACTTTCAAACAAAATATATAGGACCGGCCGGAGTATTTGACCAAGCATTACCGTTGACCGGTGTGCCGAAATACAGGGTATTGATTCATCAAGTATCAAATTTCCATGCCAAACTTCCTTATTTTAATCATGCCTGATAGCTATAGGCACGCAGTGAGAACTATGTGGCAATCAACGGTCGCGCCCCTGTCCCCTCCCTCCCATCCCGTGACCCGCACCGCCCCCTGGTGGTGTTCCTCGGCGGCAGTGACCTGGCGGAACGGCGGGCTTCCCCTGGTGCGGCATGGGTGGTCTTGGTGGCGTTGGTCCTGCCGTTGGTGGTTGGGCGACAATGGTGGCACTTCGGTCCTGCAGGCCCAGATCTCGGCCCCTAGGATCCGATCTGGGTTAGCTCGTACCTGCCTCGTTGCCTCCGGTTGGCCTGCGTTGGTGGCAGGGACGACAGTGTTGACGCCGCACCGCTGCAGCGTGGCGATGGAACCTTAACGGCCTTTTCCATGCCTGGCTGAACTTTTGGGGTGCATGAGGGTGGTGGCGGCGGCGGCCTACGTGTAGTATCACGGTGACGGGGACTTTATGAGCCCGAAGAGCATTAACCATAGCAAAGAGAAGACTAGTAGCTTATTTCGGTTGCACTTTACAACGACAGCCAGGTTTCATTCGTTAAGAGAAAATCAACGCCACAAGGGTGGGATACAATGACAAACAAAAAACAACAGAAGGAAACTAGACATGTAACATGTTCAGCGGGAGGGAAACAACACCACAACTACGTATAAAAAAGGGAGCAAGGCTGCAACTTGTGCTCATGTGACTCCATCAATTTCTATACATACATCCTTGGAAGATCAATGTACCTTCTTGCCTCCTTAATTTTCTACTCTTCCTTCCTCTCTGGCAAATAAAATGAAACAGTTGTAAGTGCATGATCAGACTCCAACATTAATTACTAAGATTGCAGGAGATTAAATTATCTGAGATTATTATGAACCACCGGAACATAGTATATTGAACAAATAAATCACCATCTAATATAACTTGTATATAAATTAAAATACTCACCCGGAGTGTGGTTTTATCGGCCTTCCGGATGAACAATATCTGAAAATATCTCTTCCTATGCACTCACACTAATTACTGAGTGTGTCGATGCTTTGTGTGAATGCACTAGACTGATGATCTGAAAAGATGACGGCTCTCCGGCATGGCTGCAATTGTCCTGCAGCCTCAGTGCAGCCTCAAGATTCTTAAGCACATCACCCATTGATGGCCTATGTATGCTACGATCAGCAACACATTTCTTTGCCAGCTGTGAAAATATCCTGAAGCACTCGGGGGTGATCTCCTCCTTAATGCAGGGGTCAACAATCTGCCTGAGTACACCGTTCTCCTGGCAAGATAGCGCCCAGTCACGCAAGATCACTTGCTCGTTTGGGAGCTTGGTGTTTATCACAGGGCGCACACACAGGATCTCAAACAACACGACCCCAAAGGAGTACACATCTGATTTTCTGGTGAGACGCCACAGCAGGAAGTACTCCGGATCAAAATATCCAAAGGAGTCTTTTACTGCATTGCTCACATGCGGCTTGTCGGTGTCTGTACATGCCTTAGATAGACCAAAGTCAGAAACCTTAGCCATTAACTTATCATCAAGTATGATGTTGGTGGTCTTAACGTCGCGGTGGATGATTCCTTGCTCCGTGCGAGTGTGGAGGTAATGCAACCCTCGGGCTGCGCCGATGCAAATATTAAGGCGTTGCTTCCACGACAGTGATGGGTTTTTAGTACCGTAGAGATGCTTGCGTAGTGTTCCATGACGCATGTAGTCATACACCAGAATCATCTCATTCTTGTCCTTGTAGTAGCCAATCAAAGATACAAGGTGGCCATGGCGGAAATTGCAGAACATCTCGATTTCAGCCTAGAACTCATGAAATCCTTGCTGGGATTCCTGGTTAGGTCGCTTAATCGCCACCTTTATCCCTCCATCTATCTCGCCAATGTAGACATTCACGAAACCGCCTCTGCCGATGATATGGGCTTCATCAAAGTCTTTCGTGGCAAGTTGAATTTCGGCAATTGAGAAGTGATGGACAAGATCACATGTGGGACGATTCAGATATGTATAGTTGGTTTTGCAGCAACTCTTGGCTACCTTCTTCTGTCTGCAGATAACACACATGCTGAAAAGAGCAATCGACATGAAAGCAAAACCGCCACCGATGGCTGCTAGTATGTCACCTTTGTATTTTCTTACGCCGTTAGATAGCCTATTAGGATCCACATCAGATTTTTGTGGAAGTGGAGGATCGAGCTCAGCAAGATTGTTCGATCTGTGACCCTGTAGCTTAAAGACCTCAAGACCAATCAGTATTGCATCATAATATTGTGATCTACTTGAAATATAAGGGTGCAGTGCAATCCACATGTCCACCTAACCGGAACCACTAGCCACGATAGCATAGTCTTTGTATATTTGTCTACCAATTCCCCTGCTCCAGGAGATTACATCCATGCCATCACACGCTGTCTGATTGTTGATGTAGATGTAGAAAGTCCTTTGATTCTCTAAGGTGAAAGGACATTGAATCTCACAAAAATGGAACCTTACAATGTATAAGAACCCAACATCAACAGGTAAAATCCATGTAAGGTTGTAGTTCAGGTTGACCTGTGGATTTGGTCCCATCGACAGAGTTGTACCATAAACATCAAGTGGTGCTATGTAATTCCGGACTATGGGTGTATACCTGATAGTCACGTTACTATCTTTGGTGTAGGTCACCCCATAGCCAGCACCAAATATGTATGGGGAATCATCGTCCCATGAGCGGTAAAAGCCCGTGTCATCTTTCGGGGAAATGGCTTGGCCCCCAACACTGAGACGGTACATAGTCTGGAAGTCCGAGTCAACGGCGAATGTGAATGGAGCTATGTAATCACCATGGACAAACGTTGTGTCAGCTGTTGTGAAGATGTCAGGCATGGGCACAATCTCAATGCCATTGATAAATGCATATGAACCATTATGAAATGCTGATGGGGAAAACGTGAGGTCCAAGCTACGTGAAGAAACATTCAAGGAGAACTCGTGGACAATGTAGGCACAATTGATTGTCTGAGCTATTTGCGAAGCATTGAAGCTAGCCATTTAAGAGGACAAGATTATCTCTCATGACACCAAAGAAGGAACCAGATAGAAGTGAAGACGTAAGAACATGCGGCCTGGGCTGACAGGGAAGGAATATGTGTAATTTGAAGTGAAGATGTGTGCCATCATATAAGGGACCATGCAGTGGAGGGAAGGGTCTTGGTATGAGGCAACAGTTGCAAATCCTTCCACCGATGGTGTGAACTTGGAGTTGGTGTCCCCGTCCCATGTACGGCCACCACTACCATCGTCTTGCCCGGATCCTCCGGAATTTAGGAGGATGAGGCCCGAGTCCATGGAATCGTTATCAGCGGGCATGGCAATTGAGAAGAGAACTAACAACACGAGGGTACCTGGTAGGGTTGGGAACACCATTATATTGTGGTGATAGGTATACCATGGAAAAAAATGGAGACTTGAATTTTACTACAAGGTGTCTCTTGGAGCAGTTGCATAGTAAAAGAACAACGAGATATTCTTGATGGGATTCGGGGCGAAAAAATGTGAAAAAATGGAGGATAGTGTAATTATTAGTATTGTTTAGTGACAAAGATACACCTAGAGAGCCACACAACCTGCAATTATGCATAGAAAAAAAGTTGATAATCCAGTAGATTGAATCATGGAAATATGAACATCAGCTGATCGATGCAATGCCGAACATCCACGTGTTTTAGTAACAAAACAATACTAATAATTGCAATAAGCTTAGAAAAATGAAGCTCCTAATCTCAGCAGAAGTTGGAAACTATACATGAAGAGACAAATAGGAAAACACCACTAACTAATGGAGATATATTTGTATTCTTGCTATCTTTACAACATTGGTGCAAATAAAAAGAAGAAACAATGGCTTTCTCACCAGAGGCGAGTTACCTGCCGACGAGCTACTAGCTCGCCAAGTTGTCCGCCGGTGCAAGTCTATGGTCATACATAATGGCGAGTTACATAAGTGAAGCACCTCAGGAGTATTTCAAAGATGCGTTTCTTCTGAGGAAGGCTATATGATCCTCAATGAGATTCATGCGGGCGACTGTGGTCATCATGCTGGATCCCGATCCTTGGTTTCTAAAGCCTTCAGGCATGGGTTTTATTTGTTGACGGCTCACGCAGACGCGGAGGAGATCGTTCGCCGATGTGATGGCTGCCAAAAGTTTGGGCATCAGATGCATGTGCCGGCTCAGGAATTGCGGATGATACCAATCACTTGGCTGTTCGTAGTCTGGGGGCTTGATATGGTCGGCCCTTTCAAAATGCCGTCTAATAAAAAGACTCATCTATTGGTAGCGGTTGAAAAATTTACCAAATGGGTGGAAGCAAAACCTGTTAGCAGTTGTGACGCCAAGTCGGTTGTCAAATTCTTGAAGAAGCTAATTTTCTGGTTTGGATATCCACATAGTATCATTACGAATAATGGTACTAACCTTTCCAAAGACGCAATGTAAGAGTTCTGCTCACGAGAGCATATCCGACTTGATGTTTCCACGGTGGCGCACCCCCAGTCTAATGGACATGCAGAGAGGGCGAATCAAGAAATATTACGAGGGATTAAGCCTCGACTCATGGTGCCCTTGGAACGCACGCCAGGATGTTGGGTCGAGGAATTGCCATCAGTTCTGTGGAGCATCAAGACGACTCCAAACCGCTCCAAGGGTTTTACTCCCTTCTTTCTGGTCTATGGGGCGGAGGTGGTGTTACCAAGCGACATCAAGCATGATTCTCCGCGAGTCGCCGCTTACGTGGAGCAGGACAATGAGTCAGCACGGCAAGACTCGCTGGATGCCTTGGAGGAGGAACGTGACTTGGCCGCGTCACGGTCGGCGGTTTACCAACATGATTTACGTCGTTATCATAGCCTCCGGGTCAAGAGCCGAGCTTTCCAAGAAGGCGATTTAGTGCCCCGTTTGATTCAAGATCATACCGGTATGCACAAGATGTGGCCTCCATGGGAGGGACCGTTTGTCGTCAGCAAGAATCTTCGGAACGGCTCATACTATTTGATGGATCTTCGTCCAGATCGGCCAACTACGAAGGTTGAGACAACTCGCCCCTGGAACATAGCCCATCTGCGGCCTTACTATACATAGAGCCATGAGCTTCCTTTCTTTCTTTTATCAAGTTTTTTGTAATCCATAAATTATGAAAGCAATAAAGCCGACACCCTCGAAATTCAGGGTCCTTTGCCGTTTCAGCTTCTGAAAGCATGAGTCATTATTGTTCTATAAGTCGCCCCAACATGGACGCTATCAGTATCAAAGAGCATAAGTCGCCATGCTGCACTTATTTCAAAACTGGATACTGGTAAGCCAAAGAGGACCGAAGTCGCCACGTCGCACGGTTCAAACATAGGCGCCTTACATGGTTTTTGAGAAGTAAAACCGGCTTACTTGGGGGCTACTAGTCCCCAAGTTGTTTTGTAGTAAAAGCGTATACGCTTCTGTAATCCTATGCCTGGTTTCTTCCTAAACCATAGGTCACTCGGGGGCTTCCACTCATTGAGTTTACCCTGAATACCCTCTTGGCTAGTGAAAAATTACCGCATTACAAATGGTTATACTGGACTATGTGTTGAACAAGTCGCCACACAGACCTATGAACTCGAGGCGAGTCAATCCGTTATATGGACCCTGAACTTGCCTTGGTCAAAACAAAAGAGGTACCGGCCAGAGCCACACATGGAAAATAGAGAAACCATTGGTGCATTGAACCTGCTTCACAGAAGCTTGACTCGCGCCTGATCAGTCGGTCTAAATTACAAGGCGTTTTGAAAAGCTTCCTAAGGGTATCACTAGAGTTATGCAGACTCGTCTTATCCTATCGAAACTCATTGAATCGATAAAATTTTCCTTTAAACTGGTCTTGATTATAACTCGCCCTGGTTCAGGTTTTCCCTAACCTTGGGGCTGATTTATCTCTCGCCATGATTCAGGGGGCTAGTTTATTCCTAGACATATACTTGCTAAAATAAGTTACTGTTTTCCTAAACAGACCAGGACAAATTTGGAGCCATTTCTTGGTTTATAAAGTAGTTGCAGGCGAGCCATGAAAAGGTTCAGGGACTACAAAATGGTTCCTTCCAAAAGATAATATGGCATGTTTGGTGTTTCACACACTAGCAAAATAATTACATGGCTCTCATGGCCAAAATGGGTATCATTCCCCAGCAAAGGAAGGATCCATGGGCGAGTCAAGCCGCCGCCGAGTCTCCTTGCCTTGAGCTTTCTCCGCCTTCAATTTGTAAATCGCCCAGTTTCCAGTTACACTTGGACAAGTCCATAAACTCATCTTCCTCAGCCAGGAAGTGAGACAGGTCCAAGTCAAGATTAAAAGGATTCCTCGGGCGGCTGGGAAGGGTGGCAATTTGATAAGAAGGAGGCATCACCTTCTTTTTGTCTTCATCATAGGCGGCTTGATACTTCTTCAGGTCCAAACTCGCCGCCAGTTGAGTCGCCGCATATCGAGATTCTACGATGGTCCGCTTATAATCCACTTCGGTGAATTCTGACCCATCAACCTTCAGCTAAGGGTAGCCGGCGACTATTTCCTCGGTTTTGAGCTCCGGGGCGTAAGCAAGGCACCAACTTAGGGTGTTCAACATACCTATTCGGGAGGCCGATCTCTTTAATTCTTCTATTTGAGGAGGCAGGGTGGACAAGAAGCCGAGCATTTGCTTGATGGTCATTATTGGTTCCTTACTGCCCATCACTGCCTTGATTGATAACACGCCTCCCATGTACAGCTGCTCAGCAAACGTGTATATGGCTCTCAATTTAGTCATACAGTCGTCTGGTAGCTTGACGGCTCAGGCACCTGCAACAGCGACGTAAGCATTTTGAGATTTTTTGATCCCAACCGGGTTAGGCAAAAGAACTTTTAGTGATCAAACTTACCAAACATGGCGACTGTCATATTGGATACATGTTTTTCAAGCGAGTCAGCTCCTGTTGGGCGGCTTTCACTTTTTCTTCTGCTTGTTCAGCACGCTTCAAGATGGCGGCTTGGTCGGTGTTGGCTTTCTTCTCAAATTTCTCCTGGTTAGCCTTCATTTTTCTAACTCGGCATGCATCAAGCGGAATTTAGCCGCCAGCCCGGACTAAGCATCTTGTTGATCAGTCAAGTTCTTCTTTAAGTCGGCTACCACTGCTTCACTCTGGGCCATAGATTCCTGCACATAATATTTGGGGAGACAAGTCTCAGAATTTTTGCAAGCAATACTCCTGACACTTGGGGGCTAATGTATGATTTTTGATCAAAAAGTCATACCACATACAAGACCCGGCTCATCTTCAAAAAAGATGACCCGACCCTTGGGGGCTACAGGTTGAAGTTTTCTATTACAAGACCCGGCTCATCTTCAAAAAAGATAACCCGACCCTTGGGGGCTACAGGTTGAAGTTGTCTATTACAAGACCCTGCTCATCTTCAAAAAAGATGACCCGACCCTTGGGGGCTACAAGTTGAAGTTTTCTATTACAAGACCCGGCTCATCTTCAAAAAAATATGACCCGGCCCTTGGGGGCTACAAGTTGAAGTTTTCTATCACAAGACCCGGCTCATCTTCAAAAAAAGATGACCCGGCCCTTGGGGGCTACAGGTTGAAGTTTTCTATTACAAGACCCGGCTCATCTTCAAAGAAGATGACCCGGCCCTTGGGGGCTACAGGTTGAAGTTTTATAATGCAAAGACCCAGCTCATCTTCAAAAAGATGACCCGGCCCTTGGAGGGCTAATGAGTATAGGAACATATATTCGCATACCTCGTGTTTGGTCTTCATAAGGCGGAGCAGGATTTTGTTCAGCTCAAAATCCTTCTCCAGGTGAGTTGTGAAGCCGGAGCATAGCTCGTCGAATTCCAGTTTCTCGTATTGAGGAAGTTTGAGGGGCTCTGAGTAGCCATCAGGGGAAAGGCGACTTGCCTTCGAGTATGTTTGGAGAGCACGACAGTCGGGGGAGTAGAGTAGCCAAAGCCGGTGACCACGATGTCTGGGTCGTCGGACGCCTTTACAGGGCTTGGCGGATTACTCTGGCCAGCGGTCTCTTCCAAAATGATGGGCGAGTCATCTCGGGCGTCGGGGATATCGCGTGCAGGAATGTCGCAAGCCGCCTTTTGCTCCCCTTCAGCTTTGGGAACAGATGTGCCCGTGCCTAAGGCATCAGATGTTTGCTGTGTAGAAGGAGAGTTGCCGGTTTTCCTCTTCTTTGCTTGTGCCCTGCGATAAAACGCCAAGGTTAAAAGCACATGTTATTGTTTAGGAAGCTTGGGTTAACAATGAAGACTTACGCTTGCACACGAACCATCGGCGGGAGAGCAGAGATGGCCGAGTCGCCAGCTGTGGGAGGAGAAGTCTAACAGCACAAAGACTCGAAGGTCACAAAAATGGCGGGTTATTTCACACGGTAAGAATATAACAAGACAAAAGTGTACCTCACTGGTCCGTTTCCGACCAACCGTCTTCTCGGGCAGTCTGGTGACTAAGTCGCTAGAGCAATTGCGGGTCTTGCGAGAGGGGGTGAATTTTGCTTTCTTCAAAAGGAAATAAGGGTCCAAATAAGCGTAAGGATGGGATATGGGCACTTTTCCATAGATCCGCCTAGCTGGTCTAGGCGAAAAAGGAGGTCAGTCCGAAGAAATGGAAATTACCTCAAGTGCATCATTCTTGCTTTCATCGTCATCACCCTACATGTAAAGATAATATGGTATAAGCTTAAGTCGTAGCATATCGAGAAGGGACGAGAGAAAAGCCATACCTCAGAATTTGCCTCATCTGCGTGAGAGTCGCCAACAAAAGATGAATCTTTGGTGGCGCTTTTCTTCCTGCTCACTGTCTTCTTCTTCTTGGTTGGCTCCTTGGTGGATTTTGGGGGGACGGTTTTGGGACCCCTCCGCCAAAACACATTGGTTTTCTGATAAACAGATGCAGGTATTTAACCATGAAGGATTGTTAAGTATAGACAAGACAAATGGCGGCTTAGATTCTTACTGGTGGCACCGGGTTGGCACGGCAGAAGTCTTTAAGGCCGATCTTGGCGCATTCTTCCAGAGACTCACCGGTCAGCTTCTTAATGACCCCGACAATCTCGCTCTCTGAGAGTTGGCGGCGACTGACGCGCTGTGGATGGTCTAAAGTACCATCATACTCGTACATCAACCCGCCGCGGTGACTTAGGGGAATGATATTCCATTCTATCCAGCAGCGGAACAAGTCGATCCCGATGAGCCCATTATTGTTCAGGAATTTCAGATATGAAAAGAGCGGGATGAACTCCGACTCTTCTTCTTTAGTAAGCTTGTCAGGGAATTTGAAATCCATAGGCAAGCGGTCTGCTCTGAAACCCGGAAGAGGGTTCTCGCCTGGTGGAGTAGTGTTCTGGCACTAGAACCATGACTCGGCCCATCCTTTCGGGTGGCTGGGCTAAAGAACTGCCGGGAATCCATGCTCGCGGCGTCTCTAAATGTTGACTCCTCGAAGCTCATGGTTGGGACCGTTGGAGAACTCGGTTTGGCGGTTGAAGTGGAAGAAGTTCTAGAACAAAGGGATCGAGTGTTCTTTCGGTAAGTACACTTCACAGAAGACTTGGAACTGGCATAGGTTGGTGATGGAATTGGGCCCTAGGTCTTGAGGATGAAGATTGAGGAAGTGCAGGACGTCTCAGAAAAACTTTGATCCAGGCGGCTTGAATCCACGCTCGAGGTAGTCGGTGAAGATCACCACTTCTCCTAGAGCAGGGTTGGGAATCGGCTCGCCCAGGGCGGTTCTCCAACCAATAGTCTCCTTACTGTCAAGGAGACCCGCCTCGACGTATTTCTCGAGTGTGGCATCGTCGACTTTGGTCGGCAGCCAATCACACTTCATGATGGTCATGACTATAAAAAAACGGAGTGCGAGGCGACTCGGAAAAAGATTAGAAAGTATTCTAACCTGCTGGTGCGGGACTATGGTTTTCACAAAATGGTTTGGTAACTCGCCTAACAATTAATGCACATCATAGCTCGTTATCTGGGCGATCTACGAATATACCTTCAGGGGTTGTTTTAACTCGCCCACTGATACGTCTCCATCGTATCTACTTTTCCAAACTTTTTTCCCTTGTTTTGGACTCTAATTTGCATGATTTGAATGGAACTAACCCGGACTGACGCTGTTTTCAGCAAAATTGCCATGCTGTTGTTTTTGTGCAGAAATGAAAGTTCTCGGAACGTCCTTAAAATTTACGGAGAATATTTCTGGAAAATATGAAAAATACCCGCGCAAAGATCCACCGGAGGGGATGGGCCAGTGGGCCACAAGCTCTGTTGCCGCGGCCCCCCTGGCCGCGGCAACCAAGCTTGTGGGGCCCTCGTGGCTCTGCCGCCCCCAAACTCAAGTCTATAAATTCCCTTTCGTCTCGAAAAAAATCAGAAGAGAAGATTTCATCGCGTTTGCGATACGGAGGCGCCGCCACATCCTGTTCTTCATCTGGAGGGCAGATCTGGATTCCGTTTTGGGCTCCGGAGAGGGGAAATCGTCGCCATCGTCATCATCAACCTTTTTCCCTCTCCAATTCCATGAAATCTTCATCGTTCATGAGTAATCTTTTCGTAGGCTCGCTGGGTGGTTGTCACATCCCTAGAACCCGAACCAAGGTTTAGCATTGTGCTCATATCTTCTTTGCATTGCATCCAAGAGAATTGCAACATGAACAAGCAAGTGGTGAAGGAACACTCAAAAACCCTAGCCACTTCTCAAATTCAAAGGAATTATAAACTTGTTCAAATCAATGAACTAAAAATGGCCTCAAGAAAGTTCAACTTTTCTGATAAATCATGGAAGTAAATAAGAAATGAAGAAAACCATTTTCATAACACTTTTGGCATTTTAAATAAATGCAAAAAGCTACTGGTTTCATGTTTAAAATTAGAGTTCAAAAACTTTATGTTTTCAAAAATGTTGAAATTCCAGGAATGGTTGGATATAATCCAACAAATATTCTGGTGTGTTCAAAATAGTTTTTACAAACTATTTTGGAGCTGAAATAAAAAATAAATCAATTAGTTAGCAAAACAGAAACAAAACAAAAAAAAAGAGGAACGAATTACCTGTCGCTCACCTCAGCCCACGCCCAGACACACTGTCGTCTTCCTCCTTGCTAGTAGGAGCAGGAGGTGGCTGTCGCGACGCCGCGCGCCTCCACGCAGCTCTCTGCCTGCCTGCCTGGCCGTCGCTTCACGCTGGCAAGCACGGGGATAACCTCCCCGAGCACGTAGCTATCCATTCCCGTGCTCCTTCTCCCCCCTCTCCTCTCGGTTCTTCCGATCCCCACTGCTGCCATTGACAGGAGCTCGAGCTCGAGCTGCCCGTGCCCCTAGCCACAGGATCTTCCTCCCGAGTGTGCCATTAGCTCCGCATCGACGAGCTGGTCCTCCTTGCAGAAGCCGAAGCCTCCCCGAGCCCTGCAACGCCCACGGCACGGTCGTCTTCAACCTTCGGCCGCCGGCGAGCTCTGCTCGATTCGTCGCCCTCAGTGCTTCCCCGAGCCGTCTAAGCCCTCCTCTGCAGTCCTCGTGAGCTTGCGCAACTTTCCGCTAAGTTTTCCCCGTCTATCCCCTCCTCTAGGCCTAGTTCCGGAGCCCGACGAGGACCGCCGCTGCAACTCGTCGCCGGGACCACTCCAGTGAAGGGTTGGTCCGTCTGAGGCCACCAGCAGCCTCAGGACATCATGTAGATGCTTTGGGAGCCCAGCCCCGCGCGATTTGACCCTGTGATCGATGGCTTCGACGATGGCCGAACTTGGTCGCCGCCAAGCTCGTCACCGGCGTCGATTCCGGCCACCCCAGCCCCTGGGGTTTATCCCATCGTGCGCGCTGTTGAGTGGCCGTTCTCCCCGTGGTCTCTGCCGTGAGTTTGGTCGTCAGAGGCGAGTTTCTGATGCCCTCCATCGTACTGGTGGTCGCCGGAGGCTCCCGCCGGCGAGGACGACCTCGCCGCCGGTGGATCTCAGCTGGCCTGAGCCACTGACGTGTGGGGCCAACCTCTGTATAATATGGAATAATAAAAATAAAATCAAATAATCTAATAAGTCACTGACATGTTGGTCCAGTGAGGTTAATTAGCTAATTAAGATTAATTCTAATCTAAAACTGTTCAGAGTCAGTGACCAGTGGGTCCCACTGGTCAGGTTTGACTTTCAGCGGCCAGTTGGACCTGCTGATGTCATGCTGATGCAATAAAGAGTTTTTTTTATTTAAAAGAATTCCAGAAAAATGCCAAAACTTCTAAAAATGGTATTCGAGAATACCTCGTTTGAAGTGATATTTGAATTTGATTCAAATCAACTTCAAACCTACTAAATGTTAACTATAATAAAATACCACCTTGCATCCTCATGCCATGCTCATGCATCATCTTGATTGCATATGTTTGTTATTGATTGTTGTCATTCCTTTCGGTAGGCTCCGCTCCTCCGGATTCCCCCGAATATCCGACTGACGGATATTGTCCCTCCTCTGAGCAACAAGGCAAGCAACCATTTTGATCATCCCGATAAATTCCATGTTCTTGCTCTTGCACTTACTTATTGCATTAGGATCAAATGCTTCAACTACTTTTGCCACGTTAGTTGAACCCACTTCCTTTGCATGACCTATCCTTGTCACACTAAATAGCTTAACCTTGCAACCTAGCATACCTGGTAGATGCTTGAGCCATGATGTGCCTTATCCTGCTATGCATGCTATGCTTAGAGTTGTGTATGGTCTGTCATCTGGGAGATGAACAGAATTGTGAGAATGTGTTCAGTAAGCAAAGGTCGTGTGTTGAACCTGATTTGGTAAAGGTACCGGTGAAAGGCTGTGTAGGAGTACATGGCGGGTTGTTTCATTAGAACCGTCCTTAGGAACTGAGTTCCGTGTATGTAATCCAAGACTAGATACTACCACACGTTGGGATACTTAATTGACCCTCTCGACTTATTAATCGCTTAGTACTCGGTCCACGAGTTGCAAGTAGTTTCGGGTGTTTATAGTCATGCTGGAGGCCGTGCATAGCGCTGACCTGAGAGGTGGGCCGTGATGCGGTAGGCAGTGCCACGGTGTACCAAGTTGCACCCGGATAGTGGGCTTGGGAACCCTGCGCACATCGTTTGAGGCCGTGGCGGAAACCTCTGCCGGACTTCCGTACGGGTTACTCTCAGATAGGCGATAAACCTGGACTAGGTAGTAGTGTGGTTAACGGTCGTGGCCGACTCCCTCGCTGGGCTTCCGCATGAAGGTTGCCGAGGTGCATGACGTGCACATGATGATAAGTGGCGAGAGCGTGTGTGACGAAGTACACCCCTGCAGGGTTATGATCTATTCGAATAGCCGCATCCGTGGGTATGGACTACTTGGAGACATATGTTGTTCATAAACAATTTCAATGGCTACTCATAAAATTGTCAAGATAAGCGTGAGTGTCGTGGACGGCATTTCCGTATGGAGTCGGAATGATTCCACAATGGTGTATTGTTGTGGTGTTAGTGGACTCGTGTGCGAGAAATCAAGTTGTCAAAAATTATTTAAAAATGCAAGAAGTCTAGCCACGAGTCAAATGCTGGCTTTCTGCATGAAACCCCACAATACCTTATTGATACATTGAATGAGTAGATAGTTATCCTAAAGTCTTGCTGAGTACCTCCGTACTCATGTTTGCTTAATAAATGTTGCAGAGGTTGCTAATGACCCTAATGGAGGGTTCTTCATAGACATCGACGACGGCAAGTAGCTAGTGTCCCAGCTACGATCTGGCCCTAGGTTGGGTCTGTAGTATAGTCAGGCCATGTGCCTTCTAGTTTCACCTGTCTGTACTCAGACAGTTTGAAACACTTCCGCTGGCTTGTAACTGAATGACTGCTATTATGGGTCGTGAGACTCTTACTGTGTAATATTATGTGTGTGGCTCTTCGGAGCCTCTTAAATAAAGCTTTTATGTTTATGGTTATGTTGTGATGCCATCGATGTATCTATACATATCGGTATGCCATGCGTACGTGTGTCGTACTTGATATGTGTGGGGTTCGATTACCTAGCCGTAAACTTTAGTAGCATTCCATACAGGGAAATGCCTCTTTGTGATCCAACGAGCCATGGTAGCCCGCTACTGCTCCGGACACATTGGTTGACCGGCGTGTGTCCTTCTTAGCTGCTGTGTCTATCCCCTTTAGGGAAATGTCACGCGATGTAATGGAGTCCTTGAAGCTTGCTACGACTCGTCTACATTCGCTGGTGACCGACACCTGCTTTGTTGGGTCATGTATGTCTGTCCTTGTGCGGTACTGCCACTTTGGTTTACGACTAGACTTGTCGATCCGGGTTCTTTGACATTGGAATGCTAGCAACACAATTGCATACGTGAGTCAAAAGGCGCAAACGGTCCCGGCTAAGGTAACGCTGTAGCCGTGGGGTTAACCGTGCGTGCGACCGCAAAGGGATGCGATGTGTTACAGGCTGGATTCCTATGGCTTAGGATCGGGGTCCCGAGAGCGTTGGTATCAGAGCCTGACTGACTGTAGGATTACTAAGCTAAACTGGTCAAAGTTGAGTCTAGTATTGCTTTAGTTATATATAAGGGAATTGTTTGTGGAAAGGAACGTAAGAGTCTTGTTCTCTTCTCAAGTTATTCTATTCTGGTCATCCTCGTCTTTTCTGTGGGAATTAAGGACTAGGTTACTCATCTTCTTCTAGGCTCGTGTTTCTGATCGGTAGATTACAAGACTCCGGGTCAAGAGATATTTGGGTTTCTTTCATTCCTAGGAAAAAGGAAGTAAGTTTGATGATCAGAGAATTGAACTTGATAGTTGAGTGGTTACGCTATTCCATTTTTGGGTTGTCTCAAAAATTGTTTTTGAGCATTTACAGCCGTTATGCTGCCCAATTTTGCATTCAGAGCTCTAATGCTTTTGCATTACTCTCTATTTTCATATGCCTGGCCGTCCTTCTCATCAGGTGGTATGTCTGACCAGGTGCATTGATGTGCCGGGTCATACGGCCATGCTGGTCAGGGTGATGTCGGTGTGCGGTTACCGCTCGTACCCCGAGTACACAGTGGAGGAACAGTACCGAGACTTCAACCAGAGCCAGTATATCTGCACTGTTAGGGTATTTCCAGACTACCGAGGAGCTGAGGAGCCAATCCATTGGTCCTATGGGTTGGGAGTCACTGTTGACATGGCAGTACAAGATGCTGCCTATTCAATGCTGGCCATTATGAGGGTGAGACATGCACTGCTGCAGAATTCAGAGTTCTGCTATGTTCCGGCCTCTCATCCTGGTGAAGAGGGATACCTCAGTGGAGTCTATTTTGATTCTTCTATGGAGGATCCACTACTGCAGTTCACTGTTGAGATGCTAGAGAACAGAGACAGGGATGCTCATGCTCTCCGCATGGAGCTTTATGCTACCCGTGCCCGTCGGTGGACGGCTTTGACGCAGCTGTCACCGGTAGTCCAGACAGGGTACAGAGATATGGAGATGCTGAACCCTGTTAGGACCCAACTTCCGGCCCACGTTGACTGGCCAGCTATAGGAGGATTCACCCCTCTTCGGGGACCCCTACTACCACCAGTCAGGGGACCAAGGCCACATCCGTGTCCTTATGGATCCTAGGGATCTCACGCCAGAGTGTTTCCTGATCCGTAGGTTGAGCTTCCAGGCCATGGAGGTAATCTCTATGAGATGTTCTATGCGGATGCCTGAGCTGTGAGCAGAAGGATAGTATGGTAGTAGTCGTACGTTCACAGTCCTGCGTAACTTGTGAAGTATGCCTGTGATGTGAAATGAATTCCGGAGGCCTAGATAAATAATGTATAGGAAGCTTGTAAGCCTCTGATGAGTAGTTTCATAATTTCAGTAGTTTGCTCTTCGATTAAGGTTGTACTGAACTATGTAAGGGTGTGTATGAACCATGGTGTACATATAGAAGTTGGTGTTACCATGTTGTTCGGATATTCATTTCCGCATTCCGTGTGTTTAGTACATTCTTAATCCATAGCTAGTATTGATATGATATTGGTCTAAGCTGTGAGTCTGTTTGTCAGGATGGTGTTCACCAGGTTGAACCGTGCCCCTGCTCATGAGCAAGGCGAGGGTAGTCAAGCGTCGCACGAAGACCTGCCTCACCCGCCCTCTCTGGAGGAAGTTATGCTTGAGGAAGAGAGAAACAAAATGGAGACCAACTGACTGTTAGAGCGTATTGAGCAGAATATAGCTCGTCAGCCTAGGAATGCTGCAGTATCCCTCAACGACTTTGTGAAGCTGAATCCTCCAAAGTTTCATCACTCCGTCGATCCCCTCGACACTGATGACTAGTTGTGCAGCATCTCACGCAAGATTCGCTTTGCGAATGTTTCTGAGGCCGACAAGGTGACCTTTGCAGCGTATTTCCTGGAAGGACCCGCCAATTTGTGGTGGGAGAACTTTGAAGCTATGCGTCCTGCTGAACCAGCAGCCACATGGGCAGACTTCAGTGCAGCCTTCCGTCTACACCATATTCCATAGGGCCTGATGGACAGAAAGAGAGAGGAGTTTTGTGCTTTCACTCAGGGCAAGTTGACCGTGGATTCCTATAGCCGCGAGTTCGGTAACCTCGCCGCTATGAAACAGAGGAGGTGTCTACTGACGCCAAGAAGCAAGCAAGATTCTGTAAGGGTCTGAGCCCTGAGCTTCGTCGTGATCTGCGCCTCCACGAGTGTGCAAGCTTTCAAGCCCTGGTCAACAAGGCGATTAGTGCCGATACTGGTCATACCGACTTTGAAGCCACAAGGAAGCACTCCCGTGACTTTTGCTCGTCATCTGGTTCCACGTTTCCAAAACGCAGGCTGTGGGTTCCAAACAGTTCTCTGCCGCCAAGATACACTCCGAGGCCATCCTACGTGGCGCCTCAGACGAATCAGACCAACCCTCCAGCAAAAACATATGGTGGTCCAGCTAGCAATGCTGCACCACGTGCCAACCAAGTGATATGCTACAAGTGTGGAGAACCAGGGCACCATTCCCGTGAGTGTCCTCAAAATGTGGGTGCCCAGCAACCCGGAAAGTTCGTCGGGCAAGGCAAGTCAGGCAAAGCTTACTATGTGAAGCCAACTCCTACACGTGGCCGTGTGAACTATGTCTGAGCAGAAGAAGCTGCAGAGGATCCCGACGTCATACTGGGTACGCTTCTTGTTAATCATCACCCAACGTCTGTTCTCTTTGACACTGGGTCTTCCCATTCCTTCATTTCAGAAAGTTATGCATAGTTGCATAACATGTCTTTTTGTGATATGTCAATTCCATTGGTTGTCCAAACTCCTGGTAGTAAATGGCAAACCTCTAGGATAACCTATGATAATGAAATTCTAGTAGACAGGCTAGTTTTTCAAGCCTCATTGATAGCCTTGAAATCTTCGGATATTAATATCATCTTGGGTATGGACTGGATGTCAGCTCACTATGCCAAGATTTATACTCATTCTAGAAATGTTTAGCTTACCCATCCCTCGGGTGAGATAGTCAATGTCTCTACTTGAGTTGCCAAATGCCAACTCTATTCCCTAAATACGAACCCTCTTCCGGAACTTGACGACATTCCGGTAGTCCGTGACTTCCCGGATGTTTTTCCAGAGGAACTGCGAGGAATTCCAGCTGACAGAGATGTAGAGTTTGTGATAGATCTTGTTCCGGGAACTGTTCCAATAGCCAGAAGACCATATAAGATGGCACCCCTGGAGCTAGCCGAACTTAAGAAGCAACTAGATGAGGCCTTGAATAAAGGTTTCATTCGTCCTAGCTCTTCTCCTTGGGCTTGCCCCGTCCTATTCGTCAAGAAGAAAGACGGAACTGATCGGATGGTTGTAGATTACCGACCAGTTAATCTGGTCACCATAAAGAACAAGTATCCGCTCCCTAGGATCAATGATCTGTACGATCAGCTTGCTGGATCCTCAGTCTTCTCCAAAATGGATTTGAGGTTGGGATACCATCAAATCAAGATCAAGAACGGGGACATTCCAAAAACGGCCTTTGTTACTTGTTATGGCCAATACGAGTACACCGTCATGTCCTTCGGTTTAACCAATGCCCCAGCCACCTTCTCTCGTCCGATGAATTCAATCTTCATGGAGTATTTGGATAAATTCGTCGTGGTATACCTCGATGATATTCTCATCTACTCGAAGAACGAACAAGAACATGTCGAGCATCTAAGGCTGGTATTGATGAAACTTCGAGAGCATCGCCTTTATACCAAATTTTAAAAATGTGAATTTTGGCTACCAGAAGTGACCTATCTAGGTTATGTAATCTATGGTAAGGGTATCGCTGTCAATCCCGAGAGAGTTCAAGCTATCCTTGATTGGACTCAACCTGAATCGGTTAAGCAAGTTAGGAGTTTTCTTGGTCTAGCGTGCTATTGTCGCCGCTTTGTCGAGAATTTCTCCAAGGTTGCAAAGCCTCTAACTGAACTCCTCAAGAAGGATAAAAAGTTCGAGTGGACAACACAGTGTGAGCATAGTTTTCACGAACTGAAAAGACGCCTCACTTCCGCACCTGTGTTGCTACCACCAGATTTTTCTAAGCACTTTGTTATCTATTGCGACGCCTCGCGACAAGGATTAGGTTGCATTCTCATGCAAGATCGTCATGTGATTGCATACGCATCTCGACATTTGCGTCCACATGAGGATAATTATCCCACACATGACCTTGAGCTTGGAGCTGTGGTCCATGCACTAAAAACCTGGCGACATTACCTTATGGGTAATCGTTGTGAAATATTCACTGATCACCAAAGTCTGAAATATATCTTCGCCCAGCCGGATTTGAATCTCAGGCAAAGACTGTGGGTTGAGTTGATCTCAGATTACGACTTAGGGATAACTTACACCCGGGGAAGGCCAATGTTATGGTGATGCAATAAGTCGTAAATCTTATTGTAACAATTTGATGCTACAACAAGGTCAACTACATCTCTATGAGGAATTTCGGAAGTTGAATCTTCATATTGTTCCTCAAGGATTCCTTTCTACCCTGGTGGCGAAGCCTACTCTTAGGGATCAAATCATAGCCATGCAGGCTTATGATAAGGGTATATCCCGGATCAAGGAGAATATTGCTAGCGGTAACGCTAGGGATTTCTCCATTAATGAGAAAGGTGTTGTGTTCTTTCAGAACCGTTCAATGGTTCCTAAGGGCAAACGTCTGCGGCATATCATCCGAAAGGAGGCTCATGATTCTCCTCTCACCATTCATCCCGGTAGTACTAAGATGTATCAGGACCTACGCCAGAGGTTCTGGTGGACTAGGATGAATAGAGAAATTGCTGAGTTCGTTGCTAACTGCGACGTTTGTCGTCGAGTTAAGGCAGAACATCAAAGGCCTGCTGGCACCCTTCAACCTCTAGCTATTCCTGAATGGAAATGGGATAAAGTTAGCATGGATTTCATTACCGGATTTCCCAAGACCAAGAAAGGAAATAATGCTATCTTTGTGGTCATTGACCGTCTTTCCATAGTAGCTCATTTTCTTCCCGTTCGTGAGAGTATAACAGCTAGCCAGCTAGCAGAGTTTTATATCTCTCGAATAGTGTCTCTTCATGGTGTTCCCCTGGAGATTAACTCGGACCGTGGGAGTATCTTTACTTATCGCTTCTGGGAAAGTTTTCTGAATGCCATGGGGACTCACTTATCGTTTAGCACTTCTTTCCATCCCCAATCAAGTGGTCAAGTAGAAAGAGTGAATCAAATCCTAGAAGATATGCTCCGAGCCTGTGTTATATCATTCGGTATGAATTGGGAGAAGTGTCTTCCATTCGCCGAATTCGCTTATAACAATAGTTATCAATCAAGCTTGGGCAAAGCTCCTTTTAAAGTTCTCTGTGGACGAAGATGTCGAACATCTCTTAATTGGTCAGAAACCGGAGAGAGGCAACTCTTTGGCCCGGATATGATCAGGATGCGGAAGAGCAGGTTCGCATTATTCGTGAAAAGTTGAAAACAGCCCAGTCTCGTGAAAAGAGCCAATATGATCATCATCATAAGGTTGTGACCTTTGAAGTTGACGAGAAGGCTTACCTTCGGGTTACACCTTTGAAGGGTACCCATCGATTCGGTATCAAGGGCAAATTGGCTCCTAGTTTCATTGGTCCTTTTCGCATTCTTGCCAAACGAGGAGAAGTTGCCTACCAGTTGGAACTTCCTCCGCATCTTTCCAAGGTTCGTGATGTCTTCCACGTCTCGCAACTCAGGAGTTGCTTTTCGGATCCTATCCGTGAAGTGGACCACGAAACGCTTGATCTCCAAGATAACCTTTCTTATCGAGAATACCCTGTTCGTATTCTCGACCAAGCTGAGCGTACTACTCGACGTCGAAACCTCAAGTTTCTTAAAGTTCAATGGTCAAATCATTCTGAAAAGGAGGCAACTTGGGAAACAGAGGATCGTCTCCGACTTGAGTATCCTGCGTCATTCCCGACGACTTCTAAATCTCGGGACAAGATTCTTTTGAGTGGGGGTGAGTTGTCACATCCCTGGAACCCTAACCAAGGTTTAGCATTGTGCTCATATCTTCTTTGCATTGCATCCAAGAGAATTGCAACAAGAACAAGCAAGTGGTGAAGGAACACTCAAAAACCCTAGCCACTTCTCAAATTCAAA
Organism: Hordeum vulgare subsp. vulgare; assembly: GCF_904849725.1. Lineage (NCBI taxonomy): Eukaryota > Viridiplantae > Streptophyta > Magnoliopsida > Poales > Poaceae > Hordeum > Hordeum vulgare. The sequence continues at coordinate 604,665,542 of NC_058521.1, read as the reverse complement.
GGAATTATAAACTTGTTCAAATCAATGAACTCAAAATGGCCTCAAGAAAAGTTCAACTTTTCTGATAAATCATGGAAGTAAATAAGCAATGAAGAAAACCATTTTCATAACACTTTTGGCATTTTAAATAAATGCAAAGAGCTACTGGTTTCATGTTTAAAATTAGAGTTCAAAAATGTTGAAAACTCCAGAATGGTTGGATATATTCCAACAAATATTCTGGTGTGTTCAAAATAGTTTTTACAAACTATTTTGGAGCTGAAATAAATAGTAAATCAATTAGTTAGCAAAACAGAAAAAAAGAGGAAGGAATTACCTGTCGCTCACCTCAGCTTAGGCCCAGACGCGCTGTCGTCTTCCTCCTCGCCAGTAGGAGCAGGAGGTGGCCGCCGCGATGCCGCGCGCCTCCACGCAGCTCTCTGCGTGCCTGGCCGCTGCTTCGTGCTGGCAAGCATGGGGATAACCTCCCCAAGCACGTAGCTATCCATTCCCGTGCTCCTTCTCCCCCCTCTCCTCTCGGTTCTTCCGATCCCCACTGCCGCCATTGACAGGAGCTCGAGCTCGAGCTGCCCGTACCCCTAGCCAAAAAATCTTCCTGCAGAAGCCGAAGCCTCCCCGAGCCCTGCAACGCCCACGGCACCGTCGTCTTCAACCTTCGGCCGCCGGCGAGCTCTGCTCGATTCGTCGCCCTCAGTGCGTCCTCGAGCCGTCTAAGCCCTCCTCTGCACTCCTCGTGTGCTTGCGCAACTTTCCCCTAAGTTTTCCCCGTCGATCCCCTCCTCTAGGCCTAGTTCCACCGGAGCCGACGAGGACCGCCGCTGTAGCTCGTCGCCATTAGCCCTCCGGTGAAGGGTTGGTCCGTCTGAGGCCACCAGCAGCCTGAGTACATCACGTAGATGCTTTAGGAGCCCAGCCCCGCGCGATTTGACCCTGTGATTGATGGCTTCGACGATGGCCGAAATTGGTCGCCGCCAAGCTCGTCGCCGGCGTCGATTCCGGCCACCCCAGCCCCTGGGGTTTGTCCCATCGTGCGCGCCGTCGAGTGGCCGTTCTCCCCGTGGTCTCTGCCGTGAGTTTGGTCGTTGGAGGCGAGTTTCCGATGCCCTCCACCGTACTAGCGGTCGCCGGAGGCTCCCCGCCGGCGAGGACGACCTCGCCGCCGGTGGATCTCAGCTGTCCTGAGCCAGTGACGTGTGGGGCCAGCCTCTGTATAATCTGGAATAATAAAAGTAAAATCAAATAATCTAATAAGTCACTGACATGTTGGTCCAGTGAGGTTAATTAGCTAATTAAGATTCATTCTAATCTAAAACTGACCAGAGTCACTGACCAGTGGGTCCCACAGGTCAGGTTTGACTTTCAACGGCCACTTGGACCTGCTGATGTCATGCTGATGCAATAAAGAGTTTTGTGATTTAAAAGAATTCCATAAAAATGCCAAAACTTCTAAAAATCATAGATATTAATATGTAAGTCCAATGAAAATAATTTATATATGAAAAAGTATCAGAAAAATCCAAGGAATCTGAATATGTCATTTTCAAACATGTTTGAAAATGTTACTGAACCCAAACATATAGATTAATGAATAAGTTAACTTTCATAAATACTTTGGAGATGGAATTTGGAAAATATTTAAATTTCACTTCAAATGATATGATCGAACACTGTCCAAATTACAAACCAGCAACCTAACATGTCATACCATGCATGTTAAAAGCAAGTTGATCTGAGCATCAGGTCGAATCAATTAAAATGGTATTCGAGAATACCTCGTTTAAAGTGATATTTGAATTTGATTCAAATCAACTTCAAACCTACTAAATGTTAACTATAAAAAATACCACCTTACATCCTCATGCCATGCTCATGCATCATCTTGATTGCATATGTTTGTTATTGATTGTTGTCATTCCTTTCGGTAGGCTCCGCTCCTCCGGATTCCACCGAATATCCGACTGACGGATATTGTCCCTCCTTTGAGCAACAAGGCAAGCAACCATTTTGATCATCCCGATAAATCCCATGTTCTCGCTCCTGCACTTACTTATTTTATTAGGATCAAATGCTTCAACTGCTTTTGCCACGTTAGTTGAACCCACTTCCTTTGCATGACCTATCCTTGTCACAGTAAATAGCTGAACCTTGCAACCTAGCATACCTGGTAGATGCTTGAGCCATGATGTGCCTTATCCTGCTATGCATGCTATGCTTAGAGTTGTGTATGGTCTGTCATCTGGGAGATGAACAGAATTGTGAGAATGTGTTCGGTAAGCAAAGGTCGTGTGTTGAACCTGATTTGGTAAAGGTACCGGTGAAAGGCTGCGTAGGAGTACATGGCGGGTTGTTTCATTGGAACCGTCCTTAGGAACTGAGTTCCGTGTATGTAATCCAAGACTAGATACTACAACACGTTGGGATACTTAATTGACCCTCTCGACTTATTAATCGCTTAGTACTCGGTCCAGGAGTTGCAAGTAGTTTCTGGTGTTTATAGTCATGCTCGAGGCCGTGCATAGCGCTGACCTGAGAGGTGGGCTGTGATGCGGTAGGCAGTGGCACGGTGTACCAAGTGGCACCCGGATGGTGGGCTTGGGAACCCTGCGCACATCGTTTGAGGCCGTGGCGGAAACCTCGGCCGGACTTCCGTACGGGTTACTCTCAGATAGGCGATAAACCTGGAGTAGGTACTAGTGTGGTTAACGGTCGTGGCTGACTCCCTCGCTGGGCTTCCGAGGTGCATGACGTGCACATGGCGATAAGTGGCGAGAGCGTGTGTGACGAAGTACACCTCTGCAGGGTTATGATCTATTCGAATAGCCGCGTCCACAGATATGGACTACTAGGAGACATATGTTGTTCATAGACAATTTCAATGGCTACTCATAAAATTGTCAAGATAAGCGTGAGTGTCGTTGTTGGAATGATTCCATGATGGTGTATTGTTGTGGTGTTAGTGGACTCGTGTGCGAGAAATCAAGTTGTCAAAAATTATTTAAAAATGCAAGTTGTCTAGCCACGAGTCAAATGCTCGCTTTCCGCATGAAAGCCCACAATACCTTATTGAGACATTGCATGAGTAGATAGTTATCCTAAAGTCTTGCGGAGTACCTCCATACTCATGTTTGCTTAATAAATGTTGCAGAGGTTGCTAATGACCCTAATGGAGAGTTCTTCATAGACATCGACGACGACGAGTATCTGGTGTCCCAGCTACGATCTGGCCCTAGGTTGGGTCTGTAGTATAGTCAGGCCATGTGCCTTCTAGTTTCACATGTCTGTACTCAGACAGTTTTAAACACTTCCGCTGGCTTGTAACTGAATGACTGCTATTATGGGTCGTGAGACCCTTACCGTGTAATATTATGTGTGTGGCTCTTCCGAGCCTCTTAAATAAAGCTTGTATGTTTATGGTTATGTTGTGATGCCATCGATGTATCTATACATATCGGTATGCCATGCGTACGTGTGTCGTACTTGATATGTGTGGGGTTCGATTACCTAGCCGTAAAATTTAGTAGCACTCCTTACAGGGAAATGCCCCTTTGTGATCCAACGAGCCATGGTAGCCCGCTACTGCTCCGGACACATTGGTTCACCGGCGTGTGTCCTTCTTAGGTGCTGTGTCTGTCCCCTTTGGGGAAATGTCACGCGATGTAATGGAGTCCTTGTAGCTTGCTACGACTCGTCTACATTCGCTGGTGACCGACACCTGCTTTGTTCGGTCATGTATGCCTGTCCTTGTGCGGTACTGCAACTTTGGTTTATGACTAGACTTGTCGATCCGTGTTCTTTGACATTGGAATGCTAGCGACACAATTTCATACGTGAGTCAAAAGGCGCAAATGGTCCCGGCTAAGGTAAGGCTGCAGCCGTGGGGTTAACCGTGCGTGAGACCGCAAAGGGATGCGATGTGTTACAAGCTAAATTCCTATGGCTTAGGATCGGGGTCCCGACAGCGGTGATGAGTTGGATGAGATCTATCATGTAATCTAGCTAGTTTTGACGGGGATTGATCCCTAGTATCCACTATGTTCTGAGATTGATGTTGCTACTACATTGCCATGCTTAATGCTTGTCACTAGGGCCCGAGTGCCATGATTTCAGATTTGAAATTATTATGTTGTCACCAATATATGTGTGTTTTAGATCCGATCTTGCAAGTTGTAGTTACCTACTATGTGTTATGACCCGGCAACCCCGGAGTGACAATAACCGGAACCACTCCCGGTGATGACCATAGTTTGAGGAGTTCATGTGTTCACCAAGTGCTAATGCGTTGGTCCGGTTCTTTATTAAAAGGACAACCTTAATATCCCGTAGTATCCTTTTGGACCCCGCTGCCACGGGAGGGATGGACAATAGACGTCATGCAAGTTCTTTTCCCTAAGCACGTATGACGACACACAGAATGCATGATGAATATCATCCAACGAATCGCCGACCCATTGCCTACGAGTTTGTCGCACTGCTGTTGTTACTTGTTTTGCTTTCCTGCTGTTACTTGCTTTGCTCTCCTGCTATTACCTTTGTTGTTGCTGTTGTTACTTGCTACTGCTGTCACTACTCCTGTTCCTTGCCACTGCTGCTACCTGCTACAATACTTTTTCTAGCGCCGTTGATGGGAAAGAATATTTGCCGTCCATGGCAACTTCTGGCGCCATTGATACAACAATTAGGAATAGTCTGCCGTCAACAGATCGTTTCTCGCACCGTTGCTATCATACTACTTTGCTACTGATACTTTGCTTGCAGAAACTAATCTTTCAGGTGTGGTTGAATCTGACGCATTCAGCTGCTAATACTTGAGAATATTCTTTCACTTCCCGTCGTGCGAACCAACAAATTTGGGTTGAATACTCTACCCTCGAAAACCTCCACGATCCCACGCGCTAGTGGGCCATTGCAAGACAATTGCTAATTGTTGAGTAACCGGGACGAGCTCTTTTCTGGCTCTGTTGCCGTGGAGGCATGAAGTCAGGAATAGTTGCAAGTCAGCACCCACCAGACTGAAAGAAAGGGCGTCCTGACTACAGTAATTAAACTGAGTCGCCATGAAGGCAGAAGTTAAAGGCGACTCTCGGAAACGTTCTTGTCCTTAGAGGTATTCTTAGTGGGTGAAGAAACATGCTTCTATGGGCAGGTGGTAAGCTATGGATCTACAAACAAGTGAAAATAAGAAGATATCGTCTGAAGTAATAGCGATGAACTGCACATATAGTACAACTACAATGTTGGTCAACAGAACATGAGTTTGAACTAGCGGGAGGCCCTGATTAAAATGGCCGATACTTGTTGCAATCTAAAACTAATCGCTGAAACGGGAAATAGATCTAACATTGTTTGAGGTGTTCGTCCTTCTATGGAACTGGCAGGCAGGAGAGCTACGGCCATGGAGTTCTTGGTCTATGCCTAAGAAAAGGGAAGGAGAGTACCTAACTGTAGGGATTGCCGCGGGGGATAAGGGCTCGGAGCTTCGTGTTCCTTGCCGCCCAGAAAGCCGCGGTCGATGTAGAAAGACTCCGGGAGCCAGAGATGACACCGGACGCTGGATCCAGGGACGATGCCGGGACGCTGGAGCTCGGGGACGGTGCCAATAAGCCAGTGCGCGGAGACGAAGACGAAGGTGGGATGGGGGCTGGAGACGAGGTTTTTCTCCCCCCCCATTTCTCTCGCTATTTAAGGAGTAGGAACGGGAAACGAGGCAGTCAATGCGGGAATCGAGGCGACAAGTCAATAAACGCAATGATGGCGCCTACATTTTCGGGATAAACAATTATGGGCAAAAGATTCGCTGACAGTTACAGTGTTTTGGGAACTGGAACCGAGGAGATGAGGCGACACCCTTTAATGATGTGTGGCGACTCAGGTTAGAGCGCCATGAAAGGCGGCTCAGCATTCACCAAAGGCTGGAAATGAGGAGATTCACCCCAAGACTGAAGGGAGTTTATTGACACGAATGAATTCATGACAATCTAGGGCCTAATGTTGGGGATGTTACCTATGGGTAACCCGCCCTTAATGGGCCGGGTCACCAAAGGGGCGACTCACCTTTAGCCATGTGTCCAGTGGCCCAAGAGTTGTGGGCGGTTCAAGAAGACCGTGCGGATGATGGAACATCAAGGAAGCTCCTGGTCGTGGGGAGCACGACGACTTAGAGATAAGGAAAACTACTAAGTGTAGGATAGCAGGACTTTGTAAACCCTAGGGCCTTGACGTGTATATAAAGGCGAGTCCCAGGGAAAGGTCACCCGAGTTAGAGAGAATCGAGAGCTAGGTGAGCTGAGTTACGCCCTCCTTGTAATCGAAACCATCATCAATCTACACAAAGCAGGACGTAGGGTTTTACCTCCTCACGAGGGGCCGAACCTGGGTAAATCTGAGTCTCGCTTTCGCTCACCCCCTTTGAGTCGCCACCAAGGTGCGATGGCTCCATCTTTAAGTCCTTTCACGAGGACAACTGCCGTGAAAAAACCACGACAAGTTCCCCGTAACCGGATCCTGGGGTTCCCGAAATGTACGGATCACAATGGGACCTAAAATCAGTGACTAATAGCATACAAAACTGGCCGGAATAGGCCAAAACTGTGAGTTTTCACGAGTTCCATGTAACAGGACCCAGGGTTCCCGAAACATTCGGATCACAGCGGAACCCAAAATCAATGAATAATATTATAGAACATTGGTCGTAATAGGCTAAAACTGCGAGTTTTGATGAGTTCTCCGTAACCGGACCCCGGGGTTCCCAAAATGTTCGAATCGCAGGAGGACCAAAAATGACTGACTAGTAGCATACAAACGTGGACACAATAGGCTAAAACGGCGAGTTTTAACGAGTTCCCCGTAACCGGACCTCAAGGTTCTCGAAACGTTCGGATCGCAGCGGGACCCAAAATCAGTGAGTAATAGCATACAAAACTGGCCAGAATAGGCCAAAACTACTTGTTTTGACGAGTTCCTCGTAACCGGAACTCGGGGTTCCCGAAACGTTCGGATCGCTGTGGGACTGAAAACCAGTGAGTAATAGCATACAAAACTAGCCAGAATAGGCCAACACTGCGTGTTTTGACGAGTTCTGCATTACCGGACATCGGGGTTCCCGAAATGTTCGAATCGCAGCGGGACCCAAAATCAGTGAGTGTATACAAAACTGGCCAGAATAGAGAAAAACTGCGAGTTTTGACGAGTTCCCCGTAACCGGACCCGAGGGTTCCCGAAACATTCGGATCGTAGCGGAAACCAAAATGAGTGAATAGTAGCCTACAAAACTGGCCAGAATAGGCCAAAACTGCGTCTTTTGATGAGTTCCACGTAACCGGTCCCTGGGGTTCCTGAAACATTCGGATCGGAGCGGGACCCAAAATCAGTGAGTAAATAGTATACGAAACTGGTCACAATAGGCCAAAATTGCGATTTTTTACGAGTTTCCCGTTTTCGGACCCCGGGGTTCCCGAAATGTTCGGATCACAACGGGAACCAAAATCAGTAACTAATAGCATACAAAACTGGCCGGAATAGGCCAAAACTGCGGGTTTTCACGAGTTCCACGTAACAGGACCCCAGGGTTCCCGAAACATTCGGATCACAGTGGGACCCAAAATCAGTGACTAATAGCATAGAAAATAGGTCGTAATAGGCCAAAACTGCGAGTTTTGATGAGTTCTCCGTAACCGGACCCCAGGGTTCCCAAAATGTTCGGATCGTAGAGGACCAAAAATGGCTGACTAATAGCATACATAGGTGGCCAGAATAGGCTAAAACGACGATTTTGACAAGTTTCCCGTAACCGGGCCTCAAGGTTCCCGAAACGTTCGGATTGCAGCGGGACCCAAAATCAATAAGTAATAGCACACAAAACTATCCAGAATAGGCCAAAACTGCTTGTTTTGACGAGTTCCTCGTAACCGGAACTCGGGGTTCCCGAAACGTTCGTATCATAGTGGGACCGAAAATCAGTGAGTAATAGCATTCAAAACTAGCCAGAGTAGGCCAACACTGCGTGTTTTGACGAGTTCCACCTAACTGGACATCGGGGTTCCTGAAACGTTCGGATCACAGCGGAAACCAAAATGTGTGAGTAGTACATACAAAACTGGCCAGGATAGGCCAAAACTGCGTGTTTTGATGAGTTCCACGTAACCGGACCCGAGGGTTCCCGAAACATTCGGATCACAGCGGGACCCAAAAGCAGTGGCTAATAGCATAGAAAATAGGTCGTAAAAGGCCAAAACTGCGAGTTTTGATGAGTTCTCCGTAACCGGACCCCGGGGTTCCCAAAATGTTCGGTTCGCATGAGGACCAAAAATGACTGACTAATAGCATACATAGGTGGCCAGAATAGGCTAAAACGGCGAGTTTTGACAAGTTCCCCGTAACCGGACCTCAAGGTTCCCGAAACGTTCGGATCGCAGCGGGACCCAAAATCTGTGAGTAATAGCATACAAAACTGGCCAGAATATGCGAAAACTGCTTGTTTTGACGAGTTCCTCGTAACCGGAACTCGGGGTTCCCGAAACGTTCGGATCGTAGTGGGACCGAAAATTAGTGAGTAATAGCATACAAAATTAGCGAGAATAGGCCAACACTGCGTGTTTTGACGAGTTCTGCGTAACCGGACACCGGGGTTCCCGAAACGTTCGGATCGCAGTGGAAACCAGAATGAGTGATTAGTAGCATACAAAACTGGCCAGAATAGGCCAAAACTGCGTGTTTTCACGAGTTCCACGTACGGACCCCGGGGTTCTTGAAACATTCGGATCGGAGCAGGACCCAAAATCAGTGAGTAAATAGTATACAAAACTGGTCACAATAGTCGAAAACTGCGATTTTTACGAGTTCCCCGTAACCGGACACCGGGGTTCCCGAAATGTTCGGATCACAACGGGACCCAAAATCAGTGACTAATAGCATACAAAACTGGCCGAAATATGCCAAAACTGCGAGTTTTCACGGTTTCCACGTAACCGGACCCACGGTTCCCAAAACATTCGGATCACAGCAGGACCGAAAATCAGTGACTAATAGCATAGAAAATTGGTCGTAATAGGCCAAAACTGCGAGTTTTGATGAGTTCTCCGTAACCGGTCCCCGGGGTTCCCAAAATGTTCGGATTGCAGGAGGACCCAAAATGACTGACTAATAGCATACATACGTGCCCAGAATAGGCTAAAACGGTGAGTTTTGATGAGTTCCCCGTAACCGGACCTTAAGGTTCCCGAAACGTTCGGATCGAAGCGGGACCCATGATATAATATTATGCACAAGAGTACATATTAGAATGGCAAAATATGTTGCTTAAGAAAGTTTTCATTTTCCTTCTATGTAAAAATTATTTTCCATTTTTCAAGTGCCCAAAATGAATATTTTTGTGAAGGACCTACCATATATTTGTTTCAAAATTGGACCTTATCATTTTTATAAAATACTAGGCCATATTTAATGAACAATTGACAAAATGGTTGGGTGTTAACTGCTTTTATCCACCTCTCATGAAAATGACAAATTTATGTCGATTCAGTTGGAAGCGGGTCAAATTTGAACTACAGCTGCATTATAATTTGCTATTTATTTTTCCCAAAAATCATTTATAGGTACATAAGTATCTATTTAATTAGAATTACATGGTGTGGTGACTTGACGCCGAGGTTTGGATGGTGGTCGAGGGCCCCAACTGCAGAGCGCGTGAACTTGGATGCCAGCCGCATGGTCATCGGCTGACCGTTGCGTTGCCACGCATTCTGGGTGGAATAGGCATGTCAGGTGGGTTGGACACTCCCTCGGTAGGTGTCAGGAAGAAGAATACAATAGAAGAATCTCACGAGGAGACCGAACTAAGCTCAAACATGAATTATCAGCCAAGTGTTTGATTAGCGGTGCGGGTAATGAACATAGACAATGGGCCTAAATTTTGGCTGAGGGTGATCATGTACTAAGGAGACTCTCATGGCAAATTTTTAGCTCAAATGAATGAACATAGGTGGCACTTGCTTTGCAAAGTACCACACTATGCAGAAATATGCATGTCGAAGCTGGGATCAAATGAATGAATGGATTGAGCTGAAATTTGGTGTATGATGATAATTTAGGCACATTAAGGCATAGTAAAAATTTCATAAAATTTGGTTAAACAAAAATTGTACTTCCTTCAGAATGCTCTCTACTAAACAGAATATTAGAAAAAATATTGAGGGAAACTGGCTGAATTAAATGAGCTAAAATTTGGTGGAGTGAGGTTATATGGTCAGTTTCATCCCGTGGTAAATTTTCATCAACTATAAAGCAATATAAAATGTAGTTTCTTCAAAAAATAAAAATATTACCAGAAACAAAGATTGGATGATAAGCTGACATGGATTGTCAGATGGGGCTAAACCTTTATGGAGAGCTATGTTTTGGACACATAGAAGATGTGGCAAAAATTCAACTCATCAGGATATTCCTATCTAGTACTTCCTTAACAAAGTTGTTAGCTGAACACAAACTTTGGAAATTTACTGAGAAAGATTTACTGTGCAAATTGTTACGAAATTTTTCATGAGGCAATGATTTGGATAGGAAAGAGTGCTCAAAAAATATGTGGGTAATCAAAAAAATAGAAATAGCACTTCCTTCACAAAGTGCCATTCTGAACAGAATAGGAAAATGAATATTTTTGAATTATTTTTAAACTATGGAAGGAAGGGTTTGAACATACTTGAGGAATATATGATCCAAAGTATTTATCAGAATTTTTTGAGAATTTTTGGAATGACAGAATGGTAGGTTGCTTCACAAATTAGGCGGGTTTGGCGCGTGACATGTCAACATAGTTAGAACATGTTATGACATTTTTATAATCGTCGTAAAAGTTATGACGATCTCATATTATGCAGTTACGACATTTTTGACTCACATCGTCGTAATTTATATGTAGATTTGATCCCCAAAGGGTTTACGACAATCTCGGATGAAATCATCATAGATTTCTGACGAATTCATCAACGACGTCTTAAAAAACATCATGTATGAGCATACCTCTTGTAGTGCTTAATCCTACCAAATGTGTCGTTGGCGTTCTTGTGGGAAAATTGTTGGGTTTCTTGGTGTCCGAACGCGGCATTGAGGCCAACCTGGACAAAATTGACGCAATTACTTCGCTTGGGAACCAGCGAATATCAATCAAGTTCAACGCATGGCGGGTCGTATCGCGGTTTTATGTCGCTTCATAAGCCGCCTAGGGGAGAAGGCTATTCCCCTCTATCAGTTGCTTAAGAAATCTGACCGTTTTGTTTGGACAGACGAGGCCAATGAAGCTTTTGAAGCCCTGAAGCAGCAGCTGGTTAACCCGCCAGTTTTGGCTGCCCCGACTGAAAAGGAACCTATGCTTCTGTACATCGCGGCAAACTCCAAGGCGGTGAGCGTGGCAGTAGGTGTCGAACGGACGGAAGAAGGAAAGGAATATCTTGTACAACGCCCGTTGTACTTCATTAGGGAGGTGTTAACCCTCTCCAAGCAATGTTACCCGCACTGGTAGAAGCTGGTCTATGGGGTCTTTATGGCGAGTGGGAAGCTCAAACACTATTTCCAAGAGCATCCCATCGCGAGGTTAGTTCTGCTCCTCTTGGGGACATCATCCAGAACCGAGAAGCAACGGGGGGAATCGCCAAATGGGCAATTGAACTTGGCCGCACCACGTGCGGTACACCCCTCGTACGGCCATCAAATCCCAGGCATTGGTCGACTTCATCAATGATTGGACCGAATTGCAGATTCTGGAAGACAGGCCTGACCTCACGTACTGGACTATTTATTTTGATGGGTCTAGGCAATTGGAAGGCTCAGGGGCTGGCGTGGTGTTGATTTCACCCCAGGGAGACAAGTTCTGTTATGTTCTCCGACTCATGTTCCCGTGCACCAACAACGCTGTAGAGTATGAAGCCTTGCTTCATGGTTTGCGACTCGCCAAGGAGATGAACCTCATGCGTGTCAGATGTCTTGGAGATTCTGATCTGGTGGCTCAACATGTTTCAGGTACTTGGGACTCTCGGGACCCCCTGATGGCGGCTTAGAGAAGGGCTATGTCTGATGTGGCGGGTCATTTCCATGGCTATCAAGTTGATCATATCGACCAGCGACTTAACGAGGCAGCTGATGCCCTTTCACGTCTCTGTTTGCAACGTAAGCTGGTCCCTCCCAATGTTTTTCTGGATATTTTGCATAATCCTTCCGTGAGGTTTCCTTCAGAAGAGGAGTTGGTGATACCAGACCCTGAGTCCCAGTTTTTGGCGGCTCTCCGTGTTACGCCGGATTGGGTTCTTCCTTATTTGGCATACCTTGCGCGAGGCGAGTTACCTTCGGATGAGGTGTTGGCTCGTCAAATCGTTCGTCGGAGCAAATCCATGGTCATCATCAATGGCGAATTATATAAGCGAAGCACTTCTGGGGTATTCCAACGATGCGTTTCTTCCGAAGAAGGGTGCGTAATTCTGAACGACATGCATGCTGGAGATTGTGGGCATCATGCCGGGTCATGTTCCCTGGTTTCAAAGGCGTTGCATCACGGATTCTTTTGGTTGACGGCTCATGCGGACGCAGAAGAGATAGTTCGTCGATCTGATGGTTGTCACCGTTACGGACGACAGGCTCATGTGCCAGCTCAAGAACTAAGGATGATACCTATCACTTGGCCTTTTGCCGTCTGGGGGCTAGACATGGTTGGCCCCTTTAAGATGTCATCCAACAAAAAAACTCATCTAGGGTCGAAGCAGAACCTATTGGCACCTGTGATGCAGAAACAACTGTTAAATTCTTGAAAAAACTGATCTTCCAGTTTGGGTATCCAGGAGATTCAAGAGTTTTGCCACCGTGAGCACATTCGGCTCGATGTATCTGCGGTCTCTCATCCACAATCTAATGGGCAAGCGGAACGGGCGAATCACGAAGTATTGTGACGAATCAAGCCCCGACTTATGGTTCCCCTGGAGCGCACCCCAGGGTGTTGGGTTGAGGAGTTTCCTTCAGTATTATGGAGCATCCGAACCACCCTAAACCGTTCTACGGGTTTTACTCCGTTTTTCCTGGTATACGGAGCAGAAGCCGTTCTTCCCAGTGACATTAGGCATGACTCGCCCAGAGTTGCTGCTTACACTACTGGAATTCACAATTTGCCGTCTGCCTTTCCTTTGCCGTCTACTGACACATGGCAAAGATCTTCTTTGCCATCAGCTGACGCAAAGCAGACGGCAAAGAGAACACATAAGGCAAAAAAATTCTTTGCCGTCGGCCAGCAGACGACAAAGGAAGCACAGGCCGATGACAAAGGGTTGGCAGACGGCAAAGGGGGTGCCACCGTACACCCCCTCCCACCCCATAACGGGCGCTCCCTTTGCCGTCTGCCCTCCTTCTCTTTGCCGTCGGGGGGCGGACGACAAAGCAAGTCCCCCCTAACGGCCGTCTCCCTCTCCCTCTCACTCTCATCCGCTCCGACAGTCTCCTCCGCTCTGACAGTTACTCTCAGCCGCTCGTCCCCCGCACGCCGACCGCCTCCCCTCCCGTCGGCCGCCTCCTCCCTCGCCCCCTCCTCCCCTCCCACGGCACCCCTCCTCCCCGCCCGCCGACCACCTCCCCTCCCGCTGCCTCCTCCCCGCGGCCTCCTCCCCGCACCCTCCTCCCCGCGCCCGCCCGCGGCACCCCTCCTCCCCGCCCACCAGCCGCCTCCCCTCCCGCCCGCGGCACCCCTCCTCCCCACTCGCCGGTCGCCTGCCCTCCCGCCCGCGGCACCCCTCCTCCCCGCTCGACGGCCGCCTGCCCTCCCGCCCGCGGCACCCCTCCTCCCCGCCCGCCGGCCGCCTGCCGCGCGCCCCCTGACCCTGTGCCGTCGTCCCCCACGGTGAGTTGTGTTCTTCTTCTTTTTCTTTTTAAAAAAGTTAATTACTTTAGTTAGTTTATTAGGTTAGTTTTGAGTATATATAAGGTAATTTAGTTAGTTTATTTGGTTAGATTATTAGGCTAATTAGGTTAGTTAGTTAGGTTAGAAGAAAAAAAGAGGAAAAGCAGAAGGAAAAAATGAAAAAGAAAAAGGAAAAGAAGAAAATAATTAGAAGAAGAAAGAAAAGAAGAAGGAGAAGAAGAAGAACAAGAAGAAGTAGAAGAAGAAGAACAGGAGGAGGAGGAGGAGAAAAAAGAAGAAGAAGAAGAAGAAGAAGAAGAAGAGGAGGAGGAGGAGGAGGAGGAAGAGGAGGAGAAAGAAGAAGAAGAAGAAGAACAAGAAGAACAAGAACAAGAGCAAGAACAAGAACAAGAACAAGAACAAGAACAAGAAAAAGAATAGGAGGAGAAAAAGAGGAGGGGGAGTAGGAGGAGAAAGAAGAAGAAGAAGAAGAAGAAGAAGAAGAAGAAGAAGGAGGAGGAGGAGAAGAAGAAAAGAAGAAGAAGAAAAAGAGGCGAGACGAGAAGAAGAAAGAAGAGGAAAAGGGAACCCTGGCACCCCGAAACTGACCCTCGACCCCCGACCCGTGACGCCCGACGGCACTGACCCCCGACCATCGACCCCCGACGCCACTCACCCCCGACACCCGATCCCCGATGCGACTGACCCCCGACACCACTAACCCTCGACCCCCAACGCCACTGATCCCCGACCCAGACCCTCGGCCCACGACTCTCGACCCCCAACGCTCGACGCCACCAACCCCCGACCCCCGACGCCACTGACACCCGACGTCACTTACGCTGGACCCCCGACACCACTAACCCCCCACAACCGACGCCACTAACCCCCCGACCCCGATGCCACCGACACCCGACACCACCGACCCTCAACGACACTGACTCCCGAGGCCACTAAGCTCCTAAGAGGCCCACGAGGTCATAGTTTTGTAAATTATGAGTTAGGTCACATATTTTCCGATTATGTTAATTATAAAAACATCGTATTTGTGTTGATCGTGTGAATTTCAATGTGCAGTTGTTCGACGACCTCCACGTGCGTTGGACGAGCTCCGCCCTTGCGTTTGCTGGTGAGCACAAATGACTTCTCCTCCTACCCCTTAATTTGCTCTATCCCGGTCTTCGTGCCGATGAAACTTGCTAGCTATAGGTTTCTTCAATCATGAGTATGCGTGACCAGTATGCGTCTCCCATTCGAAAGGGCGACATCTATAAATATGCATTTCTTTGCATATTTATAACCGCCATCCTTTCGAATTGTCCAACATTATCCATGGACAGCCCGAGTATGTGTAGATTGGGTTTGTTTTCCCGTATGCTGTGCTCCGGATCCGATGCGGAATTTCGTCAGTGCCTCCCCTGTTGTTCTCCGGGTACACATCCTCTCTGCTTATTGCCGAGACGTGTATCAGGAGAATAGCGGGGAGGTGCTGCCGAAATTCTGCGTCGCATCTGGAGCAGAGCATGGGAAAACGAACCCACTCTACACATACTCGGGTGGGATTAGGACCTATCTTTACCTATTAGCACGTAGGTTGCATGGACGTAATAAAACTGACAAACTTGATTAGCGTATGAATATAGATCATGAATTATATATTTATTTCTTGTTCCCCCATAGGTAGCTAGGCAACATGAGTGATCGTGCTTGGATGTACACTGGTCACCCTAGTCAGAAAGACATGACCCATGAATGGTTAACAAAAACGAGGGGGTTTGTGAGAGCCGCATTTGCAAATGGCCAGCATAAAACATGGTGCCCCTATCCCAACTGCGACAACTGGAAAAAGCAGATATAGTTTGAAATGGGTAAACACCTGCAGAAGTGGGGTTTTACGCCTAATTATATGGTGTGGACTTTTCATGGTGAGTCTGACCAACGTGCCAGAGCTGAGGTGATTCGTCGTTGCACCGACGAGCATGGTACCGGGATTGAAGACAAGGTGCAAGACTTTGATGATGCTCGTGATTCGGACGATGAGATGGAGGAATCTGCAAAGGCCTTCTATGAAATGCTGGAGTCTTCAAAACGTCCTCTCCACGAGCAGACTGAGCTTTGTTGGCTCGATGCCATCGCACAAGTAATGGCTCTGAAGGCTCAATTCAACCTAGGCAGAGAATGCTACGACGCGATGATGACGATATTTGGACGCTTTCTACCCAAAGGACATGTACTGCCTACAAACTTGTACCAGTCAGAGAAAATCCTCCGTGTACTTAAGATGCCCTATGACAAGATACATGCCTGTGAGAATGGATGTGCCTTATTTAGGCTTGAGTATGCGGCCTTGAACTATTGCCCCATTTGCAATTCTTCCAGGTATATTGTGGTAGACAACGGCATGGGTGAGAAGAATCAGACCAAAATCCCATTAGTGTTCTTCGATATCTGCCAATCGTACCAAGAATTCAACGTCTTTTCATGGTCGAAGAGACGGCCAGACAGATGACATGGCAGAAATTGGGCAAAAGAACCGAACTAGATGCGGATGGGAACAAGATGCTGGTACACACTTCAGATGGTTTTGCGTGGAGGCACTTCGATGCATTACATAAGGATAAATCAGAAGATCCAAGGCAACCTAGAGTTGCCATCAGCACGGATGGGTTCAATGTGTATGGTATGACGGCAACACAATACAGTTGTTGGCCTGTATTTGTCATTCCACTAAATTTGCCACCCGGAGAGATTATGAAAAGAAAGAACATATTCCTGACGTTGATAATTCCAGGGCCCAACTATACGGGGAAGAATATGAATGTGTACATGCAGCCGCTTAAGGATGAATTGCAAGAAGCCTGGGATAATGGGATCAAGACCTACGACGCGGCTACGAAAACAAATTTCAAAATGCATGTGTGGTACATGTACTCGACGCATGATTATCCGGCGTTTGCGCTATTCGCTCGCTGGTGTGTGCATGGAAGGTTCCCGTGCACCACATGCAAGGCAGCTCTTCAGTTCCGTTGGCTGCAGGCTGGTCGCAAGTATTCTTGCTTCGACATGCATAGACAATTCCTGGATCCTGACCATAAGTTCAGAAAAGAGAAGAAGAATTTCATCAAAGGTAGAGTTGTCAAAAACACCGCACCAGCTGCGTTGACAGGCCAACAAACCCTTGATCAGTTAAACGCTCTCGAGCCTGATCCTTTGCGTCCAGGATACTTCAAAGGGTATAATACGGAACACGCCTGGACTCACAAGTCATGCTTATGGGATCTCCCATACTTCAAAGACCTCCTTTGCCCACACAACATTGACGTGATGCACACTGAAAAGAATATTGCGGAGGCCATTTTTGGTACATTGTTCGGCATAGAGGGGAAGTCAAAAGATAATCCTAAGGCTAGAATCGACCTGGAGGCTCCATGTGATAGACCATTGCAAAACTTGCGACAATGGAAAGGAAAGCAAAGCATAGCGAAGCCAAAGGTATGGTTCAATCTTGAAAGGCCAGCTATGAGGGAAATGCTATTGTGGGTGAAAATGCGGTTGATGTTCCCCGATGGGTATGCTGCGAATCTAAAGAGGGGAGCGAGTCTTGAGAAATTGAAAATATTTGGGCTCAAGAGTCATGATTGGCACATATGGATTGACCGGGTAATGCCGGTGATGTTGCGTGGCTTTATCCCTGAGGATGAATGGCTAGTACTGGCAGAGCTGAGCTATTTCTTCCGTTCTCTTTGTGCGAAAGAACTATCGGCTGGCGTGCTAGATGAAATGGAAGAGTTGGCGCCGGAGTTGATCTGCAAACTAGAAAAGATCTTTCCACCGGGCTTCTTTAATCGCATGGAACATTTGATTTTGCATCTCCGGACCGAGGCAAGAATGGGGGGGCCCGTTCAAAACCGATGGTGCTACTCAACTGAGAGGATGCAGAAGACGCTTCGAGCTAAGTGTAAAAATAAACATAGAATTGAAGCATCGATGGCCGAGGCATTCATTACTGAGGAGGCGTCAAACTTCGTGACAACACACTACGAAGCCAAAAATCATCATTTGCGTAACCCGAAGCCTCGGTACAGTGATGGCGCCCGAGAAAAAGTTCGATCCAACCTCAGCCTATTCAAAGGTAAGCTCGCACCATCCGGTGCTTCGAAAGGGAAATCGTTGGATGTCGAAGAATGGCGGACCATTTCATTGTATATCTTCACCAACCTAACAGAAGTGCGGCCGTACATCGAGTAAGTTCTCGGTAATTTATTGTTCCACAACTTCTAATTGCATTGAACTACTCTTATTCCCGGATATTTGATATAGTCGATACGTCGCCGAATTCTCGGATGGAGCGGTCATCGAAAAGGATTCCGTCGAAGAGTATGAGCTTCTCGCAAAGCATGGAGGCGACTATCCCGGTTTCATCTCTTGGTTCAAACAAAGGGTAATTTATTACCATTAAGAGCCCATTTGATTTATTGCTCTAATTTGTGGCTAATGCATCCATTGTTTCGTATTAAACTTGTAGGCTGATGCAGAGTCTATGGACGCCGAGTTGAGACAAGTCGCTAATGGTTTTGACTATAAGGTCCGTTCATTTGACAAATACAACATCAACGGGTATCACTTTCGTACCTTTGGCAAAGAGCTATCTATGCCCGACCTAAAGACTACAAATTGTTCTGTCTCTGCTATCGGCGAAGGAGACACCGAGTATTATGGAAGAGCTGAAGCAATTTATGAACTTCTATTCTATGGTGAAAACCCACCGACCGTCGTAGTCTTCAAATGTTATTGGTTTGAGACGAGGGAGATTAGAAGGATTCATGAACATATAGGACTAGTCGAAATCAACCAAAACACCCACTTAGATGTTCCCGATGTCTATATTACGGCTCAACAGGCGACACAAGTTTTCTATCTACCGTGGGCCTGCCAAACTGATCCAAATCTCAAAGGTTGGGATGTCGTTTATGAAGTGCCACCACATTTTAGACCACCTACCCTCAATGAAGAGGATTACGAACCTCACATTAACCCAGACACATATGAAGGAGAATTCTTCCAAGAAACACGTATGTCCAAGAAACGTTTCAAGAACCGCTCTACTTCACCCCACAACGTTGAAGTAGACAGCAACAGTGAATCCGTCTTAACCCCTGAGCCCGAACAGGAAGAGCTGGAAGAAGAAGAGGTTACTGCTGCGGATGACCTGTCACTTCTTGACTGATTACATAATAGTGGCCTTCCACATGTTCTTCGTGATAGTGATGATGATGATGCATTTATTGATGATAGTGATGATCATGATGCATTTATTGACCCCGAAGCATATATAGACGAGGACGATTGTTATTAGTTCATGTCAGGTATTCAACTATTATACTATATATAAATTTTGAGTACATGTTAGGTATTCAATTTTTATTAGTCATGTTGGTATTTATGACGCTGATACACTTAAATTATATACATTTTATTACTCCTGTTCGTATTTATGTTGTACTAATTTCATTTACTCTTTCTCATGACAGGTGTTGAAAGATGGTGGGAAAGGGTCAAAAGCACTCCGCGGCTGCTTCTTCGTCGGCGGGTGATGGGATGGGTACTTCCATTCCTGCCTCGCCTCTTCGGAGATTGTTGCTCTCTACTTTTCAAGGAGCGGCCCCCCGTGAGAGGAGGTCGACCCCCAGCGAAGCCGAGAGGCACTAAAGGTACACATTGTATTCATGTTGGTATTTATGTTGTACTCATGTTGTATGCATATTGGTATTTATATACATTTTATTACTCATGTTGGTATTTATGTTGTACTAAAGGTACACGTGGCCGCGGGAGAGGTAGGGGCTACACGGTCTCCGCCACCACTCCAAGCTAATTCACCTGAGCACAGGACTTCTAGGGTGGATTCGTCTGAGGTGGAGGCTACACGGCCTCCGGTTCACAAGCCTCGGGTCGACGAGCCTCAGGTCGACGAGCCTTCGACCCACGAGACTCCTATCCCCGAGGCTTCCTTCCAGGCGACTCTGGAGCAAGGCACGGATGAGGGTACGTCCCAAGAGACCCAGTGGGATAGCTGGCCTGAGGCAAGTGTCCATGCTGGTAGCGACGAGGAGCTGGGTGAGGGGCCTACCGTGTACCAGCGTGGTAGTTTGGGGCTCCCGCTCGTGCCAGCGACCCCCGAGCAGAGGTGATCGATTAGGCCAAATGGGGACAAGTAAGTTAATTTCCTCTTATTTAACCTTTTGCCTTCGGGTTTTCTCAAATATCTAATGTTTTGGCTTTAATTTGTCATACTGTAGGGGTTGGATTGTTGCCAAGGGTGTCCGCAAGCGCAACAGCATCCTTGGTGTTCTTTGCCGTCAAAACTTCCCAGGGTTTGTTACGTTGCCCGGTCGGGAGCGAGAGGTAGGAATGACCTGGGAGCACTACTTGGGTGCCCTCGCCCCGCCGGAGGTGGAAATCGACGGTGTTTTGTGTGACACGAGGGCAGACATGGTGATCCGAAAGTTCTGGGTAATTTCTCTTTCCCACAATTATAAATCACCCATATCTATTTATTGTACTAATTGGTGTTGTCTCGTTTGCAGACCTACTACAGGTGTGAGGAGGGATACGAGCAGGATGCGGCAATGGTTATCGAAACCGAATGTCGCCACCTACTTCAAAAGTTTCGGCACGAGGCTCGGGTGCAGGCTGTTCGAGACTATTATGCCACGCTGCGTATTAGGCTTGACAAGGCGAAGTGCCGTGATGCTAAGATGGAGAAGGAGCATTACATGAAGGTAATTACATATTATTAAGGCTTTGTAGTTAGTTTCCTTGATTTGGATCTTACGCGCTCAAATTTCTCTTTATTAACTTAGGTGCCCCCGAGATGGTGTGTGGATAAGATGGATTGTTGGGAGGCCTTGGTGGATTAGTGGTGCTCTGAAACGTGGGAGGCCAGCCACAACAACGCCAAGGAGAGGCGTGGCAAAATGGTTGGCGTGCCACACCATCAAGGGAGTGTCAACCTAATCCAATTTGGCGAGAACTGGGTATGTGGTTTGCTTCATGCCTCATGCAATTCAATTTTCGTTCTCCTTTACCAATACAATTTTCCTCTCTCTCTCTTTTAGGCGCGTCACAATAAGACGGAGGCGCCATAGATGTACGACCTGTATGCGATGGCCCATACTGCCTCGTACAAGAAGGTCAAGGCATTTTCTGAGTCTGACCTCGAGAAAACTTCACCAACATCTCCTCCCACGACAAGCTTGTGAAGTACAGAGATCACGGGAAGGCGAGGAAAGGGGAGGACTTTAACCCGAGCGAGGGGCCTATTGATCCAGAGCTGGTGATGATAGCTGGCAACGGGAGGCCCCATGGCTCGATCGCCATTGGAGACGGGCTTATACGTTGTCCTAGCTCTCTCCGGCAGATAAAGGCATGCCAAACGAGCTCTTGGCCGGAGATAACACGTCGTGCACGGCCAGTCGAGCTCGCCATCGAGGTTAGTTTAATGGACTCAAATATCTTTCCACATTATGTTGTGTGTTGGAACCAATATGCTAACAATGAGTTGTGTTGTAGGCTGCTATTGAGAAAGAGAGTGAGGCAATGCAGGCGGCTATGGCGGAGAAGGATAAGGAAATTATGGAGCTGGAGGAGAGGACGACTGCATTGGTGGTGGCGGAGAGGGCACGGAATGATTCTTCTACCAGGGCCATATACGAGCTCTTTGTGGTAAGTTTCTTCTTCATGGTATTTCAAATCTTGGATTTGAATGTCCGTTTCATTAATAAATAAAAAGTTTGACTTGTCGAAACCAAATGTTCAGTCTATGTGCGAGAAGAACGGCCAAGTCCCTCCGCCGATGCCAGTCGTTAACGTGGCGGGGACGGTGAGTTTCATTTCAGTGGAGTGATCTTAAGAGTGTCCTCATGCTAACTACACATTGCAAACGATGTTTGGTGCAGAATATGTCCCGAAACGCATGGCACGACCCTTCTACAATCGAGCCTTCTCCAGGGCAGCCTTCTCCAGGTGAAACAAGCCAGAGCCACCGTGCTTGACCCTAACTTAGGTATGTTATTTCTAGTGTTTTAATAAAAGATAGCTAAATGACATAATTAGCTTAGTTAGCTCCAAAAAGACCTATTTAATAAAATTTAGCTAGATGACATAGTTAGCTTAGTTAGTTTAGTTAGCTTAGTTAGCTTAATTAGCTTAGTTAGCTTAGTTAGCTTAGTTAGCTTAGATAGCTTAATTAGCTTAGTTAGCTTAGTTAGCTCCTCCTTCTCCTTCTTCTTCCAACAAGGCCTAAATTGGCTAATTATCCATCTAAATGACATAATTAGCTTAGTTAGCTCCTAAATGGTCTATTTAATAAAAATGACCTTTACTTAGCTAATTTTCCTCGAAATGACATAATTAGCTCCAAAAAGCCATTCTTAGCCAATATAGCCCGAAGAAGGAGAAGGAGCTCCTCCTTCTCCTTCTTCCTCCTTCTTCCTCCTTCTCCTTCTCCTTCTTCTTTTCTTCTTCTTATCCTCTTCCGTCTCCTTCTCCTCCTCCTCCTCTTCCTCCTTCTTTTAATTCTTCTTCTCTTTCTCTTATTCTACGTAGCTTAATTAGACTCATCCAACAAAGCCTAAATTGGCTAATTATCCATCTAAATGACATAATTAGCTTAGTAAGCTCCTAAATGGTCTATTTAATAAAAAATGACCTATACTTAGCTAATTATCCTTGAAATGACATAATTAGCTCCAAAAAGGCATTCTTAGCCAATTTAGCCCGAAGAAGGAGACGAGAGGAGAAGAAAGAGGAAAAATGAAAGGAAGGAAGAAGAAGAAGAGGAGGAGAAGAAGAAGGAGAGGGAGGAGGATAAGAAGAAGCAGGAGAAGGAGGAGAAGAAGGAGAAGGAGCTCCTCCTTCTCCTTCTTCCTCCTTCTTCCTCCTTCTCCTTCTCCTTCTTCTTTTCTTCTTCTTCTCCTCTTCCGTCTCCTTCTCCTCCTCCTCCTCCTCGTCCTCCTTCTTTTACTTCTTCTTCTCTTTCTCTTATTCTACGTAGCTTAATTAGACTCATCCAACAAAGCCTAAATTGGCTAATTATCCACAATACAAGAAAAATGCTAAATTATGACCAAACAAAATGACGCTGGTTTAATTGGTCATTGATCCATGACCAAAATTCCGAAATTAGTCATGGCAAGTCTAAGAGGGTCCAAAGCCCATAACGTTATGACCTTTTGCGTCCATTAGGTCATGATACTATTTCACAAATTGGTCATTAAGTGCTACCAATTGAAAAAAGAAGAAGAAGAAAATGAAAGAGGTGTGTTGTATGAGGGGAGGGTTTTGGAGCGTTGGATGTAGGAGGAGTGGATGGTCAGGATCTGTTTCTGGGGAGGGATCCGTGTCCTCGCATGTGATAGGCTCTCTTTATTCAGATCGAGATGTAGATCACGTCTCTCTCTCACACACGCACCAGATCCAGAGCATGCCGACCCCTGCCTGTTCCCGCTTCATCCCCGCCGCTAGCGCCCCCGGCCCAAAGCCTCGATTAGGATCCTTCGACGCATGCGGACGATCATACCGGTCAAATACACAAATTGTTCGAACATCTCCACATTATTGCATGATCACATGATTCTCTCAAGAGAGAGAGAGAGGATCAGCATGAGCCACTCACCCATCAATCAAGATCAAGAATCAAGAAAAGAAAAAGATGGCTGGTAATTCTTGAAGGAGAAGAAAGAAGGATTCTATCCATTAGAAAAAGGCTGAGCAAACCCATAGGCCTAGGCGACTCGGCCCAGCGCAGCGCATGGCTAACTGAAGCCTAAGGCCTTGTTCGGTTCTTAAAGAATTGAAGGGATTTGGAGGGGATTGGGAGGGATTAAATCCCCTATAAGTCAAATTCCATCTCAATCCCCTTCAATCCTCTTCAATCCCCTCCTGTCTGGGATTAACCGAACAAACCCTAAGGCCTCGTTTGGTTAAGGGGGCTTGGAGAGGTTTTGAGAGGAAAATCCCCGGAAGGGCCAAAAACCCCACGGATCCTCGGGCATCTATTTGGTAGGAGGGGTTTGCTCAGCCCAATCCCCCCGTTCCCCTTCAATCCCTTCCTATCCATGTGTTTCAAAACCCTCCTCGGGGGACTAGTGGAAGCAAAGCCCTGGGGATTTGAGAGGATTGGGTGGAACAAAGGGATTCACCCAATCCCCTTAAATCCCTCCCTCTCAAAACCTCCCCAATCCCCCTTAACCAAACGAGGCCTAAAGAGGAGGTGGGGTGGGGCCGGGGTGTCATAGAGAGGAAGCCCTAATCGGTGGCATCATCCCCAGAGCCCTCTCCCCATCCCGTATCACCAACTCCTCTCCCCTCAGCCTCCCTCCCGCCGCCGCCGCCCCCGTCATGGAGCCCGCCCCCGCCACCACGTTGCCCGATCCAGCGCCCCGCTCCCCATTGCCGTCGCCGGCCAAGAGGTCCGACAGGAAGCATCCCTGCCCCTCCTCCGCCGCCAACGCGCCCTGCACGCCGACTCGCCGCCACCGCCCGCCAAGACGAAGACCCTGCTCCCGACCTTCTTTGTTTGGGATGTTCCACGATAGTAGGTGAGAGTACCATCGCTGCTTGTCCCCAGACATGGCAGGTGAGAGTACCATCGCTGCTTGAAGGTGCCCTATTTTTTTGCTTGATGATGTTCGCTCGGTTGCTTGGTGTTGTTCGCTCCTTCTCCTGCTGTCCTCCAGTCCTTCAATCCATCAATTTTGACAGCACCGTCACCCCCGAGATGTGCTACCAGCTCAAAGTCTGCATTTGTTTTAGTTCCAGATGGTGTGATGCACACCTACATCTCAAGTGATTAAATGATTCGGTATATATTTTATGTTATTCAATTTTGATTTCGCCCCAACTTTAATTGCTTTGGGCATGTCCAAACTAGTACAAGCTTAATACTCAGGTTTCGATTTAAATTTCACAGGGCTAAAAACAATGTCAGTGCTTGCTATTTAAAGAAACAACTCATCCTGATGGGCGGTAGCGGCATGGAGGGACACCCAAGCTCCATAATTCGGTCGCATGGAGTTGGTCCGTTTTTCATGCTGGCCGGCCACCCAAGCTCCATCTACTGGGTGGCATAGCCGGTCTGCTACCATCTTCTTATGTTGGTGAAGTTACAGTTGCTCATACTACCAGGTCAGAGAGTCGGCTTTTTATCTAATAAACCTGGCATAACGGACATAGCACTTACCACTTTGTAGAAATTGCTAACGTCAATATTAGATACAAATCCCTCACCCCTGTGTGTGAGATAGCTAAGTTCAACAGGTTTTTGCCATAGAAGCAGAATACCATGATTGTAGGTGACAAAATTCTTTAATATAATTCTACACTGTCTATAAAGAGGCAACCAGCTTCATTGGGCTTGTTTTGGTAATAACTCGAGTTGATGCTGCTAAATTACCGACAGCCTATGCGATGATTTAATCTTGCTATCCGATGCTCATGTTTTTAGGGAGTGCGCTGCTCAAGGTTAATTTATTAAATATCATGACATGGCTTTCAGTATCGTTCGTAACTGATATTAATTTAATCTTTTTTTTTGCATTGTAGATAGCCTAATCTTCAGTATAATTTTACAATGGTATATATTTATACTCAGCTCATCTATCATGTAAGTTACATGGTATAAATTGGACTCTTTTAGACAAATAATATCCCACGTTAACTGAACATATATACATTTTTTGGATCCTAATTTAAAGCAAAGTAATTGTCTTAATGTGGAAGTTTCACCATTTAATTGTCTTAGTGTAGTTATATGGTGCATGAAGTTGTTTTAGCTACAGTTTTAGTGGAGGTATACCTATTTTTATAATAATCACTGTCAATCGATTATTTGTGCCAGCAAGGTAAGGAGCAACTACAAATTCTTTCATATTTATCTGGCTTAATTTAGGTGCTATTTTATTCACACACATGTGCACAAGTAACAGATGTCAATTAATGCTAAATCCACCATTTCATTTTTTTTGAAAGCACGCCATTTCATAAGCCTCTACAGTGGTGCGCTCACTTGTCCATTAAGATGGATTATTAGGGACTGTGGGATCCATCCCAAAGTTTGTAATTATGAATGATATGTAACAAGAGCATCGCAGGGCATGTAGTCAATTTAGGAAGTTCTTAATCTGTTGTTCTAATTAGTTGTCGCCTTTCTTTCTGGCTTTGAGCCAAAGGATCTAGCCCTGCACACATGCAGATTGGTTCCATAATTAGATCATCACCAAACTGTGTGTCAGGAAGAAAACCTATATGGTTGTTATAATTTATCACGAAAGTCACTCAGGTCACTGTGTATATGTGATCCCACCTCTTGAATAATCAGTGGAACACCATTGTGAACGGCTCAAGGAGAAAGCTAATGTAGTTGTCGCCTTGCAGGTACAGTTAATGTCAAGTAAGGTGGGTGAGAAAAATGCCGGTGCAGGACAATTGAAGTGGAGGTGTGATCGTTGCATTGGGATCAATGATTACTTAAGAGACAAAGGTTTGATTTAGTTGTATGTATCAAGTTGAGTCAGATTTGCGTTGGCCAAAGTAAATTTCTGCACGAATTTGTTAGTATTTACTTCTACTTGATCAATACATGTACATATAACTCTTTTTTTAAGTAGGATCGAATATTAGAATCATTTGTTGATGAGTGCTTAAGTATATCTTCCTAGATATCTAGATCGATTAATATCTCTATCAATTGCATGTTGCACCTATGCATATAATATCACCATGTAACTAAAGGATATGTCCCCTATATCGATGATATTACTACCTATGTTTCTCTGAATAACCTTCGTGGACTGATTAACTGGGTGCATTATCTTACAGGAGTTTAACAAAAATAGAATATAAAGTTTGCCAATATAATATAAAAGTTCGCCTTTGGAAGGTTCAGGTATACTTAATTAGAGTTATACATGATACACACGAACTAGAAATTCTTACGTCCACTTGACATAAGACTGGCTTTCATTCCATGCCGTGGATATCACATTATTTCAAAAAATAGTAAAATCTATGAAAAAGATTTGGTGCTATATCTAATAGAAGAAATAGTTGGTGTTCCAACATACATTTAGTTATTCTACCAAAGAGATTACTTGAATAAAAGGATTGTGCAGCAGAGAGTACATTTGACGACTCCGTATCAAATATATTCTAAATTGAGTACGGAGACTACTAGATATATTGGTTAGATGGGGCTGAAGCATTGCACAATTTTAATACCATGAAATAGATTTGGTGCTATATCTAATACAAGAAATAGTTGGTGTTCCAACATACATTTAGTTATTATACTAAAGAAATATGTACATGAGAAAAAATTATAATTAGGCTGCAAAACTCGTACTGTTTTGGTATACTACTAATTTGGACATACTCCATACTTCTTTTTCAGATACCTCATACTGCTTTTGTTTTGCGAAAACCCCTACATACTACTCCCTCCGTTCCTAAATATAAGACCTTTAGAGATTGCACTATAAACTACATACGGATGTACATAGACATAATTTAAAGTATAGATTCATTCATTTTGCTCCGTATGTAGTCTCCTAGTAGAATCCCTAAAAGGTCATATATTTTGAAACGGAGGGAGTACATACTAAGTACATCATACATGCGTCCACGTAGCTATATTATAGTGTAAACAAGTAGCGTCACGCCATCGATATATATATATACACGTACAACAGTAATAATTATACATATTCACACTCACAATTCACAAGGATACTATTTTTCAGTAATATGCAACATTATATTTTTTGTTTCATACAATAATACATATTACTTTGCAACATGTATACTACAATCTATATACTCTAGTCCGAAGAATACAAAGTATATGCAGCAGCTGTCACGCTAGCATGTCTCGACTTGTTTGGAATGCAAGAAAGTAGCAGTTTGTTGAAACTAACCCACACCGTACCATTTTCTACTGTTTTATCAGCAAAGCAGCAAAGTATATGCAGCAACAATTTTCTACTGTTTTATCATTGGTTATCGTGTGTGCAATTTTACTAGTTTCCTTGGTCTGAAAGCCTTACCATCGTTTTCTTCTTGCAGGAGGCAATGGCAAGAGCATATTGTGTAGAGGAAGATGATGAACCTTAATGCTTTGAACCTTGTATACTAGAACCTTGCAGGTGTTTTTGCAGAAGTATTTTATTGTGCACATGTAAAATTATTTTGATGTGCCCGTGTTAGGCGTTGAACCTTAATGCGTGGAGTCGGTGGATGATGTATTGTATTTGATGTGATATGCTATTGAAATGAAATATACATTTTATTTACAATCTTTTATTCTGTTGTACTTATTTTTAATGGACCTATCCTGAGATATTTGTGCTTATAGCAAAAAAATTGCTTCAACCCAAACAAATCAGACATTTTCAATAGTAAAATAGGCATTGGGCCAGGCCCATGTAGCTAGATTGGTTCACACGGATCTGAAATTTATGATGATTCCATTTGGTCACTAGCAATGCCACGTCAGCTTGGCCACGTCAGATCCTACGTGGCTCACACAAATGAGTAATGACCAAATAAAATTTCTGGTCGATAGAGACCTACGACCAAAATTTTAGAAAGGTCATGGTTGTTCATTCTTGACGGCCAACTGTTGACACTGTAAATTTGGTCAAAAAAAGGTCAATAAACAATAACAATGACGAATCAGTGACCAATATAGGGAGTCATAATTGACCTTATTACTTGTAGTGCCATCTAAATGACATAATTAGCTTAGTTAGCTCCTAAATGGTCTATTTAATAAAAAATGACCTATACTTAGCTAATTATCCTCGAAATGACATAATTAGCTCCAGAAAGGCATTCTTAGCCAATTTACCCCGAAGAAGGAGACGAGAGGAGAAGAAAGAGGAAAGTTGAAAGGAAGAAAGAAGAAGAAGAGGAGAAGAAGAAGAAGGAGAGGGAGGAGGATAAGGAGAAGGAGGAGAAGGAGAAGGAGCTCCTCCTTCTTCTTCCTCCTTCTCCTTCTCCTTCTTCTTTTCTTCTTCTTCTCCTCTTCCGTCTCCTTCTCCTCCTCCTCCTCCTTCTTTTACTTCTTCTTCTCTTTCTCTTATTCTACGTAGCTTAGACTTATCCAACAAAGCCTAAATTGGCTAATTATCCATCTAAATGACATAAGTAGCTTAGTTAGCTCCTAGATGGTCTATTTAATAAAAAATGACCTATACTTAGCTAATTATCCTCAAAATGACATAATTAGCTCCAAAAAGGCATTCTTAGCCAATTTAGCCCGAAGAAGGGGACGAGAGGAGAAGAAAGAGGAAAAATGAAAAGAAGGAAGAAGAAGAAGAGGATAAGAAGAAGAAGGAGAAGGAGGAGGGATAATAAGAAGGAGGAGAAGGAGGAGAAGAAGGAGAAGGAGATCCTCCTTCTCCTTCTTCTTCCTCCTTTTCCTCCTTCTCCTTCTCCTTCTTCTTTTCTTCTTCTTCTGCTCTTCCGTCTCTTTCTCCTCCTCCTCCTCCTCCTCCTCCTTCTTTTACTTCTTCTTCTCTTTCTATTATTCTACGTAGGTTAGACTCATCCAACAAAGCCTAAATTGGCTAATTATCCATCTAAATGACATAATTAGCTTAGTTAGCTCCTAAATGGTGTATTTAATAAAAAATGACCTATACTTAGCTAATTATCCTCGAAATGACATAATTAGCTCCAAAAAGGCATTCTTAGCCAATTTAGCCCGAAGAAGGGGACGAGAGGAGAAGAAAGAGGAAAAATTAAAGGAAGGAAGAAGAAGAAGAAGGAGAGGAAGGAGGATAAGAAGAAGGAGAAGGAGCTCCTCCTTCTCCTTCTTCTTCCTCCTTCTTCCTCCTTCTCCTTCTTCTTTTCTTCTTCTTCTCCTCTTCCGTCTCCTTCTCCTCCTCCTCCTCCTCCTCCTCCTTCTTTTAATTCTTCTCTTTCTCTTATTCTACGTAGCTTAATTAGACTCATCCAACAAAGCCTAAATTGGATAATTATCCATCTAAATGACATAATTAGCTTAGTTAGCTCCTAGATGGTCTATTTAATAAATAATGACCCATACTTAGCTAATTATCCTCGAAATGACATAATTAGCTCCAAAAAGGCATTCTTAGCTAATTTAGCCCGAAGAAGGAGACAAGAGGAGAAGAAAGATGAAAAATGAAAGGAAGGAAGGAAGAAGAAGAGGAGAAGAAGAAGAAGGAGAGGGAGGAGGATAAGAAGAAGGAGGAGAAGAAGGAGAAGGAGCTCCTCCTTCTCCTTCTTCTTCCTCCTTCTTCCTCCTTCTCCTTCTCCTTCTTCTTTTCTTCTTCTTCTCCTCTTCCATCTCCTTCTCCTCCTCCTCCTCCTTCTTTTTCTTCTTCTTCCCTTTCTCTTATTCTACGTAGCTTAGACTTATCCAACAAAGCCTAAATTGGCTAATTATCCATCTAAATGACATAATTAGCTTAGTTAGCTCCTAAATGGTCTATTTAATAAAAAATGACCTATACTTAGCTAATTATCCTCGAAATGACATAATTAGCTCCAAAAAGGCATTCTTAGCCAATTTAGCCCGAAGAAGGGGACGAGAGGAGAAGAAAGAGGAAAAATGAAAGGAAGGAAGAAGAAGAAGAGGAGAAGAAGAAGAAGGAGAAGGAGGAGGGATAAGAAAAATGAGGAGAAGGAGGAGAAGGAGAAGGAGCTCCTCCTTCTCCTTCTTCTTCCTCCTTTTCCTCCTTCTCCTTCTCCTTCTTCTTTTCTTCTTCTTCTCCTCTTCCGGCTCCTTCTCCTCCTCTTCCTCCTCCTCCTTCTCCTTCTTTTAATTCTTCTTCTCTTTCTGTTATTCAACGTAGGTTAGACTCATCCAACAAATCCTAAATTGGCTAATTATCCATCTAAATGACATAATTAGCTTAGTTAGCTCCTAAATGGTGTATTTAATAAAAAATGACCTATACTTAGCTAATTATCCTCGAAATGACATAATTAGCTCCAAAAAGGCATTCTTAGCCAATTTAGCCCGAAGAAGGGGACGAGAGGAGAAGAAAGAGGAAAAATGAAAGGAAGGAAGAAGAAGAAGAGGAGAAGAAGAAGAAGGAGAGGGAGGAGGATAAGAAGAAGGAGGAGAAGAAGGAGAAGGAGCTCCTCCTTCTCCTTCTTCTTCCTCCTTCTTCCTCCTTCTCCTTCTTCTTTTCTTCTTCTCCTCTTCCGTCTCCTTCTCCTCCTCCTCCTCCTCCTCCTCCTCCTCCTTCTTTTACTTCTTCTTGTCTTTCTCTTATTCTACGTAGCTTAATTAGACTCATCCAACAAAGCCTAAATTGGCTAATTATCCATCTAAATGACATAATTAGCTTAGTTAGCTCCTAAATGGTCTATTTAATAAAAAATGACCTATACTTAGCTAATTATCCTCGAAATGACATAATAAGGCTTACGT
Source organism: Hordeum vulgare subsp. vulgare (assembly GCF_904849725.1). Classification (NCBI taxonomy): domain Eukaryota; kingdom Viridiplantae; phylum Streptophyta; class Magnoliopsida; order Poales; family Poaceae; genus Hordeum; species Hordeum vulgare. Next base: position 604,634,211 of record NC_058521.1, on the reverse strand, counting down.
AGCTGCAACATGACCTATTCCCCCTAACTTAGGTATTAAATGACCTATAATTAGCCTAGCTGGATCAAAAATAGCTTAATAAGCATAGTTTGCTCCGGAATGACCTATTTTACCCAAGTTAGCTCTGAAACGACCTATAGTTAGCTAGGGTTCCACCTAAATGACATAATTAGCTTAGTTAGCTCCTAAATGGTCTATACTTAGCTAATTTCTCTCCGAAATAACCTATATATGCACTACTTCATCTAGTATTATTCTTCTAACTTTCTTATTTGTCATTTTGCAGATTACCTTCACTTCACGGGAAGCTTGGCAAATATTGATGGAATGCTTGAAGATGATTTCTTGTAACATGGGTTGTATTGAAACTATTGTAGTATATGAATATATGAAACTTTGTATGCACGTGGATGAAACTGGTGTAATATATGAAACTTTGTATGCACGTGGATGCACCTAGAAAGCTGGATATAAGAGGTTATTTTAATATGGTTATGAGTACAGAAAGAAATTTATTTATGTCAAATACATATATATCCTGATTATTGTTAAAAATGCTGGATATAACAAAAAATAAAAAAAGGGGCTGGTTCCCCTCTTTGCCGTCTACCCCCACATGGCAAAGGGGGGAGGCTGACGACAAAGGGGGGAATCTGCCCCCTCTCTCTCCCCTCTTTGCCGTCTGCCCCCACATGGCAAAGGGGGGGAGGCAGACGGCAAAGGGGGGAATCTGCCCCCTCTCTCTCCCCTCTTTGCCATCTGCCCCCTCATGGCAAAGGGGTGGAGGCTGACGGCAAAGGGGGGAATCTGCCCCCTCTCTCTCCCCTCTTTGCCGTCCGCCCACGCACGGCAAAGGAGGGGAGGCAGACGACAAAGGCAGACGGCCTGCCGTTAACACTTAACGGGGACGTTGCACCCTTTGCCATCCCAGTTAATTTGCCATCAGCCCACTCATGGCAAAGATTTTTTGTCGTCCGCTTTGGGAAAGCTGACGGCAAAGAACCTCTTCACAGGATTTTTTTGCCGTCTACTTTGCCGTCTGCTGACCGACGACAAAGCCTTTGCCGTACGTGGTTGCACCCTTTGCTGTCAGCTTTGGCAGACGACAAACTTATGAATTTCAGTAGTGTTATGTGGAACAGGACAACGAGTTGGCGCGTCAGGATTCTTTGGACGCTTTGGAGGAAGCACGTGACTTGGCTGCCGCCCGATCAGCTATTTATCAGCAGGACTTGCGACGTTATCATAGCCGCCGGGTCAAGAGGCGAACTTTTCAGGAGTGCGACTTAGTGCTCCAATTGATCCAAGATCGCACTCGCATGCATAAGTTGTCACCACCATGGGAAGGACCATTCATCGTCAGCAAAAGCCTTCGCAACTGGTCATACTATCTGGTGGATCTTCGGCCTGATCAGAAAAACCACGGAGGCTGAGTCAACTCGCCCCTCGAACATAGCCCACTTGCGGCCTTATTATACTTGAGCTATTGGCTCCTTTTTTGCTTCTCTTAAAAATTGTAAGTCTTTCATTTATATAAAGCAATTAATTTGATGCCCACGAATTCTGGGGCTTTCGTGCCACTTCATCTTATTGAAAGCATGGATCTTCATTGCTATTCGAAAAGTCGCCCAAGGATGGACGCTATCCATACCAGAGATCATAAGTCGCCATGCTGCGCTTATTACAACACTGGGTATCGATAAGCCAAATAGGATCAAGTCGCTACAAGCGCGCGATTCAAACATGGGTGCCTTATATGATTCTGTGGATTAGGCCGGCTTACTTGGGGGCTATTTGCTCCCAAGTCGTTTTGTCGTAAGAGCGTATACGCTTCTACAATCCTATGACCGGTCTTTCCCCTAATCATAGTCACTTGGGGGCTTCCTCTCACTGAGATCAGCCTTACTACCCATTTGGCTAGTGAAAAATTACCGCATTACAAATGGTTATACTGGACTGTGTGTTCGCCAAATCGCCATATAGACCCATGAACTCTTGGCGAGTTACTCCGCTTTATGGACCCTGAACTCGCCTTGGTTAAAACATGCATGGTTCCGGCTAGCGCCCCACATTAAGAATAGAGAAACCATTGGTTCACTGAACCTGCTTCACTGAAGCTTGACTCGTGCCTGATCAGCCGGTCTAAATACTTGAGCTTTTTTACACGAAAAGTCTCCCTCGGGTAGCACTTGAGTTTATCTAAGTCGTCCTATCCTGTCGCGACTTGAACGAGCCGACGAAATTCTTACTTTCACCTTCCTGGCACTGCCACAAGGTTTCGCAAATTTTTACGACTTGTTAGATCTTTTTTGAACGAGGCTCTTCTGCACATAATTCGCCAGAACATTTTGAGTCGGTTATCATTTATTATCATCCATTACTCACTGAGGTGGTTTGATGTATGTTTTTAGCCGAACAGGTTGATGATCAAAATCTCTACTGACATGGCGGGTCAAGCATCATAAGGCGCCCCAAGGACGACGTAAGGTTTTTAAAAGATTGTAGAAAGGGATTTATTTTAACCTATTACATGGCTCGGATGGCCAATTCAGCCAACATCTACTCTACTGGTGCCTCTGGGTCTGCTTGCCTTGAGCTCTGGCCGACTTCAAGCTGTAAGTCGCCCAACACCCAATTGCACTTGGCTAGAGCGGCGAATTAATCTTCATCATTCAGGAATGTTGAGAGGTCCGCCTCCAAATCAAAAGGGTTCTTGGGCCGGCAAGGTGTCAAGCTGGTTGTCACAAAGGTTGGCGGGTTTACTTTCTTGTTCTTGTCATCATAAGCAGCTTGGTACATTGACAAATCCAAGCTTGCTGCAAGTTGAGTCGCCTCCGAGCGTGATTCTTTGACAACACGCTGATAATCATCTTGGGAAAATTCTGATTAGTCGTCCTTGAGCTGTGGAAAGCCTGCTGTTACTTCTTTGGGTTTCAGCTCTGGAGCATATGCTAAACACCGACTCAGCGTAGTCAGCACCCCTTTCCGGGTGGCTGATCGAGTTAGCTCACCTATCTGAGGCGGAAGGGTAGATAAGCAGCCAAGCATCTTTTTGATTCATGTTATGTGTTCCTTGGAGCCCATCACTGCCTTCACGGTCAGCATGCTTCCGGTATACAGTTGCTCCGTCAATGTGTAAATCGCCTTTAACCTCAAGATACAGTCGTCCTGAAGGTTGGCAGCTCTCGGACCTGTATAAGGGACAATAATGGTCAGTAATTTCTTCACAAGTAAGTTTTTTCTTTTACAAAGTACAAGATCAGGGGTTGCTTCTTACCGAAGATAGCCTGAGCCATATTGGAGATATGTTGCTTTAGACCGGCAAGCTCTTGTTGCGTGGTTTCCAATCTTGATTCAGCTTTTTCCGCTCGCTTTAGCGCGGCAGCTTGATCAGCTTGAGTTTTCTTGTGGGCGGCTTTCAGCTTCTCCATCTCAGATAAGACCACATGATATTTTTCTTCCGCCTTAGCCCGCGCGTCTTGCTAGTCGGCTAAACTTTTCTTTAAATCGCCCAACATCGATTCAGCTTCGGCGAGAGATTCCTGTCAAACATATTATCAAGGGACAAGTCCCAGAATTATTGCAAGCAACATCCCAGACACTTGGGGGCTAATGTACAATTTTTTACACAAAATTATACGACATCAAGACCCGGCTCATCTTTCAATAGATGACCCGGCCCTTGGGGGTTAGAGGTCGAAAGGTTTTTCTAACATCAAGACCCGACTCATCTTTCAACAGATGACCCGGTCCTTGGGGGTTAGAGGCCAAAAGTTTTTTCTAACGTCAAGACCCGGCTCATCTTTCAACAGATGACCCGGCCATTGGGGGTTACAGGTCGAAAGTTTTTTCCAACATCAAGACCCGGCTCATCTTTCAACACATGACCCGGCCCTTGGGGGTTACACGTCGAAAGTGTTTTTAGCATCAAAACCCGTCTCATCTTTCAACAGATGACCCGGCCCTTGCGGGTTACAGGTCAAAAGTTTTTTTTAACATCAAGAGCCGACTCATCTTTCAATAGATGACCCGACCCTTGGGGGTTACAGGTCGAAAGTTTTTTCTAACATCGAGACCCGACTCATCTTTCAAAAATATGACCCAGCCCTTGGGGGCTAATGAGGAGGGTATGCATTAAAGGTGTACCTCATGTTTATTCTTCATCATAAGGAGCAGATTCTTCTCCATTTCATAACTTGTCACCAGGCGAGTTGCGAAGCCGGAGGAGAGCTCTTTAAATTCAAGATTCTCATACTGGGAAAGTTTGCCCTTGGAGGTTTCATGTCCAATAGAAGGCTGGGATGATGTTGATACATGCTTGGACAAGACTGCTAAAGCCGGCTTAGAGAAGCCAGTAACAGTGATGATTACAACATCCTGATCTTCTGCCATTTTCAACGGACTTGGCAGGTTAGGCGTTTTCGTGCCTTCCTTGGGAGAACTTGGAAGGCCCGCCTGGTCATCAGGTTTATCCTTTGCCGGGTTAGCATGACCCGACGCCGGGTTCTCTTTAGTTTCTGGAGCCGGAGTGGAAGTTGACCCACCAGTTTTCCTCTTCTTCGCTTGTGCTCTAAAATGAGAAAGGGTTATGCTTAAAAGGCATACATCATCATCATCAGGACAAATGTGAGTATTATAAGGACTTACCCTTGAACGCGAATCATTGGCGGAAGGGCTGACATCACCGAGTCGCCCGATGAAGGGGGAGAATTCTGCAAAATTAATATCTCAAAATATGAGCGAATTACAAGTATGATCCAAAATAAAACAAAGGGGGACGTTGCCAAAGGATACCTCATTCTGCCGTTTCTTGGTGGGAGTTTTCGTTGGTAACCCGGACACCAAATCTCCAGAGTGGCTCCGAGTCTTCCGGTAGGAAGCATGTTGCGCCTTCTTCAAAAGGAAATTAGGATCCAGACAAGTATTTGGGTGAGACATGGGAACTTTCCCACAAACTCACCTGGCCGGCTTAGGCGGAGGAGAAGATGAGTCGGAAGAAATAGAAATTACCTCTACGGTGTCATCTTGGCTTTCGTTACCGTCATTCTATACATAAGAGATGCAGAGATGTAAGCACAAATTATAGCAACGGATGTCAAGACAAAGAAGATAGAATTTTACCTCTGAATATACATCGCCGATTTTGGATTCCTCCACATCGGACGATTCAGCGATGGCGGCTTTGCTTTTACTCTTGGTTTTCTTTTTTGGAGGCGGCCTCGCTTGTTTCAGGGCCATCTTTTTCGGCCTCTTTGAACAGAATCGGTCACCTTTCTGAAATGGAATTTTCAGTATGCAATTCAGAATCTGGATAAGTTGGAGAGAATGAACCAAGGGCGACTTAAATCATTTACCTTGGGCGCCGGGTTAATTTTGTAGAATGGTTTAAGACCTATCTGGCTGCACTTGGCATTAGGCTCGCCAGTTAACTTCTTGATGATGGATACGATGTCTTCTTATGTAAGTGCCGTGGGAAAGTAACATTGGGGGTGGGCCAAAGTCCCGTCAAACTCGTACATTAAGCTGTCCCGGTGATTGAAGGAAAGGATGCGCCACTCCACCCAGCAGCGGATTAAGTCAACTCCAGTAAGACCGTTGTTTGTCAAGGATTGTAACTTGGGTAGCACAGGGATAAAATCTGCCTCGCCTTCTTCACTGAGCTTGTCTGGAAGCTTGAAGTTTATGGGTAAACGTTGTTTTCTATAGCGAAGGAGTTTGTTCTCACCCGGAGAGGAAGTTTCCTGGCAATAAAACCAAGACTCGCCCCAGCCTTTGGGATGGCTTGGCATGGTGAGTGATGGGAATGATTTTCCCTGCGACGTTGGACGTTGACACCTCCAAGTTCTAAGCTAGGACCATTGGCAAACTCGGTCTGGCGATTCCAATGAAAGAAGTACCAGAATAATGGAACTGAAGGTTCCATCCGCAAGTAGGCTTCACAGAATACTTGAAACTGACATAAGTTACTAATCGAGTTGGGGCCCATGTCTTGGAGGTGGACGTTCATGAAGGTCATGGCATCTCTGAGGAAATTTGACCCTAGCGGCTTAAACCCCCGTTGGAGGTGCTCAGCAAAAACAATTATTTCCCCTTCCTTCGGGTTGGGGATTTCTTCGCCTAACCCGGATCGCCATCCGATAACTTCTTTCGGGTCAAGATTCCCCGTCTTCACGCAGTCGTTGAAAAAAGCATTGTCAACCTTGGTCGGGAGCTAATCGGCCTTGAAAACGGTACCCATGGCTACAGAGGAAAAGGTCACGGATAAATTAACTCACTGAACGCTTGCTGAGTGGTTAAGAGGATCTAGTTAACTCGCCGAACATCTGTCAAGTGACTAAGGGAATCTGTTGACTCGCCAATAAGGGACTAGGTCTGGGCACAAGGGCGACTTAGGAATTTCCTACTATCTAAGGGAGACAACTTAGAGCATCAGAGATGTTTGCTAAAATAGCAAAGTGCGGATCTACAAACAGGTTTTTACATAATAGGTAGTAAAACATAGATCTATGAGCAGACAAAAATGAATAGAAAAGAGCCTGGATAAGGTGAAACAGCCTATGGCTAGGGTAAAAATAGTGCGGTTGATTTGACAGAAGCCTTTCTTAGTTCCTTGACAGGAGCTAGTTGATTGAGAACATGATTGATATTACCGCGCCTAGCACTACTGCAAGTCAATCAACATATATGGAAGGATTCGAGGTACGCTAAGGAACCGGTGGACGATGAACACCGAAGAGCTTACACTACTAGGAAAAGGGCTATAGATGATATAGATACTAATGGCGCACCACACAAGCAGTGCGCCACTACTATATAGTAATGGCGCACCATGTGAGGTGTGCCATTAGTGTGGTGGATACTAATGGCGCACCACACTCTCGATGCGCCACTACTATATTTTTTTATTTTTATTTTTTTTGCAAAACTACTAATGGCGCACCAGAAGCTGGTGCGCCATTAGTAACCTACTTACTAATGGCGCATCTGTTAGTAGTGCGCCACTACTATAAAAGAAATTGTTTTTTTGCAAACTACTAATGGTGCACCATAGCTAGTGCGCCATTAGTAACGAGTGTTACTAATGGCGCATCTGTTGGTGGTGCGCCACTACTCATTTTTTTTTGCAGAACTACTAATGGTGCACCAGAGGAGGTGCGCCATTAGTAACCAGGGTTACTAATGGCGCATATGTAGGTGGTGCGCCACTACTATAATTTTTTTGCATATGTAGTTTTGCAAAAAAAAAGATAGAGGAGCAGAGCAGATGCGCCTCACGTGACACGAGTCGTCGTAACCCACCCACCCACCCACCATCCACCCCAATCTCCTCCCTCCCAACCGCAGGCGGCGGCGGCGGCGCACCAAAGCCAGCGATCTCACCCACCTCCGCTCCCTCCGCCGACGGGCGCATCCACCCTCCGGTCATGGCGCACACCCTCTCGCCTCCCTACATCCTCCCCCCTCCCGGTCGCGGTGGCATGGCGGCATGAACGGAGCGGCGCGGCCCGCAACCAAGGCGAGGGGCCAGGACGCTCTACGTCTCCAGGGACCTCAAGCTGACGACAGCCGGGGCCGGGTACAAGGACGGGAAGGCCATCCTGGCCGATGCCTTCTGGAGGATGGTGGCCGCCATCCAACTGGACCACGCCATCAATGGCAGCTACGACGGCCTGCCCGTGCTCGCCGGTGTCAATGTGTCCGTCCGTTCCCCGAACGACGAGGTATGCAACAGTACTTACTATGTTGTTCTTTCTTGAGCTGCCGTGCCGCAGGATTGATTAATCTTGATGCTTCCTTGTTTACATGCTCTGCATTTTGCTTTGCTGCAGCTCAAGTTCAGGGTGGATGAATCGTACAGGCTGACCGTGCCTTCAACCGGGAGTCCCCTATATGCCCGAATTGAGGTTAGTACAAAATGTGGTGCTCAATCAATGCCTATCAACCCTTTTTGACTGCAGATCTTCTTCTTTTCTTTTGTGAATGCATGAGAAAAAAACGAGATGAAATCCTATTTTTACCCAGAACCAGAGCAAAAAAACTGTATGGGCCACATAGTTTAGACTTGAGAAAACTGTATGGAACTAGTGGTATTTAAGTTGAACTGATGTGTGTGTTCATGGGGAGCATTAGTGTGATGGAGTGGCCAGTGAATTGCTGGCATGGGCTGGTCTGCTCGACTTAGCCGCGATGCCCTTGTCCAATACATGAGTTTGATTAAGTCACTGCTACTAGTTTCTAGTTGTCTCATATAGTTGTATGTTTCAGATAGCTGGGAGACACATTGGGTGAAATCCGATTGGAAAAGGAGCGAAGGGAAAGCCGGTACATTCAAGAACACGGGATGGAAATATTCTGGGGATCCTGATGACAAAGGTTTTCCTTCTCATCCCTCAGTAGTTCTTGTTTAATTGATGATGTTGATGGTTTGAGCACTAATCAAATAAACTTTTGTTTGTCGCTACCTTAATTCTGCATACCGTCTAATCCCTGTATTCTATTCGCGTATTCCAGGCATTCAAACAATGATAGATGCTAGGCATTTTGCTATCTTAGCCAAGATACCGGAGTTCAGTAACAAGGGCCGAACATTGGTGATCCAGTACTTCATAAAGTTTGAGAAGGAAATTGAGTGTGGCGGCGGCTATATTAAGCTAATGTCTGGTATGTCAACCAGAAGAAATATAGCGGAGACACTCCATACAGGTATGTTATTGCCTACTTCTCTCCCGTGGAACAAAGGTCCACAATTGATGTTAGTAAGCTCCTAAGCAGGCCGTGTTAAGCAGTGACGAGATGGAACGGAGATTGCTTTCCATCATTAAGGACTCGCTTGCGGCTGCATTTTCGGTTAAATCAGCAGCTGATTTGACGGTTTCTTGGCTGGAAGAAAGCTTGATTGAAATTAACCTGATTCTGGACATTCTGTTTCTTGCTATCTGTGATAACTTTTCTCCGCCGTCACATCTTTTAACCTCAAATTTATTCCGAATTGATTATTACAGAATAATCCTCGACATAACCTGTCTGCTTTATAGATTTTCTATTATCTTTGCATGTTTATTGGCACCCTCGCACGAAACACAATTAGTTTCTAGAGATGATCTGAAATCCGAATGTCACTCATGTTAATCTGTGCTGCAACCACTGTGGTCTGTGGTTGCTTTGCTGCTTCACTGATATTCGTTAGCTATGTGACACTCATGTCAAGTTGTGAGCTTGCATGTCGGTCTAGCCGTATGTGGTTTCGATTTCATGATAACCACAAAGGTGGAGCAACCCATTTAACCCGTATGTGGGACACTTATGTGAAGTTGTATAAGGTTTTCATTTCGTGATGGCCACCCCTGTTTTGACGCCTATGCGCATCGCCAGTGTTTGATGGCCGGTCGGATGCTTTCGTGCCCCACCGGTGCTCATCACCTGGGGCCGATCTGTTCATATGCTAAGTTTCCAGTGTAGAGAGCTGGAAGAACGAATTTAACTCTACTTGTAATGTTTGGCTCATTAGAGTGTGCAATTTGTTTAAATTGATCAGGAGCACAATCCTGAAGATAATTTGTTTTCTTATGGTTCTTATTTGTGCATGCTTCTTTTCACCTTACACCTGGCATGATCTCTCAAGATGATCTGAAATCTGAATGCTGGTCGTATTAACCCATGATTCAATCGTCATGGTATTTTTTCTTTGTTAATCTCTATTAGCTATGCTTCTGTATAATTTGTGGCGGTGTCTCAACATATATATGGTGGTCCATGATTTATGTGTGTTTTTTGGCACCTTAGACGAAGCATAATCTGTACAGAGGATGTGAGTATTAGTCATGCCCCAAATTGGGGCGTTAATCTCTGTTAGCTATGCTTCTGTAAAGTTTATGGCGTGGAACACATATCTGAAATTATATGGTGGTCCATGTCATAAAAAAAGTACTTGCAAGCAATGTATGCATAGCTGGCAGCGACAATGTTTAAATGTTTACTCTAACGCAGGAACCACCGAGGCAAACATACATAGCTGGAAAAATTCTGTCTGGTGCGTTCTTTCATGATTGTGAATTCCAGGGATCAGCTAATGTGGCAGCAAAATTCTGTCTGGTGCGTTCTTTCATAATTTGCATATACTGGTTGTTGTAGCTATATGATATTAGTGAGAAGAGCCCTGAAGTACACTTGAACACTAAGATGTCAATTGATGCCATTTTATCATGCGTGTACTGAATATCGACATACAGTTGCAGGTGTCTTGGATGCTTGTAGAGACAAACATACACGGATGTAAATTGTGTAGCTCTAATTGGATTTCTCCTTCATTTGCTATGCAAATGTTCATCTTAGTTTCTTTCTCTTACAACATTTATTGTGTTATATGATGCATTATATGTATTCCTAATCAACATGCAGGGCCTGGTTTTGTACTCTTAGATTTCGTTAAGTAGCATTAAATGCGAAAAAAGGCCATCATCCCAGAGCTCTCAGTGTAATGGTGGCTTAGGTATTTTGAATGGACAAAGAGGCGTTCGCACAAGAAACAAATATCAACTTAAGATGGCACTGTCTCAAGGTTTTCAGCTAAAGAATAATTGTTGGACAATAGAACAGAAGGTTCAACCTGAACCATCAAGGTCAAAAGAGACTGTGAAGGAGCCACTTGATGACAGCGGAGCAGATTACGATGCTAGATGTAATAGCACTACAATTTCTGTGGGTGACCCTAGAAACTCTACAACCACGATGGAGAACTTAAATAAACCAATTGTGAGAGTTGATAAGGATTCATCAAGAATGCATGTATTTTGTCTTGAGCATGCTGTCGAGGTTGAGAAGCAACTCCAACCAATTGGTGGGGCCGATATTATTCTTTTATGTCGTCCAGGTCAGCCATCAAGCTGCTTATTGATCATGATCGAGTGCAATGCACCTTTTTATATATCTAATGCTTCTTGAACTTGTGGCATCCTCTCTAATGCTTCATCTGCTTGGTATGACTGGGTAATTGCTCATTCTGATTGTACTTGACTATGTTAATGTAGTTATTGTTCAAAAACACATTATACTCCCATCAACGTTGGTAATGTCAAAAAATTAAATGCGCGTCGAAGGGTACACGTGCAGCATTGAGGGATGTTTGACGAGCTTCGACACGAAGAATGAACTGTCCCAGCATGAGCGCCACATCTGCTCGGTGGATGGCTGTGGAAAGAAGTTCTTCACGCACAAGCATCTGCTGCAGCACCGCGAGGTTCACACCGAAACGACGAAGCAGCTGAAGAAGGCTATAGGAGAGGAGAGGACTCCAAGAGATCATCCGATGCGCGTCGAAGGGTACACTTGTGGCATCGAGGGCTGCTGGATGAGCTTCGACATGAAAAGGGAACTGTCCCTGTTGTGTGTTCTAGATGATTGTTAAGAAGGTCAAAACTATGCTTCCTTTAGGTTAACTTGTTTGTCAACTTGCGTTCAATGTATGTGCATGTTTATAAACATATTTTCATTGTGGTGTAATATGTGTTTATCTTGAACCTTCTTGTGGGTGTGACGATAATAATTGAATATTTTTAGAGCTGGTAGTATAACCTGTGGCGCACCATGAGCTATACTAATGGCACACCTGGGAGGCATACTAATGGCGCACCTGGGAGGCATACTAATGGCGCACCTGGGAGGCATACTAATGGTGCACCTGCGAGGCATACTAATGGCGCACCTGGGAGGCATACTAATGGCGCACCTGGGAGGCATACTAATGGCGCACCATGAGCTATACTAATGGCGCACTGCCTGGTGCGCCATTAGTATACCAGATACTAATGGCGCACCTGTGGTGCGCCATTAGTAAAAAATTCTAATGGCGTGATGCTAGTGGCGCACCTATAGTGCGCCATTAGTAGCCAAAACAGGTGCGCCACTAGCAGGCCTTTTCCTAGTAGTGTTAGATCTATTTCTAATGGTGAAGGTCTGACCTGATGACTATGTCCAGAGGCGACCGAGAGAGATCCGCGGCGGGTGCTGCGTCCTTCGTCTGCCTGGAGACGCGTCGAATGCGGTGGCCGGGGATGGAGTTTTCTTCACGCGGCGATGGAGCTCTCGATGCGGTTGCGAGGAAGAAGAAGACCAGCAAAATGGGTAGGTGGGGGTGTGCCCTGCCTCCTTCCCCGAGCCTATTTATTGGGTCGAGCACTGGAATCGAGGTGCCTCGCGCGGGAACTGAAAACTTGATAAAGATTCTCTTTAATAGCACCAAGATTTTCGGGATATCTGTGCCGAAAGATCTGTTGGAGATTGCGTCATCATTTCTTCCAAGATTAAAGGGATAAGATGGTGTCAACAAGAAAAGGTTCGGCGACTTGGATATTTCCATGAAAAATGGCAGATTAAGCGTATGATGCGTAAAAAGAGCAGAGTGAGTCACCCCTGACTAGGTAAGAGTTGGCGTGAACAGGTTCAAGTCAATCTGGGGCCTAATGTCGGGCATATTATCTGCTGTGTGACCCACCCTGGTTGGGCCGGATCACCAAGTGGGCGACTCATCCTTTGGCGATTCAAGCTTTGGCCCAACCATTCTGAAGATCTCCAAGTCTTGGAAAGCATGGCGACTTAGAGATAGAAAGAATCATGACTTGCATAATGGCAACGACTCTTGTAAACCCTAAGGGCTGGACCTGTATATAAAGGCGAGTCCCAGGGGAGGAGAAGATAGTTTAGAAATCATCGAGAGCTAGGTCAGGCGAGTTACGCCCTCCTTGTAATCAAAACATCATCAATACAACACAAAACAGGACGTGGACTTTTACCTCCTCACGAGGGGCCGAACCTGGGTAAATCTCTGTCTCGCTCCTGTTCAACCCCTTTGAGTCGCCCCCAAGGTGCAATGGCTCCAACACTAAGTCCTTTCACGAGGACATCTGCCGTGCCAAAACCACGATAGTTCCCGAAACATTCGAATCGCAGCGGGACCCAAAATTAGGGAGTAATAGCATACAAAACTGGCTAGAATAGGCCAAAACTGCTTGTTTTGACGAGTTCCTCGTAACCGTAACTCGGGATTCCCAAAACATTCGGATCATAGTGGGACCGAAAATCAGTGAGTAATAGCATACAAAACTAGCCAGAATAGACCAACACTGCGTGTTTTCACAAGTTCCACGTAACCGGACACCGGGGTTCCCTAAACGTTCGGATCGCAGCGGGACCCAAAATAGTGAGTAGTAGTATACAAGACTGGCCAGAATAGACCAAAACTGTGAGTTTTAACGAGTTCCCCGTAACCGGACCCCGGGGTTCCCGAAACATTCGGATCGGAGTGGGACCCAAAATCAGTGAGTAATAGCATATAAAACTGGCCAGAATAGGCCAAAACTGCGTGTTTTGACGAGTTCCATGTAACCGGACCCCGGGGTTCCTGAAACATTCGGATCGGAGCGGGACCCAAAATCAGTGAGTAATAGTATACAAAACTGTTCACAATAGGCCAAAACTGCGATTTTTGACAAATTCCCCATAACCTGACCACGGGGTTCCCAAAATGTTCGGATCACAACGGGACCCAAAATAAGTGACTAATAGAATACAAAACTGGCCGAACTAGGCCAAAACTACGAGTTTTGACGAGTTCCACGTAACCGGACCCAGGGTTCCCGAAACATTCGGATCATAGCGGGACCCATAATCAGTGACTAATAGCATAGAAAATTGGTCGTAATAGGCCAAAACTGCGAGTTTTGCTGAGTTCTCCGTACCGGACCCCGGGGTTCCCAAAATGTTCGGATCGCAGGAGGACCCAAAATGACTAACTAATAGCCTACATACGTGGCCAGAATTAGCTAAAACGGCGAATTTTGACGAGTTCCACGTAACCGGACCTCAAGGTTTCCGAAACTTTCGGATCGCAGCGGGACCCAAAATCAGTGAGTAATAGCATACAAAACTGGCCAGAATAGGCCAAAACTGCGAGTTTTGACGAGTTCCCTGTTACCCGTCCCCGGGGTTCCCGAAACATTCGGATCGGAGTGGAACCCAAAATTAGTGACTAATAGCATACAGAACTGGCCAAAATAGACCAAAACTGCGTGTTTTGACGAGTTCCACGTAACCGGACCCCGGGGTTCCTGAAACATTCATATCGGAGCGGGCCCCAAAATCAGTGAGTAATAGTATACAAAAGTGGTTACAATAGGCCAAAACTGTGATTTTTGACGAGTTCCCCGTAACCTGATCCCGGGGTTCCCGAAATGTTCGGATCACAACGGGACCCAAAATAATTGACTAATAGCATACAAAATTGGCTGAAATAGGCAAAACTGCGAGTTTTCACGAGTTCCAAGTAACCGGACCCCAGGGTTCCCGAAACATTCGGATCACAGCGGGACCCAAAATGAGTGACTAATAGCATAGAAAATTGGTCGCAATAGGCCAAATCTGCGAGTTTTGTTGAGTTCACCGTAACCGGACCCAAGGGTTCCCAAAATGTTCGGATCGTAGGAGGACCCAAAATGAGTGACTAATAGCATACATACGTGGCCAGAATAGGCTAAAACGGCGAATTTTGACGAGTTCCCCGTAACCGTACCTAAAGGTTCCCGAAACGTTCGGATCGCAGTGGGACCCAAAATCAGTGAGTAATAGCATACAAAACTGGCCAGAATAGGCCAAAACTGCTTGTCTTGACAAGTTCCTCGTAACCGTAACTCGGGGTTCCCGAAACGTTCGGATCATAGTGGGACCGAAAATCAGTGAGTAATAGCATACAAAGCTAGCGAGAATAGACCAACACTGCGTGTTTTCACGAGTTCCGCGTAACCGGACACCGGGGTTCCCGAAACGTTCGGATCGCAGCAGGACCCAAAATCATTGAGTAATACTATACAAAACTGGCCAGAATAGACCAAAACTGCGAGTTTTGACGAGTTCCCCGTAACCGGACCACGGGGTTCTTGAAACATTCGGAACGGAGCGGGACCAAAAATCAGTGAGTAATAGTATACAAAACTGGTCACAATAGGCCAAAACTGCGATTTTTGACGAGTTCCCCATAACCGGACCCCGGGGTTCCCGAAATGTTCAGATCACAACGGGACCCAAAATAAGTGACTAGTAGCATACAAAACTGGCCGGAATAGGCCAAAACTGTGAGTTTTCACGAGTTCCACGTAACCAGACCCAGGGTTCCCTAAACATTCAGATCACAGTTGGACCCAAAATCAGTGACTAATAGCATAGAAAATTGGTCATAATAGGCCAAAACTGCGAGTTTTGATGAGTTCTCCATAACCAGACCCAGGGGTTCCCAAAATGTTCGGATCGCAGGAGGACCCAAAATGAGTGACTAATAGCATACATACGTGGCCAGAATAGGCTAAAACGGCGAGTTTTGACGAGTTCCCCGTAACCAGACCTCAAGGTTCCCGAAACGTTCGGATTGCAGCGGGACCCACAATCAGTGAGTAATAGCATACAAAACTGGCCAGAAGAGGCCAAAACTGCTTGTTTTGACGAGTTCCTCGTAACCGTAACTCGGGGTTCCCGAAACATTCGGATCGCAGTGGGACAGAAAATCAGTGAGTAATAGCATACAAAACTACCCAGAATAGGCCAACACTGCGTGTTTTGACGAGTTCCGCGTAACCGGACACCGGGGTTCCCAAAACGTTCGGATCGCAGCGGGACCCAAAATCAGTGAGTAATAGTATACAAAACTGGTCACAATAGGCCAAAACTGCGATTTTTGACGAGTTCCCCATAACCGGACCCCGGGGTTCCCGGAATGTTCGCATCACAACGGGACCCAAAATAAGTGACTAGTAGCATACAAAAATGGCCGGAATAGGCCAAAACTGCGAGTTTTCACGAGTTCGACGTAACCGGACCCAGGGTTCCCGAAACATTCAGATCACAGTTGGACCCGAAATCAGTGACTAATAGCATAGAAAATTGGTCGTAATAGGCCAAAATTTCGAGTTTTGATGAGTTCTCCATAACCAGACCCAGGGGTTCCCAAAATGTTCGGATCGCAGGAGGACCCAAAATGACTGACTAATAGCATACATACGTGGCCAGAATAGGCTAAAACGACGAGTTTTGACGAGTTCCCCGTAACCGGACCTCAAGGTTCCCGAAACGTTCGGATTGTAGCGGGACCCAAAATCAGTGAGTAATAGCATACAAAACTGGCCAGAAGAGGCCAAAACTGCTTGTTTTGACGAGTTCCTCGTAATCGTAACTCGGGGTTCCCGAAACATTCGGATCGCAGTGGGACCGAAAATCAGTGAGTAATAGCATACAAAACTACCCAGAATAGGCCAACCCTGCGTGTTTTGACGAGTTCCGCGTAACCGGAAACCGGGGTTCCCGAAACGTTCGGATCGCAGCGGGACCCAAAATCAGTGAGTAATAGTATACAAAACTGGCCAGAATAGACCAAAACTGCGAGTTTTGACGAGTTCCCTGTAACCAGACCCCGGGGTTCCCGAAATGTTCGGATCGGAGCGGAAACCAAAATCAGTGAGTAATAGCATATAAAACTGGCCAGAATAGGCCAAAACTGCGTGTTTTGACGAGTTCCACGTAACCGGACCCCGGGGTTCCTAAAACATTCGGATTGGAGCGGGACCCAAAATCAGTGAGTGATAGTATAGAAAACTAGTCACAATTGGCCAAAACTGCGATTTTTGACGAGTTCCCAAAACTGGACCCTTGGGTTCCCGAAATGTTCGGATCACAATGGGACCCAAAATCAGTGACTAATAGCATACAAAATTGGCCGGAATTGGCCAAAACTGCGAGTTTTCATGAATTCCACGTAACCGGAGCCCAGGGTTCCCGAAACGTTCGGATCACAGCGGGACCCAAAATCAGTGCCTAATAGCATAGATAATTGGTCGTAATAGGCCAAAACTGCGAGTTGTGATGAGTTCTCCGTAACAGGACTCGGGGTTCCCAAACTGTTCGGATCGCATGAGCACCCGAAATAACTGATTAATAGCATACATACGTAGCCATAATAGGATAAAACGGCGAATTTTGACGAGTTCCCCATAGCCGGACCTTAAGGTTCCTGAAACGTTCGGATCGCAGCGGGACCCAAAATCAGTGAGTAATATCATACAAAACTGGCCAGAATAGGCCAAAACTGCGTGTTTTGACGAGTTCCACGTAACCGGACCCCGGGGTTCCTGAAACATTCGGATCGGAGCGGGACCCAAAATCAGTGAGTAATAGTATACAAAACTTGTCACAATTGGCCAAAACTGCGATTTTTGACGAGTTCCCCATAACTGGACCCCGGGGTTCCCGAAATGTTCGGATCACAACGGGACCCAAAATCAGTGACTAATAGCATACAAAACTGGCCGGAATAGGCCAAAACTGCGAGTTTTCAGGAATTCCACGTAACCAGAGCCCAGGGTTCCCGAAACATTCGGATCACAGCGGGACCCAAAATCAGTGACTAATAGCATAGAAAATTGGTCGTAATAGGCCAAAACTACGAGTTTTGATGAGTTCTCCGTAACCGGACTCGGGGTTCCCAAAATGTTCGGATCGCAGGAGGACCCGAAATGACTGACTAATAGCATACATATGTGGCCAGAATAGGCTAAAACGTCGAATTTTGACGAGTTCCCCCTAACCGGACCTTAAGGTTCCTCAAACGTTCGGATCACAGCGGGACCCAAAATGAGTCAGTAAATAGCATACAAAACTGGCCAGAATAGGCCAAAACTGCTTGTTTTGACGAGTTCCTCGTAACCGTAACTCGGGGTTCCCGAAACGTTCAGATCATAGTGGGACCGAAAATCAGTGAGTAATAGCATACAAAACTAGCAAGAATAGGTCAACACTGCGTGTTTTCACGAGTTCCGCGTAACCGGACACCAGGGTTCCCGAAACGTTCGGATCGCAGCGGGACCCAAAATTAGCGAGTAATAGTATACAAAACTGGCCAGAATAGACCAAAACTGCGAGTTTTGACGAGTTCCCCATAACCGGACCCCGGGGTTCCTGAAACATTCGGATCGGAGCGGGACCCAAAATTAGTGAGTAATAGTATACAAAACTGGTCACAATTGGCCAAAACTGCGATTTTTGACGAGTTCCCCATAACCGGACCCCGGGGTTCCCAAAATGTTCGGATCACAACGGGACCCAAAATAAGTGACTAGTAGCATACAAAACTGGCCGGGATATTCCAAAACTGCGAGTTTTCACGAGTTCCACGTAACCGGACCCAGGGTTCCCGAAACAGTCAGATCACAGCTGGACCCAAATTCAGTGACTAATAGCATAGATAATTGGTCGTAATAGGCCAAAACTGCGAGTTTTGATGAGTTCTCCGTAACCAGACCCAGGGGTTCCCAAAATGTTCGGATCGCAGGAGGACCCAAAATGACTGACTAATAGCATACATACGTGGCCAGAATAGGCTAAAACGGCGAGTTTTGACGAGTTCCCCGTAACCGGACCTCAAGGTTCCCGAAACATTCGGATTGCAGCGGGACCCAAAATAAGTGAGTAATAGCATACAAAACGGGCCAGAAGAGGCCAAAACTGCTTGTTTTGACGAGTTCCTCGTAACAGTAACTCGGGGTTCCCGAAACGTTCGTATCGCAGTTGGACCGAAAATCAGTGAGTAATAGCATACAAAACTACCCAGAATAGGGCAACATTGCGTGTTTTGACGAGTTCCGCATAACCGAACACCGGGGTTCCCGAAACGTTCGGATCGCAGCGGGACCCAAAATCAGTGAGGAATAGTATACAAAACTGGCCAGAATAGACCAAAACTGCGAGTTTTGACGAGTTCCCCGTAACCGGACCCCGGGGTTCCCGAAACGCTCGGATCGCAGCGGAAACCAAAATCAGTGAATAATAGCATATAAAAGTGGCCAGAATAGGCCAAAACTGCGTGTTTTGACGAGTTCCACGTAACCGGACCCCGGGGTTCGGGAAACATTCGGATCGGAGCGGGACCCAAAATCAGTGAGTAGTAGTATACAAAACTGGTCACAATTGGCCAAAACTGCGATTTTTGACGAGTTCCCCATAACCGGACCCCGGGGTTCCCGAAATGTTCGGATCATAACGGGACTCAAAATAAGTGACTTGTAGCATACAAAACTGGCCGGAATAGGCCAAAACTACGAGTTTTCACGAGTTCCACGTAACCAGACCCAGCGGTTCCCAAAATGTTCGGATCACAGGAGGACCCAAAATGACTGACTAATAGCATACATACATGGCCAGAATAGGCTAAGACGGCGAGTTTTGATGAGTTCCCCGTAGCCGGACCTCAAGGTTCCCGAAACATTCGGATTGCAGCGGGACCCAAAATCAGTGAGTAATAGCATACAAAACGGGCCAGAATAGGCCAAAACTGCTTGTTTTGACGAGTTCCTCGTAACCGTAACTCGGGGTTCCCGAAACGTTTGGATCGCAGTGGGACCGAAAATCAGTGAGCAATAGCATACAAAACTACCCAGAATAAGCCAACACTGCGTGTTTTGACGAGTTCCGCATAACCGGACACCGGGGTTGCCGAAACGTTCGGATCGCAGCGGGACCCAAAATCAGTGAATAATAGCATATAAAACTGGCCAGAATAGGCCAAAACTGCGAGTTTTCATGAATTCCACGTAACCAGAGCCCAGGGTTCCCGAAACATTCGGATCACAGCGGGACCCAAAATCAATGACTAATAGCTTAGAAAGTTGGTCGTAATAGGCCAAAACTGCGAGTTTTGATGAGTTCTCCGTAACCGGACCCGGGGTTCCCAAAATGTTCGGATCGCAGGAGGACCCGAAATGACTGACTAATAGCATACATACGTGGCCAGAATAGGCTAAAACGGCGAGTTTTGACGAGTTCCCCGTAACCGGACCTCAAGGTTCCCGAAACATTCGGATTGCAGCGGGACCCAAAATCAGTGAGTAATAGCATACAAAACTGGCCAGAATAGGCCAACACTGCGTGTTTTCACGAGTTCCGCGTAACCGGACACCGGGGTTCCTGAAACGTTCGGATCGCAGCGGGACCCAAAATCAGTGAGTAATTGTATACAAAACTGGCCAGAATAGACCAAAACAGCGAGTTTTGACGAGTTCCCCGTAACCGGACCCCGGGGTTCCTGAAACATTCGGATCGGAGCGGGACCCAAAATATTTGAGTAATAGTATACAAAACTTGTCACAATAGGCCAACCCTGCGATTTTTGACAATTCCCCATAACCGGACCCCGGGGTTCCCGAAATGATCGGATCAGAACAGGACCCAAAATAAGTGACTAGTAGCATACAAAACTGGCCGGAATAGGCCAAAACTGCGAGTTTTCACGAGTTCCACGTAACCGGACCCAGGGTTCCCGAAACATTCAGATCACAGCTGGACCCAAAATCAGTGACTAATAGCATAGAGAATTGGTCGTAATAGGCCAAAACTACGAGTTTTGATGAGTTCTCCGTAACCAGACCCAGGGGTTCCCAAAATGTTCGGATCAGAGAAGGACCCAAAATGACTGACTAATAGCATACATACGTGGCCAGAATAGGCTAAAACGGCGAGTTTTGACGAATTCCCCGTAACCGGACCTCAAGGTTCCCGAAACGTTCGGATTGCAGCGGGACCCAAAATCAGTGAGTAATAGCATACAAAACTGGCCAGAATAGGCCAAAACAGCTTGTTTTGACGACTTCCTCATAACAGTAACTCGGGGTTCCCGAAACGTTCGGATCACAATGGGACCGAAAATCAGTGAGTAATAGCATATAAAACTGGCCAGAATAGGCCAAAACTACGTGTTCTGACGAGTTCCACGTAACCGGACCCCGGGGTTCCTGAAACATTCGGATCGGAGCGGGACCCAAAATCAGTGAGTAATAGTATAGAAAACTGGTCACAATTGGCCAAAACTGCGATTTTTGACGAGTTCCCATAACTGGGCCCTGGGGTTCCCGAAATGTCCGGATCACAACGGGACCCAAAGTCAGTGACTAATAGCATACAAAACTGGCCCGAATAGGCCAAAAATGCGAGTTTTCATGAATTCCACGTAACCAGAGCCCAGGGTTCCCGAAACATTCGGATCACAGCGGGACCCAAAATCAGTGACTAATAGCATAGAGAATTGGTCGTAATAGGCCAAAACTACGAGTTTTGATGAGTTCTTCGTAACCGGACCCGGGGTTCCCAAAATGTTCGGATGGCAGGAGCACCCGAAATGACTGACTAATAACATACATACGTGGCCAGAATAGGCTAAACCAGCGAATTTTGACGAGTTCCCCGTAACCGGACCTTAAGGTTCCTGAAACGTTCGCATCGCAGCGGGACCCAAAATTAGTGAGTAATATCATATAAAACTGGTCAGAATAGGCCAAAACTGCGTGTTTTCATGAATTCCACGTAACTAGAGCACAAGGTTCCTGAAACATTCGGATTACAGTGGGACCCAAAATCAGTGAGTAATAGTATAGAAAACTGGTCACAATTGGCCAAAACTGCGATTTTTGACGAATTCGCATTACTGGACCCTCGGGTTCCCGAAATGTTCGGATCACAACGCGACCCAAAATCAGTGACTAATAGCATACAAAACTGGCCGGAATAGGCCAAAACTGCGTGTTTTCATGGATCGGAGCGGGACCCAAAATTAGTGAGTAATAGTATACAAAACTGGTCACAATAGGCCAAAACTGCGATTTTTGACGAGTTCCGCATAACCGGTCCCTGGGGTTCCCGAAATGTTCGGATCAGAACGGGACCCAAAATAAGTGACTAGTAGCATACAAAACTGGCCGGAATAGGCCAAAACTGCTTGTTTTGACGAGTTCCTCGTAACCGTAACTCGGGGTTCCCGAAACGTTCGGATCACGGTGGGACCGAAAATTAGTGAGTAATAGCATACAAAACTACCCACAATAGGCCAACACTGCGTGTTTTGACGAGTTCCGCGTAACCGGACACCAGGGTTCCCGAAACGTTCGGATCGCAGCGGGACCCAAAATCAGTGAGTAATAGTATACAAATCTGGCCAGAATAGACCAAGACTACGAGTTCCCCGTAACCGGACCCAGGGGTTCCCGAAACATTCGGATCGCAGCGCAAACAAAAATCAGTGAGTAATAGCATATAAAACTGGCCAGAATAGGCCAAAACTGCGTGTTTTGACGAGTTCCACGTAACCGGACCCCGGGGTTCCTGAAATGTTCGGATCAGAACGGGACCCAAAATTAGTGACTAGTAGCATACAAAACTGGCCGGAATAGGCCAAAACTACGAGTTTTCACGAGTTCCACGTAACCGGACCAGGGTTCCCGAAACATTCAGATCACAGCTGGACCCAAAATCAGTGACTAATAGCATAGAAAATTGGTCGTAATAGGCCAAAACTGTGAGTTTTGATGAGTTCTCCGTAACCAGACCCAGGGGTTCCCAAAATGTTCGGATCGCAGGAGGACCCAAAATGACTGACTAATAGCATACATACGTGGCCAGAATAGGCTAAAACGGCGAGTTTTGACGAGTTCCAAGTAACCGGACCTCAAGGATCCCGAAACGTTCGGATTGCAGCGGGACCCAAAATCAGTCAGTAATAGCATACAAAACTGGCCAGAATAGGCCAAAACTGCTTGTTTTGACGAGTTCCTCGTAACCGTAACTCGGGGATCCCGAAATGTTCAGCTCGCAGTGGGAACGAAAATCAGTGAGTAATAGCATACAAAACTACCCAGAATAGGCCAACATTGCGTGTTTTGACGAGTTCCCCGTAACCGGACACCAGGGTTCCCGAAACGTTCGAATCGCAGCGGGAACCAAAATCAGTGAGTAATAGTATACAAAACTGGCTAGAATAGACCAAAACTGCGAGTTTTGACGAGTTCCCCGTAATCGGACCCCGGGGTTCCCGAAACATTCGGATCGCAGCGGAAACCAAAATCAGTGAGTAATAGCATATAAAACTGGCCAGAATAGGCCAAAACTGCGTGTTTTGACGAGTTCCACCAAACCGGACCCCAGGGTTCCTGAAACATTTCGATCGCAGTGGGACCCAAAATCAGTGAGTAATAGTATAGAAAACTAGTCACAATTGGCCAAAACTGCGATTTTTGACGAGTTCCTATTACTGGACCCTCGGGTTCCCGAAATGTTCGGATCACAACGGGACCCAAAATCAGTGACTAATAGCATACAAAATTGGCCGGAATAGGCCAAAACTGCGTGTTTTCAATGATCGGAGCGGGACCCAAAATCAGTGAGTAATAGTATACAAAACTGGTCACAATAGGCCAAAACTGCGATTTTTTACGAGTTCCGCATAACCGGTCCCTAGGGTTCCCGAAATGTTCGGATCAGAACGGGACCCAAAATAAGTGACTAGTAGCATACAAAACTGGCCGGAATAGGCCAAAACTGCGAGTTTTCACGAGTTCCACGTAACCGGACCCAGGGTTCCCAAAACATTCAGATCACAGCTGGACCCAAAATCAGTGACTAATAGCATAGAAAATTGGTCGTAATAGGCCAAAACTGCGAGTTTTGATGAGTTCTCCGTAACCAGACCCAGGGGTTCCCAAAATGTTCGGATCGCAGGAGGACCCAAAATGACTGACTAATAGCATACATACGTGGCAAGAATAGGCTAAAACGGCGAGTTTTGACGAGTTCCCCGTAACCGGACCTCAAGGTTCCCGAAACGTTCGGATTGCAGCGGGACCCAAAATCTGTTAGTAATAGCATACAAAACTACCCACAATAGGCCAACATTGCGTGTTTTGACGAGTTCCGCGTAACCGGACACCAGGGTTCCCGAAACGTTCGGATCGCAGCGGGACCCAAAATCAGTGAGTAATAGTATACAAAACTGGCTAGAATAGACCAAAACTGCGAGTTTTGACGAGTTCCCCGTAATCGGACCCCGGCGTTCCCGAAACATTCGGATCGCAGCGGAAACCAAAATCAGTGAGTAATAGCATATAAAACTGGCCAGAATAGGCGAAAACTGCGTGTTTTGACGAGTTCCACGAAACCGGACCCCAGGGTTCCTGAAACATTTCGATCGTAGTGGGACCCAAAATCAGTGAGTAATAGTATAGAAAACTGGTCACAATTGGCCAAAACTGCGATTTTTGACGCGTTCCCATTACTGGACCCTCGGGTTCCCGAAATGTTCGGATCACAACGGGACCCAAAATCATTGACTAATAGCATACAAAACTGGCCGGAATAGGCCAAAACTGCGTGTTTTCAATGATCGGAGCGGGACCCAAAATCAGTGAGTAATAGTATACAAAACTGGTCACAATAGGCCAAAACTGCGATTTTTTACGAGTTCCGCATAACCGGTCCCTAGGGTTCCCGAAATGTTCGGATCAGAACGGGACCCAAAATAAGTGACTAGTAGCATACAAAACTGGCCGGAATAGGCCAAAACTGCGAGTTTTCACGAGTTCCACGTAACCGGACCCAGGGTTCCCAAAACATTCAGATCACAGCTGGACCCAAAATCAGTGACTAATAGCATAGAAAATTGGTCGTAATAGGCCAAAACTGCGAGTTTTGATGAGTTCTCCGTAACCAGACCCAGGGGTTCCCAAAATGTTCGGATCGCAGGAGGACCCAAAATGACTGACTAATAGCATACATACATGGCAAGAATAGGCTAAAACGGCGAGTTTTGACGAGTTCCCCGTAACCGGACCCCAAGGTTCCCGAAACGTTCGGATTTCAGCGGGACCCAAAATCAGTGAGTAATAGCATACAAAACTGGCCAGAATAGGCCAGAACTGCTTGTTTTGACGAGTTCCTCGCAACCGTAACTCGGGGTTCCCGAAACGTTCGGATCACAGTGGGACCGAAAATCAGTGAGTAATAGCATACAAAACTACCCACAATAGGCCAACATTGCGTGTTTTGACGAGTTCCGCGTAACCGGACACCAGGGTTCCCGAAACGTTCGGATCGCAGCGGGACCCAAAATTAGTGAGTAATAGTATACAAAACTGGCTAGAATAGACCAAAACTGCGAGTTTTGACGAGTTCCCCGTAATCGGACCCCGGGGTTCCCGAAACATTCGGATCGCAGCGGAAACCAAAATCAGTGAGTAATAGCATATAAAACTGGCCAGAATAGGCCAAAACTGCGTGTTTTGACGAGTTCCACGTAACCGGACCCCGGGGTTCCTGAAATGTTCGGATCAGAACGGGACCCAAAATTAGTGACAAGTGGCATACAAAACTGGCCGGAATAGGCCAAAACTGCGAGTTTTCACGAGTTCCACGTAACCGGACCCAGGGTTCCCGAAACATTCAGATCACAGCTGGACCCAAAATCAGTGACTAATAGCATAGAAAATTGGTCGTAATAGGCCAAAACTGCGAGTTTTGATGAGTTCTCCGTAACCAGACCCAGGGGTTCCCAAAATGTTCGGATCGCAGGAGGACCCAAAATGACTGACTAATAGCATACATACGTGGCAAGAATAGGGTAAAACGGCGAGTTTTGACGAGTTCCCCGTAACCGGACCTCAAGGTTCCCGAAACGTTCGGATTGAAGCGGGACCCAAAATCAGTGAGTAATAGCATACAAAACTGGCCAGAATAGGCCAAAACTGCTTGTTTTGACGAGTTCCTCGTAACCGTAACTCGGGGTTCCCGAAACGTTCGGATCACAGTGGGACCGAAAATCAGTGAGTAATAGCATACAAAACTACCCACAATAGGCCAACATTGCGTGTTTTGACGAGTTCCGCGTAACCGGACACCAGGGTTCCCGAAACGTTCGGATCGCAGCGGCACCCAAAATCAGTGAGTAATAGTATACAAAACTGGCTAGAATAGACCAAAACTGCGAGTTTTGACGAGTTCCCCGTAATCGGACCCCGGGGTTCCCGAAACATTCGGATCGCAGCGGAAACCAAAATCAGTGAGTAATAGCATATAAAACTGGCCAGAATAGGCCAAAACTGCGTGTTTTGACGAGTTCCACGTAACCGGACCCCGGGGTTCCTGAAATGTTCGGATCAGAACGGGACCCAAAATTAGTGACTAGTGGCATACAAAACTGGCCGGAATAGGCCAAAACTGCGAGTTTTCACGAGTTCCACGTAACCGGACCCAGGGTTCCCGAAACATTCAGATCACAGCTGGACCCAAAATCAGTGACTAATAGCATAGAAAATTGGTCGTAATAGGCCAAAACTGCGAGTTTTGATGAGTTCTCCGTAACCAGACCCAGGGGTTCCCAAAATGTTCGGATCGCAGGAGGACCCAAAATGACTGACTAATAGCATACATACGTGGCAAGAATAGGCTAAAACGGCGAGTTTTGACGAGTTCCCCGTAACCGGACCTCAAGGTTCCCGAAACGTTCGGATTGCAGCGGGACCCAAAATCAGTGAGTAATAGCATACAAAACTAGCCAGAATAGGCCAAAACTGCTTGTTTTGACGAGTTCCTCGTAACCGTAACTCGGGGTTCCCGAAACGTTCGGATCACAGTGGGACCGAAAATCAGTGAGTAATAGCATACAAAACTACCCACAATAGGCCAACACTGCGTGTTTTGACGAGTTCCGCGTAACCGGACACCAGGGTTCCCGAAACGTTCGGATCGCAGCGGGACCCAAAATCAGTGAGTAATAGTATACAAATCTGGCCAGAATAGACCAAGACTACGAGTTTTGACGAGTTCCCCGTAACCGGACCCCGGGGTTCCCGAAACATTCGGATCGCAGCGCAAACAAAAATCAGTGAGTAATAGCATATAAAACTGGCCAGAATAGGCCAAAACTGCGTGTTTTGACGAGTTCCACGTAACCGGACCCCGGGGTTCCTGAAATGTTCGGATCAGAACGGGACCCAAAATTAGTGACTAGTAGCATACAAAACTGGCCGGAATAGGCCAAAACTATGAGTTTTCACGAGTTCCACGTAACCAGACCCAGGGTTCCCGAAACATTCAGATCACAGCTGGACCCAAAATCAGTGACTAATAGCATAGAAAATTGGTCGTAATAGGCCAAAACTGCGAGTTTTGATGAGTTCTCCGTAACCAGACCCAGGGGTTCCCAAAATGTTCGGATCGCAGGAGGACCCAAAATGACTGACTAATAGCATACATACGTGGCAAGAATAGGCTAAAACGGCGAGTTTTGACGAGTTCCCCGTAACCGGACCTCAAGGTTCCCGAAACGTTCGGATTGCAGCGGGACCCAAAATCAGTGAGTAATAGCATACAAAACTAGCCAGAATAGGCCAAAACTGCTTGTTTTGACGAGTTCCTCGTAACCGTAACTCGGGGTTCCCGAAACGTTCGGATCACAGTGGGACCGAAAATCAGTGAGTAATAGCATACAAAACTACCCACAATAGGCCAACACTGCGTGTTTTGACGAGTTCCGCGTAACCGGACACCAGGGTTCCCGAAACGTTCGGATCGCAGCGGGACCCAAAATCAGTGAGTAATAGTATACAAATCTGGCCAGAATAGACCAAGACTACGAGTTTTGACGAGTTCCCCGTAACCGGACCCCGGGGTTCCCGAAACATTCGGATCGCAGCGCAAACAAAAATCAGTGAGTAATAGCATATAAAACTGGCCAGAATAGGCCAAAACTGCGTGTTTTGACGAGTTCCACGTAACCGGACCCCGGGGTTCCTGAAATGTTCGGATCAGAACGGGACCCAAAATTAGTGACTAGTAGCATACAAAACTGGCCGGAATAGGCCAAAACTATGAGTTTTCACGAGTTCCACGTAACCAGACCCAGGGTTCCCGAAACATTCAGATCACAGCTGGACCCAAAATCAGTGACTAATAGCATAGAAAATTGGTCGTAATAGGCCAAAACTGTGAGTTTTGATGAGTTCTCCGTAACCAGACCCAGGGGTTCCCAAAATGTTCGGATCGCAGGAGGACCCAAAATGACTGACTAATAGCATACATACGTGGCCAGAATAGGCTAAAACGGCGAGTTTTGACGAGTTCCCCGTAACCGGACCTCAAGGATCCCGAAACGTTCGGATTGCAGCGGGACCCAAAATCAGTGAGTAATAGCATACAAAACTGGCCAGAATAGGCCAAAATGCTTGTTTTGACGAGTTCCTCGTAACCGTAACTCGGGGATCCCGAAACGTTCAGATCGCAGTGGGAACGAAAATCAGTGAGTAATAGCATACAAAACTACCCACAATAGGCCAACACTGCGTGTTTTGACGAGTTCCGCGTAACCGGACACCAGGGTTCCCGAAACGTTCGGATCGCAGCGGGACCCAAAATCAGTGAGTAATAGTATACAAATCTGGCCAGAATAGACCAAGACTACGAGTTTTGACGAGTTCCCCGTAACCGGACCCCGGGGTTCCCGAAACATTCGGATCAGAGCGGGACCCAAAATCAGTGAGTAATAGCATATAAAACTGGCCAGAATAGGCCAAAACTGCGTGTTTTGACGAGTTCCACGTAACCGGACCCCGGGGTTCCTGAAATGTTCGGATCAGAACGGGACCCAAAATTAGTGACTAGTAGCATACAAAACTGGCCGGAATAGGCCAAAACTATGAGTTTTCACGAGTTCCACGTAACCAGACCCAGGGTTCCCGAAACATTCAGATCACAGCTGGACCCAAAATCAGTGACTAATAGCATAGAAAATTGGTCGTAATAGGCCAAAACTGTGAGTTTTGATGAGTTCTCCGTAACCAGACCCAGGGGTTCCCAAAATGTTCGGATCGCAGGAGGACCCAAAATGACTGACTAATAGCATATATACGTGGCCAGAATAGGCTAAAACGGCGAGTTTTGACGAGTTCCCCGTAACCGGACCTCAAGGATCCCGAAACGTTCGGATTGCAGCGGGACCCAAAATCAGTGAGTAATAGCATACAAAACTGGCCAGAATAGGCCAAAATGCTTGTTTTGACGAGTTCCTCGTAACCGTAACTCGGGGATCCCGAAACGTTCAGATCGCAGTGGGAACGAAAATCAGTGAGTAATAGCATACAAAACTACCCAGAATAGGCCAACATTGCGTGTTTTGACGAGTTCCCCGTAACCGGACACCAGGGTTCCCGAAACGTTCGAATCGCAGCGGGACCCAAAATCAGTGAGTAATAGTATACAAAACTGGCTAGAATAGACCAAAACTGCGAGTTTTGACGAGTTCCCCGTAATCGGACCCCGGGGTTCCCGAAACATTCGGATCGCAGCGGAAACCAAAATCAGTGAGTAATAGCATATAAAACTGGCCAGAATAGGCCAAAACTGCGTGTTTTGACGAGTTCCACGAAACCGGACCCCAGGGTTCCTGAAACATTTCGATCGCAGTGGGACCCAAAATCAGTGAGTAATAGTATAGAAAACTAGTCACAATTGGCCACAACTGCGATTTTTGACGAGTTCCCATTACTGGACCCTCGGGTTCCTGAAATGTTCGGATCACAATGGGACCCAAAATCAGTGACTAATAGCATACAAAACTGGCCGGAATAGGCCAAAACTGCGTGTTTTCAATGATCGGAGCGGGACCCAAAATCAGTGAGTAATAGTATACAAAACTGGTCACAATAGGCCAAAACTGCGATTTTTGACGAGTTCCGCATAACCGGTTCCTGGGGTTCCCGAAATGTTCGGATCAGAACGGGACCCAAAATAAGTGACTAGTAGCATACAAAACTGGCCGGAATAGGCCAAAACTGCGAGTTTTCACGAGTTCCACGTAACCGGACCCAGGGTTCCCAAAACATTCAGATCACAGCTGGACCCAAAATCAGTGACTAATAACATAGAAAATTGGTCGTAATAGGCCAAAACTGCGAGTTTTGATGAGTTCTCCGTAACCAGACCCAGGGGTTCCCAAAATGTTCGGATCGCAGGAGGACCCAAAATGACTGACTAATAGCATACATAAGTGGCAAGAATAGGCTAAAACGGTGAGTTTTGACGAGTTCCCCGTAACCGGACCTCAAGGTTCCCGAAACGTTCGGATTGCAGCGGGACCCAAAATCAGTGAGTAATAGCATACAAAACTGGCCAGAATAGGCCAAAACTGCTTGTTTTGACGAGTTCCTCGTAACCGTAACTCGGGGTTCCCGAAACGTTCGGATCACAGTGGGACCGAAAATCAGTGAGTAATAGCATACAAAACTACCCACAATAGGCCAACACTTCGTGTTTTGACGAGTTCCGCATAACCGGACACCAGGGTTCCCGAAACGTTCGGATCGCAGCGGGACCCAAAATCAGTGAGTAATAGTATACAAATCTGGCCAGAATAGACCAAGACTACGAGTTTTGACGAGTTCCCCGTAACCGGCCCCCGGGGTTCCCGAAACATTCGGATCGCAGCGCAAACAAAAATCAGTGAGTAATAGCATATAAAACTGGCCAGAATAGGCCAAAACTGCGATTTTTGACGAGTTCCACGTAACCGGACCCCGGGGTTCCTGAAATGTTCGGATCAGAACGGGACCCAAAATTAGTGACTAGTAGCATACAAAACTGGCCGGAATAGGCCAAAACTACGAGTTTTCACGAGTTCCACGTAACCGGACCCAGGGTTCCCGAAACATTCAGATCACAGCTGGACCCAAAATCAGTGACTAATAGCATAGAAAATTGGTCGTAATAGGCCAAAACTGTGAGTTTTGATGAGTTCTCCGTAACCAGACCCAGGGGTTCCCAAAATGTTCGGATCGCAGGAGGACCCAAAATGACTGACTAATAGCATACATATGTGGAAAGAATAGGCTAAAACGGCGAGTTTTGATGAGTTCCCCGTAACCGGACCTCAAGGTTCCCGAAACGTTCGGATTGCAGCGGGACCCAAAATCAGTGAGTAATAGCATACAAAACTGGCCAGAATAGGCCAAAACTGCTTGTTTTGACGAGTTCCTCGCAACCGTAACTCGGGGTTCCCGAAACGTTCGGATCCTAGTGGGACCGAAAATCAGTGAGTTACATACAAAACTACCCACAATAGGCCAACATTGCGTGTTTTGACGAGTTCCGCGTAACCGGACACCAGGGTTCCCGAAACGTTCGGATCGCAGCGGGACCCAAAATCAGTGAGTAATAGTATACAAAACTGGCTAGAATAGACCAAAACTGCGAGTTTTGACGAGTTCCCTGTAATCGGACCCCGGGGTTCCCGAAACATTCGGATCGCAGCGGAAACCAAAATCAGTGAGTAATAGCATATAAAACTGGCCAGAATAGGCCAAAACTGCGTGTTTTGACGAGTTCCACGAAACCGGACCCCAGGGTTCCTGAAACATTTCGATCGTAGTGGGACCCAAAATCAGTGAGTAATAGTACAGAAAACTGGTCACAATTGGCCAAAACTGCGATTTTTGACGAGTTCCCATTACTGGACCCTCGGGTTCCCGAAATGTTCGGATCACAACGGGACCCAAAATCAGTGACTAATAGCATACAAAACTGGCCGGAATAGGCCAAAACAGCGTGTTTTCAATGATCGGAGCGGGACCCAAAATCAGTGACTAATAGCATACAAAACTGGCCGGAATAGGCCAAAACTGCGAGTTTTCACGAGTTCCACGTAACCGGACCCAGGGTTCCCAAAACATTCAGATCACAGCTGGACCCAAAATCAGTGACTAATAGCATAGAAAATTGGTCGTAATAGGCCAAAACTGCGAGTTTTGATGAGTTCTCCGTAACCAGACCCAGGGGTTCCCAAAATGTTCGGATCGCAGGAGGACCCAAAATGACTGACTAATAGCATACGTACGTGGCAAGAATAGGCTAAAACGGCGAGTTTTGACGAGTTCCCCGTAACCGGACCTCAAGGTTCCCGAAACGTTCGGATTGCAGCGGGACCCAAAATCAGTGAGTAATAGCATACAAAACTGGCCAGAATAGGCCAAAACTGCTTGTTTTGACGAGTTCCTCGTAACCGTAACTCGGGGTTCCCGAAACGTTCGGATCACAGTGGGACCGAAAATCAGTGAGTAATAGCATACAAAACTACCCACAATAGGCCAACACTGCGTGTTTTGACGAGTTCCGCGTAACCGGACACCAGGGTTCCCGAAACGTTCGGATCGCAGCGGGACCCAAGATCAGTGAGTAATAGTATACAAATCTGGCCAGAATAGACCAAGACTACGAGTTTTGACGAGTTCCCCGTAACCGGACCCTGGGTTCCCGAAACATTCGGATCGCAGCGGAAACAAAAATCAGTGAGTAATAGCATATAAAACTGGCCAGAATAGGCCAAAACTGCGTGTTTTGACGAGTTCCACGTAACCGGACCCCGGGGTTCCTGAAATGTTCGGATCAGAACGGGACCCAAAATTAGTGACTAGTAGCATACAAAATTGGCCGGAATAGGCCAAAACTGCGAGTTTTCACGAGTTCCACGTAACCGGACCCAGGGTTCCCAAAACATTCAGATCACAGCTGGACCCAAAATCAGTGACTAATAGCATAGAAAATTGGTCGTAATAGGCCAAAACTGCGAGTTTTGATGAGTTCTCCGTAACCAGACCCAGGGGTTCCCAAAATGTTCGGATCGCAGGAGGACCCAAAATGACTGACTAATAGCATACATACGTGGCCAGAATAGGCTAAAACGGCGAGTTTTGACGAGTTCCCCGTAACCGGACCTCAAGGTTCCCGAAACGTTCGGATTGCAGCGGGACCCAAAATCAGTGAGTAATAGCATACAAAACTGGCCAGAATAGGCCAAAACTGCTTGTTTTGACGAGTTCCTCGTAACCGTAACTCGGGGATCCCGAAACATTCAGATCGCAGTGGGACCGAAAATCAGTGAGTAATAGCATACAAAACTACCCAGAATAGGCCAACATTGCGTGTTTTGACGAGTTCCGCGTAACCGGACACCAGGGTTCCCGAAACGTTCGAATCGCAGCGGGACCCAAAATCAGTGAGTACTAGTATACAAAACTGGCTAGAATAGACCAAAACTGCGAGTTTTGACGAGTTCCCCGTAATCGGACCCCGGGGTTCCCGAAACATTCAGATCGCAGCGGAAACCAAAATCAGTGAGTAATAGCATATAAAACTGGCCAGAATAGGCCAAAACTGCGTGTTTTGACGAGTTCCACGAAACCGGACCCGAGGGTTCCTGAAACATTTCGATCGTAGTGGGACCCAAAATCAGTGAGTAATAATATAGAAAACTGGTCACAATTGGCCAAAACTGCGATTTTTGACGAGTTCCCATTACTGGACCCTCGGGTTCCCGAAATGTTCGGATCACAACGGGACCCAAAATCAGTGACTAATAGCATACAAAACTGGCCGGAATAGGCCAAAACTGCGTGTTTTCAATGATCGGAGCGGGACCCAAAATCAGTGAGTAATAGTATACAAAACTGGTCATAATAGGCCAAAACTGCGATTTTTGACGAGTTCCGCATAACCGGTCCCTGGGTTCCCGAAATGTTCGGATCAGAACGGGACCCAAAATAAGTGACTAGTAGCATACAAAACTGGCCGGAATAGGCCAAAACTGCGAGTTTTCACGAGTTCCACGTAACCGGACCCAGGGTTCCCAAAACATTCAGATCACAGATGGACCCAAAATCAGTGACTAATAGCATAGAAAATTGGTCGTAATAGGCCAAAACTGCGAGTTTTGATGAGTTCTCCGTAACCAGACCCAGGGGTTTCCAAAATGTTCGGATCGCAGGAGGACCCAAAATGACTGACTAATAGCATACAGACGTGGCAAGAATAGGCTAAAACGGCGAGTTTTGACGAGTTCCCCGTAACCGGACCTCAAGGTTCCCGAAACGTTCGGATTGCAGCGGGACCCAAAATCAGTGAGTAATAGCATACAAAACTGGCCAGAATAGGCCAAAACTGCTTGTTTTGACGAGTTCCTCGTAACCGTAACTCGGGGTTCCCGAAACGTTCGGATCACAGTGGGACCGAAAATCAGTGAGTAATAGCATACAAAACTACCCACAATAGGCCAACACTGCGTGTTTTGACGAGTTCCGCGTAACCGGACACCAGGGTTCCCGAAACGTTTGGATCGCAGCGGGACCCAAAATCAGTGAGTAATAGTATACAAATCTGGCCAGAATAGACCAAGACTACGAGTTTTGACGAGTTCCCCGTAACCGGGCCCCGGGGTTCCCGAAACATTCGGATCGCAGCGCAAACAAAAATCAGTGAGTAATAGCATATAAAACTGGCCAGAATAGGCTAAAACTGCGATTTTTGACGAGTTCCACGTAACCGGACCCCGGGGTTCCTGAAATGTTCGGATCAGAACGGGACCCAAAATTAGTGACTAGTAGCATACAAAACTGGCCGGAATAGGCCAAAACTACGAGTTTTCACGAGTTCCACGTAACCGGACCCAGGGTTCCCGAAACATTCAGATCACAGCTGGACCCAAAATCAGTGACTAATAGCATAGAAAATTGGTCGTAATAGGCCAAAACTGTGAGTTTTGATGAGTTCTCCGTAACCAGACCCAGGGGTTCCCAAAATGTTCGGATCGCAGGAGGACCCAAAATGACTGACTAATAGCATACATATGTGGAAAGAATAGGCTAAAACGGCGAGTTTTGATGAGTTCCCCGTAACCGGACCTCAAGGTTCCCGAAACGTTCGGATTGCAGCGGGACCCAAAATCAGTGAGTAATAGCATACAAAACTGGCCAGAATAGGCCAAAACTGCTTGTTTTGACGAGTTCCTCGCAACCGTAACTCGGGGTTCCCGAAACGTTCGGATCCCAGTGGGACCGAAAATCAGTGAGTTACATACAAAACTACCCACAATAGGCCAACATTGCGTGTTTTGACGAGTTCCGCGTAACCGGACACCAGGGTTCCCGAAACGTTCGGATCGCAGCGGGACCCAAAATCAGTGAGTAATAGTATACAAAACTGGCTAGAATAGACCAAAACTGCGAGTTTTGACGAGTTCCCCGTAATCGGACCCCGGGGTTCCCGAAACATTCGGATCGCAGCGGAAACCAAAATCAGTGAGTAATAGCATATAAAACTGGCCAGAATAGGCCAAAACTGCGTGTTTTGACGAGTTCCACGAAACCGGACCCCAGGGTTCCTGAAACATTTCGATCGTAGTGGGACCCAAAATCAGTGAGTAATAGTATAGAAAACTGGTCACAATTGGCCAAAACTGCGATTTTTGACGAGTTCCCATTACTGGACCCTCGGGTTCCCGAAATGTTCGGATCACAACGGGACCCAAAATCAGTG